>NC_060122.1:821673153-822298153 GCF_021461395.2 Schistocerca americana | reverse complement strand
AAAATGTAGCAGAACTGAAGCATCTGAGGACATCCTAACGAAAGACCTGAAGATATTGGGTGAATATTTCCGTAAGTGGAGGCTTCAACCAAACGATTCCAAAACAGAGGTTAGTTGCTTCCAACAACAAACTCGCTGGAAAGGAACTCCACGGTCTATTTGAAAACACCATTCTCGGGCACTATAAAACTCCGAACTACTTTGGCATGACGCTGGACAGAACACTATCTTTTAAAGATTACCTAACAAAGACTGCCGAAAAATTAAAGACAAGAAACAGCATTATTAAAAAGCTCTGTGGTACTATCTGGGGAGCAACGGCCTCCACTCTCCGCACCTCTGCTTTAGCAATTGTATTCTCGGCTGCCGAATACTGTGCTCCGATTTGGCTAAGCAGACCACGTGTAAAAAAGGTGGATGTCCAGTTGTATAACACTCTAAGGGTGATTTCTGGAGTAATTAAACACACTCCAAAACAATGGCTCCCAATATTAATCCACATCCCGCCGCCACACCTGCGACGTACTGACGCCCTTGTACGTGAATACAAAAACTTCATGGGAAATCGAAGCCTGCCAATCCACCAGGACACTGAGGCTGCAAACACCAGTAGGCTTCGATCTAGGAACCCGCCAACAAGAACAGCAAGGAACTGGGTACAAGAAGGTTTCAGTATCACAAACGCATGGTCTGAAAAATGGAACGCATGGTAAAATCATAACATGCCTTGCATCACACAAAAGCCACCTGGTTTTGACCTACCACGCTAAACGTGCTCCACTCTAAATAGGATTAGAACTCGTCGTGGCAGATGTGCTTACTCCCTGTACAAAGGGGTTAAAATACTATCCCCTCAGTGTGACTGCGGAGAAAATCAGACCATCAGCCACATTGTTGAAGTGTGTTCCAGAAAAGCCTATAATGGGAGCCCAGACGAATTCCTGCTCGCAACTCCAGAGTCGATAGATTATATTAATAGACTTGATGTCTGTTTGGAATCCTTAAACTTTGTTATATTAGTGATGTTTGTTTGCAATTATTAACGTTTGTTATATTAGTGATTTGTTTGTTTCTTTCTTATGTGTCTGTATTGCCATACGACAAATAAATAAATAAGCCGGCCGGTGTGACCGAGCTGTTCTAGGTGCTTCAGTCTGGAACCGCGCGACCGCTACGGTCGCAGGTTCGAATCCTGCCTCGGGCATGGATGCGTGTGATGACCTTAGGTTTAAACAGTTCTAAGGACTGATGGCCTCTGGTGTTAAGTCCGATAGTGCTGAGAGCCATTTCAACCATTTTTGAAAATCGAGACAATTCAATAAAGAGTTAATGCCGTAGTGCTAATTTATGTGACGTAATGCCCATATATTTGCGAGAAGATAGATAAATCCGGTAGTCTGTGATTGCGTTGCCAGTCAATCAAGCCTAAAAAGAGCGATAGCTCTTCCTTCTTTTTTTATAACAAGAAAAGTCAACATCTGAGCTGTCACATGTGTTCCATTCAAACGGAATGCCCTTATATTTATCTCCTGAAATTTTTAAACCAAACCGAGCGAGGTGGCGCAGTGGTTGGCACACTGGACTCGCATTCGGCAGCACGACGGTTCCAACCCGCATCCGGCCATCCTCATTTGTCTATGATTTCCCTAAATCGCTTCAGGCAAATGCCGGGATGGTTCCTTTGAAAGGGCACGGCTCACTTCCTTCCCCATTCTTCGGCAATCCGATGGGACCGATGATCTGGTTGTTTGGTCCCGCCACCCCCCCCCCCACCCTCCCCAACCCCCTTCCCGAGTCAACCAACCAACCTTTAAACCAAGGCTATTCCAGGTATCCAGCTATTAAGATGCCTCTGAAACGCGTGTACAAAGTACATGATAGTTTTGAGCAGGCCTGTCAGTACTAACGATGTAATGATATTTAAAAGCTGCAGATTGCTTGTAGGCAGACCTCTCGCCGACCCATATTCTCGTGACTGCTGCAATCGACGCATCATGGAGACCAAAATTCCGGTTGGCGCATCTGAATGCTGACTCCATAGATGTTCCTACTCTAAGTTCAGAACACATTTGGAATATCACCCTAGCAGCAGAAAAAACTGAACTGAACTGATGAAAGTATAGTAAACACTGCAACAGTGTGCGTTGTGAACACACTTTAAGAAGCTATGACTGTGTGAACACCACCAACAACACTAAGCTGCAGTAACAAATACGCTTCCTCACATTTTCAGCTTTATATATTTCATCAGAAATAGCGCTTTTCTTCTCGAACAGACATGCACATTATTTCGTGAACACAGTGGTCAGGTCCAGAGGGGCAGGCGATGTTGAGTAGCCGCCATTTCATCCTCTCCCTTTACTTACGTGTACTTTCATCCAACACTGATATCAGTCTTCAAAAGAGCCTTATAAAACCCACTGATGATGATGTTGTTGTTGTTGTTGTGGTCTTCAGTCCTGAGATTGGTTTGATGCAGCTCTCCATGCTACTCTATCCTGTGCAAACTTCTTCATCTCCCAGTACCTACTGCAACCTACACCCTTCTGAATCTGCTTAGTGTATTCATCTCTTGGTCTCCCTCTACGATTTTTACCCTCCACGCTGCCCTCCAATACTAAATTTGTGATCCCTTGATGCCTCAGAACATGTCCTACCAACCGGTCCCTTCTTCTTGTCAAGTTGTGCCACAAACTCCTCTTGTCCCCATTTCTATTCAATACCTCCTCATTAGTTATGTGATCTACCTATCTAATCTTCAGCATTCTTCTGTAGCACCACATTTCGAAAGCTTCTATTCTCTTCTTGTCCACACTATTTATCGTCCATGTTTCACTTCCATACATGGCTACACTCCATACAAATACTTTCAGAAATGACTTCCTGACACTTAAATCTATACTCGATGTTAACAAATTTCTCTTCTTCAGAAACGCTTTCCTTGCCATTGCCAGTCTACATTTTATATCCTCTCTACTTCGACCATCATCAGTTAGTTTGCTCCCCAAATAGCAAAACTCCTTTACTACTTTAAGTGTCTCATTTCCTAATCTAATTCCCTTAGCATCACCCGACTTAATTCGACTACATTCCATTATCCTCGTTTTGCTTTTGTTGATGTTCATCTTATATCCTCCTTTCAAGACACTGTCCATTCCATTCAACTGCTCTTCCAAGACCTTTGCTGTCTCTGACAGAATTACAATGTCATCGGCGAACCTCAAAGTTTTTATTTCTTCTCGATGATGATGTAACGTCACCGAGACATGAATGAGAAAACACAGAACAACAAGAAACTGTGTTGTGCATCTTCATGTTTTCGCGGCGCAAAGACTGTTCTATAAAATTTCTGGCGTGCAGCCGCATAAATTCAGCTTCTTCTTCTAATATTTCGTCTGAAGACCATCCAGCCGTCTTCAGAGTAAGCCGAGGTGACTAACGCTCCAGCACTTGCTCCCTCCTTTTAAACTCGAGGACCGAAAGACTGCGTATGCGACCAAAGATAAACAAGGCTCCAGAGACGTTGATAGGCGGCAAAGAGATGTAACACATGCACGGAAATTAAATCTATGGTTGAGCAGTCGATCCACACGGTGAAATCGATGTGTCACGGAGAGCTGCACAGTCGCGACGTCTTCGTGATTTAATTACAGAAATTGCCGGATTCCATGATTTGTCCAAGCTGAAGCCGCTATCTCTATTTATTAAATTCTTCGCCAAGCGAATTTCAGTTGCTTCTTCCGCTACTGAGTCCCAGAAAGATGAAGCCGAGGCAAAAATTTAGACATTATCGTACACCACATAGTGCCCAGTGTCAATACAGTGCTCAGCCACCGCAGATTTATTAGGTTGTAAGAGACGGGTGTACCTGCGGTGATCTGTGCTTCTCTCCTGGACTGTGCGTTTCGTCTGTCCGATGTATGAACGGCCACACTCACAGGGCATTTTGTAAATCCCAGGCTTCCGAAGCACCAAATCATCTTTAATGGAAGCCAGGAGTGCTGCAGTCTTTGGTGGAGGGCGAAAAATCACTTTTACTTTGTGTTTACTGAGGATCTGTGCTATTTTTGAGGAAAGGGTTTCCTCGTATGGGAAGAAAGTCATGGATTTAAAACCTTCCGTGTCTTCTTCCGCTTTTCTTGTGCCCAATCTTGATTTCATTTGTATTGCCTTATGTATCTGCTGTGGAGAGTACCCTTTGGCTTCAAAAACTCTTCTCAGGTGTAGCAGCTCGTCCTCCAGACTGCTCTCGTCAGCAATGACGTGTGCCCTGTGTACCAGTTCTGAGTACGCTCATAGTCTGCGAAGGATGGTGGCAGCTATTTGCACGCACATATAAATCCGTATGGATCTGTTTTCGATACGCTGCATGTCCCAAAGTGCCATCTTCTTTGCGACGTACCAACACATCAAAAAATGGAAGGCATCCATCTTTCTCGATTTCCATAGTGAACTAAATTTTTCTGTGGATAGAATTCAGATGATTTAAAAATTTAGATTGTCTTCACCATAGGGCCACACCACAAACTTGTCATCAACATACCTCCAAAACAATGTGTGTTTCACGCTATCAGATTCCAGCGCTTTCTCCTCGAAGTCCTCTATAAAAGAAAGTTGGCCACCAAGGGCGACAAAGTAGTACCCATGGCAACACCGTCAGTTTGTCCATAAAATTCGTTATTGAATAAAAAATACGTCGAGGTCAAAACACGTTCATATAAAGCTGAAATCTTTTTATGGAAAGTATTTCCAATGAGAAACAATGATTCCGAAAGAGGAACCTTTGTGAACACTACATCGAAACTGACTAACATATCAGAATTGTACAGTTTGAGTGATTTCGACAAGGTTGCGTATGCGATGGGCGCATTTTCCCACCAGGGGCCTTAATAACGACCATAAGTGTTTGGCACAGTCGTAGGTTGGAGAGCCGATGTTATTCAGTATCGGACGTAGAGGAACACCATTCTTGTAGATCTTCGGAAGTCCATAAAGCCTTGGAGGAACGGCACTAATTGGTTTCAATCTTGTTGCTGCAAGAGATAATCCTCAAAAGTTATTTAATATTCCGCATAAAAGGTTGACCGGAAGTCGCCGTGCATAAACTAATGGTGACCTGGTATACTGGGCAGCCTAGATTCCGGTTTTCCATAATACTAATGTAGATGCACTAAGCAAATGGTTAAACTTCGAACTGACCGGATAGGAGGAAGTGTACGACAAGTTAAAACTGTGTGCCTGACTGGGACTCACACCGAGGGCCCTGTCATTAACACGCGCCGTGCGCTATGAACTGCGATATGCGAGAAAGCCCCACAGGCCGCTCAAAGCGCAGCTCTCCACCGTTGCCTCCCCTGACATCCGAAAGACGACAGAAGCTCCACAACAATGGTGTGTCTACAGTTCTCTGGGATGTATTCGTCGTCACCTTAGTTCACAGACGGGACGTCCTTATCTCAGTCTATTAGATGGAATTTGAACCTAAATATAGAGTATTTTGTCTCCAGAAAAAAATCGGTTAACTATCGGATCAGCTGATCTCAGTCCACCTTGCTCTAGTACCATGGAAGGCATTCCCTGATATCTTAACAGATGCTCTATCATCCGTTCCTTCTCCTTGCCAGTGTTTTCCACATATTCCTTTCCTCTCGGATTCTGCGCAGGACCTCCTCATTCCTTACCTTATCAGTCCATCGAATTTTCAACATTCTTCTGTAGCACCACATCTCAAATATTTCGATTCTCTTCTGTTCCGGTCTTCCCACAGTCCATGCTTCACTAACATAAAATGCTGTCCTCCAAATGTACATTCTCAGAAATTTCTTCCTCAAATTAAGGCCTATTTTTGATAGTCAGGTCATTCCCGTTTTCAAGAAGGGACGTCGAACAGATGAGCATAACTATAGTCCTATATCTCTAACGTCGCTCAGTTGTAGAATTTTGGAACACGTATTATGTTCGAGTATAATGACTTTTCTGGAGACTAGAAAACCACTCTTTAGCAATCACCATGAGTTTTGAAAAAGACGATCGTGTGAAACCCAGCTCGCGCTATTCGTCCACGGGACTCAGAGGGCCATAGACGGTTCCCAGGTAGATGCCGTGTTTCTTTACTTCCGCAAGGCGTTCGATACAGTTCCTCACAGTCGTTTAATCAACGAAGTAAGAGCACATGGACTACCAGACCAATTGTGTGATTGGATTGAAGAGTTCCTAGATAACAGAGCGCAGCATGTCATTCTCAATGGAGAGAAGTCTTCCGAAGTAAGAGTGATTTCAGGTGTGCAGCAGGGGAGTGCCGTAGGACCGTTGCTATTCACAATATATATAAATTCCCTTGTGGATAACATCGGAAGTTTACTGAGGCTTTTTGCGGATGATGCTGTGGTATTTCGAGAGGTTGTAACAATGGAAAATTGTACTCAAATGCAGGAGGATCTGCAACGAATTGACGCATGGTGCAGGGAATTGCAACTGAATCTCAATGTAGACAAGTGTAATCAGCTGCGAATACATAGAAAGAAAGATCCTTTATCATTTAGCTACAATATAGCAGGTCAGCATCTGGAAGCAGTTAACTCCATAATGTATCTGGGAGTAGGCATTGGGAGTGATTTAAAATGGAATGATCATATAAAGTTGATCGTCGGTAAAGCAGATGCCAGACTGAGGTTCATTGGAAGAATCCTATGAAATGCAATCCGAAAACAAAGCAAATAGGCTACAGTACGCTTGTTCGCCCACTGCTAGAATACTGCTCACCAGTGTGGGATCCGTACCAGATAGGATTGATAGAAGAGATAGAGAAGATCCAACGGAGAGCAGCGCGCTTCGTTACAGGATCATTTGGTAATCGCGAAAGCGTTACGGAGATGATAGATAATCTCCAGTGGAAGACTTTGCAGGAGAGACGCTCAGTAGCTCGCTACGGGCTTTTGTTAAAGTTTCGAGAACATACCTTCACCGAGGACTCAAGCAGTATATTGCTCCCTCCTACGTATATGTCGCGAAGAGACCATGAGGATAAAATCAGAGAGATTAGAGCCCACGAAGATGCATACCGACAATATTTCTTTCCACGAACAATAAGAGACTGGAATAGAGGGGAGAACCGATAGAGGTACTCAGAGTACCCTCCGCCACACACCGTCAGGTGGCTTGCGGAGTATGGATGCAGATGTAGATGTAGTAGTAGTATTTTTCTCTTCACCAGAACACCCTTTTCGCCAGTGCTACTCTGCTTTTGATGTTCTCCTTGCTCCGTCTGTCATAGTTTATTCTGCTGCATAGATAGCAGAATTCCATAACTTCGTCTACTTCGTGACCATCAATCCTGATGTTAAGTTTCTCGCTGTTCTCATTTCTGCTACTTCTCATTACTTTCGTCTCGTTACTCTCAGTCCACATTCTGTACTCAGACTGTTCAATCCATTCAGTAAATCCTGTAATTCTTCTTCACTTTCTCTAAGAATAGCAATATCATCAGCGAATCGTATCACTGATATCTTTTTACCTTGAATTTTAACTCCATTCCCGAACCTATCTTTTATTTCCATCATTGTTTCTTCGATGTACATATTGAGAAGAAGGGGCGAAAGAGTACATCCCTGTCTTACATCCATTTTAATCCGAGCATTTCGTTCTTGGTCGCCCACTTTTATTACTCGCTCTTAGGTCTTGTACATAGTGTATATTACCCGTCTCTCCTTATAGCCTACCCCTATTTTCCTCAGAGTTTGGAACATCTTGCACCCTTTTACACTCTCAAACGCTTTTTGCAGGTCGACCAATCCTTTGAACGTGTCTTGATTTTTCTTTAATCTTGCTTGCATTATTAACCGCAACGTCATATTTGCCTCTCTCGTGCCTAAAGCAAAACTGATCGTCGTCTAACAGATCCTAAATTTTCTTTTCCGTTCTTCTGTATATTATTCTTGTTAGCAACTTGGATGGATGAGCTGTTGAGCTGATTGTGCGATAATTCTCGCACTTGTTAGCTCTTGCAGCCCTCGAAATTGTGTAGATGATATTTTTCCGAAAGTCAGATGGTATGTCGCCAGACTCGTACATTCTACACACCAAAGTGAATATTCGTTTTGATGCCACATCCCCCAATGATTTTAGAAAACCTGATGGAATCATAACTATCCCTTCTGTCGTATTTGATCTTAAGTCCTTCAAAGCTCTTTTAAGTTCTGATCTATTACTTAAATCGACTCCTGTTTCTTCTTCTATCACATCATACAAATACTCCCTCTCAAACAGGCGTCCAAAGTACGCTTTCCACCTATCCGGTCTCTGCATTTAACAGTGGAATTCCCGTTGCACTCTTAATGTTACCACTCTCACTTTTTTTTAAGTTCATCGAAAGTCATTTTCACTTTCCTATATGCAGAGCCAGTTCTTCCGAAAGTCATTTCTTTTTAGATATCTTCATTTTCTCATTCAGCCATTTCGTCTTATCTTTACTGAACATACTATTTATTTCGTTCCTCAGCGGCTTGTATTTCGGTATTCCTGAATTTCCCTGGAGATTTTTGTACTTCCTTCTTTCATCGATCAACTGAAGTTCATTGTCTGTTACCCATGGTTTCTTCGTATTTATCTCCTTTGTATCTATGTTTTTCCTTCCAACTTCTGTGATTGCCCCTTTTAGAGATGTCCATTCTTCTTCAACTGTACTGCCTACTGAGCTACTCCGAATTGCTGTATCCACGGCCTTAGAGAAGTTCAAGCGAATCTCGTCATTCATTAGTACTTCAGTATCCCACTTCTTTGCATATTAATTCTTACTGACTAATCCCATAAACTTTGGCCTACTCTTCATCACTACTACATTATGATCTGAGTCTATATCTGCTCCTGGGTACGCCTTACAATCCGTTATCTTATTTCTGAATCTCTGTCTGACTATGATGTAATCTAACTGAAATCTTCTGGTACCACACGACCATTTCCAAATATACCTCCTCCTCTTGTGATTCTTGAACAGAGTATTCTCTATTACGAGCTGAAATTTATTACAGAACTCAATTAGTCTTTCTCCTCTCTCATTCCTCGTCACAATCTCGTATTCTCTTGTAACATTTTCTTCTGCTCCTTCTCCTACAACTGCATTCCAATCCCCAATGACTATTAGATTTTCATCTCCCTTTATGTACTGTAATACCCTTTCAATATCCTCATCCACTTTCTCTATCTCTTTATCTTCAGCTTGAGATCAGCATGTATACCTGAACTACCATTGTCAGTGTTGGTTTGCCGTCGATTCTGATAAGAACAACCCTGCAACTGAACTGTCCACAGTAACACACTCTCTGCCCTACGCTGCTTTTCATAAAGAATCCTACTCCCGTTATACCATTTTCTGCTGCTGTTGATATTACCCTATACTCATCTGACCATAAATCCTTGTCTTATTTCCACTGCAATTCACTGCCCCTACTATATCTAGATAGAGCCTTTGCATTTCCCTTTTCCGATTTTCTAGTTTCCCCACCACGTTCAAGCTGCTGACATTCCACGCCCCGAATGGTAGAACGTTATCCTATGGTTGATTATTCAATCTTTTTCTCGTGGTGACCCCTTGGCAGTCCCCTCCCGGAGATCCGAATGGGGGACTATTGCGGATTTTTTTTTGCCAATGGATAGATCATCATGACACTTTTTCAATAACAGGCCACAAATCCTGTGGATACGCGTTACGTGTCTTTAATGCAGTGGTTTCCATTGCCTTGTGCATCGTCATGCCGTTGATCATTGCTCATTCTTCCGCCTTCACCGTCAGTTTCCTACCTCAAGGACAAGATAGTGCCCTGAACCTCCGTCCGCTCCTCCGCCCTCTTTGACAAACTCGTTGGCAGAGTGAAGGTGGTTCGTATGCCAAGAAGTCTTCGGGCACCTGTGCTGACTATTAATCAAAATGTAAGCGGTCGCGGGTTTCGAACCAGGGAGCGAGGAGGTTTTGATTACTAATCAAAGATGCTCCCCTTTTTAAATTTTATTTTCCTTTAAACACGTTACCAGCTTTTTTTTTTTTTTCATAGACGCCTTCATCTTCAGGCGTTGGCTTCTATCACCCATACTACCCCCAAAAACCTATCTAACCTAAAAACAAAACCAAAGCTAGTGCCAACGCCACTTCCACCCTAAAAGCTAAGTAGGACAGCTGTGTGCCACAACTACAGACTCTGCCCACGAACCAAAATCAAAAAGGCATCTGATCTTGTTGTTAAAAACAGGAAGGGATAAAGGAAAGGGTAAAATAGTTTCATTTTTTGATATTATACCCCTAGATCAAGGGTGCCATCCACGTGGTATTACGGACGCAATTTCTGTTATTGGAAGCATAACTGTGAAAACAATGTTAACACCTGACGGTAGCTCCTCCTGAACGACCGTTCAGGTTTTGTGATGCCCCAACATTTCGCTATCGAGCTCATAGCGAAACTTTGGCGCGGAGCTTTAACTGAAGTACTGCCAAGAGCACAAACATTTCGTGTAGTTGTTGACGATGGGAAAGATTAAGGGAGGCAGCGAGACCACACTGCATAACATGGTCTACGACCTGCTGGAAAATATCTGCGAGGCTGCCAAGAGTTAAGGTCGTCACTTGAAATATGAAGTACCATAAAGAACATTCAGCACTCGTTTCTTGTTTCAGAGAGGCTACACTCGTACTATGTCGCCAATAAATACAGAAAAAATACACAGGCTTGAGAACACTGTTTACAAACACTTTCTGCCACACTTATTGTGAAGAAGTTCACGCCGTAGCCATCTATTCGCCATAATTTTTGACACGGTCTCTTACTGTTTTCGTTGTTGCTGCTGCTGCTGCTGCTTTTAAGGTCTCCAGGCCGATAACTTGACTGATGCAGCTCTCCATGCTACTCCATCACGTGTAAGTCACCTCATATCCGAGTAACTATTGCAGTTTACATCTATTTGAATCTGTTTACTCTATTGGTCTCTTGGCCTCCCTCAACAGTTTTTTCCCCCACTGTTCCCTCCAACATTAAACAATGATTCCTTCTTGTCTCAGAATGTGTAGTATCAACCTACCTCTTCTTTTAGTTAATTTATGCAACTAATTTCTTTTCTCCCCAATTCTATCTACTCTGCAGCATTCTTCTGCAGCACTACGTCGCAAAACCTTCTATTCTCTTCTTGTCTGAACTGCTTACTGCCCATAATTCAGTTCCGTACAAGGCTACCTCTTGGACTTACTTTCAAAAAGCACTTCTAATACTTAAATTTACGTCAGATGTTAACGAATTTCTGTTCTTCACAAACACTTTTTTGCCATTACCAATCTACATTTGATATCCTCTCTATTTCGCTCATCATCAGTTATTTTACTGTGTAAATGGCAAAATTCGTCTATCACTTTTACTGTCTAACTTCCTAACCTAATTCTATCAGCACCACCGGATTTAATTCGACTTCTGCCTCTACTCTTGTTTTGCTTTTGTTAATGTTGATCTTGATTCCTCCTGTTCATTCCATTATACTTGCTTTCCAAGCATTTTGTTGTCTCTGACAGGGTTAGTGCGTAATTGACAAACATCACAATTTTTGTTTCTTCCCCCGAACTTTTTCCTTCTCCAGTTTTCCTTTATTTTCCCTTAGTGCTTGCCCAATGTATAGGTTGTATAAAATTGGAGACAGGTTATAACCCTGTGTCACTCCTTTTGCAACCACTGCTTTCTTTTCACAGCCTTCGAATCTTATAACTGCCGTCTCGTGTCTCTCCTAGTTGTGTGCAACTATTCGTTCCCTGTATTTTACCTCCGCTACTTTCAGAATCCCAAAGGATCCGCCAGGTTAGCCGAGAGCGCTAATGCACTGCTTCCTGGACTCGGGTAGGCGCGCCGGCCCCGGATGGAGCCCGCCCAGTGGGATAACGACGAAGGCCGGTGTGCCGGCCAGCCTCGATGTGGTTTTTAGGCGGTTTTCCACATCCTACTAGGTGAATACACTGGGCTGGTCCTCACGTCCCGCCTCAGTTAGACGGCTCGCAGAAATCTGAACACGTCCGCACTATTTCACGGATTCCACTAGTCGCAGACAGTTGGGGTATACTAATTCCGTCCTGAGGGGTACAGGGTGGCGGCAAGAAGTGCATCCGGCCACCTCTTAAACTAACCTTGCCAAATCCGATTAACCATGCTGACCCTGCGTAATTGCGGGAATAACGCACAAGCAAAAGACTTTCAGAATTCCGAAGAGTGAATTCCTGTCAACACGGTCAAAAGCTTTCACTAGGTGTGCAAATGCTATAAAAGTAGGTTTACCTTTCTTTAACCTATCTTATAAGATAATTCGTAAGGTCTGTAATGCCACACATGTTCCCACATTTCTCTGGAACTGAGTCCGATCTTTCCTCAGGTCGACTTCTACTAGTTTTACACTCTTCTCTAAATAATTCATGTCAGTATTTTGCAGCCATGATTCATTAATCTGATAAGTCGATAATATTCACATATGTCAGCATCTTCTTTCTTTAGAATAGGAATTATTACTTTCTTCTTTAAGTCTGAAGGGTATCTCCTCTGTCTAACATCTATTGCACACAAGATGGAGTAGTTTTGTCATGGCTGGCTCCCTCAAAGACGTCAGTAGTTCTTTCGGTGCGTTTACATCTGTGTACTTTGTGGCCAGTCACCCTGCGGCTGTAGCTTGCCCTACAAGGAAGAAGAGGCGGCCAGTGTAGAGACAAGTGTGAATGGAAGCACTCGCACGCACTTATTGAGGGAGCGGCATCCACCTACACGCGTGACTCTGCTATCGGTGGGCCAAGCACAATCGGACAACGATTAGCCGCAAGGGGCACAGGTGTAAACGCGATTTTAGGGAATCTCGTCTACTCCAGGGGGTGTGTCATGACTTACATATTTACTACTCTGTCGAATTCTTCTTGCAGTATCATACTTCTCATCTCATCTTCTTCTACCTCCTCTTCCCTTCTTACCATACGGCCTTCAAGTTCATTTTCCTTGTATCGTCCCTGTGCATATTCGTTCCATTTTTCGGCTTTGTCTTCTTTGCTTATTACAGGTGTCCCATCTGAGCTCTCGCTTTCTTGTCTTGAAAGGCCTCTTTATTTTTCCTATATGCGGTATTTATCTTTTCTCTTGTTATGAATGATTCTACAGACGCTCATATGTCCGGTAGCCGTTCCAGCTTGGTCTTATAGCACTTTCCGTCAGTCTCATGTTTTAGAAGTCGTTATTTATTTTCGCCTGCTTCATTTGCTGAATTTTTATACTTTCTCTTTTCATCAGTTAAACTAAATATCTCCTGTGATATCCAACGGTTTCTAAGAGGGCTTTTTTTACCTATTTGGTCCTCTCCTGTCTTCACTGTGTCTTCACTCGAAGCTGCACTCTCGCCTTCTAACATTTTGCTTTCCCCCGTTTCACTCAATCGTTGTCTTGTGATCCTTTCACCGCAATTAGATGCTTTCGACTTATTCAGGTACAATCTCCTTAATTTCCTACCTTTTTGCAATGTCTTCAGTTCTGATCTATGCCCCATAGCAAATAAATTATTATCGTAGCCCACATCTGTCCCTAGAAATGTCTTACAGTTTATAACCTGTTTCTAAAATCTCAGTTTTGTCACTATATAATGAGTCTGAGCTTCTTTCGCAATGCTTAAACCAAGTGTTAACGATGATAAAATTATATCTACGCAAAATTATTCTACTAGGCTGCTTCCTTTTTCATTCCTTTCCCCCGGACCACATTCTCCTACAATTTTCCTTTCTCTTCCTTTTCCTACTATCGAATTCCAGTCCTGCATCACAATTAAATTTTCCTCTTTCTTAATTATCTCGTCGTACATTCTTTCAATCTCTTTATCATCTATGGATCTAGTTGGAAATACTACTGTGGTAGGTATTCGCTTTGTGTACATCTTTATTGAGACAGTGTGTTCACTATGCTGTTCATAGTAACTTACGCGCATTCCTATTTTCCTATTCACTACTAGACCTACTATAGTATTACACCTATTTCATTTTTTATCTACAATCCTGTACTCACCTGACCAATATTCCTGTTCGACCGCTGCCAAACTTCACTAATTGCCACTATATTTAACTTCAACCCATTCATTTACCTTTTTAAATTCTCTAACCTACCTATCCGGTTAAGGGATCCAACATTCCGCGCTCCGACCCGGAAATGCCAAATTTCAGTTTCCTGATGACGACAACTACCTGAGCGTCTCCGCCTGACGATCCGAATTGGAGACTGTTTTATCTCCAGAATGTTTAATCCAATAGGACGCTATCATCATTTAAGCACACAGCAGAGCTGCATGCCCTCGGGAAGTTCCCCTTGCTTTCAGCCGTTCAGACTGCCAGCACAGCAAGACCACATTGGCTAATGTTACAAGGTCAGATCAGCCATTCATGCAGACTGTTGCCCCTGCAACTACTGGAAAGGCTGCTGCCTCTCTTTAGGAACCTCATGTCTGTCTGGGCTCTCAACAGGCACCATCCTGTTGCATCTGCTATACATCTGCATCACTGAAGCACGAAAGCCACACGATCGCGGCAAGGTCCGTGGTTCTAATTATGACGTAATAACCTGAGTGCAAGTGGAAACCGTGAACGGTGTACGAGATGTCCACGACAGCGGAGCATTTACTGGTCTCACAGTTACAGTACGACACCAAAAACTGTACAACTAACTACGGCCGATTACAGCCACGAAGAGTCCTGGTGCTGTTAGCAGCCAGTGAACACCTGCAGAGGTAGCCGCGCGTTATGGGGCGGGCAGAAGTATGTGCTCTTTTTTCGCGGCCTCTAAATTAGACGCTGACTCGTCTTGGCACCGCAGCGCCACTGGCTCGCCGACGATGTGCGATTGTGTGCCGTTTATCTCTGAGCGGATAGCCAAGTCTCCGGACTCCGACAACATGGCCGGGGAAAGATTCACCAGCGAATTGATCTGAAGGGAAGCATGAATAAATTATGCACAAAGTTGAAGAAATGTTGCCACAATAGGCGCTGGAATGGATTGTGTAAGTGAGTGTGCAAGAAAGAGGACCTGGTAGATATCCTTAATTCATATTATCTGATGCAAACTGTATTCTTTCCAACGCGAGTACAACGACCACAGACAACAGTTTTGTTTATTCTTCATTACTACAGGGGCATCATCATCATCATCATTTAAGACTGATTATGCCTTTCAGCGTTCAGTCTGGAGCATAGCCCCCTTATAAAATTCCTCCATGATCCCCTATTCAGTGCTAACATTGGTGCCTCTTCTGATGTTAAACCTATTACTTCAAAATCATTCTTAACCGAATCCAGGTACCTTCTCCTTGGTCTGCCCCGACTCCTCCTACCCTCTATTGCTGAACCCATGAGTCTCTTGCGTAACCTTGCTTCTCCCATGCGTGTAACATGACCCCACCATCTAAGCCTGTTCGCCCTGACTGCTACATCTATAGAGTTCATTCCCAGTTTTTCTTTGATTTCCTCATTGTGGACACCCTCCTGCCATTGTTCCCATCTACTAGTACCTGCAATCATCCTAGCTACTTTCATATCCGTAACCTCAACCTTGTTGATAAGGTAACCTGAATCCATCCAGCTTTCGCTCCCATACAACAAAGTTGGTCGAAAGATTGAACGGTGCACAGATAACTTAGTATTGGTACTGACTTACTTCTTGCAGAAGAGAATAGATCGTAGCTGAGCGCTCATTGCATTAGCTTTGCTACACCTCGCTTCCAGTTCTTTCACTATGTTGCCATCCTGTGAGAATATGCATCCTAAGTACTTGAAACCGTCCACCTGTTCTAACTTTGTTCCTCCTATTTGGCACTCCATCCGTTTATATTTCTTTCCCACTGACATTACTTTCGTTTTGGAGATGCTAATCTTCATACCATAGTACTTACATTTCTGATCTAGCTCTGAAATATTACTTTGCAAACTTTCAATCGAATCTGGGGCATCCTGTTACCAAAAAGATGAATGGCTTTTCGGACTACGATGCACAAATTTTAACGCTAAAAGGTTTTTGTGCTCAACCATATGTTAAAATAACTATAAACTATTTGGAAAAGCCTATCCAGTTGCAATAGTGACCTTTTTGAACCGCACTACAGAACAAGAGTGGCAGGGTGTTTATAACGCTTTCCTCAACACATTTCTCATGATCTTTGAAAGTTGCTTTCCATTAGAACGTTCAAAACAGAGCAAAAAGTACGCGAGACTCAAACAAAACACCTAATTCTCAGTATAAAATTAAAACCATGTGGTAAGTTGTGGAAGAAGTGTCTGGTCATCGGCACCAGGTCGAGGATATAAAGTCAGTAAGTAGAAGAAATGGCTCACGTACTGATGTCAGATATATGTAATTTAATAATCACTTTCTGAATATAGCAGGTGAACTAAATAGAAGTCTAGTTCCTACAGGGAGTCATATAACTCTCATAGAAAATCGCTTTCCGAGACTGTTACCTGAAGAAATCTACCAAGATACTGACAAGGGGAAATTGTGTCAATAATCAAATCACTAAAAACTAATGACTCTCTTGAATACGACGTGGTATCTAGCAAAATACTAAAGCACTGTTCTGCATACGTAAACCCAGTATTTAGGCATATCTGTAACTTTTCCTTACGGAAACTGACCAGTTTCCTGACCGTTTAAAGTACTCAGTAGCGAAATAACTTTATAAAAAAGGTGAAAGGGATAACGTAGACAATTTTGGGTCTATTTCTATGCCATCGATGTTTCATGAAGTTACTGAAACGGCTGCATATACAAGGTTAATAGATCATTTCAATCCACACAATTTGCTGTCTGCTGTACCGTTTGGTTTCAGAAGTGGTTTAACTACTATGAGGCTCTGGATGGATTAAATAAAAAGTTACCAATGATAGGCGTGTTCTTTGGATTGTTTCGTGAATATTATTTGTATTTATACGCTGGGCCTGGCCTAGGGAAAACTATGCTATCGAACGAATACATCGATAGGTCGTGTGGAGAACGAAAGTGTTTAGGATCTTTGATAGTGTTAACTCTGTCGCGTGGAGCGCGGGCAGAGAGAGAGTCTGGCTGGGGTGGTGCAGTGGAGCAGGAGTGTTGTGTGACGCTCCCGCGAGTTGCCGCCTTTCGGGGTTGGGCAGCATGTAATTGCGCTCGACTTGCTATGATAGTTTCTGACACGGTGTCGCGGACGGGAAGTATTAGCTGGCGCACATCAAGAGCCCGTTTCGCCTGGTGACCTTGTCGAGAAGAAGGCGCGCCAACATCCAGTTTCTGCAACAGCGACGGCCGACAATGAGTGACTGTCGCCACCTCCTCGATCGACGGCTTCAAACCTTCAATCAACCAACAAGGAAGACTGGAAGCACGTAAAGTTTTAGAACTGTATGGCAGACCTCAGCTTTTCAAACTATTCCATTTTCATAACTAAATTACAGCAACGTAGCATGAACCTTTGTTGCTCATTGTCCCAATTGCATTACCAAGCAGGGCCCCTTCCTTTTCCGGAATGAACCCGAGTGTCGTTGAAATTCAAACGCCAGCATCATTCGATTTCACTGCTTTAATTTCAAAGTTCAGTTAAGGTATTCATAGCTGGCTACAATATTTAGATTACACAAGCACAAATTAAGAGTGCGAGTTTTGTTACCGTATTTTAGCTTACCTGTGACTGCAGCTCAGCTTGGTACGTACTAAATTTTACTATTGTTAATTGTTCAGAATCATTTAATTCAAGTTCAAAGTTAAATCTCTTATTTCTAAATTGCGTAGATTCAAGTAGCTTTTGAAATTATTGTTGAGGTAGTCCAAGACTAACCGTGTTTTACTGAATTTCGATGTGCTTCAGAAAGAAAGCTCACTATTAACTTCAGTCACTAAATTAACTTTCGATTTTCCGGTTTTATTAATTCTTTTGCTAAATTAAGTCAGAGTGTAGCGAAATTTATTACTTCTGACAAACTTTCAGTTTTCACACTACACGTGTCAACCTTCAGTTGCCACGCTTCTAGTGCTACTTATATGTGTAATAAACTTTCTTTTTCAGTTACTATAGTAATTGTCCTTAGGACTGGCGACCGTAATTTCCCACAAATCTCAAATATCTAATTACCGCTAGTTAATTGTTAACGTAACGGCCGCACATTTACTTTCTTTATTAACTTTACCCCTTTTCAAAATTAATTTCCACCAGTTTCATTTGCATTTTTCCTTTCACCAAGATGTAACCCTTTCCTCCTTCTTTACCGACAGATTAACTTCGGTGACGATTGCTTTTCCCAAATTTCCATTAGGTACACGTGGTGTAATTTTTCACTGTCATTAAGGTCGATAAGTGAGGGGGAGGTTATACGTGGCGACCTGGTGACAGGACAATCTTCGGATTTGAGGTTGTTCTGGACACGAATTTGGCATTGTGCAAATCTCGTAACAAAGTACTGGTTACGAAATGGTCGATACGTCAGCGAGAATATTAGTGTGAGGAATCCTAATTAGATTTGAGATTTGGCATTTATATTGAAAATTATTAAAATGAGTGAAGGCAACAGTTACCAAAATTTGGTAGACTTGGATAAGGAACAATCGGTCGAACAGTGGGAAACGCGCACCGCGGTACCCATTGTTCAGGGGCAGGCGGCTAGCATGAAAGACGCGACCGCCGAAACGCAACAAAGAGCAGAAATGGAATTCCAAACTTTAGAAAATGTTTCGGAATCGGAAGTGAAAATCAAATATGAATCCCTTGATGACGAATACGGGGGGGACAATTAAAGAGGAAGCCGCTACAGAAGTAAAACCGGTAGTTTCTGGGAATTTAACTGATTTATTGAATGTTTTGATTAACGAAATCAAGAGTCAATCGGCAGAAATTAAAGCTCAGGCTGCCAAGCAAGAAGCTAAGGCTGCCAAGCAAGAAGCTCAGGCTGCCAAGCAAGAAGCTCAGTCTGAAAAAACTGAACGGAAGCTAGACAATCAGAACAAAGCTATTAATGTTGTTAACAACAATGTTGGAGTTGTTAACACAAAATTTGATAAAATCAAAGAAGATATTGTTGTGATTAATACCGAAATCGGTAATCTTGAACAGGAAATGATAGGCGTTCAGGCGGAAATATCGAGCATAAATACTCGTTTTTATTCCGAAATTAGCAGAATCGAGAAAAGTGTAGGTGAAGCAGTTGCTCCGATCATCGAGAATAAGGTGACGGAACAAATTCAATTAGTGAAAAAAGAGGATCAAAGGAAGGTGGAAACTTTAAAGGCTTTAGTATCCGAAGTAGATACCAAAGTGACGAAGCAGACTAATACCTGCGAAGAAAAAAAATGGGAAGTAGAAACGCTTGCGACAACCACTTGACAATTAATTACGAGAGTGTCGGAATTAGAAAAGAAACTTGACGAAAAACAGAGCTATGTGCCAATCTGTGCACATAGTTCGGAATTGTTGACGAAAGAGGAGCGGTTCGACCCCTTGAAAAAAAGCGGTATACACCCGACGGATTTCATTAACAATTGTGAAAGAGTTTTACCCAGATCATGGACTAACGAGAGAAAAATTAATGCGGTTATTGATGTGTTGGCTGGTGATGCCAAGCGTTGGGGCTTAAACCTCAACATTACGAACCTGACTTTTGACGAATTTAAAAATTTGTTTCTGGCTGAATACTGGTCAAAGCAAAAACAGCAAAGTGTCTGGCGCGAATTTGTCGTATCGAGGCCTTTCGATGCGAATTCGCGCGGCTCGATGAAGGAGTTTTGTGAGGTCTGGATCCGCAAGTTGGAATATTTGCGCGATCGCCGCACAGAATCCGAAATAGTCTGGGAACTCTATAAGAAGCTTCCAGATGATACAAAACGCTACGTAGGGAGCAATTACAGGACAATCAATGATTTCCTGGAAAGAGTTGAGGACGAGGACGATTGGCGCAATAATCGCGACAGTGGTGGAGGCCGTGGTAACAACAACGGGTACCACAGCAACCACAACAATGATAACTATGGGAATAATGCATACCGCAATCTTGGCAGCAATAACAATAGTGATTCGGGCCGTAATGACAATCGGTACAATGCAAATAATAACAGGAATGACGGAAACCAGTATCATACTAGCGTGATACGGGCTTCACAGAATATTAATAACGCCAGAGGGTGTGATCAGCCGCCTCAACAGCATCCGGGGAGCGTATCTGCTGTTACGAGACAGGGAAATCATTAGCCGCACCGGTGAGGGGCCGACCGGGCGTGGAGAAATTTTGGAGGCCCAATAACAGGAGAAAACCCAGGTGTCGTAGTTACGAAAATTCCGTATGGAATATTCAACGGTGGGAGAGTGTGCAGGGGTTAAGAGAAAGGAGTGCGCCGACAAGTAGTAGATTAGCTGTAGACACGGCAGTAGAAAATACATTCACTGTCAGCGAGAACAGTTTAAGTAGTGTTCCGGAAAACGATTATAAACTGGCAGCTGTAAAACCCACAGCGGAAATGGAGATTGAGTTTAAGAATGATTCGCAATTGTTGAGAGAAGATCAGATGTCGGATAACACGTTCGTCATTGAGCGAGGGGATGCAGAGAGGGATGAGGTCTGGTTAAGGCAGTTCGATGACTAAGAGATTATAGGGGCCTGTACGGGAGAAGTGTTTATGGGGAGCGCGGGCAGGATTTGCCGCGTCTCGTCCCACAGGAAGATAGTATTTGTGAAATGATAGAAAGTTCTGGCCCTAACCGGCAGACTTTACTAGAAATAGTTGATGTTAATGGGGAGCACGAGCAAGATTCGTCGTGTTTTGTCCCGCAGGAGTTGGACGTTGAAGTGGTAACGGAAAGTTCTGGCCCTAACTGGCAGACTTAACCGAAAGTTATAGTGGTAGAAGTAGCCGACCCATCCGACGCAAACCTCCAGTTTAAACATTGCGAAAGTATTAAGGAGAAAGATTACGAGAATTTTAGTGATAGCCGGACACGTTGGTAGAAAAGCACGTAGATTACAGCGTGTCTGAGGTTCGAGCTGACATTATACGGTCAGACGATAGCAGTGTGGGTTGCGCAGATCTAGAGGAAGTAATTGCAGATACTACTGGGCACATTCCTCCAGGTAGATTGGCAGATGAGATCAATCTGACCAAAGAGGAATCAACGAACGTGACAATTAGTGAATTGATAGCAAAGCAACACTCACTAGTTGACGAGTTACAGTAAAAAGGTTTCGGTATTGGAGGCGAAGCTACAGATTATGCCTCAGGACAAACGTGTTGAAATTAAAGCTGTATGTGAACAGAGGCTGAAAAGGCCGCCAGATAAGCCGGATTTAGGATCAAAGCCGAATGGTTTTTTCTAGAATGACCTGGATATAGACCAGGATTTACTGTGGGAAAATAAAGAAACAGTCGAGGACAAGTGTAGACAGATAGTAGTGTCTGTTAATATGCACGATCTACAACTAAACGTGTTGATTGACACCGGTGCAGAATTGAGTGCTGTATCTGGGGAAAATATTTGAGTTACTGAAAGACAGACCTGGCATCGTAGTTATGCCAGTAACAGGAGTGAAAATTATCGGTGCTACTGGGAAGGCCAGTAAACCGGTCACAAAACAGATTTTTGTCAACTTCGAGATATGTGGGGCACGATTTGAACAAGAGTTTGTCGTCGTGCCAGACTTAACTACGGAAGTAATTATCGGGTTAGATTGGCTATTAAAGTACCGTGCAGTGATTAATTGCGAAAGCAAAACTTTGACATGTACGTCACAAGATAAAACAATAGTAGTTAGTTTTGGCGAGGCAGGAGACTGTGTGCATAGGCAACACCAGCCTATACACATTGTTAACTGGCCGTAGGTATGAATTTGAACTTCTGTAACGTGAGGAATCTCGGCATTGACAATAGTGTAGAAAGTGAATTGGAAAGTATTGTAGACGGCGGGTTGCGGGAAGGCAAACCAAAGAGTGTCTTTTATTGGCAGGACACACAGGAAATGCAACAGATCTACTAAAGAGACAGCCTACACTACGCTTGTCCGTCCTCTTCTAGAGTACTGCTGAGTGTGGGGGATCCTTGCCAGGTAGTATTGACGGTGTACATCGAGAAAGTTCAAAGAAGGGCAGCACGTTATGTATTATCGCGAAACAATGAGGTGAGTTTGTTGCTGAACGCGTTCGGCAGCGCCTGTATAGATCGGTTACTGCTGTTGCAATGGCAGGTTAACAAGATTTAAGTGAGTTTGTACGTGGTGTTGCAGTCGGCGCACGAGCGATGGGACACGGAATCTTCGAGATAGCGAAGAAGTGTGTATTTTACAGTGCGACAATTTCACGAGTGTACTGTGAACATCAGGAATCCAGTAAAACATCAAATCTCCGACATCGCTGCAGCCGGAAAAAGATCCTGCAACAACGGAACCAACAACGAGTGAAGAGAATCGTTCAACGTGACAGAAATGCAACCATTCTGCTTATTGCTGCAGATTTCAATGTTGGGCCATCATCAAGTGTCAGCCAGCGAACCGTTCAACGAAACATCATCGATATTGGTTTCCGGAGCCGAAGGCCACTCGTGTACCCTTGATGACTGCACGAGACAAAGCTTCACGCCTCGCATTGGCCTGTCAACGCCGACATTTTGTTGCCTGGTCGGACGAGTCTCGTTTCAAATTGTGTCGAGCAGATGGGCGTGTACGGGTATGGAGACAACCTCATGAATCCGTGAACCCTGCATCTCAGAAGGGGACTCTTCAAGCTTGTGCAGGCTCTTTAATGGTGTGGAGCGTGTTCAGTTGGAGTGATATGGGATCCCTGATACGTCTAGACACGATTCTGACTGGTGACATGTATGTAAGCATCCTGGCTGATCGCCTACATTCCGACGGACTTCGGCAATTCCGGTAGGACAATGCGACGCCGCACACGTCCAGAATTGCTACAGTGTGGCTCCAACTCTTCGGAGTTTAAACACTTCCGCTGGCCGTCACACTCCCCAGACGTGAACATTAACGAGCATCTGGGATGGCTAGCAACGTGCTGTTCAGGAGAGATCTTCATCGCCTCTTACGGACTTATGGACAGCCCCGCAGGACTCACGGTATCAGTTCCCTCAAGTGTTACTCCAGCCATTAGTCGAGTCCATCCCATATCGTGTTGCGGCACTTCTGCGTGCTCGCGGGGGTCCCACGCGATATTAGGCAGGTGTACCACTTTCTTTGGCTCTTCAGTCTATAAAAACTAAAAAAATCCGACTGACACTTGTAAGTCGTTTACAATATACAGTGAACAGTAATAATCCTGTAAGCCTCCCTAGAAGCACCCAGCGGCAGTTGGGCAGGTGGGGACGGCTGGGAGTGTGGTGTACTACACTCCTGGAAATGGAAAAAAGAACACATTGACACCGGTGTGTCAGACCCACCATACTTGCTCCGGACACTGCGAGAGGGCTGTACAAGCAATGATCACACGCACGGCACAGCGGACACACCAGGAACCGCGGTGTTGGCCGTCGAATGGCGCTAGCTGCGCAGCATTTGTGCACCGCCGCCGTCAGTGTCAGCCAGTTTGCCGTGGCATACGGAGCTCCATCGCAGTCTTTAACACTGGTAGCATGCCGCGACAGCGTGGACGTGAACCGTATGTGCAGTTGACGGACTTTGAGCGAGGGCGTATAGTGGGCATGCGGGAGGCCGGGTGGACGTACCGCCGAATTGCTCAACACGTGGGGCGTGAGGTCTCCACAGTACATCGATGTTGTCGCCAGTGGTCGGCGGAAGGTGCACGTGCCCGTCGACCTGGGACCGGACCGCAGCGACGCACGGATGCACGCCAAGACCGTAGGATCCTACGCAGTGCCGTAGGGGACCGCACCGCCACTTCCCAGCAAATTAGGGACACTGTTGCTCCTGCGGTATCGGCGAGGACCATTCGCAACCGTCTCCATGAAGCTGGGCTACGGTCCCGCACACCGTTAGGCCGTCTTCCGCTCACGCCCCAACATCGTGCAGCCCGCCTCCAGTGGTGTCGCGACAGGCGTGAATGGAGGGACGAATGGAGACGTGTCGTCTTCAGCGATGAGAGTCGCTTCTGCCTTGGTGCCAATGATGGTCGTATGCGTGTTTGGCGCCGTGCAGGTGAGCGCCGCAATCAGGACTGCATACGACCGAGGCACACAGGGCCAACACCCGGCATCATGGTGTGGGGAGCGATCTCCTACACTGGCCGTACACCACTGGTGATCGTCGAGGGGACACTGAATAGTGCACGGTACATCCAAACCGTCATCGAACCCATCGTTCTAACATTCCTAGACCGGCAAGGGAACTTGCTGTTCCAACAGGACAATGCACGTCCGCATGTATCCCGTGCCACCCAACGTGCTCTAGAAGGTGTAAGTCAACTACCCTGGCCAGCAAGATCTCCGGATCTGTCCCCCATTGAGCATGTTTGGGACTGGATGAAGCGTCGTCTCACGCGGTATGCACGTCCAGCACGAACGCTGGTCCAACTGAGGCGCCAGGTGGAAATGGCATGGCAAGCCGTTCCACAGGACTACATCCAGCATCTCTACGATCGTCTCCATGGGAGAATAGCAGCCTGCATTGCTGCGAAAGGTGGATATACACTGTACTAGCGCCGACATTGTGCATGCTCTGTTGCCTGTGTCTATGTGCCTGTGGGTCTGTCAGTGTGATCATGTGATGTATCTGACCCCAGGAATGTGTCAATATAGTTTCCCCTTCCTGGGACAATGAATTCACGGTGTTCTTATTTCAATTTCCAGGAGTGTATATTGGCTGCGGCCGGCTGACTCACCGAGCACGTTGAGCGTGCAGGAGCAGCAGGAGCGGCCGATGGCGTTCTCCGCGAGGCACGTCCAGCGGCCAGAGTCGTGCACGGTGACGGGCGCCACGTCCACGCAGAAGAAGCCGCCCTCGCGCACCAGCTGGAAGCGGTCGTCCTGCGGCAGCGGCCGGTCCTCGTGCAGCCATGTCACCTGCGTGCACACACTGCCGCTACACCACTCTGCCTTATGCAGGACTACATTAACCGTACACTGAAAACATGGGGTAGGATGAAATACATTTCATAGCCAAGACTGGCGCTCAGCAAAAGCCCACTGTAGTCGCACCAGTGTATATGGCTACAACCTCCCAAGGTGATGAATAAACATTGTGACGACATAAAAGAAATTATGTCAAAAACTAAAAAAGGTATAAAATATGTTTCTGAAAAGAGAAATAACTCATATAACAGTAAGTGTTATGAAGTCCCTTCTGAAACTATTTGTGTAGAATGTAGCGGAACGTACAAGTGAAGCTACAAAGAGAACAGAAATTTTGAAATGTAGTGTTATGGAAGAATGTCGAGAATTAGATAGGTAGATCAGCTCAGTAATGAAGCTCGAGATCTTCATTTCCATACATACTCCACAAGCCATCGTATGGTGCGTGGTGGAGGGTACCTGTACGACTGTTAGTCATCCCCCCCCCCCTCCCCCGTTCCAAATAGAGCGAGGGAAAGCGACTGTCTGTACGCCTCCGTATGAACCCTGTTTTGTCGTATCTTCGTGATCCTGACTCGCAGCATATGGTGGCGGCAGTAGAATCGTTCGGGAATCAGCTTAAGATGCCAATTCTCTACAATTTCTCAATAGTGTTTCTCAAAAGGAACGTCGCCTTTTCTCCAGAGATTCTCCTTTGAGTTCCCGAAGCATCTCTGTAATGCTTGTTGTTCGAACCTACCGGTAACAAAAAATGGTTCAAACGGTTCTGAGAACTATGGGACTTAACATCTGAGGTCATCAGTCCCCTAGAACTTAGAACTAGTTAAAGCTAACTAACCTAAGGACGTCACACACATACATGCTCGAGGCAGGATTCGAACCTGCGACAGTAGCAGTCGGGCGGTTCCGGACCGAAGCGCCTAGAACGGCTCGGCCAGCGCGGCCGGCTACCAGTAACAAATCTAGCCGCCCGCTTCTCAATTGCTTCGATGTCTTCCTTCAATCCGACTTGGTACGGTTCCAGTACTCGACCAATACTCAAGAATAGGTCACAACAGAGTCCTATATGCGGTCTCCTTTCCAGGTGAACCACTCTTTCCTAAAATTTTCCCAATGATCCGAAGTCGAGCACTTGCCTTCCCTACCACAGTTTTCACATGCTGATTCCACCTCATATCGCTGTGCAACGTTACGCCCAGGTGCTTAAACGACTTGACTGTGTCAACCAGGATACAAGTAACACTGTCCCCGAACGTTACAGGTTTATTCTTCCACTCATCTGCATTAATTTACATTTAGGGCTAGCAGCCACTCATCACACCAGCTGGAAATTTTGTCTAAGTCGTCTTGTATCTTCCTACAGCCACTTAACTTCGACACGTTACCGTACAACACGACATCATCAGCAAACAGCCGCAGGTTGCTGCCCAGCCTGTCCGCCAAATGATTTATATATACAGAGAACAGTGGCGGTCCCATCACACTTCCCTGTGGCACTCCGGACGACACCCTTGTCTCTGGTTAACATTCTCCGTCGAGGACAACATACTGGGTTTTGTTACTCAGATGGGTTCTGCTATACAAATGTACTGAATCGCATTTGGGAGAAACAAGTTTATAGAAAAACTTCGCTAAAAGGAGTCATCAGTTAATTTCACAGATCCTGAGGGATCCAGGAATATATAATTCGATAATGGTGGCATGTTTATGGAACGAAAATTGTACAGCATGACCAAGGCCTTACTACAGTAAGCAGCTTCATGTGGATGTAAACTGCAGTATTCGTACAGAGAAGAAGAGACTTGATGTGTATGCACTAGAGCAGATACATTTATCAAACCAATTTTCTGGGTGAAGAACACAACAACAACACTGATTCTGAGGAAAGGAGTAATCACGCGGTGAAACACGAATAAGTTCAAATTTCAGTGGATGCGACAAATTTGATATGTTATTGTACCGTCTGTATGCAACTAAATAAAGGTAATAGTTTTGTTGCCAGACGTGTTTCACCTCAGTTTACTGTGTCATAGTCAGTGGTCTGAAAGCATATATATTTTCTTTTGTATGGAGCACTTTCACGTTACATATTCAGATGATGTATGTGTAAGCTAGAAACGATTCTACCGAGGCACCTATTGCTCAGTATCCAGAATGTTAGGGATATAAGCGGAGATATTTTTATCGGTGACCGAGGACAGTGTGCTGAACGACATCAAATCAGTATTTACGTCATTTGCACATTAATAATTATAGCTATCAGAAGTCGTATGTTTTTAGGTTGGTTAGTACCTCCAAGTACATGCGGGACGGGCAAGCCATTAATGCTTATTTTCACCTGCGCAGCAGGGCAGGTGTTGAAGTGTTAATGCATGGACGCAAAACAGTCAGCCTATAGTAACAGGTGTTGTCCACTTGTAGTGTAGTTGCAACTGTGCTGAAAACATCAGGTAGTAAATTACGTGAGGAGCATGCGGGAAGAGAGTTAGACGCAGAGAAAAAAACAACTAACGCACTGAAGTGGCTATATATTAAGGTACCAAAGATCACACTGTTTGCACTTATAGCCCTAACACCCTGTATGTTTCTTTATTTACTCTTTGTGTCGATGTTACTCTACAAGTGCTCTTGCTGTATGGTTGGTGAAGCTGTAATTCTGCCAGTAGCACTAAATACAATTTTCAGAACAGAACATAAACTGCACACGCACTATTCCACCATGTTAACCCATTTAGTGTTACGTAGTCTCGCCAACTGTTCTATGTATATTGCAATGTCTATGGTCAAAGATCATATTTGTGTGTGAGTTTCGGCTCTTTGGCCAGATCTATGTATATTGCAATGTCTATGGTCAAAGATCATATTTGTGTGTGAGTTTCGGCTCTTTGGCCAGATTTAGTTGTAATTTGTTGTTTATAAGCGTTTGGTCATTTATCAGTTTCTTGCACTCTGACATGGATGTTTGAATCTGATAGTCCTCTTATATTGGGATGAGATATTTATTCCGATCATTTATTCTGATACTTTTCGTGTCTTGCTCCATATATGTGGGCCGATGGCCATATTGTTTTAAGTCAATCGCAAAACATGGACTGATTAGTGTCATATACCACACATCTGGTATTTTCTTTTCGTCTTGTGCTAAAATTCCTATTTGTAATTTTATCATACACTCCGTAGTAAGTCTAGAATTTTATTTCGTATATCGCTGATCCTTGAAACTCGCGTCTGTTGGGTGCTGGTCAGTTAGAACAATGTCAACACACAGTAAGTAATAAGACATATGCTGATCAAAAGATGCCTCAGTAAGAACTGTTTGTAACTTTGAAGCACAATATGTAAGCAGAATATGCGGCATGCTAATGAAAGTATCTACTTTCTGTATTTCAGACTGTCGATGATGCATTAAGATACTGAGGTGGAACGCATCTCACAAAAGAAATATTGCTTTTATTCAGTTGCATAGAGAAGATTTCCACCAAAAAGTCATTAATATAATATTATTGGCAACTGAAGATTAAGAGATCAACATTGAAGATGATGATGGTGATGCCGATGCATTCGAATTGATGTGGGTTGTGTGTGATGTCCTTAGGTTAGTTAGGTTTAAGTAGTTCTAAGTTCTAGCGGACTGATGACCTCAGATGTTAAGTCCCATAGTGCTCAGAGCCATTTGAACGACTTGATGTGGGTTGACTTTAATTTTGCTGTTGTTATGTTGTTACAAATTAAGAGCGAACAAAATAAAAGTGTCACTAAGATATGTCGAATACTGTTGTTCGTATCTGTCTGGGTATTGGTCTCTGTAGCGGTTTTTATAATCATTAGTTTTTTCTGTAGTATTTTACTTGCTACAGTGAATTAAATTAGCACGGTGTGGAGATATATAAGCTGTCAGAATTCTAACGTTTCCACGAACACAAGAGGCTAATCTTACAACACTGTTGTGTTGTTGGAACGTGAAAGCTATCATCAAGCTGTAACATTTGCTACACCAGCAGGACATGGAGTTTTGTGAACATAAATTCCAAGACATTACTTAACTTAAATTCGCTTGCACTTACGAGTATCTTTTTATTTGCTTTATCTTTCTTGCCCTCTAATTTCAGCAAGGTGTCCATACCAACAGCGGCAGCTGTCGACAACAGCAATGAGCACCTCTGACGTAGTCATCGTCAAAAGTACGTCAGATGCTATCGAAAGCGGTGAAGAATGATTTCACCTTAGCCTTATTATTCAGTTTTGTTAGGAATATTTTTCATTAATCACAAACGAAGTACACAGAAAGTTCCACATTTGTTCCTTACTGATCACTGGCTTTCGGGCCAAAGGGGGAAAGCATTTCCGAAACGGCTAAGTCTGTGAACTGTTCACGTTAAACAATGGTTAAAATGGTTCAAATGGCTCTGAGCACTATGGAACTTAACAACTGAGGTCATCAGTCTCCTAGAAATGAGAACTACTTAAACCTAAGTAACCTAAGGACATCACACACATGTATGCCCTAAGCAGGATTCGAGCCTGGGACGGTAGCAGCCGCGTGGTTCCGGACTGAAGCGCCTAGAACCACTCGGCCACCAAGGCCGGCCGTTCGAAGTACCGCTAATGCGTTTATGCTGTTGTAAGAAATAAGTAAGATAGTCAAGAGTAACAGATAACGCCTCCTCCCCTCACTAAATTATAACACTTGTTTTTTACAAATGTTAAATGATAACGTGAAGGTACTGTAGCCATCCCCCCTGCCAACACTAAAAAGCAGTTCTCAAGAGAACACGATGTACAATGGGCAATTCACGGCGTGACACATTTGTTGAGGGTCTATGGTAAGTAGTGCACAGGACAGAGAACGAACTAAATCGCAGCAGACGTTATGTCGAGAAGGTTCAAATGGTTCAAATGGCTCTGAGCACTATGGTCATCAGTCCCCTAGAACTTAGAACTACTTAAACCTAACTAACCCAGTCATCACAAGGCAGAGAAAATACCTGACCCCGCCGGGAATCGAACCCGGGAACCCGGGCGCGGGGGGCCAGAACGCTACCGCACGACCACGAGCTGCGGACAGGAGTGTCGAGGAGGTATGTAGCCCCACATCGTGTAGCGTCTGCCTGAGAGCCTCGTCACCATAAGGCTGCGCGATAATGCTCGTCAACAAGTAGGCTCACCTGGGAGAGCTAAGAAAATTTCTGTTCCATCGTCAGTCACTGCTGTGAGGCCTGAAGGATTCATACAGATAACTGCATGAAAAACATTGTCGTATGCACTAGCAAACATTCCGATACTTGCGCAATGGACCGCCTTGTCGAACAAGTGGCACCACATCCATGAGAGCAGGACTCAATTTGTGCTGAATTCACGATTTGTACTTGAGGCATGCACGGCTCGCGTTTATCCCATTTACTGTTTGTCATCTTCTATTACGGTACTGCTGCCTCGTTTTCTTATTCCATTTACTGGCGTCACCAACTTCCTGTCTTACTTGCCCATGAGCGGCAGCAGCAGCGCGTAATGATAAGTGCACTGTCGCACCATCTCTGGAGCGACCGTTAGGGGTTCCAAGTCGTCGTGTGTCTGGCAGTGAGTTGGAGACGGACCAGCAGTGCAGTCGGGACGCAGCAGCAGTGAAGTCGGGGGACGGAGCGCCGGTGAGGCGCCGACAGCCAGTGCTCGCCGACAGCTGGCGACCGACACACATCAACTGTCTGACGGAGGTAGATTGGAGTGGGACGACCGTTGGTTGGTCGTTCGGTTGGTCGTCTAATCGGCCGACGCATATTTGCTCGTTTCACCGTTTCCGGGCCTGGGCAGTTGGTCAGTTGGCATGGAGCAGCGAGGAAACCTCCATGGCGCATAGTTTGGCCGGGCCTGCTGGCCGCCTCTGTGCAGTGCCGGAGTGTGTGGTGCTGTTCCCACTGCTACGAGGTTCGTCGCTCACCGTTACTGGACATGAAAGTTGAGTTTTGACTTAACGTACCAGCAAGTCACGACTGTTCACATTGTGTTGTTTGGAGTTCGATGTCGACTCTTGGGATATTCACGCGAGCAACAACGTGTGTTTTCGAGTTGGCAAATTTTAGCCACCCTCCAGTGGAGTTTAACTGTACTTGGTTATTTGAATTGAAGAGAACCAGCGGAATCTTATGCCTTGTGGCTGTTAACGTTCCGGTTACCTGCCCTGGCCGTTGACGTAAATTCAGGCAGTGTACTTTCCTCATCGTGTTGTAACTGTCCAGCACAGTGTTTAGTTTGAGAGATCAATGTATAATTGTTTGTGGGCGGCAATACCTTCTAGGTTGTTCCATTGAACTCCATGTTGTGTGCTGGTCGGGTGAAGTGGAGGTTATCTTGTCGGTGGGTCCGTTGACTGTCTGTCGGTTGGGTTGTCGTCGGATCGACAATGGTTGGGCAGACTGCCTGTCTCACCTAAGCAAGTGCTAATGTTTGAATTCCAGGCCGACCCTCGGAACATTGAGTGTACTGCCTCTTCTTGTTTGTTCTTGTTGTTTGTACTTATATGGCTTCTAGCCGATTTTTAGATTAAGGTTGTTTTGCCCTTAAGGTGTCAGATGGTTTAGGCCGTCAGCCTAATTTAAGAACTGTTTTACGTAAAGTCTTTGGCATTTGTAAAATAAATGTTATTGAGTCTTAAGTGTTGGGCCCTCAGCCGATTTGAATTTAAGTTTTTTCTCTTAAAGTGTCAGATTCTAGGGGCCTATAGCCGATTTTGAATTAAAATTGTTCTGATCTTAATCTGTCAGATTGTTTGGGCCTTCATTCTAATTAAGGAACTGTTTTAAGATGAGGCCTTGCCTTTTAAATTTCTGATTTTGGTTGAGATTTAAGTTATTGGCTTTCAGCCGTTTTTAAATTAAAGTGGTCTTGCCCTTAAGGCATGATATTGTACAGCGCATTCAGCCACTAATTAAGTTCCAAAACTAAAGCTGTGTTTAAAAAAAATTTCTTGGTTCTTGTAATGTTTGCTCAAATAAAAGGTTGTATGTTCGAGTGTAACTAACAGCCGCTTATTTTGGCCCATTTCCAGAACTTAAACTACCTGTCCTGTGCTGCAGGTTTAGCAGGGCGTCTCAGTACTGAATGTATTTCAGTAGCCGCAATGTCACGGTCACATTTCATTCGTTACTTCTGATGATGACGATGAGGTCCCATACTCCGAGGAGCGGAGGGGACGATGCGGGAGACCCGCACCGCCGACTAGCCAAGGTCCTAGTGCCTGCCGCGGTGGTCTAGCGGTTCTAGGCGCGCAGTCCGGAACCGCGCGACTGCTACGGTCGCAGGTTCGAATCCTGCCTCGGGCATGGATGTGTGTGATGTCCTTAGGTTAGTTAGGTTTAAGTAGTTCTAAGTTCTAGGGGACTGATGACCACAGTAGTTAAGTCCCATAGTGCTCAGAGCCATTTGAACCATTTGAACCAAGGTCCTAGTGGAGGTGGTTTGCCATTGCCTTCCTCCGACCGTAATGGGGATGAATGATGATGATGAAGACGACACAACAACACCCAGTCATCTAGAGGCAGGAAAAATCCCTGACCCCGCCGGGAATCGAACCCGGGACCCCGTGAGCGGGAAGCGAGAACGCTACCGCAGGGCCACGAGCTGCGGACTCGTTACTTATACTTGACCGTTTGTGTTACGAGTGTCACCTTTCAACGTACACAGAACCACAAGACGTTCCCACTGAGTCCTGACATTAGTACTGTTAGTCTTCTTTCGAAATTTTTCTCTGTTATTGTTAACGCAATAACCCAGAAATAGGTTGACTGTACGCAAACGCCGCTGCTGTCGGTCGTTAAGTGAAGGCAGTCGGCGACTGTGTTACTCGTGGGTAGAGGTAATACCTGGAATTTGGCATTCTCGGCACACTCTCGTCACTGTGGATCTCAGGGTCCTGAATTGCCAAACGATTTCCGAAACGGAATGTCGCATGCGTCCAACTCCAACTATCATTCTGCGTTCACAGACTGTTAGTTCCCATCTTGCGGCCATAATGACGTCGGCAGCCTCTTCACATTAGTCACCCTGAGTAGCCTATACAAGACAGCTCCGGCAATCCATCGCCCTTTTATACCTCGTGCACGCGATGCTACCGCCATCTGTATGTGTGCATATCGCAATCCCATAACTTCTCTCACCTCAGTGTAGTTTCACTGAATAGTCTTTTTACACGTTTTAAGGGTTTCAACTAAATTTTCGGAGAACACTCGGATATATTCAATATGTAAAAAATGTTTAATGATCGCCTACGTCTTACAGGTTTTATTCAAAGCATCGTGTATTTCATTTTTACGTGTAAACAGTCTCGTTGACACTATTTGATTCACAAATCGTTTGTCTTTTGAAATGGCCACCGTATGGACTTTTTTGACTACTTTTCCATTTTCCAAATTAATATCCGGTTTTAGTGATTGTGCTACTTAATTTAAATTTCTACTTCTCAGAATATGAAAGACGGTAAATATTCAAACAGTGACTATTTGTACAGGTGTACAGCCATGGATGAAACAGATCAATTTGGCACTTGTGTTAAAATTGTACAGGCAGACCAAGCATTGATTACAGTAAGCATGCTAAAGTGGACGAAGGTTATAGTAGTTGTACAGAGATGAAGACGCTTACACGGGGTGGAATAGCGGGGAAAGTCGTATCAAACCAGTCTTCAGATTAATGACCACAAAACAACAACTTGATCATGGTTCTTAATGAAACAATAGTAAATTATAAATGAGCTCTTCATTTTCGGGCCTTCCAAATATGGGACAACCCCAAGAAAGAACGTCCTAAACAGAACTTGATTCATTCCACATCACTTTACCGTTCTTCGATTTTCCTGAAACATGTTGATGGTGATGTGAAAGTCGATGGCAGCATGTCATGACCTCACACAAATGCAGGATGCTTTTCGATCCCCTGGGATTTGAAGTGGGATGATAGAGGCTAGGACGAGTAGGGTGGTTGTAGGAATCTGGGACATTCTATAATAATTAGTACTGGAATACTTTAGTAAATAACTTTTACTTAACTTTGTCCTGCTACTGCACTCCAGGAACATCACTAATAACAACTATCCTTCTTGAATACAAATGACTCATTAACAAACGTTAACTGGATTATACAACAAGCAAGACAACACAATTCTGGTATTATGTGCGTAATTGATTTAAAATGGAATCACCATATAAAATTAGTCGTCGGTAAAGCAGATGCCAAACATACTTTCACCGATGAGTCAAGCAATATATTTCTCCCTCCTACGTATATCTCGCGAAGAGACCATGAGGATAAAATCAGAGAGATTAGAGCCCACACAGTGGCATACCGACAATCTTTGTTTCCACGAACAATACGAGACTGGAATAGAAGAGAGAACCGATAGAGGTACTGAAGGTACCCTCCGCCACACACCGTCAGGTGGCTTGCTGAATATGGATGTAGATGTAGATGCATGAACGAACTACAGGCTGTGAACCTAACGAGCTGAAGGCTATTCTAATCTGACTTCGCTCACGACCTGTAGTTGATTCGGCTGGTGCGATATGCGAGTCTCTGACCGTGCCATACGGCGGCGCTGCAAGCGCCAGCGAGTCCAGAGAGGTTGCAAGTGCTGGACCGCTATCGATTATGGCAACCTATAGCGTGGTGTCTAACGTTGACACCACAGATGGGCAACCACGATCTTCCCATATGGTGTTGCAGGTGAATATTTCTGCGATTAACTGACGTAACCGACGCGTTCCCGACGTCTCGGTCGGCACCTGCAGTACCTTCGGAAGCGTTCACGTACAGCCTCGCAGCCAAAGTGTTGTGTGCAGCGGGTGCGGGCCCCCGAGGCGGATGTCGGTGTTGCAGCACGGCCCGGCGGCGAAGTCTTCAGCTGTCAGCGCGTTTTCGGTCGGCCTATTTTCGATTTCGCGGACACATGGCTGGCGTGGAAATAGCGGCTCTGACATCACGAGGCAGCACCGCGGCTTCTATCGCTGAACAGAGCGCCGCGCGCAGGCTTAGCACCTCCAGGAAGTGACCCAGGAACGGCGGTTACACCATTCCAGCGCTTTAGATACTACTCTGTCACGGCAAGACTAAGACCGTGAGGCCGTCTCTTATCTTCAATAAGGCATTTTTCGTATTTCACACTACACATATCACGACACAGATATTACACGAGGTCTTACATCTGATATGGAACCCGATAACTAGAAATCGTTATAAAAGAATAGAAATAGCTGTAGCAGGTGATAAAATTGGACAGTTGCCAGTAGGATTCGCGTTCTGAGGCTTTCGTGTTACGTAATACAGGCAGTTCATCCATTCTGAGAATCGAGAGTCTCAAAAATTTCTGCCTGTCATTGATAATGGCAAGATGTCGGTCAACGGGAATTCCAAGACTTCCGAGAATGTTTTGATTTTATGTTTTAACTCGGATAACAAATGACAAATGATTTTTTTCGTGAGAAAAAACTACAAATCAACATTTTTCTGGTTTTTTCCTTTACTTTTATTGTTAAATGACGCTTCTTGCGAATTTTTTGTAATTCCAGGCCAAAGGGAAGTACCCTTTAGGTTTTTATGAGTGAGTTTGCGTGTCCAAAACATGTGACATAAATGGACGTACCTTTTCACTGCATTCGTTCAGCAGATTACATTTATTACACCGTCGAGGGACCTTAGATCTTAGTAATGACATAAATTTCAACTCTATACATCTAAACATTGCTCGGAAAAGGGGCCTTAACAGAGCGATGGACGGTCAGTCAGATAACAAATGACTAAAAAAATTATTTTCGCGTGATATACTTACGGATTTAAAATTTTACGATTTTTTCATTTAGTTTCACTGTGAAAACAGCTTCATTGAGAATTTCATGATTCTAGGTCAACGGGAAGTACCCGATACGGTTTGATAAGTGACTCTCCGAATACCAAAATATGTTACATAAATTGTCATATCTTTTGATTCCATTATCTCAGAAGCTTCAATTTTGTATACTGGCAAGGGACTGTACATCTTAGTATGTGGCACAAATTACAACTTGATATATCAACTAGTTCCTGAGAAAAACTGTTTTTAACATTCAGACAGACGAATAGAGCGAGAGAAAGACGGACGGACAGTAAAGTGATCCTATACTGGTTCACGTTCTTACCGATTGCGGCAAGGAACCTTAAAAAGCGTTTATACCGTTTGTGGAACGTGGAACAACAATGATAAACTTCTGACAGGAGAATTTTAACTGTGACCTCTGCCAGAAGTGAACGCGTGACGAGGAACTGAGAGAAAGAAACGCCATGGCAGAAGATGCGTGTCAATGACTGACAAACTGTCTGTAGTGCCCGGAAAGAGGACTACGGCCCTCATGTTTCTTCTGCTTCAGTAACACTGGATAATCACACTAATTAATATGAATTCTATATTTTTTATCTCCACAAAGGGTAAAAACACACACACACGTACCCATTAAAAAAATCGCCCTCTCAAAGAAGAATGACACAATTACATAGGAAATACACACACACACACACACACACACACGCACGCACACACACAATAAATGAAAATATCAAACCACGCACACAACACAAACAAAAGACGACGGATAAACACACAACAACAGTTGGCAACACTACACACCGAAAACACACACATGTTGGTCACAAAATCGAAAGTACAAATGATACATGGCATGTGACAAACGTGGGTGAAAGAACGCCAGAAATCGGCCAGCTGGAGCATAGAAACTAACGAATACATCTCCAGGACCACACGCATGAGTTAACAGCGCTGGAAATCGTAACTAACACTGAACGATAGTTTCACATTATGAAATTTGTGCTACAAAAGTTGATTCCAACCTAAAAAACAAGAGCAAAACACGAGAAAATCTAACATAGCAACATATTGTATCTACCACATAATACGTTTATTATATGTGTAAAAATAAACATATATTACAGACCACTGAAGATGCTTCCCAAATAAAAGAAGCGAAACGCGTATGGCAATAAAGAAACTGCCTTCAGTTAGTTGCATAGACGGAACATACCTCCACGGACTTGGCTCTCAGTTAAGTATTCCATTAACTGTGGTCACAAAGCACAGATATTCTCGAGCGTCACCAGCTTACACTGCACAATGCTTACTGTAATCGGCTTCTTTCCCACTTAGCGCTGAGGATATACATAACTGGAAAGCTGGGAACTTGCACTACCTGCTGGATACTTAACTCACGAAGCCTAACACCGTGGTAGGCTGCTGTACCAAGTACCTCAGTATTAGTGGTATGATGGTATTAGATTCCTTACCCTACTTAGCACAACACGCCACATGTTAACATCCATTGTACTCTACAATTATACAAGTAGGCATACATGCAGAAATACACTACTGGCCATTAAAATTTCTACACCAAGAAGAACTGCAGTTGATAAACGGGTATTCATTGGACAAATATATTATACTAGAAGTGACATTTGATTACATTTTCACGCAATTTGGGTTCATAGATCCTGAGAAATCAGTACCCGGAACAATCACCTCTGGCCTAATAACGGCCTTGATACGCCTGGGCATTGAGTCAAACAAAGCTTGGATGGCGTGTACAGGTACAGCTGCACATGCAGCTTCAACACGATACCACAGTTCATCAAGAGTAGTGACTGGCGTATTGTGACGAGCCAGTCGCTCGGCCACCACTGACCAGACGTTTTCAATTGGTGAGAGATCTGGAGAATGTGCTCGCCAGGGCAGCAGTCGAACATTTTCTGTATCCAGAAAGGCCCGTACAGGACCTGCAACATGCGGTCGTGCATTATCCTGCTGAAATGTAGGGTTTTGCAGGGATCGAATGAAGGGTAGAGACACGGGTCGTAACACATCTGAAATGTAACGTCCACCGTTCAAAGTGCCGTCAATGCGAACAACAGGTGACCGAGACGTGTAACCAATGGCACCCCATACCATCATGCCAGATGATACGCCAGTATGGCGATGACGAATACACGCTTCCAATGGGCGTTCACCGCAATGACGCCAAACACGGATGCGACCATCATGATGCTGTAAACAGAACCTGGATTCATCCGAAAAAAATGACGTTTTGCCATTCGTGCACCCAGGTTCGTTGCTGAGTACACAATCGCAGGCGCTCCTGTCTGTGATGCAGCGTCAAGGGTAACCGCAGCCATGGTCTCCGAGCTGATAGTCCATGCTGCTGCAAACGTCGTCGAACTGTTCGTGCAGATGGTTGTTGTCTTGCAAACGTCCCCATCTGTTGACTCAGGGATCGAGACGTGGCTGCACGATCCGTTACAGGCCTGAAGATAAGACGCCTGTCATCTCGACTGCTAGTGATACGAGGCCGTTGGGATCCAGCACTGCGTTCCGTATTACCCTCCTGAACCCACCGATTTCGTATTCTGCTAACAGTCATTGGATCTGGACCAACGCGAGCAGCAATGTCGCGATACGATAAACCGCAATCACGATAGGCTACAATCCGACCTTTATCGAAGTCGGAAACGTGATGGTAAGCATTTCTCCTCCTTACACGAGGCATCACAACAACGTTTCACCAGGCAAAGCCGGTCAACTGCTGTTTGTGTATGAGAAATCGGTTGGAAACATTCTTCATGTCAGCACGTTTACGTGTCGCCGCCCGCGCCAATCTTGTGTGAATGCTCTGAAAAGCTAATCATTTGGATATCACAGCATCTTCTTCCTGTCGGTTAAATTTCGCGTCTGTAGCACGTCATCTTCGTGGTGTGGCAATTTTAATGGCCAGTAGTGTATTTTACACGAAGAATTCCTATAAGGTGATGTCTTAATGCATTTCGCTCAGTGGTCTCAAGGATAAAAGAAGCGGGTTATGGAGATCTCAGAAAGGTAAGGGCGTTGCAGCTAGTGTGGGAGGGATAGAAGGTTAGAGAGGAGAAGGCTGCGTGTCTTGCGTGTACTGTATTGACGTTTTGCATCCGCCGAGGTCGTCCCAGACGGAAGTTACTGCCCAGCTATGCAAGACAGGAGTGCCATCCTCCAAGACAAGTAGTGCTGGCCATCTGAGAAACCACAAGTTCGCAGTTCCAATATGTTCTCGAGAACTGATACCGAGTATTCGAATGCCACCTCAGAGAACAAGACCTCAAGGTTCACGTTGAGGATGGAATCGTATCGGTAGCACGCGAGATCAAACATAGAACAGTAGTTGGTTGCTTCCGTAAGAGATGTATTCGTTTCCTTTTATTCTCAGGAATTCGGTCACTTGTTCACTTGATACAAAAATCAGAACGCTATGTTGGAAAACGTATTTCATTAAGCAATATTGGATCATGAATACTTTATGTTCACATCGAGATGACTCTGTAGAATTTCACTAACAATTGTTCCAATAATTTTCAGGTGTGATTATGAACGACAAGCAAAAATATTTGAAAAACAAATTATGATGACCTAAAGCTGTTTCATTTCTTATGTACTTCTACAATTAAGGCCTTTTCTTAAAAACCTTACTTTGAACAGAAAAAATAATTAGATAGTTGCTATCTCTACATAAAAACGCGGATAAAATTATAGATGTGCAATTAATACTAACTGTAAATATACAACGTCTGTAAATTGGGTGGGGCGAGTGTAAATCATGACTTGACGGCAAGTGATGATCGAAGGGATCACCGTGTCAAAAATCTACGGATGCTAGTCATTGAATGCTGGCCCCTATTTTGACTGGACCAGAGGTGGAAATCTTCCTACATGTCGGTCAGAGGGCCTGAAGATGGCGTAATATATCACCGAAACCGGTTGCTCAATAAAATAACAATTGTAGAGAAGGAAAGTTGCTACTCACCATATAGCGGAGATGTTGAGTCGCGATAGGCACAACAAAAAGACACACACAATTATAGCTTTCGGCCATTAAAGTGTGGTTTCAGTTGTCTGAGACTGCAGACATTTGAGCAAGTTGCGGTTGCGTGAGTGTGTGTGTGTGTGTGTGTGTGTGTGCGTGTGCCTATGTGTATTTGCGTCTATTGCTGACAAAGGCATTGCGCCTATTGCGACTCAATATCTCCGCTATATGGTGAGTAGCAACCTTCCTTCTCTAATATTGTTACATTCCATCCCGGATTTTCCATTGTTTGATTAAAATAACAATTGGAAATGTAGGCATCTGGAAGCTATTTTGATTGGACATTCTTAACAGTAAATCTCTCAATCAACCATATAGTCTTTACTCGGTGGGCAGGAACCATTCCTTAGGAAACAAGGCAGGTTGGCAGGTAACAGGACCCGCTCTTCCCGAACTAGCCTGCAAGTAATACTTCCGAGACCTCCCACCAACACGCGGTGATCAAAAGACTGGTTAGGGCTAGTTAATGGACGTTATACGTCAGTGGTCTTTTTCTCTTCATGAAACGACAAGAAAACTTCGTCGCATCAGTAGGTCTTTCAAACGGTTGTCGATAAACGTACTGATCTAGGTCTGAAACTTTCACCATCAACGATGTCTTCAGACTTTGAACACAGCATAATGAAAGCTGGAAGCGAAGTTTGTATTGATATGAGTCCAAGGACGCAAATTTCATTGAACCCAGAGATGGTGGCGAAAAATTCAAACATTGGAACTTGCACATGACTACTAAGCAAGAAATAAAATTGGTAGTTTTCCGTGTTATATATTTGGTTTTGCCGATGCTGGATCCTGATCTGGTTGCTGACTGCTTTGTTGGGGGTTTAACGTCAGCGATATCTGGGTCGGAAAAACTGCAAACGTTTTGTGATTAACTGCCTATTGGCTTCTGTCTCGGGTTCTTCGGCCGACGTTCATCTAATGATTTTTCTGACGTTTCGCCAGCACGAGTGGCTGGCATTGTCAAAGCTTCACTCTCCATTGCCGGTGGTGAACTGGAGCCGAGCTCGCGGCCGCAGACTATATGTACCTGGCGCGCCAACGTCCGAGGGCTTCTCCGCGGTCATTTCCGGTGCGGTTCTCCTCTTGCTACCTGCGACGGTCGTTCGCTGCAGTACGGGAAGCCAGGATCCGTTGACCTTAAGGCTTTCCTCTTTCTTGTTGAAACTGTTCGCGTGTTTTTATATTTCCATCAACACCAGCATCAACGAGCATAAGCGACATTGTAGGTTGGGGCAGGTGGAGAAATCGGCCGTGGCAGAGCACGCACTCAATGAGACCGACCACATAATAAAATTCGCCGACACGGAAGTTCTGGCTGTAGAGAAGCACTATTACACGCGCTTGTTCAGAGAAGCTGTAGAAATACAAAAACACGTGAACAGTTTGAACAAGAAAGAGGAAATCCTTAAGGTCAACGGATCCTGGCTTCCCGTACTGCAGCGAACGACCGTCGCAGGTAGCAAGAGGAGAACCGCACCGGAAATGACCGCGGAGAAGCCCTCGGACGTTGGCGCGCCAGGTACATATAGTCTGCGGCCGCGAGCTCGGCTCCAGTTCACCACCGGCAATGGAGGGTGAAGCTTTGACAATGCCAGCCACTCGTGCTGGCGAAACGTCAGAAAAATCATTAGATGAAAGTCGGCCGAAGAACCCGAGACAGAAGCCAATAGGCAGTTTGTCAACAAGTGGCCACGAAAGCCTTAACAATTTTGTTTTGTGATTACTCATTGGAAACCTATACAGAAGAATATGCGCTCTTTCCTCCATATATGTGGGCAGAAGTGAGTTGTAATAGACAGCGAATCACCAATGCTTGTGAAAGTTTCCACACCAAATATGGTCGTCAGCCATACTCCTGCAATCTAGACATTTATAAATTTCTTGAGATGATGAAGCAAATTCAGCTTGACTAAAATCGCAATAAATTCGTGAGATACCAATAAAAAGGAAAGGAAATGTCCAGATCCGAAATTCCTGGTGCACTTTGTTTCCATAAATAAATATTTACGTACACACAAACGATAAAAAATATGATGTCACCGGCCGCAGTGGCCGTGCGGTTCTAGGGGTTGCAGTCCGGAACCGCGGGACTGCTACGGTCGCAGGTTCGAATCCTGCCTCGGGCATGGATGTGTGTGATGTCCTTAGCTTAGTTAGGTTTAAGTAGTTCTCAGTTCTAGGGGACTGATGACCTAAGATGTTAAGTCCTATAGTGCTCAGAGCCAGCCATATGATGTCGAATTTACCCCACCATTTAGCGATCGGATTTACCCCACCACGACATTTTTCATTTAACACACATAGAAGCGAGTTACACGAAATTTCCAACAGAAACGATACATAGACTGAATAGGTCACTAAATGCACTACAAAATCACTTACCGTTTGTTTTGCGATCGTTTTATTTTTCGTAAGGTAAATCGAGTGATGCAATTTGCACAGAAATTAAATTGAATCAACCGAAAACATACTTGTTTTCTTTTGAGTGTTTAAATGTCAATTGCGGCAAAGCTGTCACGGTGAGTTTTCGTCATTTAGAATGCTCTATATGGTAACGCTAATGCGAAATCGCTACGCTTTGTCGTTTCTCACAAATAGAGGGCGGTCGGGTTTACCCACCCGGTTGGATTTGCCCCACCTTACCCTATGCTAGGGAGTTTTCCTTGCCTGGAGTATTCACAAAGTGTAGAGTGAAGAATGGGCCGGGATGTGCGCCGTTTTCTGGGCGGAACAGGTCCGCGAGAGAACGCTAAGGGTTCCGCGGGCTGGCTGCGCACCCCGACTGTCACCAGCTACGAAAGGTCCAGGGAGACAATTATTGAACGATACGAAATAAAATCGTTGTAACTTCTGAACGGTTTGCTTTTGGACCTTCAAACAGCACGGATTACAGCGGAGCGTGATGGGAATTAGTATGCGCGTGGATGGTTTGGTTTAGCGACGGAGCACACTTTCAGTTGGACGCGACCGTCAATAAGCAAAACTGGCGCATTTCGCGATCGAGAAGTCTCTTCACCCTCAACGGGTGACTGTGTGGTGCGCAATGTCAAGTCTCGGAATAATCGTTGCGATATTCCTCGATGGCACGGAGACTACCGAACGGTACGTGAAGGTTTTGGAAGATGAGTTCATCTCCATTATCCAAAGTGACCCTGATTTCGACAATACGTGGTTGATGTAGGACGGAGCTCGACCCCATCGGATCAGGAGAGTGTTCGATGTCCTGGAGGAACACTTTGGGGACCGCATTCTGGCTCTGATTTGTCCAGAGTCCACAGGCATGGGCCTTGACTGGCCGCCATGTTCTGCGGGTCTGAACACATCCGACACGTTTCTGTGGGGCTATATTAAAGCCAAGGTGTACAGCAATAACCCCAAAACGATTGCTGAGCTGACAACAGCCATTGAGGAGGTCATCGACAGCATCAATGTTCCGACACTTCAAAGGGTCATGCAGAATTTCGCTATTCGTCTGCGCCACATCATAGCCAATGATCGCAGGCATATCAGACAAGTCGTAACCTACATTCTAATATTTGTAGTGACGTTTACATGTTCAATAAAGTGTGCACGCCGTAGACTGTAACTAATTTACGTTTTTCTCATCATCATCAGTTATCTGCTATATTAGCAGGTCCTTTGCCTCTCCATTTTCTGCGATCCATTGCTTCCTTCTTAAGGCTGCTGTATGTTGTACCGTCCATCATGTCATCCAGTATCTGGAATCTCTTCCTTCCTCGCTTCCTTTTCCCTTCTACATAACCTTCTAAAACTGTTTTTATCAGTCCGTCATTCTTTCTTAATATATGCCCAATCCAATTTCTTTTTCTTCTCTTTATTACATCTAGTAACTGCCTTTTCTCTCCCACTCTTCTCAGTACCTCTTCATTTTTTACTCTGTCCATCCAACTTATTCTTTCCATCTTCCGCCATGTCCAGATCTCAAAAGCCTCCAGCCTTTCTCTGTCTTTTTTCCTCATAGTCCATGTTTCAGCGCCATATAGAAGAACACTCCATACAAGACATTTTATGAGTCTCTTTCTGCGTTCTCTGTCCATACCGCTGCAGAAGATTCTCCTTTTCTTATAAAACGCCTCTTTTGCCATTGCTATCCTTGTTTTAATTTCTGTGGTGCACTTCCAGTCGGTGTCTATACTGCTTCCAAGATACTTAAAATTTTGCACCTGTTCTAGTGTTTCTCCATTCAGCACAATTTTTATTTCCTTATTTCCTCCTATTGCCAATACTTTTGTTTTATTTGTGTTAATTTTCATTCCATATTTTTTTCCGTTAGTTGCAATGGTGTCCACCAAATCCTGTAATTCTTTTTCCCCTGTGGCTAGAAGGACCATGTCATTAACAAATCTCAAGCACCCTACTCTTCTTCCTCCAATTTTCTCATATAGTTCAATAATTGTCGCCCTAGCCGGCCGAAGTGGCCGTGCGGTTAAAGGCGCTGCAGTCTGGAACCGCAACACCGCTACGGTCGCAGGTTCGAATCCTGCCTCGGGCATGGATGTTTGTGATGTCCTTAGGTTAGTTAGGTTTAACTAGTTCTAAGTTCTAGGGGACTAATGACCTCAGCAGTTGAGTCCCATAGTGCTCAGAGCCATTTGAACCAATTGTCGCCCTGCTTAAAACGGCAGGAATGAGTCCCTTCGTTTTCCGAACCCTTGCGGGCTCGGGTGAAACGGGTCCCATTTTCCTGACAGTGGCATCTGTTTGGCGACTGGCGCCTTTTACACTAGCCTGGTTGAGAGTCCGTATGTTGAAGCTGCTACCACTGTCCTATCGCCGCGACTTTCTCCTCAGCAGGTATGCATGCCGTTTGTCTCCCATGCGTGGCCACGCATCTTATGCCTCCTTCTTCGATGATTCCTTTGACCGCCACTATGGGGTGCGTCCCTCTTCTCTGTTACCTCCTGCAGCCCGCTTTCGGCACTTGCTCCGGCGCCTTACCTTCACACTACCTGCAATTTTCCCGGTGGGTGTGAACCATTCACCACCTTAGCTTCGTGAAGCGGCTCGGAGTTAACCTTGGCCTTCATTCGTTTCCTAAGGACACTACTCCACCCTAGATATATCGCCAACAGTTTCACGACCTGCGGATGGAACTTCGCGATAGTACCTTCATGTACACTGATGGCTCTCGGACGGACCGTGGTGTCGGGTGTACCTTCGTCACTGGCGCCCACGTCTTCCGATATCGACTTCCGACACACTGCTCCATATTTACAGCCGAGCTCTTCGCCCTGTATCAGGCCACGGAGTACATTCGGCGACACGGACTTTTCAATTGTGTCTTCTGCTCAGACACTCTCAGCGCCCTTCAAAGTCTATGTGCGCTGTACACTGCCCACCCCTTAGTGCAACGGGTCCAGGAATTCACTTGCTCACTCTTGATGTTTCTGTGGGTTCCTGGTCACGTCGGTCTGCCAGGAAACGAGGCTGCTGACGCTGCTGTCAACGATGCAGTCGTCTTACCTCAGCCCACTAGTTCCTATACTCGCTTCAATGACGTCTGTGTCGCCGTCCGTCAGCAAGTGATGTCCCTTTGCCATCGCCATTGGTCCTCCCTTCATGAGAATAATCTCCGGATCATTAAGTCTCTCCCAGCGGCTTGGACGACCTCCTCTGGCCCCTAAAGCCGAGAGGAGGTGATTTTAACTAGGCTGCGCAGCGGGCAGTGCCTTTTTTTGCCATCGACATTTGATAAGTGGCGTTCGCCCACTACTTTGTACACATTGCACCCAAGTTTTAACTGCCCGCCAATTCCTCAAGGAATGCCCATTTTTTTTAACCGTTTACGTTCTCGCTTGGGTTTGTCGTCTGAGTTATCGGCCGTTTTAGCAAACGACGCGCGGGCTGTGGACCGAGTTTTACTGCTCATCCGTCAAAGCAATATGGTGAAGGCCGTTTAATTTCTAGTTTTGAGCCTCCGTTTCTACCTGGTGTTTTTTGTAGCCGTTTCTCCACGTCCCCATTTTTAGTTGTCTTCTCTTTTGTCAATTGGGATTGACGTACAGTCGTTTTTTAACTCCTGTCTGTCTTCGTGTACTGTAGTTTTGACTTGGGCGAGTATGACCCCAGTTGTGTGGTGTCACCGCCAGACACCACACTTGCCAGGTGGTTGCCTTTAAATCGGCCGCGGTCCGCTAGTATACGTCGGACCCGCGTGTCGCAACTGTCAGTGATTGCAGACCGAGCGCCGCCACACGGCAGGTCCAGAGAGACGTGCTAGCACTCGCCCCAATTGTACAGCCGACTTTGCTAGCGATGGTTCACTGACAAATTACGCTCTCATTTGCCGAGACGATAGTTAGCATAGCTTTCAGCTACGTCATTTGCTACGACCTAGCAAGGCGGCATTATCATTTGCTATTTATCTTGTGATGCATGTACCGTCAGACCGATGTTCACCAATTATGGATTAAAGTTAAGTATTCCAGAAGCTACGTACTTTACTTGCTAGTCTCAATTACTTTACCTGTTCCAGACCTCACGCTAGCCTGCGTGAGCTTAAACGCGTGCCTTTCGGCTTCACCTCCTAGTGGCTTGGCTGTCTTGCCAAGTCACAACAAGTTGTTTTTGCACCCTAAAAACAAAACAAATAAACAAACTGTACCCGTTGGAGTTTGATGAATGTGTCCGTGACGCTTTAGCATTTACCATACGAAGTCGTGACGAATCGAGCTATTTTTTTTATCTTTCCTCATGTATTACTCCCACTAGGCAAAGGTGCCAGATTGATCAGCAGCAGTCGGGAACCTCCAGAACGAATTAGGTTGTGAGCTACGCTCTGCAGATCTGTTTCGGAGTAGAGGGGAAAAATATAGTAACTCCGCCATCAGGTCTGCAGGATCACGATGCCGGCCGACCGTTCTCAGCTCGTTAGACCTTGCAGCCGCTACTTGTCATTGAAGTGGCTCCTGCATTGGTCTCACGAGGCGTAGGACACCCCGTCCCAGTCCTCACATCAAGTAAACCCCCTGGCAGTCCAAGGAAGTGAACCTGGGTCTGCCGGACAGCAATCGGAAACGCTCACCGCTCAGCTACAGGGGTAGACTGTATGTAGGAGATAACCAGATAAATGAGTGGAAAGTGCATCAGCACCGATGAGGAGACCAGACGCTCTCGCCGTGCTCATTCCGGGCGACAGCAGGCGGTTTCCCGCAGGAAGCGGGCGGGCGTCGCGGAGCCGGCGCTCGGCGTCGTCTATTTAGGGCGCTGATGCTTTGTGGGGCAGTCCGGCGATCCGAGGCGCCTTCCTGCTCCTCTCCCTGAACGCCAGATGCGTGCCGCGCCCAGCGGGTAAATACCGCACCCCTCCAGTTCTCGTGCCAACACAGCACAGTGGGGCGTCTGCATATCGAAGCAGGAAGTGAGAACCAGGCACTGATTGTTTTCCCTAAAGGAGAAACTACCGCCCCTAACTTTGTCGAAGACATAAATAACAGCAGTAAGGGAATCCGTGCCATATGCAGTTGTTAGACTGGGCATCAATATGCGAGATGAAATTCCGGGCCGGGGCGGAAGGTCTTTTTTTCGGGAGACGGATAAGACGAGGCGTGTTTTTTATGTAACTACCGTTTTGAAATTAAAAAAAGACGTGCTAAGATATCTGAATAATTTTATTTTTACACGAAGCCTGTACCTTAATCTACGCACCAACGCCATTACAGTCTGACCGAGCGAGGTGGCGCAGTGGTTAGCACACTGGACTCGCATTCGGGAGGACGACGGTTCAATCCCGTCTCCAGCTATCCTGATTTTGGTTTTCCGTGATTTCCCTAAATCGCTTCAGGCAAATGCCGGGAGGGTTCCTTTGAAAGGGCACGGCCGATTTCCTTCCCCATCCTTCCCTCACCGGAGCTTGCGCTCCGTCTTTAATGACCTCGTTGTCGACGGAACGTTAAACACTAATCTCCTCCTTCTCCTCCGCCATTACAGTCTGATTCTTCCTTCTTTATGTTGTGTACTGAGTGTTTAAGATGCCTCCGATAGTCCCGCCGACTGTGAAGTACGGGCTATTATAAGATTTGTTAGTGCTAAAGGCCTAAAATCGATCTATATTCATCGTGAGATCTATGCAGTTTACGGAGAAAACATTGAGTGATGGAATGGTAAGAAAGTGGGTGAGAGCATTTAAAGATGGCCGCACAAAAGTGCATGATCAACAACGGAGTGGACGTCCTTCGATCGTTAATGAAAGTTTGGTGCAGGAAGTGGACAACAAGGTGAGAGAAAACGGGAGCTTTGCGATTTCCTCCTTGCGTAATGACTTTCCTAATGTTTCTCGTAGTGTTTTGTATGGCATTGTGACCGAGCACTTGAATTACCGAAAATTGTGCGCACGTTGGGTACCGAAAATGTTGACGGATGTGCACAAAACCAAACGTTTAGACAGTGTTTTGACTTTCCTTGAGCGATACCACAACAACGGTGATGATTTCTTAAGCCAAATTGTTACGGGCGGTGAAACATGGGTCGCCTACATCACACCAGAATCAAAGCAACAGTCCATGGAAGTTGAGCCAGAGCATCGTTTTGCTGCAAGACAATGCCCGTCCGCATGTGGCGAATCAGACCAAAGATCTCATCACATCTTTTCGATGGAAAGCTCTAGACCATCCTCCGTACAGCCCCGATCTTGCGCCCGACGGCTACTATATGTTCCTGCAATTGAAGAAACACCTGGTCGGTCAGCGTCTTCAAGACGATGACAAAGTCAAAACAGTGGTGATACAGTGGTTAACAAGTCAGGCGGCAGACTTCTGTGAGGACGGTATTCAAAAACTGGTACAACGTTATGACTATTGCCTCAGTATTGACGCAAATAATGTAAAAAAGTAGATTAAGGTACAGGCTTTCATGTAAAAATAAAATTATTGCGATATCTTAGCACGTCTTTTTTTAAATTTCAAAACGGTACTTACTTAAAAAACACGCCTCGTACATAAAACTTGAATCATGCATTACGTATCACGTCTCACCGTTCAGGTCGATCTTATTTGTGCGTTCATAAGGTGAAGAGATACACTCCAATACGAAAAGAAGGCGCACTACGAAGGAATTAGCTGAATGGGACGGAAATCGGTAGATGTGTTGTATACGTACAGACAATCAAACGGTTACAATTTCAGAGAAAGTGGATAATTTATTCAGAAGAAAGAGATTCACATATTGAGCAAGTCAATAACGCGTTGGTCCAACTCTGGCAGTTACTCGGCTCATTGTTAGAGTAGTTGGACTTCTTCCTCCGGGATGACGTGCCCTGGTGGGTTAGTCAAAAGCTCGACACGGTTGGAGGACCCTGCTCGTAATCCTACGAACATCCTCATTGCGGTGAGATCCGGCGACCTTACTGACCAAGGTAGGGTTTGGAAAGCACGTGGACAGGCAGTAGAAACTCTCGCCGTGTGCGGGCGGTCGGGCATTATCTTGCTGAAATGTAAGCCCAAGATGGCTTCCTACGAGGGGAGCAAAACGTATCGCTGTGCTATAAGGGTGCCGCGGATGTCAACCAAACGGATCCTGGTGTGAGAAGAAATAACACCCTAGACTGTCACTCCTGGTTTTTGGGCCGTATGGCGGGCGAGAATCAGGTTGGTATCCACCCGCTGTCCGTGCTGTCTGCGTACACGTATGTGGCCTGGAATCTTATTGACTCGAGTAGAAATGCCTCCAGTGATAAGTCCAGCAACGAACTGAGTCCCAACTTCAATCAAAGACATTTGTGGTTAGTTTTGTTGCCGTTCATGGCAGGCCATTCTGGCCTTACATTTCAGCAAAATAGTGCCCAACAGCACATGCCGAGAGTTACTACTGCTTGCTTTAATGCCTACCAAACTCTACCTTGCCCAGTAAAATTTGCCAGATCTCTTCCCCAATTGAGCACATTTGGATCATTATGGACAGGGTCCTCCAACCATCTCCGGATTTTGAAGAACTATCGTGCCAGTTCAACAGAATTTAGCACACCATTCCTGAAAAGCGCACCCAACGAGTCTTGGCACTGATTAACAGTCAGTGCCAGGCCGAATAAATGCTTGCATATGGGCCAGAGAGAGACCAAAACGTTATTGATACCTCAATTTGTGAAGCTCTTTCTCTTGAATACATCATCCAATTTTTCTCTAATTGTAATCATTTGTTTGTCTGTACACGTACATCATCGCTACTCATTTTCACCCCGTTCGGATGACTCCTTCCTGATTCGTCTTCTTTTGCCTAAGACTGTACATTTGCTTTATTTATGATAGGCAGTGTGAGGTAACGGGCGAGTTGTGGCGCACTGGAATTTTTTTTTTTTTTTTTTTGTCACCGGTCTACTGACTGGTTTGATGCGGCCCGCCACGAATTCCTTCCCTGTGCTAACCTCTTCATCTCAGAGTAGCACTTGCAACCTACGTCCTCAATTATTTGCTTTACGTATTCCAGTCTCTGTCTTCCTCTATAGTTTTTGCCCTCTACAGTTCCCTCTGGTACCACGGAAGTCATTCCCTCATGTCTTAGCAGATGTCCTATCATCCTGTCCCTTCTCCTTATCAGTGTTTTCCACATATTCCTTTCCTCTCCGATTCTGCGTAGAACCTCCTCATTCCTTACCTTATCAGTCCACCTAATTTTCAACATTCGTCTATAGCACAACATCTCAAGTGATTCGATTCTCTTCTGTTCCGGTTTTCCCACAGTCCATGTTTCACTACCATACAATGCTGTACTCCAGACGTACATCCTCAGAAATTTCTTCCCCAAATTAAGGCCGGTATTTGATATTAGTAGACTTCTCTTGGCCAGGAATGGCTTTTTTGCCATAGCGAGTCTGCTTTTGATGTCCTCCTTGCTCCGTCCGTCATTGGTTATTTTACTGCCTAGGTAGCAGAATTCCGAAACTTCATTGACTTCGTGACCATCAATCCTGATGTTAAGTTTCTCGCTGTTCTCATTTCTACTACTTCTCATTACCTTCGTCTTTCTCCGATTTACTCTCAAACCATACTGTGTACTCATTAGGCTGTTGATTCCGTTCAGCAGATCATTTAATTCTTCTTCACTTTCACTCAGGATAGCAATGTCATCAGCGAATCGTATCATTGATATCCTTTCACCTTGTATTTTAATTCCACTCCCGAACCTTTCTTTTATTTCCATCATTGCTTCCTCGATGTACAGATTGAGGAGTAGGGGCGAAAGGCTACAGCCTTGTCTTACACCCTTCTTAATACGAGCACTTCGTTCTTGATCGTCCAATCTTATTATTCCCTCTTGCTTGTTGTACATATTGTATATGACCCGTCTCTCCCGATAGCTTACCCCTACTTTTTTCAGAATCTCGAACAGCTTGCACCATTTTATATTGTCCAACGCTTTTTTCAGGTCGACAGATCCTATGAAAGTGTCTTGATTTTTCTTTAGCCTTGCTTCCATTATTAGCCGTAACGTCAGAATTGCCTCTCTCGTCCCTTTACTTTTCCTAAAGCCAAACTGATCGTCACCTAGCGCATTCTCAATTTTCTTTTCCATTCTTCTGTATATTATCCTTGTGAGCAGCTTCGATGCATGAGCTGCTAAGCTGATTGTGCGATAATTCTCGCACTTGTCAGATCTTGCCGTCTTCGGAATTGTGTGTACGATGCTTTTCCGAAAGTCAGATGGTATATCGCCAGACTCATATATTCTACACACCAACGTGAATAGTCGTTTTGTTGCCACTTCCCCCAATGATTTTAGAAATTATGATGGAATGTTATCTATCCCTTCTGTCTTATTTGACCGTAAGTCCTCCAAAGCTGTTTTAAATTCCGATTCTAATACTGGATCCTCTATCTCTTCTAAATCGACTCCTGTTTCTTCTTCTATCACATCAGACAAATCTTCACCCTCATAGAGGTTTTCAATGTATTCTTTCCTCCTATCTGCTCTCTCCTCTGCATTTAACAGTGGAATTCCCGTTGCACTCTTAATGTTACCACCGTTGCTTTTAATGTCACCAAAGGTTGTTTTGACTTTCCTGTATGCTGAGTCTGTCCTTCCGACAATCATATCTTTTTCGATGTTTTCACATTTTTCCTGCAGCCATTTCGTCTTAGCTTCCCTGCATTTCCTACTTATTTCATTCCTCAGCGACTTGTATTTCTGTATTCCTGATTTTCCCGGAACATGTTTGTACTTCCTCCTTTCATCAATCAATCGAAGTATTTCTTCTGTTACCCATGGTTTCTTCGCAGCTACCTTCTTTGTACCTATGTTTTCCTTCCCAACTTCTGTGATGGCCCTTTTTAGAGATGTCCATTCCTCTTCAACTGTACTGTCTACTGCGCTATTCCTTATTGCTGTATCTATAGCGTTAGAGAAATTCAAACGTATCTCGTCATTCCTCAATACTTCCGTATCCCACTTCTTTGCGTATTGATTCTTCCTGACTAATGTCTTGAATTTCAGCCTACTCTTCATCACTACTATATTGTGATCTGAGTCTATATCTGCTCCTGGGTACGCCTTACAGTCCAGTATCTGATTTCGGAATCTCTGTCTGACCATGATGTAATCTAATTGAAATCTTCCCGTATCTCCCGGCCTTTTCCAAGTATACCTCCTCCTCTTGTGATTCTTGAACAGGGTATTCGCTATTACTAGCTGAAACTTGTTACGGAACTCAATTAGTCTTTCTCCTCTTTCATTCCTTATCCCAAGCCCATATTCTCCTGTAACCTTGTCTTCCACTCCTTCCCCTACATCTGCATTCCAGTCGCCCATGACTATTAGATTTTCGTCCCCCTTTACGTACTACATTACCCTTACAATATCCTCATACACTTTCTCTATCTGTTCACCTTCAGCTTGCGACGTCGGCATGTATACCTGAACTATCGTTTCGGTGTTGGTCTGTTGTAGATTCTGATTAGAACAACCCGGTCATTGAACTGTTCACAGTAACACACCCTCTGCCCTACCTTCCTATTCATAACGAATCCTACACCTGTTATACCATTTTCTGCTGCTGTTGGTATTACCCGATACTCATCTGACCAGAAATCCTTGTCTTCCTTCCACTTCACTTCACTGACCCCTACTATATCTACATTGAGCCTTTGCATTTCCCTTTTCAGATTTTCTAGTTTCCCTACTACGTTCAAGCTTCTGACATTCCACGCCCCGACTCGTAGAACGTTATCCTTTCGTTGATTATTCAATCTTTTTCTCATGGTAACCTCCCCCTTGGCAGTCCCCTCCCGGAGATACGAATGGGGGACTATTCCGGAATCTTTTGCCAATGGAGAGATCATCATGACACTTCTTCAATTACAGGCCACATGTCCTGTGGATACACGTTACGTGTCTTTAATGCAGTGGTTTCCATTGCCTTCTGCATCCTCATTTCGTTGATCATTGCTGATTCTTCCGCCTTTAGGGGCAATTTCCCACCCCTAGGACAAGAGAGTGCCCTGAACCTCTATCCGCTCGTCCGCCCTCTTTGACAAGGCCGTTGGCAGAATGAGGCTGACTTCTTATGCCGGAAGTCTTCGGCCGCCAATGCTGATTATTTATCAAAATTTAGGCAGTGGCGGGGATCGAACCCGGGACCGAAGACGTTTTGATTATGAATCAAAGACGCTACCCCTAGACCACGGGTACTGGAAATATTATATCTCGTCAATGCCGCGGCCCGGCAACTAACACGTGATGCCGAACGTTAGCTGAGCAAGAGGGATGGCCGGAGCACGTGGTCCAGCGGCCGCGTGGCTGGAAATTCCATGTTGACACTGAGACGAAGACGGTGCTTTCTGTCGATGAAGGAGATGTCTATACCGGCAGTGCCAAAGATGGCGGACTTTGTGAAACCATCATGGCAGACATTTCACAGTTCGTTAGAAATTAATAGTAGCCAGATTAATCATGATACCTCAAAAAGAAACATGTACATTACTGTTATGTGCACGACGATTCCGATGGTTTAAACAGATTTTCAATATATTTATTAGTTTAAAGTTCAGTATCTGACGATATAATAACACCCAGCAACGAATTTCCAAAATCTAAAAGATTCATCCGATTTCGTCGAACTACGTGTCTCTAGAAAGCTATTTGTGTAAACCTAAATTGGTATAAATTACAGGCATGTAACTTGAATAGTACATGAGTTATTAGAGGTCGAAGTGGCCGATTATTATCGATCGCGTCAGGCCATAAGTACTCCACAGTTACACGAAAAAACGGTAGTAGCATGCTTATAAATATATTTATTCGTCTGTGTCTTATATCCGATGTATACTATTCATGAAGAAATTGGTTAAACATTTACTGTGTTTAGAAAGCACAGAGACATTAGGCTACTGGCCTACCTTTTGTTGCTGTTCCTTTGATACATATTTATTTGATTTATTTATGTATTTAATAATGGGTGTTAGAGCGTGTTTATGGTCCAGCCGTAGGAATCTTTGTTTAATTTAGAGTTATTTAAATGTAAATCCAGTATTTCGTATGTGCTTAAATGTCTGTGAGTGTACGTTCACTTGGAGACATGGAGGGAGCGCTCTAGCCAATCACAGCGCTCGTTAGTGGTGAGACTGTATGAAAATGGGGGAGGAGGATCGTTTCGAGAGGACACGAGGCAGTTTGGGAGAAGGGTAGTTTTGGAAGTGCGGCAGTGCTGGACAAACGCACAGCACACGAGAAGTGCTGGACGTGACGGCGCGTCGGACGCAAAGTCGCGGGAAAGACTTGGAGTGGAGGAGTTTGCGCGTCAGCGCGAGAGATAGAAATACTTCAGAGTGCCGACTTGTGCGCTTGTGAGATTTCCGTGGCTACTACAGTGAACACGTAGTGTGCGTTTAGAAACGAGTATCTCGCGAGCTATGTTGATGTTCATGACTAATTACGTGCAGTAGGAATCTATTGTTTCCCTGGTATTCAACTTATATTTTATTTAATTGCTGGACCATCGACACCAGTAGGTCTTTTGCAGAAATATACCGCATTTTCAAAAGTACTTCTACTATCGTACTCATCAATTAAAGCCGTTAAGATAGTACCTGCAGATTTTATTCAATTGCAATCTTTCATTTACAAAATTCGCAATTGCCGAGTGACAGAAACCTTCGACCATTCGATTCATGTGCGTATTCTTATCGTACACTGTAGACTCAGCAGTATTTGGCCTGTAATGCAGCAACTACGTATCCCAGCCCATAGACAACGAGACAGCGAAAACTTTTAATATTGCAACTCTGAGTCGGTGGGTGGGTAGTTATTTTTGAAAGCCCGCACTGAAAAGCGCACCCATGAGTCTATTAACCGGTGCCAAGCCGAATAAATGCTTGCAAATGGGCCAGAGATAGACCAACGCGTTATTGACTACCTGAATTTGTGGAGCTCTTTCTCTTTTTCTCTAATTGTAATCACTTGTTTGTCTGTACCCGTACATCATCTCTACTGATTTCCGTCCCATTCGGATAATTCCTTCCTGATTCATCTTTTCTTGCCTAAGAGCGTATATTTGCTTTATTTTTGATAGACAGAAGGAAAAGGGGATGTGCAGTCACACTGGGCTATACATTTCTCTTCAAAATCGCCCATTCACTAAGGGCTTAGTACTGGTAACTAAAGTAGTGTTTTAATTCGTTACTTAGCAAGTTCCGTATAGCAGACAACAATTTGAGCTCATTCATGGCGATGAGAAAAAAAAATAACGGTGCGATCACTGCTAATATAACTTGCTTTTTAAGAAACCTACAAACACAGCATGTGAAAACTATTCAGCTACTGCAACTATGTGTGTTTTTCATCGGAATATTTATCAGCCATTTGACTGTCACCGTTTTCGCTTTGTGCCTTCATATTTTCTAATATCTTCTAACCAGCGTCCATTACCACGTGTTTTGCTCTTCCCTTATCACTTATAATCCACTATAGAACACTTACGAACCACTCATCTGTCTATTTGTCCCGCCAGTCTGCATTTCGTTTTCATTAAGTCCAACTTACGCCAGTCAGTTCCTTGATCTGTTTCCTTATTTTCCTTGTTTCTGCTGGTAATTCCCAACATGCATCTCTCCACTGCACATCGATCAACACTTCAGTATTTGAACGGTATTCGCAGTAAAAATCTACAAGTGTGTCTCATCGCTGTGTGAATGCAATCTATCCATTACAGGTATATGGGAAGCTTAGTTTTAAAAACTATCTTCAGTTTACAAAGAGCACCCCATAATTTTACATTTCCGTTTATTTATTTTATTATCTGTCCAGTCGGTGTCCTCAACCGCCGTAAGTAAAAAAGTCTGTACTTCGCATTAAATGATGGCCACCTTTTAAATTTTCCAACGGTTTTGCAGCTGTGGTAACACCAGTTGCCGTCAGATCACCAATGTTAAGCGCTGTCGGGCTGGACTAGCACTTGATGGGTGACCATCCAGTCTGCCGAGCGCTGCTGGCAAGCGAGGTGTACTCAGCCCTTGTGAGGCAAACTGAGGAGCTACTTGATTGAGAGGTAGCGGCTCCGGTGTCGTAAGCTGATCTACGGCCGGGAGAGCGGTGTGCTGACCACATGCCCCTCGATATCCGCATCCAGTGACGTCAGTGGGCTGAGGATGACACGGTGGCCGGTCGGTAACGTTGGGCCTTCATGGCCTGTTCGGGCAGAGTTTAGCTTTTTATCAGTTCCTAAATTTACGGCTCGTGATAGCCAAAAACAGTTATGCTGAACTGTATTTACACAGTGGTTACGCTGAACTGTATTTACAGAGTGGATTTTTTACGATATAACGGAAAGATTAACAGTAGTTTTTTTAAATATTATTCAATAATCTATACGCTACCTAATAGTTGCAGAGTTACATGGACAGAGAGACGAGGCGTGGCCCTAAGACCAGTTGTGTTCTCTTCTGTGAGATCAGAAACACCAATGTTGCGCCGAGCCTTTTCATTAACAAACTGTCGAGCAAAATACGAGGGATATTTTCTTCGAGATCCGATCGGTTACCAAATGAAAACTACAGTGAAAATCCGAGAGTGCTTTACGCTGATATGTTGCGCAGTTTCTCTAGCATGCCCGTTTCTCGCGTCACGTCGCATTTTACACTTCGGAGCGCGCAGTGAGCACCTAAAGATGTGTAGAGCAACAGTCTCTCCCACCATGTGTGAACTGCATACTGAGCTCTAATGTCCTCGATGTCGACGGGCCTTTAAACCCTGAATGCTGACGGGTTCGGCCTAACTGCATGCGGCCTGCAGAATCTAACTCACACGCACGTCCGCCTTCGTGACAATGCCCAGCCGCACACTGCAGCTGCAGCAAAGACGCTCCTGTAGAGTTTTCGATGGGAAGTGTTCGGTCGCCGACCACACAGCCCCGACTTCACTCCCGTTGATTTTCATCACTTCGGTCGCATGAACCGTTGGCTATGACAACATTTTGACACAGACAACGAGCTGCATATTAGCGTAGGGGATTGGCTGAAAGCACAGGCGGCTGCCTTTTGTGACCTAGGGTATTGGGAAGTTGCTACCACGCTATGTCAGAAGTCTAAGTCGGAGCAGCGACTGTGTGAAGTAGATGGAAGGTGTAGTTAACGGTTACAAATAAAATAATTTTTGTTTTCAGAGCGGTTTCCATTTCGCAACCGATCAGCCCCTGAAAACAAATAGCCATCGTAATAGTGAAACAGCAAATGTCGAAGTACGCCTCGTTGACATCAGATGGTGTAATATCAGTTCATGTGTCGGTCTGGGTAGGGAAGAATGATAGATTTCCGGGACGTGGTTTCGTCATGCCGTGTCATCGATGATTCGACATCTTCCCTCTACATCAACATTAACTGTAGGCAAGCAAGAAATGAGTCAGTTTCAATTGTCTAGGAAGTACAAACGCTTCGGATGAGAAATAGAACGTCAATGAAGACGATGGTGTACTGAGTCTCATAGGCAAAATGTTAGATTTTCGGTCAAGTCACGCTTGGTCTTGATTTAGAGTCCGGATGGGTATGTTTTGGACACTACCGACATCACAAAATTCTGGCAGCCTACAATGATGGGCGTTGTAGTGGTCAAATGACAACTATTATTGGAATCAACATGTGACATCAACACCTACAGACTGAGATAATTTGGAATCCCTACTTCAGGATGGTTTTGGAACGCAAGGTAAAATCCACAAACATTATTTTAACAGCAAAATTTGCAGATAGTAGCAGGTACTGAGTTCCCACTGTTAGAGAGCCTTTGCAATTATGTTATTCTAATTCTTTGCATACTTTCATACAGCTAATCTGTGATATAATGTTCATTTTACTCACATGTATTAGTCGTAGCGTTACAGTTTTCAGAAACAACAGTGTGTGTTGATATTAGTGCTACGATAGCTGCACTATCGACGGCGTCTTCATGAATCGATATTTTCAGTATCCCTGATGGTTGGTATGCAGAAGGACACTCTGTATTTGTGTCTTGTATTAACATCAGTATGGTAGACGGCAGTGGGAAATTACATCGACGTAGCACGATGCTACCAAGCCTCGACACTTACTAGTGACTCATCTGATTCTGTCAGCATTCAAGACTACTTGTTTCTATCAAGAGAATTACTCTCCTTGTATATGAATATAGGGCGGAGAAAAATTGTGTCGCGAAATTTTAATCCTGGATAGCTGATACCAGTAGGAACCACAATTGCTTATGTTGTGTTGGTCGACAACGCACAATTTTCAAACTACGAAAACTTGACGCCACGCGCTCCGATTGGCCGTGGGGCTGCCCTGTTGCCGTTCTTCAGTTAACAGGCAGCGCGCCTCCTTTTTTTAAAATTATTTAAGGATAAAGCTTGGGCTTTCTCCGTCGGCAGGCCACGAGCGGCGTACCGAGACCATCCGACCGCCGTGTCATCCTCAGTGGAGGATGCGGATAGGAGGGGCGTTGGGTCAGCACACACCTCTCCCGGTCGTTATGATGGTATTCTTGACCGATGCCGCTGCTGTTCGGTCGAGTAGCTCCTCAATTGGCATCACGAGGCTGAGTGCGCCCTGAAAAACTGCAACAGCGCATGGCGGCCTGCATGGTCACCCATCCAAGTGTCGACCACGCCCGACATCGCTTAACTTCGGTGATCTCTGGGGAACCGGTGTATCCACTGCGGCAAGGCCGTTGCCTACAAAGCTTGGGCCTTTATTGTAGTTGTGTTTGTAACTCATGGGTCTTCAGCCATTTTAAAATTAAAATCCCTTACTTGTCAAGTCTTACATTCTTTGGGCCTTCAGCCTCATTTGAAGTATTATTTAAGGATAAAACCTTGCACTTTCTGGCTTTTGAAAATTTATTGTAGTTGTGTTTTAAATCGTGGGCTTTCAGCGGTTTTAAAAATTAAAGAGGTTGTGCCATTAAGCCATAAGATTGCGTGATATATTCAGTCGATAGTTAAGCTCGGAAATTTGCGCTGTGATGTTTGGGCAACTAATTAAAGTTATATGTGTTCGAGTGTGATAGCCGCTCATTTTGGGCCCCTTTCCACAATTCCAACTGCCTGTTATGTCCTGCGCATTTAACCAGGAGTTTCAGTACCTTCTTGAACCTCACTGACTCCCTTCTGCCCGCTTCTCGTGGTCGTGCGGTAGCGTTCTCGCTTCCCACGCCCCGGTTCCCAGGTTCGATTCCCGGCGGGGTCAGGGATTTTCTCTGCCTCGTGATGGCTGGGTGTTGTGTGATGTCCTTAGGTTAGTTAGGTTTAAGTAGTTCTAAGTTCTAGGGGACTGATGACCATAAATGTTAAGTCCCATAGTGCTCAGAGCCATTTGAGCCATTTGACTCCCTTCTTGCACGTCTCGCGCTGGAAGAGGTGGTTATGGGGGCTTTTGACAGGTGGTCACGTTAGTGGGAGTGGACAGTAGCTGGGCGCCGCGGACCTTACCTTGACGTCGTGCGGCGCCTTGAGCTCGACGAGGAAGCGCGTGCGCGTGCCGACCTTGACGGCCAGGTCGGAGAGGCGGCGCAGGAAGCAGGGGGCGTCGCGGCCCACGCGCAGCTCCAGCGCCGCGCGCGCCTCGCCGGCCGCGTTCTTGGCCAGCAGCGAGTAGCGGCCGGCGTCCGCCGCCGACACGCCCTCCACCGACAGCAGCACCGTGTTGTTGTTCTCCGACACGCGGAACCGACCGCCGCTCGGCACCTCCTCGTCCCCGCGCGTCCTGCAACGCAGAGCAGCGCACTACTCAGCCACAGCACACACATTACACGAGACTTGGTCCATACAGTCTAGAACACAACAGTTGCAGATAATCGTGCAATAGCCAGATTTGTGTCGCATTCAGGTAGTGCAGCGCTTAACAACTGGCCGGTTTTGAGCGCGAGTACTCGCGTCTGCTCAGGCACGTGCTCGCGAGCAGGTGCAAGGTCGCGGAGTAGGGAGGGGGGGAGGGAGGGGAAATGCGCGGGCACGTTTGAATGTGATCTCACGTTCTTAGCAGATTTAACTAGCCATCTGAATGCTTTGAACATTTTACTACAAGGTAAAGATCTGCTAATTACTCATTTCATAGATCGAATACGAGCTTTTAAAATGAAATTGACACTTTGGGTGAGTCAGCTGGAAACAGGAAACCTAGCTCATTTTCCTAAATTATCATCCGTGCAAGATGTTCACAAAGACTGTGAACGTTGTTCACATAGTTTAGTTGATCAGCGCTTTCAAGGTCTGACAGCACTAGACAGTGATTTTGATCTGTTCTCTCCATATACAGCGAATATTTAAGAGATTCGTCCTGAGCCGCAGCAAGAAATTATTGACCTGCAGTGTGACAGAGAATACAGAGACAAATTTCAGAACAAGAAAAACATTTTGGAATTCCACAGACACTTCCCTCAGGATAGATTTCCTCGTTTGCACAAACTGGCGGCTACAATAATATCAATGTTCGGTTTCACGTATGTTTGTGAACAACTGTTCTCTGCAATGAAATGTAACAACATGCGCCTGAGAAACGCATTGTCTCATCGAAATTAAACTGCACGCTGCGCCTAAAATGCACAAGAACTATTACTCCGAACATAGACGCAATTGTAAAGGGCAAAAGTACAAGATAACCGAGAATCCCACACTTCAGTGACACCTTTTATTGTGTAACAGTTCACAAATTAATGCGAATGTAGAGGCATACACTAAGCTAATAAAATTATGTGGCACGTGTACATTCTCCTTTATTTGTTTCATTTGTCGCAGTAATAATTCGTGAGTGATATCCCTGCAGGTGGCCGCGGATTTACATTGACTGGCGGCAGCTGTTGTGTGCCCCACATGGCTTTCCCCACTCTCCGCTCTGGTCCGGTAGTGGGGGTAGCGTGCTCGCGCTGCTCCGTGCTCGCGCCTTGCTGCTCACAGCTTGCTCCGCGAGTACGCGAGTACGCGAGTACGTATGTTGTGAAGCCCTGAGGTAGTCGCTCGGTGAAGGGCTGCTAGGGAATCTGGGGGAAGGCGTACTCGTCGTCAAAAGTTCCGGTCGACGACATCTGACCAGTACAACGGAGGACCGCCCTACTCTGCACCAACCATGTCATAAACACTTCACATCTAAGCCCGCCATCCGAGAACAAGTAATGAAACTAGGCAATTATCGTCCCATGCGTAGGCTGCTGTTAACTCCACAACACAAAATAGTGCAAAAAAATGGCTCTGAGCACTATGGAACTTCACAACTGAGGTCATCAGTCCCCTAGAACTGAGAACTACTTAAACCTAACTAACCTAAGGACATCACACACATCCATCCTCGAGGCAGGATTCGAACCTGCGACCGTAGCAGTCACGCGGTTCCAGACTGAAGCGCCTAGAACCGGTCGGCCACCCCGGCCGGCCAAAATGGTGCATTTGGAACGGTGCTGTTATACGGAAGCATCGACTACGGATGACATCACATTGTGTTCCGCGTTGGATCACGGTTCTGTATTACCCATGATGACAATCGTGAGCCAGTATGGCTGCGAATTGTGGGGAGTTTCCATTCTTTGAATGCTTTGGAGACTCACAGTGGTGTTACTCCTGCAGCTAGGTAGCCATCGACTGAATAAGGCAACTCTGAGGACGCAGTAGTACACCACGGACATCTTTTGTCCTCACATGTCCCCCACGCAGTAGTGTGGTGCCATTCTTCAACAGGACAATGCATGTGTGTGCTTGGTGGTGAGCAGCTCGCGTGACCAACAACATCTGTGCTTGACAGAACATACGTGGTCGTCGCGTCTGTCCCATAACCATCATCCAGTTACAACAGTTGTGGGCCAGGTTTCCTGGGAGAGAATAGAAGCCGGCCGGTGTGGCCGTGCGGTTCTAAGCGCGTCAGTTTGGAACCGCGTGACCGCTATGGTCGCAGGTTCGAATCCTGCCTCGGGCATGGATGTGTGTGATGTCCTTAGGTTAGTTAGGTTTAAGTAGTTCTAAGTTCTAGGGGACTGATGACCTCAGTAGTTAAATCCCATAGTGCTCAGAGCCATTTGAACCATTTTTTAGAGAATAGAACGGCTGTATGACAGCCTCCCCTCCCACACCAACTCAGTGGATGCATCCGGGGTGTAACGACAAACCGGCAAGTGGGCTCATATAGCCAAGATGTTCGTAAATTTGTGCAGACTTTGTGATCACTGAAATAACATCACGTACTAACTCAAACTGTGAAGTCTCTCTTGTAGGTGGTTCATCTTTTTGCTAGCAGTATACTTTGAGATTGGATTTTTTAAAAATCTTCTTTATTATGAATGTCTCCATCAGTGTATTTTGTATTTCTCATTGCATTGTCGTATACTGCTGTGAGATATTTTCAATGAAACCACTTTAGACATTTCACCTACTGAGTCTTTTTAGAATTTCGGGTGTCTCCCCATGTCACGTCGTAAGGAGAACGTGCATGACCCGGGTAGACACCTGATGATTCTACAAATTAGAAATACGCCTGAAATTCTTCAGCTCGGACACTCAATATTTGTACATGTAGCTTAATACGCAATCTGTTCCTTAACTTGTCGGTTGTCTTCATTTGCACCGTGATGCGAGAGGCTAACGACGTTGCTTGCATGTTGCTTCCATACTTTTTCTGCAAGATAATTTCGTTTACAGAAGTACTAGCTAATTTCTCGCCGCAGTTAGAGTATCTAAACGAATTTCTCGCAGATTTTTCTGACAGTAAGTACGTATTTACACTGAGGAACAGATAACTGGGTACACTTTTTTTCTTTTTTTTTTTTTTTTTTTTTTGTTGTGTGACTAGGGACTCCCGATCTTTCGATCTGACGCCATTTCGGCGACTTGCGCGTCGATGGGGATGAAATGATGATGATTAGGACAACACAACACCCAATCCCTGAGAGGAGAAAATCTCCGACCCAGCCGGGAATAGAAACCGGGCCCTTAGGATTGACATTCTGTCGCGCTGACCACCTAGCTACCGGGGGCGGACACTGGGTACACTGCCTTGTAAACAGTTCTTTTATACAATATTTTTCATCATCCCGTCACGGAAATGGTATTGTTGCCGATTTCAACTTGTTTGCAAGTCACCATCACATGGACTTTTCAAAAAGAAAGAAACAAGGTGATGGTAAAATACTAAATAACAAAGGTGAACTAATTCCTGTAGACAACTAATTTCTGTAGACAACCAACTCTACGTTGGTTGGTTGATACGGTGGAGGGGACCAAACAGAGAAGTCATCAGGTCCCATCGGATTAGGGAAGTATGGCAGGCGTGCCCTTTCAAAGGAACCACCCTGGCATTTCCCTAAAGCGATTTACGGAAATCATGGAAAACCTAAATCAGGATGGCCGGACGCGGGTTTGAGCCGCCGTCCTCCCGAATGCGAGTCCAGTGTGCTAACCATTGTGTCACCTCGCTGGGTTCCGGTAAGTTACACAGTAACTCGTCATAGTAGGCTAGCAGAGGCACTCGCAAGGGGAGGCCGCCAATTGCGAAACTCAGATTCGATTCATACTGCGCATAATAAAAGTTCATGGTCAGAGGTGTAATGTGGCAAAGCACCAAGGTGCACTTCTCAGCCGTTGTCGAGAAAATCGACAGTTAAAAGAAACCGTTGCGGTGAAATACTCTCTACGATTTAAAATTTGCAACAGCGTCGTGGCGCAGCGGTAAGCGCTCGGGTTCGTAATCCGAAAGTCGCCGGATCGAGTATGGCGCCATGCAATTTTTTTTTAGTATTTGTTTTTGTAATTCATATATATATATATATATATATATATATATATATATATATATATATATATATATATATAAAATTCCCGGCAATCAGTTGCAACAATTATGCATATAATAAGTTGTTGAAAGTCGTTTGTCGTGGAAAAACTGGCGACTTCGAACATGATTAGTTTTCCGCAAACAAAGTTGTATTTCACAAATGTTATTAATTGTCTTCATAATGTTTACACGTGTAGTTAACGGAAGACGTAGAAACGATATTCCGAAACGAATACGTATAGTGTAAGTCAAACGTTCGAATTAGAGTAGAGACCGTATATATACATATTTGAATTAGAAGAAACAAATACTAAAAAAAAAAAAAGGTTGCTTGGCGCGAGATTCGATCCGGCGACTTTGGGATTACGAACCCGAGTGCTTACCGCTGCGCCACGACGCTGTAGGAAATTGTAAATAGTAGAGAGTATTTCACCACGACGGTTCTTTTTAACTGTCGATTTTCTCGACAACGGCTGAGAAGTGCATCTTGGTGCTTTGCCACATTACACCTCTGGCCATGAGCTTTTATTATGCGCAGTATGTATCGAATCTGAATTTCACAATTGGCGGCCTCCCCTTGTCAGCTTAAAGATAGCCGTGCTTTGATTGTTGGAACTGAAGGTCGCAGGTAACTAGTTGATAAGGTCAGTAGCAATCAAATCGCAAATATACGTTTAAGAGGCACGGCAATACAAAATTTATTGGGGAATATACCTTTCTCAAAGCGAAAACCGATAAAAAATCCTTGTGTAGGTAAGCTAGACGTTCACTATTTGTTGGTTAAATCACGTCCGTATACAGACGTGACAGGCAAGTAGTTGCCGACGGGTGAGTCGGCAGGCGATCGAAAAAACGGCGGGCCACGGCTGTGGAGGCGGCGGCGGTGGCGGCGCGGTGTGACGCCGGCGGTTCCGCCGCGAGTCTTATTTTTACGCCTGAGCCGTGGATGCAGCATCTGTTTGTTATCATTCGTCTCTGTGTTTGAGGAATGTGAGCCTGCTGTAGCTGCGCCCATTTTCCTTGGTACAGTACAAGACGATGGCCGCGCCAAAGATTTCAGCGAAGCGTCTCGCATGTCGCTATCGAACTCAGGAAATACAATTCGGGCATTATCTATTACTAAATTCTGAGTGCAATTCTGACTGTCGGTTGTTTCCACTAATGAACGACGTACGCTGACGAGAAACAATATTGGTCACCTTACAAGAGCGCACTGATCGCTTTGGGGCACTGTAGACGACGTGGTCACGTGACCCTCCACCGCTTACGTATGCTATAGCAGTGAAGTAGTATGTATCTTCCAGTTGACTGTACGGAATTTGCGCATTAATAAGTCTCGACGTAAATGCATGACACAATGCCAGCAAGAGGCTATCGTGTTTGGACGTACTGGCGACCATACCGTGAATCAAGTTGCCTGATTTGTCGGTGTATAGTCGCGGAATGTCCTACATGTCTAAAGGAATGGTGTACCAGCGGCAGCCGTGTAGCCGCGGCTTAAGTACAGTGGCCATGAAGAGGTCCTAACCGACACCCACTTGAGGTGAGAGCCAATGCCTCCCAGTGACGATCGGTTTCAAATTCTGCAGGAAATGATGCTGTCAGTAAATGCAGGTCTATGTAAATCAGTACCCGAGAGAATAGTGCCGAAATGCGTGTAATAAGATCGCTGCTCATAGTAGCTCATAAGGCTGCCAGTCTCCAATGGCAGAACAATACGGAAACTGGACACAACCGGACTTGAGGTGTGTAGTGCGATCCGATGGGTCGCGATTTTGCCTCTTTTCAAACCTACGTCTACATTTTATCAGCATAAACACTCCACAGCGCGCAGAGAATGCTTTTTGTAGTGAAAACACAACTGTAATCTGAACCAATTTTATTAAGGCATCGCCGGTTTCGTGGCTTGCACCCTTGTAAGACAGGGTTGTAGACTCTCCCCGATGTTATTCAATCTGTATATTGAGCAAGCAGTAAAGGAAACAAAAGAAAAATTTGGAGTAGGTATTAAAATCCATGGAGAAGAAATAAAACCGTTGACGTTCGCCGATGACATTGTAATTCTGTCAGAGACAGCAAAGGACTTGGAAGAGCAGTTGAACGGAATGGACAGTGTCTTGAAAGGAGGATATAAGATGAACATCAACAAAAGCAAAATGAGGATCATGGAATGTAGTCGAATTAAGTCGGGTGCTGTTGAGGGTATTAGATTAGGAAATGAGACACTTAAAGTAGTAAAGGAGTTTTGCTATTTGGGGAGCAAAATAACTGATGATGGTCGAAGTAGAGAGGATATAAAATGTAGACTGGCAATGGCAAGGAAAGCGTTTCTGAAGAAGGGAAATTTGTTAACATCGAGTATAGATTTAAGTGTCAGGAAGTCATTTCTGAAAGTATTTGTATGGAGTGTAGCCATGTATGGAAGTGAAACATGGACGATAAATAGTTTGGACAAGAAGAGAATAGAAGCTTTCGAAATGTGGTGCTACAGAAGAATGCTGAAGATTAGATGGGTAGATCACATAACTAATGAGGAAGTATTGAACAGGATTGGGGAGAAGAGAAGTTTGTGGCACAACTTGACCAGAAGAAGGGATCGATTGGTAGGACATGTTCTGAGGCATCAAGGGATCACCAATTTAGTATTGGAGGGCAGAGTGGAGGGTAAAAATCGTAGGGGGAGACCAAGAGATGAATACACTAAGCAGATTCGGAAGGATGTAGGCTGCAGTAGGTACTGGGAGATGAAGAAGCTTGCACAGGATAGAGTAACATGGAGAGCTGCATCAAACCAGTCTCAGGACTGAAGACCACAACAACAACAACCCACATCATCAGATGCATATCAAAACTACAAGAAATAAGCAATGGTAGTGATTGAACTCCTGTACATCAAAGTGACACCAGAGACATAAGCCTCTAATTATGAGAATAGATAAAAACAAAAGATTAAAACATGGTAAGCAGCATGGCGAATAATATAGAAGGCCCGACCTTCATAGTTAAAACTGTGATGTCCGCAGGCCGGATAGTTATTGTATAAAAACGTGATGTTTAGACTCGCCCAACTTTTCATACACTAACTATCCGGCCCACGGACATTATGGTTTTAACTATAAAGGTTACGACTTCTATACTGTTCTAACCGCGTGACCGCTACGGTCGCAGGTTCGAATCCTGCCTCGGGCATGGATGTGTGTGATGTTCTTAGGTTAGATAGGTTTAAGTAGTTCTAAGTTATAGGGGACTGATGACCTCAGATGTTAAGTCCCATAGTGCTCAGAACCATTTGAAGCCATTTCTATACTGTTCGCCATGCTGTTTACCGTGTTTTAATGGTTCAAATGGCTCTGAGCACTATGGGACTTATCTTCTTAGGTCATCAGTCCCCTAGAACTTAGAACTACTCAAACCTAACTGGCCTAAGGACATCACACACATCCATGCCCAAGGCAGGATTCGAACCTGCGACGTAGCCGTCGCGCGGTTCCAGACTGTAGCGCCTAGAACCGCTCGGCCACCCCGGCCGGCCGTGTTTTAATCTTCGTAAGTACATGTGTGCTTTTGTCTGTGCTCATAATTATGTTCTTACGGCTCTAGTATTACGTTTATGTACAGGGGTTGAATCACTGTCATTGTTCGTTTCTTCTTGTTTATATAGACAACAACATGATGTCGCTGTAAGACACGAAGCCTGTAGCGCCTCGATAAAACTGGTTCAGAATACAACTGTCTGCGGAGTTGTCGTTACAAAATGTACTGTGACAGCTGCGGATGCCTCGACCACTGAGTCGTTTCCATAGAATATGGTACATCGTTCCAAGATTACCTATTTACTTCCCATTGCCTTCGCGCGAATTGGGGGGGGGGGGGGGGGAGGGGATAGACCTTGTACACGTCTGTGTACTCGTACGTGCCCACATCTCTCTTGCTTTATTCTCATCACACATACACGAGATATTCGATGGTAGCAGGGTGCATTTGCAATGACCACACAGTCTTCTTGGTATTCAGGTTACGTAAATTTACTCAATAGGATTCCACGATACCGACGTCGGCTTACTTCCGTGCATTCCTAGTAAGGTTCGTCAGCATTACTGTTACACATTTTTAAGGGCTATACCAAGCTATCGCGATCGTACCAGCGCGCCCCTGAATTTGTTCTTGTGGCGGAAAGTCCCACTCTCCTTGCATGTGGTTGTTTCGTGGCACACCACTGCTATGGCGCAAAGGGGTCAAATATCTTGGCGTCAAGTTCGTCTCTAGTCTGACGGGGCGCCAACAGGCCGAGAACGCCCAGTGCAGAGCACCGAGCCCCTTGCTCCAGCTACACACGGTTCTGCACCTTTGGACAAGGCTGTCTGCAAGGCGTTTCTACCTACTCGGCGAATGTCAGTGCAGTGATGGGACAAAGACACAGAAAATCGCTTTGCGTGACTGTATAAAGTTTAGAAGCAGAGCCTGAAGCTCGCTGGTACTTCATTTGCCACTAAACTGTCTCGCGAATCTGTTACATCAGGTATTCCACGCATTAAAAAAAAAAAAAATCGGGACATGCACTGAACTGCAGTATATGAGTGCTGGGGAGCAAAGTGTACTAGCAACCCGGTAAATACCGGCTTGCACTGCGAAATTTTTTGCCCTATTAGACAGAAGTAAGTAACATGAGAAAACAGAGACGGCGCTCGAAATAACGGAAAAATAATAGAACGTAAAGAATCGACTGAACTAACAATCAATGGTCTTAAACTCCATCGTACCACTGAAATGAAGCAAGCCAATCAGCAATGGCTCCAATGTTCTTCAATTCCTAAATAATGTTATGGCCAGTGTCTGTCTAACTATATGAAATCGCCTCATCTTCATCGACAGTGTATTAATTTGTTTTCGCTTCAGTAAATATTAGTGAGTTTCCAGTTGAAAGGAGCGTCCTACTATATAGGCCTCCACCGATGTTACACAGGCTGATTCTACTGCCCCTGCAGCTGGGTGTTATGCAACCCACAACGTCTTCAGATACCAAGCACAAGACTATCATATCCTCTCACTCGCCACACACAGACTGTCAGCCATACAGAAAAAATGAACCGGATCTTCCTGTAGGAAATTTAAAGTAGTTAAATTTTGTACTGGGATGCGTTTTCTCAAGAAGCCATAGTTTCCGAATTTTTCCAGAAAAACATACAAAAGTGACCTCCAAACGCACCGTTCCTGAATACCTCTAAAACTGTGACCTCCAGCAAAAATTTATCCTGTTACAAAATTTAACAACATTAACTTTCCTGCAAAAAAGTTCCCATTCACTTTCTCTGTAGGCCTAATATTTTGCACATAGCAAGCGAGAGAATAGGAAGATCCTGCGAGTGGTATTTGAAAACGATCGGGCCTGCAAAAAGCCGTGTGCTAGGGGCATCTGAATGAGCCTGCATGGTTGTACTCCATTCTCGTTCAACAACTAGTGCCCCGTCTCTAATGATTCAGTATCAATGGACGTACAGCTCGTAACTAATGTACAATGGAAGTGATATATACATCAGTATTTACGACAGACGATCTACATCACGTTATTAAATACGTTGCAACATACTAACTGATGTACCAAAATGTTCTCTTAACGTAGGCCCTTGTAAAGTTTCATAAACCGTTTAACACATCGACACAAGACTTCTGGCGGAGAATAGTGAGCAAAGTGGTGAGTAATTAACAGCATAGCTAATTTTTCATTCACCGATATGTTGAAGCTACTAATTTTGTTAATGTCCATCTTGTAATCTCTTTACATAACATTATCCATTTCGTTCAGCTAATCTTTCAGATCCTTTCCCATCTACGACAGAATTACAATGTCATTGAAAAACTTCAACGTTTTAACTTCTTCTGCATGAATGTTAATCCCCCTCCCTTTGTTTCCTTTACTTTGTGGTCAATGTACAGACCGAATGATAGCCTGAAACCCTGTGTCACTCCCATCTCAGTCACTGACTCCATTTCGTGTCTTTTGCCTCTTGTTACTGGCCTGGTTTCTGTACAGGTTGTAGGCAACTATTCGATCCCTGTATTTTATCCCAACTATCTTTACAATTTCGTAGAGTGTATTCCAGTCGTGGTTGTCAAACGCTTCCTTTAAATCTAAAAATGCTGTGAACGTATATTTGCTTAAAAGGTAAGTCGTGTGGCTAGCATTGCCTTGCGTTTCCACAATAGTATAGAAGCTTCAGACATTAACTGCTAATGGCAAGGAGCAATGTAGAATAATCGTGTAGCCAGTGTTTTACAATGCTTTCGATACCAGCAGGGGTTTGCGAAGAAAAAAAAGGCCAAACAGTCTTGCAGTCTAGACTGTCCAGTTCCTACAAAAGGAAAGGAGAAGGGTTTGGAATGTGTGTGGGTCCGAGCGATGTTTTGAGCGAGCATATCGTATTCTACTACTGTTACTAGAGAGCAGCTTACCTTCTACAGCTATGCAAGCAATGAACGAAACGAATTACGAAAGTAGTATGAACAAATACTACGAGAAAAATTCTGTGTTCCTAGACGATGTCTACGATAAAAGCAACCTGAAACGCGTGGTCGATAGATAGTAATACGGCCATCAGCGCAGATCAGTTAGTCCGGTTAACTGCCCCATACATTACTCAGCTACTGCGGTTGCAGTTGACGGTACACAAGTAATTACTGTTTCTCTTCTACTTCGCAGTCGTTCATGGCTCAGTCTGCGAAGGATGGGTTGGCAAATTGTAGTGATACAAATACAAGCTTTAAGAAAGACTATAAGTGGTCCAACACCTCCTTAATCAATAAATACATAACATTTTCAAGCATTTGTTGATATAAATGTACACACAAACATCGGCGCATGGCGGAGGTTATCTTGTACTTCCGCCAGTCATTTCCTTTCTTTCTCCACTCGCAAATGGAGCGAGGAGGAGAAACGACTGTCTGTATGCTACCTACGAGTCCTGAGATATTTTTCCGTGTCTTCGCAGTCCTTTCGCGAGATGTATGTTGATGGCAATAGGTGTAAAATGCAGGTTTTCGTGTTTTGCGAAAAGAACCTCTTCTTCGCTCCGCGGATCCACATTTGAGTTCACGTAGCATTTTCGTAATACATAGGTGTTTGATCGCACGTATCAGAAACAAATCTAGCAGCCTGCTCCTGAACTGCTTCGATATCGTCGTTTAATACGACCTGTAGGGGATCCCAAGCACTGGAGCAGTCCTCAAGAATACGTCGCACCAATGTTCTATATTCTGTCTTCTTTACAGATGAGCTGCACTCCTCCCAATAAACAGAAGTGAACCATTTTGCTTGCTTACATTTTATTTTGCTTTCCAACGTTACACCTCGATACTGAGTGCTACGTCAAGCAGGACACTACTGATAGTGTACTCAAACATTCTAGGACTGCTTTCGCTACCCATCTCTCCACCGTAACGTCTACGTTCTGCACAATCTCCGTCGTAATAGGAGTGCAGACCCGTGTATACGGCATCGCCTCGCCGCTAGCCACGGGGGCTGACCTGCTGAATGTCGGGCTGCGTGACGTTTACGGCACATCTAGGTCGTTACACCACACTCAGGACCACACACAAGTTCTCTGCAAACACGTAAGCCACGTCTAGATGCTCACGACGTAACACTTACCTTTCACATTGCCAAGCACGTTATGCTCCGCTAGGGCCGTACCAGATATACAAGCAAAGTCACGCTGTAATGCTTGCAAAGCAATCACATTCATAAATTCTGTCTGGAGAGAACATTAAGTGTGAGTCTTGTCAGCTTATTTTTCTTACTCGGAAACTTCTGTCTTAATCCTGTGAGGAAAGTGAAAGGAAACCTTCATTGTCAGTGCAGTTCGGAAGACCACGCCACCTCTCCAATCGGCGAATGGTAGGTGCTGCTCTTTGTGTACGCTTTTCCGTTCGTCAACATCATACGAAGTGTCATTTACAGCCGGGAGGTGTCCACACTGTTACATACGGTAAGGAAGATTTCCGCCCGCGAAACTGACTTACGGCACGGCAACGTTTTCCAATGTTCAGCAACACTTCTGTGAGACACGAAACGTTGAAGATGTGCCTAACAGTCAGAGCCATACCGAAGTGATCCTGTAGCCCTTGCAGAACTCCCAAAGCTCCGATCCAACTCCCCAACCCCCTTTCCCACCCCCATTCCCCCCGCCCTAAACTCAGTCTCGTAACAGCGAAACAGACTGTCCTGTGAGATTTGATACAAGAACTGCATTGGTTAAACGTTTAGCACAGTGATCAGCAAAGATGTTTCGATGCTTTAACGTGTGTCGGAATTTCATTCGTGTTGGAATAACAACAAAATATATTACACATTCGTAAGGCCTACTTTCAGTGATTTTACGACACGGGATGCTTGAGCAATGCAGCCGACGAGCTACGAACTCTCGTCTTGTTTACTCGAGGGTTCAGTTTATATGAACAAGGTATTGCTGTCTATAGGCACTACGATGAACAATTCCTGTAACATTACTAATCAAGCACAGAAGACTTATTCTTGAATTATTTTTATATACACAACAGATCGTACCAATCGAAAATTAGCAGCAGAAGGGTACCAACCGGAGGAGCAAGTAAATTATTCGTATACAGGGTGTGCCATTTATCTTGACCGCCCTAAATAACTGTTTGTCCAGATGCAAATTACAAAATGTTTCAAGCAAATGTTATTTAGCCGTCAGGGGGACATCAAACGGCAACCTGTATTTTTTATTCAGTAATTCATTTCCTCTCCTAAAGACCTATTCAAAAATGTATCACAGTGTACCATTCACTCAAACACAACCTTATTAATTACATAATACAACAATGACGTTGACGCTCCCAGAGCTTACTGCAGGTACTCGGGGTAATGGAACACATCCACGTGCCTACGTCGACAGAGGACAAATGCAAACATAAGCAGAATGTATATATGGAGATGGTATCCTTTCTTTCGGACATGTCCGAAAGAACAGATACCATCGTTGACCGTGCAGCTCGTTAGAATGAAATTACAATGAAATGAATACTCCTAGCTGCATACAGGCGTTGATATCAGTCAACGGGGACAGTTGAAAATGTGTGCATATTCGCAGCTTATTGTCCCGCACTATATTCACAGAGCCTCTGCCCATTATACTCATTACTCGCGGCTTTACTGCCGAATTCCGTAAGAGTTCGGGCACTGTTTGTACATCCGCACAGAAGAAGATGGGCAAATGGCCGGTGAGCCTTAACTACACATATATGAAGATGGTATCTGTTCTTTCGGACGGGCAAGGAGCCGGTTGTGGCTTCTGAAGAAATAATAGTATCTTTCTACCGAAGAAACCTAAAAACACAAGAGAAAACCTGTATAAGGAAGAGTAGTATTGGAACCCGAATCCCCTATCGTCGCGTCTGCAGCATCTTGCATTCCACGTCTCACTACACTACGTAACAACTGGCAATACACAATTCTCAGAAACTTTCGTTATAAGTACAGTCAAAATTTATAGTTTAATATTCCACTCAATTCCCCAAGTGAACTGTAAGCCATATTCAGTCTATATTTATTTAGGACTCCATCCTCTCAACACCACTTCACGAGACAAAATGTTATGTAGTTCTTATGAATTAAGATAACTCGTCGAGTTATCGAATCTAATGATCGTTCTGTGTGCTTCACGTACTGGAAGATTTTCTGCTTCGATGTGAGTTGATATTTCGGTACTGCATATCACCTGAGAGACTACAAAACCTGTTGTCATGGCACCAAGGCCTAAGGATGTCCAGTGGGTCACGGTACATGGGTCAACTAAGGAATGTACGCTCCGTGCCGGCCATAGTGGACGAGCGGCTCTAGGCGCTACAGTCTGGAACCGTGCGACCGCTACGGTCGCAGGTTCGAATCCTGCCTCGGGCATGTATATGTGTGATGTCCTTAGGTTAGTTAGGTTTAAGTAGTTCTAACTTCTAGGGGACTGATGACCTCAGAAGTTAAGTCCCATAGTTCTCAGAGCCATTTGAACCATTTATATGCTCCCTGGTGTACTACGAAATGGTCTTCGTTGTGTTTTTTTAAAATTGCTCCAAGCGTGTGCTGAAGAAAAAAATATTAATAATCTCATGAGAAGATTTCTTTCAGAAATACACACAATCTATATGACTCGTGATCATATTAGATAATGTTTGGTACACTGTACTCTCACGACTGGTATTTGTCTAGCATAAAAAAAAACATACTGGAACGTTATCGCAAACTCTGATATCTCGTGCAACAATAGCAACATGAACAGACTAACATGACTCACTTATCTTTGGTTCGTAGCAGCCACATAAGCATTACGAGACTGTAGTGATCCTATACACACTGCAGGTCGTTAAACCACGTAATTGAACAGTTACGATGAAGCAATGCACTCTGAATAGCGTTAGCAACATCGGCTGCAGCAAGTGACAGTATTCCAACAGCGACTGTGGAGATTTCTAAGGTGCAGGCAGCTCCATGACTATTAACAACGTCCTTCGAGTGTTTCAAGAGAACAATGCTCAGTTTTTCCTGTCCGGAACGTCAACGCCTTTCTAGCTACACAGTCAGTGCAGTTTCTTCGTTGGTTTGAGAGACGCATACACACGTCGTCGACTAGGAAAGTGTCTCTGAAATCTTAAACTTTTGTCCAAAAAGTGTCCTTGCTCTTTATCAATGAAAGGGCAGTGCGAGATCGGGAAGAATGAGCGTGGCAGATGAGACGAACAAAAGATAAACTCCGAATAAACATGTTGATACTAAAAATGTGTTACTGAATCTTGGCGTGGTACCAATAAATATCACTCACTCGGCGGTACTGTGGTTTCATTACTATAATTCTTCAACTGTATGTTTATTTCACCAAATGTAGTGTAAGACAAAATGTTAACGCATTTCTCTTGATTTCGGCATAGTGCTCCATATTTTCGGTTCAACATCGCCTCAAAGCTTCTTCGATCCTCTAGGAGGCAGCGAAATTTATTGCAGTCACGGCTGACTCCCTTTCTTAATTGTCTCCAGTTCGCCTGTCCAGCTCAAGGATAGCCTTCGAAAGTAAAGCACATGTAAACTGAATGCATAAGATACTGTGTCAGATACTGTTTCACTACCTACCTCTGATTTACGAAAATATCTTTTCGTTTGTTTTCTATTGAGGCATCAAGTAGAAAGCAGCCCATTGTTCGACATAGAGGCTTCAAGAGAAGATTCGAAAACTACACGCGCAGATTTACATGCTCTAAAGTGCCTGTGAAACACTACAATGCAAATTCCAGGCGTATTTTAACGTAGTAACTCGCTAGAAATGAAGGCAAAGTAGTGCATATTGGGAACAGTGTTGGTGCAACGTATGTAGTGTTAAAATGTTACGTTCCGACAAACAGTAGGTGAACGCTTGTCGTTTCTTCAATTTCAGTCTCTTCCACATTTTATTCATTTACCTTACTTGTGTCTTCTGGTGGTAATTTCACATTAAAGTATCATTTCGGTTCAGGAAAAGAGACTTCAATCTTCCCACTGACGTAAGCTCAAATCTTTCGCAAAACAAAGCCATATCTCAATCAATGGCGAGCATGGTGTAAATAACTAGCAATATATCTAAATTCTACTGCTTTGCGCGTAACATGTCCAGGAAAAAAATTTAAAGATGTGTATCTGTCTCAAGGCGTTTGCACCTGTATGATGCAAAATAGCAAGAATGAACATCATGTGCAGACGCTTGTATGAACATGATTAATAGCTATATACAACAATGATGTAATGTGTCTAATCCATAGCAGAATAATGCAACACATCGTAAAGAGGACCGTGTTTAAATGTTCTCCTGAGAGGCGATAAGACAACAAAACAGTGGTCCCGGGCGTTGACCGATGGCCAAGAGGAACGGAGGCGCTAGGTCGCGATGTCAGCTATTCTGGTCTAACATTTCACGTTGCCAAAGGCTGCGCGATCCCCGTCCCTACCTTGTCTCACTGTTCCTTCGTCCACGTCTCCAAGCACAGGCGGAGCTGTTCAATCATCGTATGCTATACTCTGGAGTAATGGCAACCACAATAAACGAATTATATAGGAAAAGAAATTAACAAGTCACTATCTCACGAATTTTATTCCGTGATTGATTTTGGACGCTACAGACGTTTGTTTCACTATTTTTGTAACTTTTGAAGACTCAGAGACGTGCAGTAATAAAACTTGACCAAACTTCGTACTTGTGGGTATTCGAAAGATGCAACACAAATGAACAATCGACATAATACTGACACTTGGCGTTTCGGTATACTCAAATATTTCTTCTGATAGCTTGAAAGCCGGAGGGAAATCATGTGTCTGATAGTAATACAAAGTAGAATCGCCTATAAATGGTGTTTAAATATGCATTCCAACCTCTCTGTCAAATCTGCGTTTTACCGATCTCGAAACTGTATTGTCAAACAGAATGCAAATCTGAACAGCATCTACGGGTGGTGTCTTGTCTCTCCTTCTACGTCTTCTTATTTAGGATAGACCTACCAGGTACAGCGTTTGTTTAACCTTGAGGCATTGACATAGCACTGCTCCTGCCTAATTTCGGCCAGAAGGTGCATTTTCATCTTCATTAGTCATTTCTGAAGATATTATTTGGGGCCTGGCGCACAGTCTGTCAACTACAATGCATTTAAACCCTTTTATGATACCCTAAGTCAGCTGGTATGGAACTTTTGTTCTGGCCGTAAAAGCGCAGACGGTGTATCAATTAGGGTGCAATATTTTACATGAATGTCATATTTTTACATTAACATAACCGACCCTTTCGCTCAAAATCGGATAGTTTCTTTATGTGGGAACAGACCTCTGAATTACAACGTCAGTGAAACCTCCATATTCCATTAAGGAATAACATCTTTCTAAGGATTCGCCTCTCTCTTACGTCTGTTGTTCCGATCAATCATTTTTCTGTGTAATGTCAGAACTCCGTGGCATATATGGCTGCAAGATGGAAGGTAATTGTAGAGTGCTTGAGCTTCACATTAAGTGATGGAACATCTTTATGTATATATTCTGCTCCAGTCAGTTGGTTGATTACACTTACCAACTCTCGGAGAGACGTCTGCTTTTCTGAGTTGTTGGGTTGAATCGTCCACAGAGACATTTAAATTTCACCGTTCCTTGGAACTAGTGATATAACATTATCAGCTTATTTGAAGTTCTTATAGTATAGGATTACCTCGAGCGTCATTTTGAGACCCGACTTAGCTATTTGGTTGTTTGCATACAAACGAAAATTACTGCAACTTCGTTTCTAAAACAAACCTAATCACTGCCCTTCTCCTATCTTCTGACCGACATCGATTCTACACTGAACATACAAACTGGTTAGTTCCCTACGATATCTAATGGATTCCAGCGGAAAATGTCGAGAATAAGCCTGATGTTTGCATCACATAACACGTAACATAAAGCCTTTGCTTCCCGAGGCAGATCCCGCACAATTAGTTTTGCGACAGTAAAGACACCAGAGACAGTAAGAGAAACAAAACACAGACACTGGAAGGATTTATATATGGCGTCGTTAATAAACAATCGTGTTAAGATTTTCTGAAATGCAAATGGTAATAGAATTACAGGCGAAAGTTATTAGCGCTGTCATCCGGATGTTGTCGGGCGTGCTGTTCTAGTGATAAAGCATGTATCTAGAAACAGAAAGGTGATGGGATCGAATCCTAGCCGGACCACCGAATATATCTGTCTGCTTTTAACATAGCCTTCCGCTCTCAATGATGAAGGGACTCACAAGGAACGACATGTGGTTCGCACTCCCCGTCAAAATGGAGGTCCTCTTTCTCCGGTAGGTTTACTGCAGCAAATTAGGGGCAAGATAGTCGTCAAAGTGGCGTCCATTTGAGACTTACACCAGCCCTCTGAGCCACACATTATTATTATTATTATTATTATTATTATCAATTATTCTACCATCACACATATCAGCTTACCAACAATGCTGCACTTCCGGTATATTTTGCATCCATGCTAGGTTATGCTCTTAATTTACTTCATATCTACGTTTATGATCTAAATATATATCGATACTGCGACGCTGACTTCTGGGTAACTTATCAAAGTTAATATTCAGTATGCCAACAATCCCGAGGACCGATCTTCCAGCCGAAGACGCCGTGTAATTTGTAACTTTGGTGGTAGCAGGCAGAAGACTCTGACAGGAAACATAATAATGTTTTATGTAAGTTATTGGAGTTTTAATCGAATAACACTTCACTACAGTAAAAAGAATCAATGTTTGGTGAAACTGTCATGTCTTAAAATGAAAGAGTCTATAGGTGAGTGCAGGAAGGAGTGAGTGCAAACAGGCGTTAGATAGTTTCCTGACGTATTGATTCCCAGGATAATTAGACATTAAAACGCTAGTAATTAGTATTTATGGTTGAGAAATACTGATACGCTAGATAACGAACGTCCTCGAATCTACATGTACAGGCTGAAACATGCTGCGAAGAATACTCGAAAAAATCTGAAAACTGTATACTTGGGCCTTATCAGGTTGGTCTGCACTTCTGGGAGTAAAAAGAAAGGACGAAACGAAGGAATTTTAAAGAGTCACATCTCTTCGACGAGGAGGTAGTTGAGGATGGATCACTAGCCAGTATCTGACAAATTGGTAAAACTATGTGTGTGTTTGGCGTTGAGGAGGGAAAATGGGGGGTTTAAGTAGGAATCGGCCACTTTTGTTTGTGAAACCACTCGTCATTCGTCTGTAGTAACAAACGAGGCACCTCGTTCTGTTGTTCTAAAAAAACATACAGTTTTTCTCCTATCCACAATAAGCAGTATTTTTGTTTCCACGATAACACCCGCTATCCCGCCCCCTGTGTGAGAACCATAATTATTGACGGGTAATGAATCTGGAATGTTAAACACAGGACACTACTCTTTTGAGCGTGACGGATACAGCCGATGGTGTTCGGACGACGGCGCTCCGCGCTGTGTCGTAATCTTACTGATCCTGAACATAAATTACGCTTTCACACACCGTGGTTGACGACTTCGGATATGGAGATTTTGCTATACTATATCAACAGAGGAAAGGATGCTGCACTTGGCTGCGGAAACTCTAATGCGACCATTTTGTTTCAAGGTCATCCTGGTTACCGTAAATCATTTCATAAGACTGTGGGAACCATTCAAGGAACAGACCACTTGGTGTCCCACTCTTATGCAGCAGAACATAACTCCTTCTTTAGTGCCCTTCTCGTACGTTTGCAATTAAGTAGCTACATATAATGTTTTCCTTGCGATGAAGAAGCCGCCCTCACTGAACGCTATGTTGCTTCTGCTCTGACTTGTTGGTCTGATAAGTCTAAGATTTAAAACATATACATGCCACTAAGCAACGAGCCCATTAGCGCTTTAGTGAATTCAGTACTTTTAAATCAGATAGACTCCAAGATTTAGAAGATTTCAAACGTCTCGCTAATCTGATACTTCATCGCAATGAAATTATTGTTCAGCTGTCTAGATATTTATTTCTTCCCAGAACTTCTTTTTTACTCTTTTTGATAGTGTACTGCCGAATTTAAAATTCAAACAGCAATCGGAACTGCATATAAAATAATTTTTTCAGCTTCAGTTTCTTTTCTTTTCCAGTCCTTACTGGAACGACGCATTTCGGCAAAATAACATCATCAGGTGCTTTACAGTTAGTTACATGTGCACTAATTTTTAATTTAAGATTCCTTTGGAAGGTGATGAAATCTATTTAATGGATGCGCCTATGAGGTTATCCACCGAAATTTTTTCATATTTGCCGAATACGTTCTTCTCTGGCACACATTCCAAACTAAAAGTAAACAACTGTATGGGAAGGGATGAGCCCTGCGGGATTAGCCGAGCGGTCTGAGGCGCTGCAGTCACGGACTGTGCGGCTGGGCCCGGCGGAGGTTCGAATCCTGCCTCGGGTATGGGTGTGTGTGTTTGTCCTTTGGATAATTTAGGTTAAGTAGTGTGTAAGCTTAGGGACTGATGACCTTAGCAGTTAAGTCCCATAACATTTCACACACATTTGAACATTTTTTGAAGTGATGATGCTATATTTATTCTTGTGCTCTGCGTGGCAGACAAAGACGTATTGAGCAAAAATGGACAAATGTTGATCGTGACATGTTTGCAGAGGGCATTTTAAGTCCCAACTGTTGCCGGCCGAAGTGGCCGTGCGGTTAAAGGCGCTGCAGTCTGGAACCGCAAGACCGCTACGGTCGCAGGTTCGAATCCTGCCTCGGGCATGGATGTTTGTGATGTCCTTAGGTTAGTTAGGTTTAACTAGTTCTAAGTTCTAGGGGACTAATGACCTCAGCAGTTGAGTCCCATAGTGCTCAGAGCCATTTGAACCATTTGAAGTCCCAACTGTTCCGCTGTTACTTCTTACCTAGCGTTGTCCAGTTACTCATTAATTCCAATCGCGTATTACACGAAAAGGAATTAAAATCCACCGTTAGTGTAAGAAAATAATTCATTTTAGATGTTTTTAAAAGTGTAAGTTACAAATTCGCGGGAACAGAACCGGTGGCCCATACGGCGCCAGTCATCCACTGCAAACGTTACGCACAGCACCTGACAATATCAGTTTAACCCAAAACTTGAACATACACAACATTTTTTAGTTGCCTCTCCGGGACACGTGCTATTAGACATCTTTAGTGAACCCATCCTTGAGCGAGCAACACTCAGTTGTCCGTGGTAAAAAAAAAAAAAAAAAAAAAAAAAAAAAAAGACTGTCCCAAATCAACTATACAATAATAATAGATTTACTACGTAATTTCATAGCAATTATCACCAACCAACCAGGTGACTATGAAAACATAGATCGGTGTTTATTCATTATTATGCGTATCACTCCAATCCTTCCTCAACACCTACCATTTGGCGTGTTGGCGGAGCCCTATCCCCACTGTATTTTGTTTCATTTTTCTTCCATTTATAAAGTCGTACCCGTACCGAGTGAGTTGAGATTGCGCTATGAGTTGCATAGTTTCCACACTCGCATCAATCCTGTGGGGTGGTAGAAGTGTCTTACCCCAACGGTATGTTTTCCAGGTAGTAAGTCGTTTGGATAAATATTACTCGGCTTCCTTCGGTGGCGAGAAAATCGAGATACAATGATCAAAGAATGTCGCCGCGAAAACGACGTTCTTTAGTATATCATTTGTTACTAGGAGTAGTTAAGACGCTCCTCGAGTGCCGGAGTTTACAGTCCCATGCTCGGCAGTGGATTTGCTAAGGGTGTCTTAATCACAAAGCATTTTTCTCCACAGTCGAAGTCATATACGAGTACCAAGTTTGGTCGCAGTAGTTGCAAGCGTTATACAGTTGACTTCCCCACGTCAACCTTTCTGTGTAATAAAGGTGTCTGGCTCCCACATGACCGTACTACTGTTATCCTGATGATGGGCCACACGAGTGTCGAGCTTGACAAATTGTTGCATGTGTTGTAGAATTGATTGGAGTAGTACACGTCATGCCCGTGGCACGTCACCCAATTCTTAGCGGATTTGGTGGTTTCTTGTTACCACGGTATTTTCAAAAAAGATAGCAAACCATACGTGTAACAACTTTGGTTGAAATTATTCCACACAAATATGGAGGATAGTTATAATTAAATTGTTGCTACTTCAGTGGGCCACGGTGAAAAACGTGTGATCGTAGGACAGTGAAATACAAAATATGGGACATGTGGAAGAGAAAAAATGAATAAACCATTGAAAGAAACACATTTTAGTTTCCGCGTGAGAGGGCAACATTTGTTAATTTCGTATCACGTTTACGTTGCGGTTTCCAAACGTGGCTCAATGTGACAACCACCTGCATTCACGACATCTTGGAACCGCACTACAGATTGCTTTACTGCTGCTTGAAACATGTCAGGTGGGGTGTTGACAACCTCTTTCGTTAAGCTTATCTTCGATCTGTGTTAGTGTCCCGTTAACAAAACCTGTCATTCACCTAACCCCACAGCCAGAAATCAGACAGGTTCGAATCTGGAGCATAAAACGATCATCCAACGTTTCGGTTTTTCCAAATGCATTACGAAGTAACCAAGTGACCTCAAGAACAATGTGTGGTGCAGCTCCATCAAAAATGGCTCTGAGCACTATGGGACTCAACATCTGAGGTCATAAGTCCCCTAGAACTTAGAACTACTTAAACCTAACTAACCTAAGAACATCACACACACCCATGCCCGAAGCAGGATTCGAACCTGGGACCGTAGCAGTCCCGCGGTTCCGGATGCAGCGCCAGAACCGCTAGACCACCGCGGCCGGCGCAGCTCCATCCCGTATCAAAATGGTTGAGTCCCAAACACCTCACTCTCCCATAGAAGCAGTGGTCACATGTTGGCGAAGCAGATCACAGTAACGGGAGCCGTTCACATTCCGTGTCCACGGTTCCTGGGTGTCCGAGTTGCTCAAAGAAAAATGAATTATTACGAACTGTACCGCGAACTCACACCACATGGTGACGCGTTCACTACGCAGGGGAATTTCATGAACGTTCGTTGGCGGCGACATACCCCAGTTTCAACAATTGTGACTGTTACCCCAGTGTGCGTGAAACGCGTTTCGTCACTCCACAAAATGTGCCAAAACAACATGTCGTCAACTTCAGCTCCTGCGAGAAACGTAAGAGGTAATTCTACTCGAATGTGTGCTTCACCTGGCGAAAATTGGTGAGTACTGTGGCGTTTGTACGGATACCACTTCACAACTGTTCGCAGCACTTTTTGAACGGTGGGGCACGGAACGTTGAGTCGTGAGACAGCTCGCGCGCTACTTGAAGAGAGCACATCTCGTCCAGCATTCTCAACCATGGCACCAGTAATTTCTTCAACAGTATTTGTGGCGCAGCTGGCCGTCGGCCTCTCCCAGGAGCAAGTCCCAGATCGCCAGTTATTCGAACTTCCGAATCATGTTCATCGACTACTGTGCGGAAAGAGGACTTCTCCGTATTCCCTTAATGTATCGACACTCGCGACGAGAAGCAGCACTATTGTTGTTGTTTGGATAAAACAGCTTTACGAGTAAAGCCCTGCTCGCATTGTGCAGACCATGTTGACTGCCTGCAACAGTTTGTAAGGGGTCTGTAGGCCCTTACTATAAGTTTTGCGACAGCACAGGTCGACAGGACAAACAATCGATAGTGTGTGTCGGGTGGCGAGAGCGAGAGCGAGTGTTGAGACAGTGAGAGTGTGGTACGCGCTGTGGGCCGAGCCGGGTGGAGGTCTGTTGCTGGAATGCAAGACCGTACCGACAAAGGGAGTGGCCATCGCCTACCTTTGTGTTAGAAATATACGGGAAGGTGGAAAAGTACAATTACTAGTGTGATTCAGTGATATTTCAGTGCCGATATTTGTATTTTCGCGTCTACCGCGCCGGCATTATTTGGATTGCAGTGTTGGATACAGTGATTAAAATTTGCGTGTGACGATAATGAATAACAAAGAGGCCTGTGCTGAGATTAGCCGTTATTAATTCTGTACGACGAAGGCAGTGGCTGTCTCCTTACTCTGTGTTTTTGTGAGAATATAGGTCGTTGATTAATGAAGCTGTGTTGTTGTTCTTCCTGCCACCAGACATTTCATTATTACAGCATTCGAGAAGGACAAAGTGGAATGTAACAACTCCGTAGCAGTCCAATCCGATTGCCAGCCCCATTAGGTACACGGTCACATTAATTATTATCTATTTGGGCTGCTATCAGATCCCGACCGAGCGGGATAAGTAAAGTCAGTAAGATCAAACCGGAGTGTTACAAGTTCTGATTGTGTTTTAACCCTAAGTGGTCGTACCAGTAGCGGCGCCTAACTTTAAGTCATGACACACTAACACTAGCAACAATGCGAATGCTGCAGCGCATAGTCTACAAAGTTGGGTACCAATCTAGTAAATAGTTTGCCATCTGTAATGGTTCAAAAAACTAAGGTTTAATTGAAACTATCCTGCATAATAAAATAAAATTTAAAATTTCTGTTATTACTGGAAATTATTTCTGAATATTCACATAGGTTCCGAACACAGCGATAACATATACAGGGTGGTCTATTGATCGTGACCGGGCCAAATATCTCACGAAATAAGCGTCAGACCAAAAAACTACAAAGAACGAAACTCGTCTAGCTTGAAGGGGGAAACCAGATGGCGCTATGGTTGGCCCGCTAGATGGCGCTGCCATAGGTCAAACGGATATCAACTACGTTTTTCTAAATAGGAACCCCCATTTTTTTTACATATTCGTGTAGTACGTAAAGAAATATGAATGTTTTTGTTGGACCACTTTTTTCGCTTTGTGACAGACGGCACAGTAATAGTCACAAACGTATAAGTACGTGGTATCACGTAACATTCCGCCAGTGCGCACGGTATTTGCTTCGTGATACATTACCCATGTTAAAATGGACCGTTTACCGATTGCGGAAAAGGTCGATATCGTGTTGATGTATGGCTATTGTGATCAAAATGCTCACTGGGTCTGTGCTATGAATACTGCTCGGTATCCTGGACGACATCAGCCAAGTGTCCGGACCGTTCGCCGGATAGTTACGTTATTTAAGGAAACAGGACGTGTTCAGCCACATGTGAAACGTCAACCACGACCTGCAACAAATGTTGATGCCCAAGTAGGTGTTTTAGCTGCTGTCGCGGCTAATCCGCACATCAGTAGCAGACAAATTGCGCGAGAATCGGGAATCTCTAAAACGTCGGTGTTGGGAATGCTACATCAACATCGATTGCAAAAAATGGTTCAAATGGCTCTGAGCACTATGGGACTTAATATCTATGGTCATCAGTCCCCTAGAACTTAGAACTGCGCACCAGGAATTGCATGGCGACGACTTTGAACGTCGTGTACAGTTCTGCCACTGGGCACAAGAGAAATTACGGGACGATGACGGATTTTTGCAAGCGTTCTATTTAGCGACGAAGCGTCATTCACCAACAGCGGTAACGTCAACCGGCATAATATGCCCAATAGGGCAACGGAAAATCCACGATGGCTGCGTCAAGTGGAACATCAGCGACCTTGGCGGGTTAATGTATGGTGCGGCATTATGGGAGGAAGGATAATTGGCCCCCATTTTATCGATGGCAATCTAAATGGTGCAATGTATTCTGATTTCCTACGTAACGTTCTACCGATGTTACTACAAGATGTCTCACTGCATGACAGAATGGCGATGTACTTCAAACATGATGGATGTCCGGCGGTTGAAGCGGTATTGAATAGCGTATTTCACGACAGTTGGATTGGTCATCGAAACACCATAACATAGCCCGCACGTTCACCGGATCTGACGTTCTCGGATTTCTTTCTGTGGGGAAAGTTGAAGGATATTTACTATCATGATCCACCGACAACGCCTGACGACATGTGTCAGCGCATTGTCAATGCATGTGCGAACATTACGGAAGGCGAACTACTCGCAGTTGAGAGGAATGTCGTTACACGTATTGTCAAATGCATTGAGGTTGACGGACATCATTTTGAGCATTTATTGCATTAATGTGGTATTTACAGGTAATCACGCTGTAACAGCATGTATTCTCAGAAATGATAAGTTAACAAAGGTACATGTATCACGTTGGAACAACCGAAATAAAAGCTTCAAACGTACCTACGTTCTGTATTTTAATTTAAAAACCTGTTACCAACTGTTCTTCTAAAATTGTGAGCCATATGTTTGTGACTATTACAGCGCCATCTATCACAAAACGAAAAAAGTGGTCCAACTAAAACATTCATCTTCCTTTACGTACTACACGAATATGTAATAAAAATGGGGGTTCCTGTTTAAAAAAAAACGCTGTTGATATCCGTTTGACCTATGGCAACTCCATCTAGCGAGCCAACCATAGCACCATCTGGTTTCCCCCTTCGAGCTAGACGAGTTTCGTTCTTTGTAGTTTTTTGGTCTGACGCTTATTTCGTGAGATATTTGGCCCGGTCACGATCAATGGACTACCCTGTATATGAACTTCCGAACGATATTACCATAAATCGTTATAATATTTTTTGCTTCTCGTGTAACATACTACACGCTCAGAACTGTTAGTCGTCGGAGAACAAATTAACGTCGCAGCTGTCAATTTCCATGGACCGCGACTTGCCCACTCCACTGAATGGGGTTTCTGTGGCGCCGCTGGCTGAGGTAGTATTTTTAGCTGGGGACCCTGGCTTATGCGCGCGTGTGCCATCCCACTTTAACGGCTCCACAACCAGGACAACCGCTGCTGCTGGCCAGGCGGCTCGTGATACACAGGACCAGCTGGCGGTCAACCGCACCGCCGGTGTCTCACGTGAGATAGCCAGCAGAACACGCGAAGTGTCTTCCTGAGGAAGCGATATTGCGCAGATAAAGAGCCTAGAATGCTATCTTCATGGACCGTCGTACTGTTTCCGTATTTGTCATTACTATCTCCACAGGTCTATACCAGAGAGGGCGCTCAAGAAAACCTCAGACAATCTGTCCTGCATAATTTGCTCACTTTTGGCAGTTAATCGTTATCAATGACAGGCTCACCAACAAAATATTAGCAGCCCCCCAGAACGAGCACGCTGGCCAGCAAGTGCGCTGTTAGTGCCGTAGTACTGCGATCGGGCAGTAGCGTTGCCGTGCGTCACTGGCCTAAGTCGTGAAGGGGAAATAGTGTACGTTCCGACATGTTGTATGGAATCAGAGCAGTACCGTGGGCCGACCTGATAGAATAACAGCAACGATTATCGTGTCCATAAACAAGAGGGATTAAAGTTGCCCTATTTGGTAGTTTATCAACGCTGTCCGTGATACGTGTCCACAAGAAAGTACTGCTGGCAACCAGTTAACGCGGCATATCAAGAGTGGTCCTAACAAAATCCTACCCGGCAAGGAACGGAGATAAAAGTCAGGAATTGTCAATGAAATTCGGTTTCACATCCAACAGGAACTATTGCTACCAGATTATGTATAAGTACGTCTCAACTAGTTTCCGAAGGAGAGATGTGATGGGAACTACACTCATGCTCATAAATTAAGGAGCACTACACGAAAACTGGCGCTAATAGCATAGGCACACAGGGAACACACACAACACAGATCTGTAAGTCCACAGCATTGGTGATAAGTTGAGAAAACCGTCTCGAAACACATGTGCTACAAAACGCCACTGTTTCCAGCGCATGTACCCCGACATCAATATGGGATATGATCACCATGCACACGTACACAGGCCGCACAACGGATTGGCATACTCTGGATCAGGTGGTCGAGCAGCTGCTGGAGTACAGTCTTCCATTCTTGCACCAGTGCCTGTCGGAGCTCCTGAAGTGTTCTGTGAAGACGTGCTGCGATACGTCGACCGAGAGCATTCCAGATGTGATCGATGGGGGTTTAGGTCTGGAGAAAAGGCAGGCCACTCCATTCGCCTGATATCTTCTATTTCAAGATACTCCTCCATGATGGCAGCTCGGTGGGGCCGTGTGTTATCATCCATCAGGAGCAAGGTGGGATCCCCTGCACCCCTGAAAAGGCGGACATACTGGTGCAAAATGACGTCCCGATACACCTGACCTGTTACAGTTCCTCTGTCAAAGACATGCAGGGGTGTACGTGCACCAGTCATAATCCCACTTCACACCATCAAACCACGACCTCCATACATGTCCCTTTCAGGGACATTAAGGGGTTGGTATCTGGTCCCTGGTTCACGCCAAATGAAAACCCGGCGATAATCACCGTTCAGACTGTACCTGGACTCGTCCGTGAACATAACCTGGGACCACAGTTCCAATGACCATGTACTGTGTTCTTGACACCAGGCTTCACGGGCTCTCCAGTGAGCAGGGGTCAGTGGGATGCACCTTGCAGGTCTCTGGGCGAATAAACCATCTCTGTTCAGTCGTCCGTAGACTGTGTGTCTGGAGACAACTGTTCCAGTGGCTGCGGTAAGGTCCCGAGCGAGGCTACCTGCAGTACTCCGTGGCCGTCTGCGGGCACTGATGGTGAGATATCGGTCTTCTTGTGGTGTTGTACACTGTGGACGTCCCGTACTGTAGGGCCTGGACACGTTTCCTGTCTGCTGGGATCGTTGCCATAATCCTGATATCACACTTTGTGGCACACGGAGGGCTCGTGCTACGACCTGCTGTGTTTGACCAGCCTCCATTCGCCCTAGTATTCTACTCCTCATAACGTCATCAATATGTGTTCTTTGAGCCATTTTCAACACACAGTCACCATTAGCACGTCTGAAAACGTCTGCACACTTACTCGCTGCACTGTACTCTGACATGCACCAACACACCTCTGCGTATGTGGACTGCTGTCAGCGCCACCGTGCGACGATCGCAGATCAAATGCACCGCATGGTCATACCCGGAGGTGATTTAAACCCGCAAACCGCGTAACAGAGCGTTGTTTCACCATGTATCATCATTATCCTTAATTTACGAGCATGAGTGTATATTCAGTTAATGTTCAAAGAAGGGTGCCTCGTTAACGGTCATAGCTCAACGTGGTACATGAAGCTGCACGTCTCCAGTGGGCTGAACAACACAGAAACTGGACAGTTTCTGATTGGGGGCGTGCAGTGTGTCAGACGAGCCGCGATTTCGCCTCCCATAAGTTGGGGAAGGCAGTAACAACACCAACGGCCCAATAAAGTGTTTAACCCACAGCATGTAGGTGGTTTAGTTGGCGCTGAAGATGGTTTCTGGTATTTTGGAGCGCGTTTCTCGCACTACGGCTTGGTTCCACGCATTGACTTTACTGTGGACAGGAACCAGAATGATTATTTCAATATTTTCGGTAACCTATTGCCCTTTCTTTTACATCTTTATAACGGGTATGTTGACTTCCAAGATAACGGCCTTGTTCACGGATCCGCACGCATACTTCCTGGTTTAACCCACAGTCAAGCCTCCTAACGCCCCCCAACTGGTCAGTTAAATGACACGATCTTAATCCCATAAAAAATTCTGGGACTATTTGGAACGGACGGCGATACATACCAATAAACCTCCCCGAAATCTGATAGTTCTAAGGGATCTTATCACCAGTGAGTGGTTTCAGAAGAACACTGCCTCAGTAGCCGAGGCTGGTACCACACACCAGTGCAGTGACACTCGACTCCGGGCTAAGCTGGTTCGCACCCTGGTACTGGATGAAGTTTTCATTGCCAGCATTTGGCCAGCAGGAGGAAGAGAGGTGTTGGCGTAAGGTTTCTGACCACCACTCTTTGTTCCGCTATCCGTGATCAAATTCCAAACTTCTCTGCAGCATGTCATGAACTGAGGGCAAATGACACTTTTGATGATGATCAGTGCATGACATTGGATGGTTAAGTGCGACGGCTTCCTTGGCGCTATTCGAGATAAGCAGGCTGTGTGCCGACACCTCGTCTCACCCAGTCCCTTCTTCCACCATTCTCACAAGCCAGCAAGAAAAGGGGCCGCGTGTGCTGAAGAAGAACACCCTTTCTGGCAGGTATCTGAATTGACTCCGTTGGATACGCCAGCCAACAACGTTGTACGACATTTCGTTTCTGTCAGGTGAATATGACTTAGCTGAAAGAGTCTGTGGACTCTTTTCCTCGCTGATTCTGGACCCATTGTCCAGCCTAGTGACTGTGTTGCGCGTTATTAGTGTGAGTAATTTTTTGTCCAGTGTGCATTTTAAACCATGTAATTGTTAAAAATCGGTCACATTATATTGGAAAACGGCTAACACGTTTACCGAAAGTCTCATTTTTGGGTAGAATAGTCTACAGTAAAATTTATGTGGACCGGTGAGTACAAACTCCGGCAAACTCTCCCGCTCGCGCTGAGGCTCCACTCAGAATAACAGTCACCGAGTTAGGTGGCGCAGTGTTTAATGCACCTGACTGGCTATTCCGGAGGACGAAAGTTCACATTCCACTCCCAGCACATTGAGATATACCTTTTTGTGGTTTTCTTAAACAGCTTAACGTAAATTATGAAGCGGATCCTTTGAAAATGACGTGGACAATTCGCTTCTTCCTAATGTGACCTTATGCTCTGCCTCAAATAAGCCCATTGCGAATGGAACTTCAAATTTGAACCTAAAAAAAGGGCTCATACGTTATAGTGTTTTAAGGAGACAGAGATACATTGAGAACACTGATCTGCTCCTTCTCCGAATAATGTTTTTATGTTCTGGACATTCTCTACCTTATGCGAGGACGAGAAGTTAGTTTTTGGTATAACAGTAACAATCTGACATGCGATGACAAGACTAGGAACACAGTAGCTTGTGGTAAGCAACTGTTCAGTAAGCTGTTAGCGCCTCTAAGTGAAACGACTCTACGTTAAGAAGTTAAACATTCATACTGAACATATACCCGTTCAGTAGATACGGAATCTACTGGAAATAATTTTGCTTCTACTTTTAAGGAAAAACTGGTAATAAACAGTGTGAGATGTCATAGTAAGTTTATGCCCCGCAAACAATGGAATGAACGCTAATATGAAACTTCCTGGCAGATTAAATCTGTGTGTCGGACCGAGACTCGAACTCGGGACCTTTGCCTTTCGCTGGCAAGTGCTCTGCCATCTGAGCTACCCAAGCACGACTTACGACCCGTCCTCACAGGTTTACTTCTGCCAGTACCTAGTCTCCTACCTTCCAAACTTCACAGAAGCTCTCCTGCGAACCTTGCAGAACTAGCACTCCTGAAAGAAAGGATATTGCGGAGACATGGCTTAGCCACAGCCTTGGGGATGTTTCCAGAATGAGATTTTCACTCTGTAGAGGAGTGGGTGCCTATATGAAACTTTCTGGCAGATTAAAAGTCCCTAGTTCGAGTCTCCGTCCGGCACACAGTTTTAATCTGCCAGGAAGTTTCTTATAGGTGCACACTCCGCTCCAGAGTAAAAATCTCATTCTGAATGAAAGCTAACTTTGTCGGCGCTGAGGATGAATAATGTTTTCGCTGGTACGTTGCCGGAAATATTGTTCCAAGAAGACACAATAATAGAGCAGAATACCCCAGACAACAATACACACGCCGGCTAGGGTGGCCGAGCGGTTCTAGGCGCTACAGTCTGGAATCGCCCGACCGCTACGGTCGCAGGTGTGAATCCTGCCTCGGGCATGGATGTGTGTGATGTCCTTAGGTCAGTTAGGTTAAGTAGTTCTAAGTTCTAGGGGACTGATGACCTCAGAAGTTAAGTCCCATAGTGCTCAGAGCCATTTGAACCATTTTTTTGAACAATACACACGAAGCTGCAACTCAGGAACCACGAATCGGGGTTTTTTCTTAAAATTGTGTTTCTTTATGCTGATTTCTACTGCAAGTTTCGGATGGCGTCCGAACAGGAAACCGTACCTTTCGCTGGCAACACAGTGGCATTAGTACGGAGAAAATATGTCGTGGGTGTGTAATGAACTTTTTCTGTTTCTTATGAAAAAGTCAAAAGCATGTATGACTTCAGTAGCAATCTTCTCCCTTCTCTGAAATTGCCGCTGACCTATTATTTACCTATAATATTAGACCGTCCTCCTTTTTTATGAGTTAACGACTAGATTTTGTGTCATGTGAGCTTTGTACTTGTTGCGTTTATACTCAGATACTCGGCTAGCGTCAGCAACATGTGCATATTGCGCGATGTTGCACAAAGATCCGTCCAGTTTCACGAGACTATATCCAGTATACAAATGAATATTAAGTCATTCATCGGATATAAGATTTTATCCTGGCGCCAGCTGGAAGTTACTGTCTCACCAGGTTCCCTCTAGTGATCTTCCTGGTACAGCGAGCTCGCTCGTTCATTACCCAGTGCGTAACAAGTACGCATGGTCTTGTTGGAGCAACAAAAGGAGTTCTGCGTTTCCGTTTCAGCAGGACGGACCACATGACACTGGAACCTCTTTGCAGCCGCATTTCTTAACCATTAGCAGCATCAACATAGAGCGCGTGCGGACGTTGCGTTGCACCATCATTCTCCTATGTCACTTGATCTCAAGGTCTTTTTTGGGTTGGGGGGGGGGGGGTGAAATGGTGCATTTACATGGTGACAATTATTGTCTATATGAGGAAAAAACATAAATTAGTTACAAATTACGGGGTGCACACACTTCATTCAACATGTAAACATCACTACAGATATTCGGATTTAGGTTATGACATGTTCGATATGCCTGTAATCATTTGCGATGATGTGGCGCAGACGAATAGCGAAATTCTGCGTGACCCGCTGAAGTGTCTGAACGTCGATTACCTCCTGAATGGCTGTTTTCAGCTCAGCAATGGGTTTGGGGTTATTGCTGTACACCTTGTCATTAATATAGCCCCACGAAAAGGAGTCGCATGTGTTCACATCCAGAGAATATGGCGACCAATCAAGGCCCTTGCCTATGGCCGAGGGTACCCCAAAGTCAGAATGTGGTCCCCAAACTGCTGCTAAAGAATATTAAACACTCTGCTGCTTCGATGTGGCCGAGATTCGTCTTGCATGAACCACATCTTGTCGAAATCAGGATCACTTTGGATAATGGGGATGATCTTCCAAAACCGTCAAGTACTGTTTGACAGTCGTCGCGCCATCAAGGAATATCGCACCGATTATTCAGTGATTGGATTTTGCACGCCACACAGTCACCAGTTGAGGCTGAAGAGACTTCTCAATCGTCAAATGAGTCCCCCAGATCCGCCAATTTTGCTTATTGACGAACCCATCCAAATGGAAGTGGGCTTCGTCGCTAAACCAAATCATATTCACGTACAAATTCCCATAATGTCCCGCGGCCAACTTTCAGTTTGAACATCCTAACGCAAACCGCTCAGAAGTTGTAGCGATTGTATTTCACGTAGTTTAGTAATTGTCTCCTTGTATGTGTCTCCGCTTCCAAGAGCTTTGAGTGAATTACAAAGGCGCATAGCATCAGTAGCGAGCGCAGTAGCTCTAGATAAACCCCCAAAAGTATAGGTCCAGCTTGACTATCATGTGGTATTGTGTTGTGTGCAGCTGAATAGCAGCTGCAAATTTTTATCTTAAATGTAATTGCACAAGTATCTTGAGGTCGCATAAACAAGCCTGTTGTAAAACCGGGCGATTCTTTGGGAAGCAAATACTTTGTAGTCAAATGCTTTTTTATTCCAGTCTCTGATCACAATATCAATTTATTAGACGATGACCGGTTTCAGTCCGTAATTACCATCCTCAGATCTCAAATATATAAACATATACATGTAGTGAGCAGTGTGTCTTTTAACATAAAACAGCAATATGTATCACAATATACTGTCACACTGCTCACTAGATGTATATATTTATATATTTTAGATCTGAGGATGGTCGTTACAGACTGAAACCAGTCATCGTCTAAAGAATTCATATTGTGATCAGAGACTGGAATAAAAAAAAAGCATTTTACAGTATTGGGTCACTGTTTGTATACGCGATTATGTCGCAGTTGGTGAAACTTTGTAGTCACATCTTTAATGTTGTTGATCTGTCAATTGCTATTAATTTAAATATTAATGATATTTCGGCTAGGATCGTAAATAAGCTACTAAATTAAGACAATATTTGTTTTGTCACACGCGTTTTGCGTCAGTTTATTAAGGTTTAAGTTAATTTTAGTCAAGTTTCTATCTTCATTCGTCTAGAAACATTATTAGATCAGCCGGCCGCGGTGGTCTCGCGGTTCTAGGCGCGCAGTCCGGAACCGCGCGACTGCTACGGTCACAGGTTCGAATCCTGCCTCGGGCATGGATGTGTGTGATGTCCTTAGGTTAGTTAGGTTTAAGTAGTTCTAAGTTCTAGGGGACTGATGACCACAGCTGTTAAGTCCCATAGTGCTCAGAGCCATTTGAACCAACCATTATTAGGTCAGATGAGTTGTCTTGAACCACTGTGCACTGTAAATTTGTTTTTTCAAACAAGTCATTTTCAGACAGAACACACAAATTTTGGGGCACATCACGTAGATACCCGTAGTTCACACTAATCACGTGAAACAAACGAATTATAAAGATTTCTTCTATACTGTTCGCGGAAAGGTTATAGTGATGTTATTTTTGGATAGACAGCGGCTGTCGCAGTGCACCGCTGAGTTGCCTGCCGATCCCAATGTCTGGGACTCGTGCAGACCAGGCGTCCTCCTATTTGAGAGAGCTGTCAGCAGCACAGAACAGCTGAGTGCCGTTAGGACCGCGTGGCAGATGCGAGGAAGAAGGGCTCTCTGGAGCCATTACGCTCGCGGGCCGAGTGTCCCGCTGACAGCGCCGCTACACGGTTATCACTCCAGCATCCAAAGCAGGCGTCACGGAGGCATCTCAGCGTTCTCTGCTGGAGTCTGTTGGGCGTCGACGTCATAATCGAACGACTTTGATGCAAAAACCTGTGACGTTACGTAAAATCGAACCGCTCCGAATGCTCTTCACCTGAAACTAAGCCCACACTGACACTCTTCTAGTGCAGGCCGTCCCCTCGGTTTGCTTCCGCTGTGAAAATAATCAGCCAGCACTTTGCTTTTCTCGTAGGAGACGTATATGTGATTGTCGTCTGTGCATGATGTATAATATATTGCTTCCTACAAACCAGCCCTCCGGTGTGTCTAAAGCAGGCCGCAAAGTACATTCAGTACATGGAATACAACTTAAAAATAAGTACTTTTAAATCCCAAACTATTAGGAAGAATCTGAAATGAAAATAACTAACAAACCACAAACAAAAATGAATGTATTAAGTTGTCTATAATGTTATCAGTTAACGTGGATTCCTTTTGTTGACCATTGGTCTGCGGTTACCTCGGTATGTCTTCAAATTTTGCTCTCACCGTTTAGGAAAATAACCTACATTTACAGCCATCTGAGCATTTTCTGCAAATATCGCCTCTATAAAAGTTACGTGTGGTGTGTACTAATGTGATGCTAATTTTCTAACGACAATTATTTTTAGATGAAGATGATATCCTACTATTAGTTACACGGTAAATCAGTCAAATCCAAAAGCCGTAAATTCAACTAAATACCTAGGTATTACAATTACGGACAACTTAAATTGGAAGGAACGCATAGAAAATGTTGTGGGGAAGGCTAACCAGAGGCTGCGTTTTATTGGCAGAACACTTAAAAAATGTAACAGACCTACTATGGAGACTGCCTACACTACGCTTGTCCGTCCTCTTTTAGAATACTGCTGCGCGTGTGCGATCCTTACCAGATAGGACTGACGCAGTACATCGAAAAAGTTCAAAGAAAGGCAGCACGTTTTGTATTATCGCAAAATATGGGAGAGAGTGTCACAGAAATTATACAGGATTTGGGCTGGAAATCATTAAAAGAAAGGCGTTTTTCGTTGCGACGGAATCCTCTCACGAAATTCCAATCACCAACTTTCTCCTCCGAATGCGAAAATATTTTGTTGACACCGACCTACATAGGGAGGAACGATCACCACGATAAAATAAGGGAAATCAGAGCTTCTACGGAAAGATATAGGTGTTCATTCTTTCCGCGCGCTATACGAGATTGAAATAATAGAGAATTGTGAAGGCGGTTCGATGAACCCTCTGCCAGGCAATTAAATGTGATTTGCAGAGTATCCATGTAGATGTAGATGTGGTCACTGATGCACTCACGTGGAACTGCACTGCAATTACACATGCCGTGCAACAGACGCAGCACCTCACTGACCCCACACTGTTTCTACGCTGCTTGTCGAGGTACATTCATGCATTTGTTCCTGGTTTCCGTCGCTTACGTATCGCAGCAAGGCGCTCATTTCCTCGCCATCGGACTTACTGACGTCTACTCGCACCTGCTCCACCTTTCCTCTCACTCATACCCGTTTCTCTGTGAATATTTCCCTGACCTGTGTTTCTGTCTATGACTACTCTGCCTTTGTTGAATTTATTCTTAGACATGTTTGTAACAATGTTCAGTAAAAATGTCTCAGTATTCCTAATTAAGTATTGCATTCCGCCGTGAGTGACGTCATGCCTCACAGTTTTCACTTGGTGAAGGCGTGTGTACATTACATGCTCGGGGGTTCCTAAACAACCACAAACATACGAGGGTAAGTCAATTATTATCCGCAAAGGAGTTATAAAATGTTATTGTAATCAAATAGGAAACTTACAATAACATCATTTTTCGACATAGTCTCCTTGCGTTTCAACGCATTTGGTCCATCGTTTTACAAGCTTCCTGATGCCCTCATAAAAGAAGGTTCTCGGTTCAGCAGCGAGCCAGGACTTCACCGCTTCTTTCACTGCTTCGTCCGAGGTAAATCGACGGCGCCTTAATGTCTGTTTGAGTGGACCAAACAAGTGATAGAAGGGGTCAAGATCGGGACTATATGGAGGATGATCCAGTACTTCAAATTTGAGTTTCTGGAGCGTTTCAGCAGTGTGGGCAGCAGTATGCGGACGGGCATTGTCGTGCAACAACACAACACCTTTTGACAGCAATCCTCGGCGTTTGCTTCGAATTGCAGGCTTTAGCCTGGCAGTAAGCATCTCACTGTAACGCACACTGTTCATTGTTGTGCCATTTTTCCCCATAATGTTGCAGTACTGGACCTTGTGCGTCCCAAAATACCGTTAGCATCAGTTTTCCTTCGGACGGTTTCTTGCACGGCTAAATTGGATGTTTCCATTCCGTACTCTGCCGTTTACTCTCCGGCTCGTAATGATGGATCCATGTTTCGTCACCACTAATGATGCCGTCTAAGAAGTTGTCCCCTTCGTTACTACAGCGATCGAAATGATTTTTGTAGATGTCCAAGCGCGTTTGTTTATGCAACTGTGTGCGTTGTTTCGGGACCCATCTTGCACAAACTTTATGAAACCCAAGTCTGTTGTGGATGATTTCGTAGGCAGAACCGTGACTAATTTGCAGACGATGTGCCACTTCGTCAATAGTTAATCGTCTGTCAAAGAGAATCGTTTCACGTGAACGCTCAGTGGTTTCTTCATTTGTGGAGGTAAACAGTCGTCCGGCTCCTTCATCGCGCGTAACACTTGTGCGACCATTCCGGAATTTTTCAATCCATTCGTACAGATTCAGTTGTCGCAAAACACTGTTCCAACACTGTACCGAAAGTCATCGATGAATTTCGGCCCCTGATCCGTCTTCCGACCACAAAAAACTGATTACTGAACGTTGCTCTTCTTTGGCGCAAATAGACAGCGGAGCAGCCATGATTAACAGCACGGCAGCGATACCGAAACTAACCTAGCATCTTGAAAACTGCGAAGGTATCACAACAAATAAACAAAGCATGCGTCATCAACGTAAAACGACAGTACTACCGAAATAATAAAAAATATAACTAAATTGCGGATAATAATTGACTTACCCTCGTGTAAAATGCTGATGGTCTCTTTCCTGTTCTATGTAAGTTCTGGGGACGGAGTGTGCCCTGTCATAAAATGAACCACACCTCTGCTAGGGATCACTAATTCAGAAGTCCGGCATTTCCACTATCCATATACCGCTGCTGTTTGTCAAGTGTCTACATCTGACTTATTATTCGCTGTGGAACCTCCCTCGTAATTTAAATTATCTCTTTGAAAACAATAGATTGCGACAAGGTCTCAAACTGCGGTCTCGGAATGCCAAGAACCGCTTCTGCTGCTGCAGTACTCAATGTTCCCGTCATCCATGGCAGAAGCCCTCTCTTTGTATGGGTTAGCGTGTCCCCTGGGTCGTGCCAGACGGAGGCAGTGAGCCCAGGTACTTGTTTCAAAGTCACTGTAATATATTTCACAACCTCCAAGATCAAGTTGTAGCACACGTTTCCCGTATTGACAGTTTTGTCCACGATATTGGTCGCCTTTAGGCTGTGTACATAAAGCGTGAAAAAATTTTCCTACAGCCGAGAAAACTCTTAACGACCGTCATACAGTGCTACGCATAATTGGGCTGCTTTCTAGCTTAAGGACTTGATTTCGGTTTAGAGAGTTTGCCTATAAGCAACATATATGTAGTTTTATTAGTAGTTATTCTTGTTACGTCGTTCCTGCACCACTGCTGCATATCGTTTTCAGACCTAGAGATCACTACCAAGATGTCATTAGAGTAAGCCACAACTCTATCGTTCCGATCCAAGAATCCCAGCAGCAGGTGACTTGTGAGGGCCCAGAATATTGGCCCCATATCGAGCCTGTGAAAAGCGCTTGGTAATGTCTCAAAAATGTTCAAATTGGGTGTGAAATCTTATGGGACTTAACTGCTAAGGTCATCAGTCCCTAAGCTTACACACTACTTAACCTAAATTATCCTAAGGACAAAAACACACACCCATGCCCGAGGGAGGACTCGAACCTCCGCCGGGACCAGCCGCACAGTCCGTGACTGCAGCGCCTTCGACGGATCGGATAATTCCGCGCGGCTTGGTAATGTTTTTCATCACTTTTTTCAGTCCAGCATCTTATCCGATTGTGCAGTCCTTACAGTAATTCGTGAAACTAAGGCTTTTCTGGTTCTTGAGACTTATTAAGCTATTCCGTCACACTATCATAGTCCAAATGAGACCTTAAACTAATACCTATCTCCTCCCCTTCAAACCTATATGGAGCACTGTCGTTGGACATAGCTAACAAGGTTGGGAGAAAGAGCAAAGTGGATGAAGGGAGGATAGTGAGAGTGTTATATCTTGTCTGTGTTGAAGTTATTCGATTTGGAGCAGCAACTCAGCTGAAGATGGATGATCCAAAGAAGCGGTCGAGACTTATTTACGGAATTATCTACAGTGAGACGCAGCAGAGAGCCACTAGGGTAGAATCTTTATCTTCTGCGACCGTAGAAATGGTACGTGTCTTTGAGTTACTATAACTCACAGAATTCTTCTTCGCAGAATTTTTTATGTAGGATTAGTAGAGGGGAAGACCACTTTAGTCTGAAATTCACGTTTACAAGAGAAGATTTTAATAGGAGGATTTTGGACAGAAACGAGAAACAAAAATGCTTAATTACACGTGTAGTTGTGGATCAGTGTTGCTAAAAGTGGAAAACGTTTATTCTACAATGTACGAGTGAAATCTACTCGCAGTGTAGTAATTTTTCTCCCACTCCTCATCAGCAAAATGATTGTGGCAATTATGTAGGCTCTTAAAACATTTTTTCCCCCATGTGGGATTTTATGAAGAAATTTGTGGGCGAGCAACTTTATCAACAGTGATACATGGTACTGACAACAGACGATAAGTAAACCTCGTAAAAAGTTGCTTATGCAGCTATTTTTTCACTATCATTCGCCTGCAGCGGTCTAAGGAAAGTCAAGATAATCCAAATTCAGATAGTTTCAACCAAAGCATGGTTTCGACTGTTCCCAAATACCGAGTCCAGATCCCTCGGCGCAGTGTCTTCTTTAAAGGTAAAGCTCTCGTGAACCCGAAGGTTGCTTTGAACAACACAGCGTTTAATTAGGCATGATCCTATTGGAGGTGGTACCCCGTTGGCTTCCTCCGCTGCACTCCTTTGAACACGATCAGTTGCTGCTGGCCGGCCGCGGTGGTCTAGCGGTTCTAGGCGCTCAGTCAGGAATCGCGCGGCTGCTACGGTCGCAGGGTCGAATCCTGCCTCGGGCATGGATGTGTGTGATGTCCTTAGGTTAGTTAGGTTTCAGTAGTTCTAAGTTCTAGGGGACTGATGACCACAGATGTTAAGTCCCATAGTGCTCAGAGCCAGCCAGTTGCTGCTGATAATCCTGTTTGGTTTGGGTCCCTCGCACTTGAGCATTTTCTTTAAATGACTTGTACAAGTCTTCATGTAAACTGTCTCCTTCACAGACTGACTGCATTTGTCAGTATCCTGCCAATGAACCAAACTCAGCCGTTTCCCTGTTAATGCTAACAAAGGACAACGACCACCGTACAAACGTCTGTTGCACGCACAGCTGTAACCTCTGATAGACGCCTTCAGTACTAAATATATCGCTAGCTGCAACATATTTAGTCGGCAAAAGCATATAGTTCAGATATTCTTGTGCCTACATGCTTTTTTTTTCTCCCGCGTGTGCTAGCATTGTGTTAACAGGAATGCCTCTGTATGGTTGTAAGAGGAAAAGATACAATGTCACCGATGGAAGTACCCCATTGCTAATCGAACTTGCTATACCGTCTCGATTGAAAAAAATACAGCCCGTGGGAGGCAGGAACCAAATTCGTAAGTCTCTCTAGCATGGAGCCTTAAGCAGTTAAGATGTGTCATTTCAGCGAAAAAACAAGCAGTTTACTTCTAAGCACGACCATGTTGCTATAGTTTTGCTTTCATGGTAATTTCCTGCAGTATTAGATGAGAGGAATTAGGGAATAAGAAATGTAAGGAGTTGATAGCGGCAGTTCCATGTGTGCGGTTGGTCTGTGAGGTGTCCTGAAATGCCTCAGTTCCAACATCTCCGCTTTCGAAAGGTGGAGGGTGCCTGCAGCCCCAGTTTAGAATGTTGACTTACCTATAAGTCCATGCTCAACCCAAGAAAATTTGCCTTTTCTCTTTTTTAGGGTAAAAGCAGAACCTATATAGGATCATTTTGTTTTCCGTCTGTCTGTCTGTTCGTCTGTCCGACTGTTAAGACCCCTTTATCTCGGGAACGGTTGGAGATATGAAATTGAAATTTCTGTCATATACGTAGGTCTACAGTGCTTTATCGGTGTAAGAAACTTAAACTTCTAGGTCAATGCAGCAAGAAGATACGGTCATTTTTGACTTAGAAGCATGAAATTGGGCGGGAAGCAAAGTTCGCAACACAAGTAACGGAAAAAATGAGAAAATTAATAATTCGTAATTATATCACATGATTTTTTGTTCACTGCTAACTTATATTGAACTCGTAAACTATCAAAAATCTAAGAAACTACTGTAGTGACTCTGATCTCGTTTTCAGTAATAGCTACAGTTATTCGTGAGGAAGATCGACGTACGCAATTTACAAATATTGCGCACTATCTGACCTTCGATGAAGTGAATTACCCTGCCCATGTGAAAACGACGCCTTTCCCATCTAACGGTGACAGTCATTTGGCTGCCCGACTAACGTGTCAAGCTTGTGCTAGCATCACAGGTTCTTTTCGAACTGATTATTCTAGATATAAACATTCCCTGTCAGTGTATGGCTATGACACGTACAGCAACTATTTCGAAGCAAAGTAATACTGGCAATGATGAAGGACTGCACTTTCATTGTTTTGTATGAGGTTTCTATGTCCTATAAAATATTCGTTGAAGCATTCCACAGAACGGTTTGACATTTTACGTAAGAACAATAGCCCTATGGCTGAATGTACCGTTTTTTTTCTCTTGAGACTTCCGCCAGACCTTTCCAGAAATTGCAACAGGAACGAGAGCAGACGAGGCCAACGCATCTGCAATTGCCCATTAGTATAGCATGTTAATGTAACTCCAAAATTAATAAAACAAATGCAACATTACAACAGCAAATGCAGAAGTACACAAAAAAGTCTTGAAATTCCCGTGACCTATAGCTTGCCAGTACTGATATTGATAACGCTGTCTGACTTCCGCCCTCGTCACGCTATGAACTGGTGTCAGCTGTCGCTCCAGCCGTCCATTTTCTCATCAAGTTATTCACAGTCGACTGCACTCTGGTTGCAGGCCTCGTAAAGCCCCGACGACGCCTTACAAATATCAGCTAAGATGCATCATAAGAGGATCCACCTCATCCCAGAGGTCTAGGAGGAACTTGCGGGAGATCGTAAATGTTAGCGCCAAACAGTCTCTTCGACAGTTACTGTCTTTGAAGGAAAAGTCGCAAACATGAAAACATAGAGCAGCAGACATGGAAATTTCTCCAAATTCAATCACTGTCATCTCCAACAGTCGCGTAAGCATCACGCAGAAATTGGTCAATACAGTCACCGAAGAAATATAAACAATCGGACCCGTCGGTCAGTCGAAACGCTGTGGATCACAATTAAATCTTGTTATCTGTGTACCCTTTCATAGCACGCACATACTCTGAGAGATTTTTTTCGTTTGAGAAAGAAAGCAACTTTTACGTCTGTTTATTGTAAATAAATGCAGAAAAGGTACAGATAAGTATTTAACAAAATGGTTCAAATAGCTCTGAGGTCATCAGTCCCCTAGAACTTAGAACTACTTAAACCTAACTAACCTAAGGACATCACACACATACATGCACGAGGCAGGATTCGAACCTGCGGCCGTAGCGGTCGCGCGGTTCCAAACTGAAGCGCCTAACCACAGCGGCCGGTTCATGACCAAGACTACGCGTGGAACATTAAAGCGGCTTTTAATGTTCTATGACAGCTTTCGACCATTCCATTGCTTGTTGGGTAGTAAGCCGTGGTATGACGATACTGGAAACCGCAGAGGTTGGCCAGTTCTGAGAACAGCATCGATTCGAATTGACAGCCCTGGTCTGTGGTGACATGTAAAGGGCAACTGAAACGTGCGATCCATGACGAAAGAAATTCTCGTGCCATCGTTTCCGCGGAAATGTCCGATAATGGAACCGCCTCCGCCCATCTGGTGAAGCGGTCCGCTGCAGGGAGCAGGTAACGGTATCCTTTCGCCGGCAATAGAGGTCCCACCATGTCCAAGAGCACATGTGTCAAATGTTGCGTCGTAAGTGGGAATTCTCCTACCAGTTTGTGCACGTGTCGTCCAAACTTGGCCCTCTGACAATCTAAGCACGTTTTTGGCCAACTCCGGCAGTCCTTCTTTATATTGGGCCACACGAATCTGTCCGTCATCAGTTTGACGCTGGTATTTATTCCCGGATGACCCAACCCATGGACGCTGTCAAGCAATCGCCGTCGCAATTTCTTAGTTACAAAAGGTCTCTCGAACTTTCACAAGCTAGTTGTATTTGCCGCAGACGTAACCCGGATGTATTGTCGCAACGAAATTCGGCGAGTTGTCGTTCTGTCAGCAGCTAGCTCCTCGTAGTCAATAGCCTGAGAGATTGATTCCAACCGAGACAGGAAATACACTACGACGTTGTCAGCTCTTTTTATATGCTGAAAGTCTGTCGTGAATTGGGCGATGAATTCAAGTTGTCTAAATTCTCGCGGTGAGCAGCCATCCTTGTCCTATTGAAGGCGAAAGGAATCCGCTGGTGTTCTGTGAAAACCGTGAATAGCCTGGCTTCCACTTGTGGCCGGAAATGTCTGACAGCTTCATAAATTGCCAGCAATTCCCTATCGTAAGCGCTCCATTTCACTTGTGACGACTTAAGCTTACGGGAGAAGAAGCCCAGGGGCTGCAAGCGTTCGACAAGCGGGTGTGGAGCTGCGCCGATGGCTTGCTGGATAGCATCCACAATTGCCAGTCGCTCCTAAGGAACCCGGTGTGTCAACATCATTCCCTGACGTAGACATGCCTTGGTCTTATCGAATGCCACGAACGTCTCTGGTGTCCACTGCAAACGTCGTTTGTCCGCTGCGTCCTTGCCGGCTAGTGCTGACGTCAAAGCTGCCTGGCATTATGCAAATGTTGTCTGTAGAAATTAACTGCTCCAAGTGTAAGTAGGCTGTTTAGGTTTTCTTATTGGTAACGCCACGTAGCGCTCTGTGTGAGAATCACTGGCTGTGCTGTGTGCAGTCTGTGGCTAGTTTGCATTGTTGTCTGCCATTGTAGTGTTGGGCAGCAGCAGCTGGATGTGAACGGCGCGTAGCGTTGCGCAGTTGGAGGTGAGCCGCCAGCAGTGGTGGATGTGCGGAGAGAGATGGCGGAGTTTTGTAATTTGTCATGAACTGCTATATATATATTATGACTATTAAGGTAAATACATTGTTTGTTCTCTATTAAAATCTTTCATTTGCTAACTATGCCTATCAGTAGTTAGTGCCTTCCGTAGTTTGAATCTTTTATTTAGCTGGCAGTAGTGGCGCTCGCTGTATTGCAGTAGTTCCAGTAACGAAGATTTTTGTGAGGTAAGTAATTTGTGAAAGGTATAGGTTAATGTTAGTCAGGGCCATTCTTTCGTAGGGATTTTTTGAAAGTCGGATTGCGTTGCGCTAAAAATACTGCGTGTCAGTTTAAGCACAGTCTTGTATAATCGACGGGGCGAGCCATCACTTCGATAATAACAGGTTTATCTTGCAGTGGGCTGATGCCGGCTGCTGTCACCGAGTATGCCAAGAATGGCACCTCACGTCGCCGAAGTAAACACTTCGATTCATTGACCGAAATGCCATATGCATCAATGCGTTGGTAAACAGTCTTTAGATGCAGATCGTGCAATTTCTCGGACGCCGACAAGACCAGGGTACCATCGAGGTATGCGAAGCAGTACAGTAAACCTCTTAGAATTTCGTCTACAAACCGTTGCCAAATTCGTGCCGCAGTTTTCAAATCAAACGGCATACGGACGTATTCTAATAAGCCGAATGGTGTCGTGACAGCCATCTCCGCTATGTCAGCAGACGCTACCGGTATCTGCTGATTGCTTTCTGGCAATCAATGACACAAAAAATGGTCGCGTCTGCCAACGCGTGCGTAAGATCCTTAATACGCTACTGGCCATTAAAATTGATACACCATGAAGATGACGTGCTACAAATGCGAAATTTAACCGACAGGAAGAAGATGCTGTGATATGCAAATGATTTGCTTTTCAGAGCATTCACTCAGGGTGGCGCCGGTGGCGACACCTACAACGTGCTGACATGCGGAAAGTTTCCAACCGATTTCTTATACACAAACGGCAGTCGACCGGCGTTGCCTGGTGAAACGTTGTTGTGATGCCTCGTGTAACGAGGAGAAATGCGTACCTTCACGTTTTCGACTTTGAGAAAGGTCGGATTGTAGTCTATCGCGATTGCGGTTTGTCGTGTCGCGACATTGCTGCTCGCGTTGGTCCAGAACCAATTACTGTTAGCACAATGTGGAATCGGTGGGTTCAGGAAGGTAATACGGAACGCCGTGCTGGATCCCAACGGCCTCGTATCACTAGCAGCCGACATGACAGGCATCTTATCCGCATGGCTGTAACGGATCGTGCAGCCCCGTCTCGATCCCTGAGTCAACAGATGGTGACGTTTTGCAAGACAACAACCACCTGCACGAACAATTCGACGACGTTTGCAGCATCATGGACTATCAGCTCGGAAACCGTGGCTGCAGTTACCCTTGACGCCACAGAAAGGAGCGCCTGCGATGGTGTACTCAACGACGAACCTGGGTGCACGAATGGCGAAACGTCATTTTTTCGGATGAATGCAGGTTCTGTTTACAGAATCATGATGGTCGCATCCGTGTTTGGAGACATCGTGGTGAACGCACATTGGGAGTGTGTATTCGTCATCGCCATACTGGCGTATCACCTGGCGTGATGGTATGTGGTGTCATTGGTTACACGTCTCGGTCACCTCTTGTTCACATTGACGGCACTTTGAACAGTGAACGTTACATTTCAGATGTGTTACGACCCGTGGCTCTACCCTTCATTCGATCCCTGCGAAACGCTACATTTCAACAGGATAATGCACGACCGCATGTTTCAGGTCGTGTACGGGCCTTTCTGGATACAGAAAACGTTCGACTGCTGCCCTGGCCAGCACATTCTCCAGATCTCTCTCCTATTGAAAACGTCAATGGTGGCCGAGCAACTGGCTCGTCACAATACGCCAGTCACTACAGTTGACGAACAGTGGTATCGTGTTGAAGCTGCATGGGCAGCCGTACCTGTACACGCCATCCAAGCTCTGTTTGACTCAATGCCCAGGCGTATCAAGGCCGTTATTACGGCCAGAGGTGGTTGTTCTGGGTACTGATTTCTCAGGATCTATGCACCCAAATTGCGTGAAAATGTAATCACATGTCAGTTCTAGTATAATATATTTGTCCAATGGATACCCGTTTATCATCTGCAATTCTTCTTGGTGTAGCAATTTTAATGGCCAGTAGTGTATGCGGCATCGGGAATAGTATGTGAGTGCTCGGTAGTCTCCACATGGTCTCCAGGTCCCATCTTTCTTCTTTACTAGATGAAGTTGGTGGTGACCACGGGCTGTCGGATCTACGGACGGCTCCCGAGTGCATGAGTTTGAACTCTGCCTTCGCTGCAGCGACGTTTCAGGAGCTAATCGGCGCTGGTGCCGAGATAGTGGTTAACCGGGTGTAGTCCTGATGTGATGGACCGTGCTGTGCTAAACTGTTTGCGCACACGGCACGGATTCGCTGTTTCGCTGCCTGTCAGTCATCGAACGCAGGCAGAGAAACTCGTCCTAAGGTGTCTCTGATGCTGTGCTTATCGCGGCGGATGCTCGAAGAGCCAATATCTGCTTCAACTGCACAATGGGACGAGAAATCCGCAGCCAGTATTGCGTCTGGCACATCGGCGATCACGAAAGTCCACCGTAAACGATCTTGGAAACAGAAAAATGGTTCAAATGGCTCTGAGCACTATGAGACTCAACTGCTGAGGTCATTAGTCCCCTAGAACTTAGAACTAGTTAAACCTAACTAACCTAAGGACATCACACACATCCATGCCCGAGGCAGGATTCGAACCTGCGACCGTAGAGGGCTTGCGGTTCCAGACTGCAGCGCCTTTAACCGCACGGCCACTTCGGCCGGCTTGGAAACAGAGATGTACATCTACCTGGCATTTTCCATAAGTCATTATTGAAGTCTGATTTGCTGCTGTGAGCTTTGATTGAGATGGAGGAAGCTTCACATCGCAACTTCTAACAGGCAATGCACTGATATGCGAGCCTGAGTCGATTAAATAAGCGCGGCCGGATTTAGCGTCTGTGACAAAAAGGGGGTGGGAGGGCGAGGGTAGTAGTTGCTTAAAACACTGATACTTCTGCGTGGCGGGCGGGCGGTGTATTATATCTGCGCTGATCGTTGCTGTTTTACTGTCGAGCGTACTAACAGCGATCATGGTATCTTCGTTTATAATGCCTTGGTGCTGGAAACTCAGATCGCGCATGGCAAGCCATAATTCCGGTTTATCAGGAATGAACTGCGGTGGGCGTATTTCGATGTTGCTAGTGTTATCCGCCAGAACGGGCGTTCCTTGACGCAATAGAAAAGTTCAGAGCAACATTCTCCTGGTTTTCAATGTCGCGTCGTAAATCTTCGATGTATTTCAGTGTTTCAAAGAACTAGTACTCTGTGTGTCGCGCGGATGCGCCGAATCTGCGGTAGACGATATCGAACGGTGCTGCATTTGCTCGTCTAAAACGGAATTCAGTATACAGGGTCACCAGTTTGGTCAACTACAGCTTATCTCCGGCTGCTGAACAGATACAACGTAGTAGTCAGGCAATAACTTTTTATTTTCTAAAGCTCGAACACCAGTCAACTGAAAAACTGGAGTCAATACAAAGAATATTAATAAAAATCAGAGTAAAACAGATTTTGAACATAGCTGCTAACGTTCGCAATTATATTAGAACAAATAAGCCCTCGGTCACAAATATTAAGTCAAAATTGACAGTTTTAGACGCTACTGTGAGCGTCGTCTTCAGAGTTAGACTAACTGTTCTAAAACATATTAGGTATATAATACATTAATAAAATTAAAGTTTGTACCGACTGGAAAAAGGTGCAGTACTTACAAGTCACATATTGAAAAAGATCTAAGCCGGAAAGGCGACGTCATGAATAGTTGTGAGATGGCGAGCCGCTAAGGGCTGCTCGTACTGTGAACAAGGGTTGCAACAAAACTGAGGTGCCCACGTTAGAAAGTGTGGGCAAGTAAACATGGTGTTGTTTCTGCGGCTACTAGATGGCGCTCGTAGCAACACCATGTTTACTTGCCCACACTTTCTAAGGTGAGCACCTCAGTCTTGTTGCAACCCTTGTTCACAGTACGAGCAGCCCTTAGCGGCTCGCCATCTCACTTACAGTTATTCATGATGTCGCCTTTCCGGCTTAGATCTTTTTCAATATGTCACTTGTAAGTACTGCATCTTCTTCCAGTCAGTACAAACTTTAATTTTATTAATGTATTATATACCTAATATGTTTCAGAACAGTTAGCCTAATTCTGAAGACGACGCTCATAGCAGCGTCGAAACCTGGTCAATTTTGACTTAATATTTGTGACCGAGGGCTTATTTGTTCTAATATAGTAAAGCAGATTGTCTGTGCGCTCGTCGCCACAGAATAATGCCGCGTATCATTGTGCATTCACAGATGTTCTTCTGGCGACTCCGACACAGCTTTTTGTATTTATCGCCATTTAGATATCATCAAAAGACTCTTCCTGGCGCCACGTCACACTACTCAGTTGAAGCTAGTGATAAGTGCTGACACTATATAACTCACTGTTGTTAACTAACGTCTAACGAGAAGTGCTTTAGCAGCACGAATTTTGAAGGTTTCCGTGATGATCTTAATTTGTGTACATTATTTGTTCAATAATGGCAGAGTCTAAATAAGAGACATTCTACTTGTATACGCTTGCCGCAGTCAAAGAATGCCGCCAGAGAATTACCTACAAGCAGAGCACAAACGTGCAGAGAAATATCAGTATATTTCACGCCGGTCAGTATATTTCTTCCTGGCGTAGGAAGGACAAATTAGCAATAGTAACCAGGCGAACCGACCTACAATCCTAGCAAAAAAATGAGGAGGCGTGTTAGAGAAGACAGAAGTGCAGATATTCTTACTGCAGTAAACATCGACCTACATATTTCTACACGACGGTTAGCATCGTCTTCCATAATGATCAGAAGCTTGGAGAATTCCATACGATAGTCTGTAACGGGCTTATCTGGCCTATGTTGTGGTATGTACATCTACTACTACTAATCGTTTACGGTTCTGTAAAAATCTTAATGAAGCCTGCATGTATCTATTTTCCATTCTGATCTTTTTTCTTTTTCTGTTTAAGTTGCTTATCTTGTATTGAATGACTTTGTGTGCACAAATGTAATGTAATGTGTTACGCCAAATCTGTACTGTTGTTTACAGTGTATTATTATTTCCATGTATGTGTGTAATTTCGTTGTAATTTTAGAATTTTCGGTCTGTTAAGAAAATTAATATCTGTGTATGATGTTACGTAGGGGGAGACAATTGAACGGCGATGGTGAGTTAACGTTGCGTCGCAACGACAAGCAAAGCAGAATTCCTAGAGTTAAACGGACTGTCGTCATTTGGGGCAGTGAACTGTCCGTCGTCTGGTTTAATATGCTTAAAACTGTGTCGTAATCTGTGTGAATCTAATTTTGGTGGTGTGGAAAATAAACGGCCGTACTGCACGTCAGGACTGGTATTCGACCCGCCGTCTACTGTTGCTTCTGGAATTGTGTGTTCTTAATAAGAAATTAACTCGATTGGCCCTCTGACGTTGTGCTTTTGAGCCAGTGAAACTTTACTTATGGTGTATTGTGACAGACCAGAGATTAACGAGACAACGAGATCTTGCAGCTGTCGTCTCAGGTAGGAAACAGCAGAACGCACATCTCTGCAAACACATTGTAGACTGTCAGCCGAAATTTGTTTTTCCTGTGCATCAGTACAAACAAACTCCTATTCACAAATGTTATTAAAGTGTTTTACGTAGGTTCAAGTCAGTTTTCGATTTACCTTCCAACAGCAGTCCTCCAGTAACACTTTAAATTAAAATTGCATTTGTGCCGCTGAGGGTTATTTCAATGTCAGAATATATGTAGTTGCCGCAAACAATGCGATGATATAACGGTTATGCTGGGGACACTAGTTATCTATTATTTTGTTAATTCATAGTAATATCAAAGCCAAAATTTAACTAATGATATTTTGAAGACACTGGGGGAATTAAGACCGAAAAGTTTTGCTATGTTGCTATTGTGAACTTACGTTATTTAAGATAGTGCTCGCGAAGCAACAGAGGCATTTATAGTCAGTTAACAATGACCTGAAGTCGAAACTGTTTACAGCTGCGTCATTTCACGCCAGGTCACCACTCATTCCTTAGTGCTGACATAAATTTTGTTCCATTCAGGAATCATTTACCTGTTTGTTGATTGCACTGCTCAATAATTAACGTTTCCCACCAAGGACACTCTAAATAATGACAGATCTAATGGTGATATGCTGACAGTAATGAGCCAATATGCATTAAATTTACTAGTTTGGTGAAAGACGTTTTCGTATGATAAAATTGCACTGCCAATCCAAATATGCACCTTCATTAGCAAACAGTAACCAGCAGTTATTTATTGTTACAGCAGCACGTACACAAATAATATTTGCGTAGACATATATAGATTTTGCCTGTTTATGTGTCTCATTCATGTGTTTGGAAAATCCAGGGTGGAATAATGACAATATTATGAAAAGGATAGATTGATATAGCGGAGATGTTGAGTCGCAGATAGGCGCAACGAAAAGGCTGTCAAACGCGTTAGGTTTCGGCCTAAAAGGCTTTCATCTGAATTAGACAACATTCACACGCACGCACACACACACACACACACACACACACACACACACACACACACACACACACCTCACTCACTCACTCTTACACGAAGGCAAATCACACACACGTGACCACAGTCTTCTCGCAGTCTGGCCTCTGCAGCCAGAGACTGGTCATGTGTGTGTGAGTTGCCTTTGCGTGCGTGTGTGTGTGTGTGTGTGTGTGTGTGTGTGTGCGTGTGTGTGTTGGCTCATTCAGATGAAGGCCTTTTTGGCCAAAAGCTAACGCGTTTGACGCTCCTTTTTGTTGCGCCTATCTGCGACTCGTTTATACAGTCAGTTTCACAAATAAGCACACGCAGTTGTCTGTTTCGAATAAAAGACAATATTATAGATATATGTTTACATGGAAATACATGTTATTACTAATTGCACAATTACCTAATAGTTAATCCACTCGCCGCCATTGTCGATTATAGCTTGGCAGCTTTTTGACTTGGTTTTCACGAGATTTTCTGCATATTCTCTCGGTAACATTATCCATGTAGTCCTGATTTTATATGACAGCGGCTTCAAACTATACACCGACTTCCCTTTAAGCTTTACCTTAATATACGACCAAACATTTTCGATCGGCTTTTCATTAGAAGACATTTCAGGCCAGTCCATCGTGGACACACCATTGTCTTGTTTCCACCCTGTACAGAGATGGCTGCGATGTTTCGATCATTATCCTCTTGAAGCACCTAGTTTCCCTCGTTCGAACCAAACAGATTCTTACCGGAGCTCAGAAGGCATTATTGATAAATATTGCACATTTTTTCAGCGTTTAAATTGGCTGTAAATAAGTGCAAATAGCCAAAACTGCAACCGACGAGGCCGGCCGGGGTGTCCGAGCGGTTCTAGGCCCTACAGTCTGGAACCGCGCGACCGCTACGGTCGCAGGTTCGAATCCTGCCTCGGGCATGGATGTGTGTGATGTCCTTAGGTTAGTTAGGTTTAAGTAGTTCTAAGTTCTAGGGGACTGGTGACCTCAGATGTTAAGTCCCATAGTGCTCAGAGCCATTTGAACCATTTTGCAACTGACGAAACAAGACATTCAACTCTCGCACTGTTTATCATTACATTGTGCAAAAGCGTACTGAGTACAAATTGAAGACCACTTCCAGAGATGTCGCTGCAGACGCTATATTTAACATTATGGCGTACACTTTCTTGTGGAACTGATTATATGTATTTAATCTATACGTGACTGAAGTGTGTTTTGGAGCCGTATCGGCGATTTCAGTCAGTCTTTTCTAGCAGTAGATGCTATCTACCAGAAAATATGGGAGACAGGTCAGAACAGAAGTAGCCTGTTTAGGGTAGGATTAAATCGACAAGAAAGTGGCCCTTGAATCAAGACGTTTTGCAAGGAGTCTTGATGTACGTTTTGACACAGAATCTTTAGGGTCATGCACAGCAGTAAGGAGCTTTCAGGTGTTACAAGCTAACTAAGGTGTGAAAGGTATCGGCTGCGTACACTATGCGATTAAAAGTATCCGGACACCTAGCTGAAAATGACTTACAAGTTCGTGGCGCCCTCCATCGCTAATGCTAGAATTCAATATGGTATTGACCCACCCTTAGCCTTGATGACAGCTACCACTCTCGCAGGAGTACGTTCAATCAGGTCCTGGAAGGTTTCTTGGGGAATGGCAGCCCATTCTTCACGGATTGCTGCGCTAAGGAGAGGTGTCGATGACGGTCGGTGAGGCCTGGCACGAAGTCGGCGTTCCAAAACATCCCGAAGATGTTCTATAGGGTTCAGGTCAGGGCTCAGTGCAGGCCAGTCCATTACAGGGATGTTATTGTCGTGTAACCACTCCTCCACAGGCCGTGCGTTTTGAACAGGTGCTCGGTCATGTTGAAAGATGCAATCGCCATCCCCGAACTACTCTTCTACAGTGGGAGGCAAGAAGGTGCTTAAAACATCAATGTAGGCCTGTGCTGTGATAGCGCCACGCAAAACAAGGGGGTGCAAGCCCCTCCATGAAAAACACAACCACTGCCTCTGAATTTTACTGTTGGCACTGCTCACGCTGCAGATGGAGTTCACCGGGCGTTGGCCATACCCACACACTGCTATCAGATCGCCACATTGTGTAAGATGATTCGCGACTCCTCACAACGTTTTTCCAATGTTAAATCGTCCAATGTTTATGCTCCTTACACCAAGGGAGGCGTCGTTTGGCATTTACAGGCGTGATGTGTGGCTTATGAGCAGCCACTCGACCATGAAATGCAAGTTTTTTCACCTCCTGCCTATCTGTCATGGTACTTGCAGTGGATCCTGATGCAGTTTGGAATTCCTGTGTGATGGTCTGGATAGACGTGTGCCTATTATGCATTACGACCCTGTCAACAGTCGACGGTCTCTGTCAGTCAACAGACGAGGTCGGCCTGTACGCTTTTGTGCTGTACTTGTCCCTTCAGGTCTCCACTTCACTATCACATCGAAAACAGTGGACCTAGTGATGTTTAGGAGTGCAGAAATCTCGCGTACAGACGTATGACACAAGTGACACCCAATCACCTGACCACGTTCAAAGTCCGTGAGTTTCGTGGAGCGCCCCATTCTGCTCTCTCACGATGTCTAATGACTATTCAGGTCGCTAATATGGAGCACCTGGAAGCACAACGCACCTAGTATGAAAAACCTATGTTTTTGGGGGTGTGCGCATACTTTTGATCACATAGTGTATTTACTTGTAGGACACTTTGAAAATCATTTGAGAACACCTAGCCGAATGACAGTCCGTTTAACTTTTCATGAAACGCAAGTGATATCGGAATCAGTCAGAGTAAAGAAGAAGTTAGAGGACAGTTTTAAGTCGCTTACATTTTGCCTGACCTTGTAGCGTACCGTGTAGCGTGTCAACTTGCGGCAGCTTGAAGCAGTGAAGTTTAGGCAGGCTATGATCAAATTCGCGCGACAAGCATATCGGGCAGAGTGAGTGTCGTTTTTAGGCGGGTTTCCACGCCAGTTCAGGAAAATGTTGGGCTGGTCTTAGCTTACCGCTTCAGAAAACACGATGGACAAACAGTTAAAATGAAGACACACAGAACAAAGTTCACACTAATCACAGACAGTTGCGCACGCGACTTCCCTCTCTCAGGAAAATGGCGACAAAGACAAATAAATATAAAACCGACAAAACTGGGGTACACTGGAGGCCCTTCTATACGGAGTAAGAAACGCTAGCGGAAAGAAGTTGTTCGCATTCCGCCTGTGTATTCCTTCTAGTTTGTTAAACAAGGTCTGTATTTGTACGACAGTATGCGATGGGATGACGAAGCCACTACCAAATAAGATGACGAGGTAAATGTCCGCAATGCTGATTACATGTGAGAAGAAACCCCTCACGGCTTACGTCATCACGACTACGAGCATATGTAGAGTATGAATGTCTAATGGGGACTAACTTATGAAAAGTAATCGGACACTATTTTTTGGTGGGTCGGTTGGTTAATTCGGGGGGGGGGGGGGGAGTCCCATCCGATTAGGGAAGGATGGGGAAGGAAGTCGTCAGTGACATTTCAAAGGAACCATCCCGGCATTTGCCTGAAGTGATTTAGGGAAGTTACGGAAAACCTAATTCACGATGCGGGTTTCAACCGTCGTCCTGCCGAATGCGAGTCCAGTGCGCTAACGACTGCTCCACCTCGCTCGGTCATTATTTTTTGTGAACAGTTGAATGAGAAGAGGTTTTCAGTCTTTGCAACACGCACTGTCAGAGTTGCCAGACGATGCTACACTAGCAACGCGGTTACAAATGCGGCTGCAGCAAGATGAGTCCAGCACATCTTACTTCGGTATCCAGGCGTGCTTTAAATCAAATTTTTCTGGTCTGTGGGTTGGTAGGAAAGGTCCCGTGACCTAATCACCTCGGTCGGCAGATTTAGCTCCCATCGGTCATTTCTTTTGGAGACCCATTGAAGATACCGTGTACAAGCACAGTCCTACAACACTGGACTACACGAAGGAGTTCGCGAAGCTCGCAGGCCTGTCGCTCCCAGATGTAGCAATGCTTCGGGGAAGTCAGAGCGTACACAGGCAGGAGTGGCTGAGTTCAGAACAAGGGGGAAACCATTCTGAACGACCGTTACCGTAAAACTACACAGAATAATGTAATACTTTATAACAACCTTTTATGTGTTAAAATTGCAGATAAAGTTTATTCAAAGCTCAAAATGTAAGAAAAACTTTTTCCCTCACTGCAACATCAACAAGCACATACATTATTCTGTAGACTTTCTCTTCCATTGCTTACTTTTTGAACAAATCGTCAGCTCCAGGAAGAGGTTTGCTTGATATCACTAAAACTGTGCAAAATAAAAAATGGCACTGTTCTTTTCAAAGCAACTAATTTTTTTATCATGATCGCGTTTCGAACGCTGAAGATGCTCGTTTTCCCCATTTCCATTAGCTTTCATGCAATGCATGTTTCAACATTCCTGTGGAATTCACCGGTTTCCCTAAAACGCATTTCATCCGAAAAAGATAAGACGCGCCGATTCCGAGAGAAAGTGCCTGCACAGCAGGCCTCAACCACACTGTCTAATGGCATCAGTAGCCTACCTACTGAACATGTGATCTGTGTTTTTCTCTTGTCAGTTTGAATCGTTCATGATAATTCCTTTACATGTGGCCATGTAACACCAGTTCAATGCTTTTTAAGGTCATCATATGTGATGGACGGTTTTTGCCTTTCCTTCCTGTGATGATGATCTGAGAGACTGAAACAGGTGGAGAATAAAGGTTTGTTTGTACAGCTGATGGTTAAAATGCAGTTCTTTAAGTTTTCAGCGTTCATCCACTTAATATTTACGAGAACGTAGGTCCGCACAAATTCAGTTATCAGTTTGCTAATTCCTGTGCAGTTATTCATTCCTTAACACACATATTTTCCGTTAATTTTCGAAAGCTGAAGTAGCTGCATTGTTGTAAAAACTGCTTCAAAGATTTTCAGACAGCATTTCTGAGAAGGAGATGGTTTTCAGCAACCACAGTGACACATTATGGAACAAAAAGTGGTTCTCCATTTCTTATAATTTCTTATCGCCGGTGACGGTGTCTCGGCAATACTTGAGAAATGCTTGAGCGATGACAGGGGAGAGGCTCCCCTTGGGTGTGCCTGGTCCATCCCTGGCCAAGTTTCGTAACGTGTTTACGACACAGCTGGCTGTGGCGCGCTTCGCGAAGACAATGCTGTCCGCGGGCGCCCTGGGCAAGTCGTCGCCTTACACTTGCGTGAATGTGCGTCAGTCTAGAAGACTCTCGTCACTTCGGAGTCGAGGGGAAAGAAGACTGCAGAGCTGACTTTTGATGGGCAGCCAAGTCCATAGATGCTACATGACATGGAACAATCATTACATGTTACAAACATATGTTCGCTACGGCAGTTTAATGGACGACTGACCTTTCACCGTTATTATTTATTAAATAGTTAATAAAACGGAGGTAAGCATAGAAATGTCGTTCACGGGACTGTCTTTTAATTCACTACATCAATGAGATCAATAAGCGTAGATCTGAAATTATAATTGTGATCATATATCTTCTGTTTTGCATTTTGCTCCACCCATTGTGTACAAAGTTAGTAGTCATTAATAAAAAAGGTATTTACATGAAATTTAGAGGATTTCGTTGATCACAGACGATTAATTGAAAGGCACCCCTGGGGTGGACGACAAATGGTATGTCATTCAGGCGACTTTTGCATAGATGTGCAGGCTGAGCTGTACACCAATCATCCTTAACTAGACATGACTGTGCAAAAGCTGTATAAAACTGGTGCACACAGTACTCATGCTGATAAATCCATGGTGCGCCAGACGCCGTCGCGCGGTCTGGAAGTGTACCCATCTTGCAACAACCAAACTCATTTCTTGACTCAACGTACATTCCGTGGCCTCGCTAATAATATGTCTGCTGTTTCACAGAGGAAGACTGCACTGTAGTTCCTTCTCTAGATCGTCGCACATATGACAAAATGGTAGATATCGAAATAGACGACAGAGGGATAGAGAAACAATTAAAATCGCTCAAAAGAGGAAAGGCCGCTGGACCTGATGGGATACCAGTTCGATTTTACACCGAGTACGCGAAGGAACTGGCCCCCTTCTTGCAGCGGTATACCGTAGGTCTCTAGAAGAGAGTAGCGTTCTAAAGGATTGGAAAAGGGCACAGGTCATCCCCGTTTTCAAGAAGGGACGTCGAGCAGATGTGCAGAACTATAGACCTATATCTCTAACGTCGATCAGTCGTAGAATTTTGGAACACGTATTATGTTCCAGTATAATGACTTTTCTGGAGACTAGAAATCTACTCTGTAGGAATCAGTATGGGTTTCGAAAAAGACGATCCTGTGAAACCCAGCTCGCGCTATTCGTCCACGAAACTCAGAGGGGTGCCCAGGTAAATGCCGTGTTTCTTGACTTCCGCAAGGCGTTTGATACAGTTCCCTACAGTCGTTTAATGAACAAAGAGCATATGGACTATCAGACTAATTGTGTGATTGGATTGAAGAGTTCCTAGATAACAGAACGCAGCATGTCATTCTCAATGGATAGAAGTCTTCCGAACTAAGAGTGATTTCAGGTGTGCCGCAGGGGAGTGTCGTAGGACCGTTGCTATTCATACATAAATGACCTTGTGGATAACATCGGAAGTTGACTGATGCTTTTTGCGGATGATACTGTAGTATATCGAGAGGTTGTAACAATAGAAAATTGTACTGACATGCAGGAGGATCTGCAACGAATTGACGCATGGTGCAGGGAATGGCAATTGAATCTCAATGTAGACAAGTGTAAGGTGCTGAAAGAAAGATCCTTTATCATTTAGCTACAACATAGCAGGTCAGCAACTGGAAGCAGTTAATTACATAAATTATCTGGGAGTAGGCATAAGGAGTGATTTAAAATGGAGTGAGCGTATAAAGTTGATCGTCGGTAAAGCAGATGCCAGACTGAGATTCATTGGAAGAATCCTAAGGAAATGCAATCCGAAAACAAAGGAAGTAGGTTACAGTACACTTGTTCGCCCACTGCTTGAATACTGCTCAGCAGTGTGGGATCCGTACCAGATGGGGTTGATAGAAGAGATAGAGAAGATCCAAGGGAGAGCATTTAGTAATCGCGAAAGCGTTACGGGTGCCATAGATAAACTCCAGTGGAAGACTCTGCAGGAGAGACGCTCAGTAGCTCGGTACGGGCTTTTGTTGAAGTTTCGAGAACATACCTTCACCGAGGAGTCAAGCAGTATATTGCTCCCTCCTACGTATATGTCGCGAAGAGACCATGAGGATAAAATCAGAGAGATTAGAGCCCACACAGACGCATACCGACAATCTTTCTTTCCACGAACAATACGAGACTGGAATAGAAGGGAGTACCGATAGAGGTACTCAAAGTACCCTCCACCACGCACCGTCAGATGGATTGCGGAATAGGGCTGTAGATGTAGATGCCCTCTCCGGCGCTAGCCGCATGGGGCTGTTGAGATCCTGCATGGCGTTGAGAGTAGCCCTCCAGAACCCGTCGATTCCATGACAGTCGTGGGACCACGGCCAATGCGAGTCACGAATGGCCTTTAACTGTAGTCTTGATGGGCCATGATGACACCGCTGTCAATTCGGACTCGTGGTCGTAGACTGTTAGGTTTCTTCCATGAGAAATAACTCAAACTTCTAACAAACAAACAACATTCGTATTCGATTAAATGAATGACAAACCTGCTGAACAGCCGGCCGAAGTGGCCGTGCGGTTAAAGGCGCTGCAGTCTGGAACCGCAAGACCGCTACGGTCGCAGGTTCGAATCCTGCCTCGGGCATGGATGTTTGTGATGTCCTTAGGTTAGTTAGGTTTAACTAGTTCTAAGTTCTAGGGGACTAATGACCTCAGCAGTTGAGTCCCATAGTGCTCAGAGCCATTTGAACCAAACCTGCTGAACAACATTTCCTTACATACAGAATGTAGATTGCGTTATTGCTAATGGCGTTACTGCTACATGCTTTGTGGGGTTGAACGAAAACGCTAATCATCTGCACATACAAGCGTGTCAATTTGTTGGTTGATTGGTTGATTTGGGGGAGGGCATCAAACAGCGAGTCATCGGTCCCATCGGATTGGGGATGTATGGGGGAGAAAATCGGCCGTGCCCTTTCAAGGGAACCACCCCGGCATCTGCCTGAAGCGCTTTAGGGAAGTCACGGAAGACCTAAATCAGGAGATCGGACGTGAGTTTCAACCGTCGTCCTTCCAATGCGAGTGCATTGCGCTAACTACCTCGCCACCTCGCTCGACAATTTGACGTTTGTTGGGTGCCGTCTTTAGGGTGTGGCAATTTTGTTTAGTGTTCATCAAAGAATGGCCCTGAGCACTATGGGACTTAACATCTGAGATCATCAGTCCCCTAGAACTTAGAACTACTTAAATCTAACTAACCTAAGGACATCACACACATCCTTGCCCGAGTCAGGATTCGAACTGATGTCCCGTAGCAGTCGCGCGGTTCCGGACTGTAGCGCCTAGAACCGCTCGGCCACCGCGGCCGGCTCGCGTATATTACTTACTACAAATATGCAAAGACAATACCTAAAAATGTCTGTAATGTTACCAGCCCCCTGCATGGCAGTTGTTAAATGTTTGCACAAAGCTAAAACTTCAGACAGTCCAATGCTAACTATCGCGTTTGTTCCTCAGTAAGATATAGATTATAAGTTAATCATCTAACATTAAATCTAGAACGTAATGTCATAAATGGTACACCTTCCTAAAGGTCGTATCGAAAAAACTATGTAGAACATACAGTACTGTGAACTGTCTCAGCATTTAACTTGTTGGCCACGGAAAAACCTGTCCTCTTTAAGAATCTTTACACTGAGACCGGTTTAAGGAATCGTACTGCAGTTATGTCTACAATTAGCGGCTTGGCACAGGGGGCTGCAAAGAATGGCAACAACGTCTAAATGTTCGGTAGTCGTGCGGCATATAAAGGGCGGTGAAAAAGTTCCCGGTCGAAAGCCATGAAGTCTAGAGTCTGTATGCTAATCTAGCAAAATTGCCGTGTGTATTTACGCACCAGGTTGAACATACCCATTTAATAAATCGCCGTGTCCTGCTGCGTGGGTAAGTCCGCACCTGCCTCCTACAAGTCCTCGTTCGACATGAGTCGCCGAGTCCTCAAGGCCTTCTTAAGGAACCGAAGGCATACAACCTCATGGTGAGTGGACGGGACTATATGGCGGGTCCTCGAGTGTCTCCCCCTGGAGTTAGCCTCTCAGGTACACCGGCGTCTTGTGTCCAATCACGATTATCTCGGAGCTTGCCGCACCATTCCACAACAGTGGTTTTCAATTGACATGCTGCCGCATACACATCCTAAATTTTCCGATGGATGTCTAACGGTGTTTGTCCTTCGGCAGCCAAGGAAAGAATAACAGCACGGTGATCCTGTTTGGACGCATTTGGCAATAACTTTTTAACAATTCACGCTTCCACATAGCACGCACACGTCGGAAAGATGCCACTGCCACACCAACTCGTTGCCTACATGTGGAGTGCTTATGTATCCGCATCTTAATCGCGCTGTGTTGCATGTACGCCCGCGAATGGAAATTTTTGATTGGCCCTTATATCAACCAGGAGCAAGAAACGTTTCTGACAAGTAACGCGTACACGAATTTGTGACGTTAGTGGCCTGCAGTGGAAAAAAACTCGCTTCTGATGTCACCACTGAATATGAAGATAGCTACGATTTGAAACCAGACTGGCGTGCGTGAGCAGGCCAATGACGAGCGTTTTCTGGGTCACGCTGGTGTTGCAGCGAAACGCGAGGAGTGCAACAATCTTAACGGAAACGTTGTCCAGCAATCTCTCTGGACCAAAATGACGAAGTGTTTGCTAGGTAGTCATTTACAGGACTTCTATCAAGTTACAAGGAATGGGAGAATATATTTGGTCGCACTACCTGTGCTGTTCACTGTCATAATATCGCTCAGCTACTTTAAGTGTCAGTTACTGCAGTTAAAGATTCGTATTTACAGACATTTATCTTCGGTCAGTTACAAATTGTACTAGGCGCCAGTAACTCAACTTTTGTGATTCATTTTCGTTGGAGCATTACACCATAACGTCTAAAGCCAGTTGTGAAACTGTACTAGAAAATAATTAGGTTATTAGGAATTCGTAAGGCAAACTTAATATGGCGCTTTAACGGGGAGCGTGTAAATACACACAGTACTGAATCCAACAGCTGTTGGTGCCGGAGCCACACTGCATGAGCTACGTAATGGCGAACGATGTCACTGTATAGGCTAAAGTATGAACCTGTGTATTTGCTAATAATGTGTAGCAACCTACAAGAGCGATTTTACGTTTCTTCCGAAACTCAGTTTCGATTTAAGAGGGTTTCTTGTAAATAAATTATTATAATATAACATTAAGCCCCGAAGTCTCATACGCTATCTTTGGCCGTGTAGGTCCGAGTAGTTAACGTAACTCCCGCGCTGTACTTCACGAATAAATGTTCGTGATTCATTATGGACCAGATATTGAAGCGTCTCATAGTATCTGTACGGTGTGGTAGCTGTAGGATCATGACGACCTGAGAGAGTGCTTAATTTCTTTAATCAGTTTCCTTATGCTAACTGGCACAGTCACTCCATCAGTGAGCGCGACTGCTACGGTCGCAGGTTCGAATCCTGCCTCGGGCACGGATGTGTTTGACGTCCTTAGGTTAGTTAGGTTTAAGCAGTTCTAAGTTCTAGGGGACTGATGACCTCAGATGTTAAGTCCCATAGTGCTCAGAGCCATTTGAACCGTCAATCCATCAGTGACACTACGAATGCCTGTTTTCGCAAATGAAATGCTTAGGCGTAACGATAACTGGAATTTGACGTTAGAACTGCAGGAGCTATAATTTCCGTTACGAACGGGTAAAAATACTCAGCTTCAACTTCACACAAACAGTTGACCTAACTTTGTATTGTCCTTCCCCCTTTGTAGGGCCTCCATTAAACACGAACTGTATAAAAAGCTGAGAGGATATTGCACATGCTGCGCAATGGTTACCACCCTTCTTTATTGGCTCGGTTATTTCGCTTTTCCAAAATAACTTTCACTACACTGAAGGCATCTCAAGGCGTCCTAAACATCATCAAACCATTTCCCAGCTATCTTCCAGCAACTGTTTCCTGGAGTGTATTTATGTGCAAAAACGTTAGAAGCTGATTTTTCACTGGAGAGGTGATTTAAGCAAAAATATCTTTCATAAGCTTCAAAGTTTACTGAAAGTAAACACTCAGTGCAAATCTTTGACTGATATGGTGCTCATAGTGAAAAATCGTCAGACAATGAAAGGGATATTTTGAAGTTCTGGTTAGACAGTTAATTTATGGCAAAGAAAACTGGCAGCTGTCAGTTTTCGACTGTAGCGTTTTCGAAAAAACTGGAGATTTGTGGTAACGTTCAAAAATGGTTCAAATGGCTCTGAGCACTATGGGACTTAACTTATGAGGTCGGCAGTCCCATAGAACTTAGAACCACTTAAACCTAACCAACCTAAGGACATCACACACATCCATGCCCGAGGCAGCATCCGAACCTGCGACCGTAGCGGTCGCGCGGTTACAGAATGTAGCTCCTAGAACCGATCGGCCACATCGGCCGGCTTTGTGGTAAGGACTTATGGGACCAAACTGCTAAGGCCATCGGTCCCTAAGCTTACATACTACTTAGTCTGACTAAAACTAACTTACGCTAAGGATAACACACACACACCTATGCCCGAGGGAGGACTCGAACCTCCGAGGAGGGGAGCCGCGCGGACCGAGACAAGCCACATTAGACCGCGCCGCTACCACGCGCGGCTAGCGCTTTTCGAAAAATGAGCAGTTTTCCCATAATATTTTAATATTAATCAAAGTACCTTCCTGCACGTTAGTTATTCACGTAGCAAGCTGCATTATTTTCGGAGTGATCTTTTGCTTCTTTGGGATATGACACACATGTTCTGTTTACCAACAGCAGTGGCGTGTGAATAAGTGCCAGTTCCAGCTACTCGTTCTGGAGAAATATCAGGAAAAAAAACACAAAACAACCTTCGGTATGCAATTCGCATAATCTACGTGTGAAACATTAAGAGTCGTGCATATAAGCAACAGCTTTAATGTGTTGACTCTTGTCTTTCGAAATGGTTTTTATTCAGTGCCACGGCCACACCTCTTAAAGATGCGTCCATGCGGCCAGCCAGACGTGTGACAGGGCGCTATATGCCTGCACATAGGTGTCACTACAGTAGTGATTTATGGAAACATAGTAGCGCCACCATATTCATTAGAACCGTTTTGTACATTGCGAAAGACAACTTTTTCAAGAAGACATTCTACTGCATGGCTTTTGTATGCTAAATAAAACTGTACCACGCCAGTCGAAATACATCGACTGAATACTCGTATAACGCTCCAGTTCAAGGGATACTTCTGTAGTCTTTGGTCCTATAACGAGACAATTTTTCAACTGCAAAGTTAGACTTTTTCTTTGGTTAACAAGTCAGTTTTGATTTCTAAACCGGCTGTTACGTTCTTCACTGAGAATAAACTGCCACAGATAGAAGGCGGAACAATTACACTTCGGCGATGTTCTGCGATTCTCTTACAACTCTTGCTAGAGATAAAACACTAAGGCGTATGGATTTCAGAGAAGGTTGGCTATATTTGGAGCCTTAGAGGGCGCGATCGTACGCCAGTAGCTCCAGAGAGAGTTGACATAAGTGTTCTGCCAACGTCTGGGTAATGTAGAGCCGCGAGTCACGCTGCTGGTAAAAGAGAGGTATGCCATTGTTGGTTGGGACACACTGAAGGGTAAGTTCAGCGGTCTAAGTGTGAAACATTGTTTTAGTCCTCGGACAATGCTTCCTTTGCACGTGGTATAAGAGACTTCTGTCGTATGTGTTCAGTATCTGTTGAGAATAGTTGACCTTAATGCAGGGCTTCCCAAATTATGTTTCAAATGATTCTGAGCACTATGGGACTTAACATCTGTGGTCATCAGTCGCCTAGAACTTAGAACTACGTAAACCTAACTAACCTAAGGACATTACAGACATCCATGCCCGAGGCAGGATTCGAACCTGCGACCGTAGCGGTCACGCGGTTCCAGACTGAAGCGCATAGAACCGCACGGCCACACCGGCCGGCAATTATGTTTCCCGGAAAACCATTAACAACATGGCGTTTTTTTCGCCTTTCTGATGATGGTAATTATTTTTTAGAATTTTTTCATGGTGTCTATGTGACCGTCTGTGAAAAGCGTTAATAACCGCCGTTTGCAACGCGGACCACTGAGAAACGTGTAGAAACAGTGAGTGTGGTTCCGAAAGACACCGACAGCGATGTGGAGCTCTGACGACTCCAGTGCCGCTGTCAGCTGAGCCGGTTCAAAATTGCTCTTACAAGGGAACCTCCCCATCGCACCCCCTCAGATTTAGTTATACGTTGACACAGTGGATAGGCCTTGAAAAACTGAACACAGATCAATCGACAAAACAGGAAGAGGTTGTGTGGAACTATGAAAAAAATCAGCAAAATATACAAACTGAGTAGTGCATGTGCGACATATGTAACATCAAGGAAAAAGTGAGCTCATGAGCTCCGTGGTCCCGTGTTCAGCGTGAGCAGCTGCGAAACGAGAGGTTCTTGGTTGAAATCTTCCCTCGCGTGAAAAATTTATTTTCTTTATTTTCGCAAAGTTATGATCTGTCCGTTCGTTCATTGAAATCTCTGTTCACTGTAATACGTTTAGTGTCTGTGTTTTGCGACCGCACCGCAAAACGGTGCGATTAGTAGACGAAAGGACGTGCTCTCCAATGTGAACCGAAAACATTTAATCGCAAGGTCATAGGTCAACCGATTCCTCCACAGGAAAACACGTCTGATATATTCTATACGACACTGGTGACAGATAATAATTGTCTGAAAATAAAAAATTAAACTTTTCACTCAATGGAAGACTCGAACTCAGGACTTCTCATTCCACAGCTGCTCACGCTAACCACGGGACCACGGCTTTCCTGAGCTTGCACTTTCCTTGATGTTGCCTATCTTGCACATGGACTACTCAGTTTGTGTATTTTGCTTATTTTCTTCATAGTTCCACACAACTTCTTCCTGTTTTCTCGATTGATCTGCGTTCAGTTTTTCAAGGCCTATCCAGTGTGACAACTTATAACTAAATCTGAGGGGGGTGCGATGGGGAGGTTCCCTTGTTAGCACTATAGAACTTAACATCTGAGGTCATCAGTCCCGTAAAACTTCGAACTACTTGAACCTAACTAACCCAAGGACAGCACATACATCCAATCCCGAGGTAGGATTCGAACTTGCGACCGTAGCGGTAGAGCGGTTCCACACTGTAGCGCCTAGAACCTCTCGGACACCCCGGCCGGCTAGCTGAGCCGGATTTCTTGGTTGCGGAGCCACGGCGTGAACAGCCCGTTCGTGATGGCCCCACAGCACGCGTTGATCCGTATTACCTTCCACAATGACGAAATCACCAAGGGGAATGCCACGAAAACATTCGCCAGACCATAACGCGTTTTCCTGGGCCTAGACCCTTCCGAGAAATGTTGCAGCATGTTTGCTTTTACCTGAAGAGGCCACCTGCCGCCACTCAGTGGACGCATAGTGGCTTGCAAATTCCAGCTTTCCTCGCCGACAAACAGCAGTCAGCGTGGAAGCATGAACCAGACGCTATGGACTGAAATATTACCGTGTAAAACAAAAAGTGTTTTACTTCAGCGAAGGCACACACGCAGCTACGTTCGGTGAACGGTCGTTCAGCAGATACTGCTGGTAGCCCCTAGGATCACCTATGCGGTCAATTGCTCAACAGCTGTCCGTACACATCCCCGCAGCCGTTGTTCACGTGTGTCATCTATGGCCCGTGATGCAACATAATTGCCTCGGCTCCAGTTTCGAATAGCACATTTTGCCATGCACAGTATACTTTAAACACGACTGCACGCGAATATTTCACAGGCTTAGCCGTTTCGGAAATGCTTCCACCCTTTGCCAGAAATCCAGTAATTGTACACTTTCCGACGTCAGATAAATCGTTTCGTTTCCACAATACGTCTGCACTGTTTTCCACGTCCCCGCGACACGCTTCGTATACCTTCCATTGCTACTGCTGCCACCTGCTGTTTGTGCGTGGTTTATGCAGGTCGACATCGAACATGGTCGGTGGTCACGGTTAAGCGACTGAACCGTGTATTAAGCTGCTTACTAAGAGCAGATAAAAAGCAACTATACAGGAGCCAGCAGCTTTTTCGAAGAAGCAACTTTCTGACTACCTTACTCGGTTGAATAATGTTAAGCAGTATATCAATAGGTTACTGTCATTACAATCTACAGTTTAAGTTTCTATGTTCTCTTTGTCTTACGTTAATATATAGCTTAAATTGTTCCACACAGCCGGCCGCAGTGGCCGAGCGGTTCTGGGCGCTACAGTCTGGAACCGCGCGGCCGCTAAGGTCGCAGGTTCGAATCCTGCCTCGGCCATGGGTGTGTGTGTGTGTGTGTGTGTGTTGTCCTTAGGTTAGTTACGTTTAAGTAGTTCTAAGTTCTAAGGGACTGATGACCTCAGAAGTTGAATCTCCTAATACCTTGACATTACAAGGGAATGGAGTTGTTTAGGTGAAATGGAATTATTTTTGTTCTAAGGAATGATGCTAGGTGAAGAAAAAAAAATGATTAGTACATTCTGCCGGCCGGGGTGGCCGAGCGGTTCTAGGCGCTTCAGTCCGGAACCGCGCTGCTGCTACGGTCGCAGATTCGAATCCTGCCTCGGGCATGAATGTGTGTGATGTCCTTAGGTTAGTTAGGTTTAAGTAGTTCTAGGTCTAGGGGACTGATGACCTCAGATGTTAAGTCCCATACTGCTTAGAGCCATTTGAACCATTTTTATGAGGCAATCAACGGAATACATTTTGTTTTGAGGTGCCGCCAGTTTAAATTTAGCTGAAACTAGAAGTCACTGTGTATTTCTATGCGATCTAGGCAAATAAACTTCTGTAATAAAATGAACAATCGTGTTTAGGTGCTGAGGTCGCCTCCAACATAGTTGACGGTACCACGCTATCATCAACAACAATATTTGATTAAGCGAAGAGATAGGTTAGTAGGAGGTATCAAGAAAAAACTTAATTTCGTAGTAGTAGTAGTAGTAGTGCAGATACACAGCTGTTGTCTTCCGTTACCTTGGCACCAGCCTTGTGTGAAGTCAGTCCTGGCTGTTTAGCATGTTTTTGCGGTGGGACGCTCCTACCCGCTGTGCTGGCTGCCATCACGCAACCACACCGACTCCACTGCTAGCATCCGGCAGCGCGCTTCACCGACACCACACCAGTGCGGTAAACGTCATCGTGCTATCTCTGTCTTTCTCATCGTATTTATAAATTCACGGCTAACGTCTTCCCTTTACTGAATCCATCACGGTTCAGCAATTGTCGGCCTTTCTATGGACTGAACTCAATCCTCTTCAGTTCCCATTGCATATTGATGTCTCAACTATTTTATTACTTTTCCTAGAGCAAGGTAGCTGCTTGCCAAGTCACTCAGAATTGTGAATGGGCTCGATAAAACATTGTCTCAGAAAGATAGTGATTTCACCATCATTACAACTCAAGGTCATGTCTTCATCTTTCATATACCAAAGTAAACCTGTTTTTATTAATACATGCTCCCCATATTATTTAATGATCTTTTTACAAGATGATGATTTCACAGCTGGCATTTCGTGGAGAGCGAATATTTTTCTTAATTTATGGCCAGTTTTGGGCTTGATGTCCTGCAATCGCGTGAAAACGGCTTAAAAGGCCGAAACCTGTGTCGTAATTAAATAAACTACAGTCAAATGGCGGCGTGTGCATTTAAAAACTAATCTATGACTGTTGCTCAGTAACATCAAAAAATATAATTAGACTTAATTTCCGTTACTGGCTATTACTGGTCAGTTCTTTAATTACATCGTCAGTTTACGAGGAGGTCCACTTGCAATAAACGAAGAAGGTTGATGTCTTCATGGTCAGAAGAATACGAGGTGGATGAAGCTTCCTGGCTGATAGTGACACAGTGACAGGCAATACATTGAAACTTCGTGGCAGATTAAAACGGTGTGCCGGACCGAGACTCGAACTCGGGACCTTTGCCTTTCGCGGGCAGGAGAGCTTCTGTGAAGTCTGGAAGATAGGAGACGAGGTACTGGCAGAACTGAAGCTGTGAGGACGGGTCGTGAGTCGTGCTTGGGTGGCTCAGTTGGTAGAGCAGTTGCCCGCGAAAGACAAAGGTCCCGAGTTCGAGTCTCGGTCCGGCACACAGTTTTAATCCGCCAGGAAGTTTCATACCAGCGTACACTCCGCTGCAGAGTGAAAATCTCATTCTGGAAACATCCCCCAGGTTGTGGCTAAGCTATGTCTCCGCAATATCCTTTCTTCCAGGAGTGCTAGTTCTGTAGGTTCGCAGAAGAGCTTCTGTGAAGTTTGGAAGGTAGGAGACGAGGGACTGGCAGAATTGAAGCTGTGAGGACAGGTCGTGAGTCGTGCTTGGGTAGCTCAGTTAGTAGAGCACTTGCCCGCGAAAGGAAAGGTCCAGAGCTAGAGTCTCGGTCCGGCACACAGTTTTAACCTGCCAGCATGTTTCATACCAGCTACATTCCGCTGCAGAGTGAAAATCTTATTCAGGCAATACATTGTCACTGCAGCAACAGATGTCACGACATGCCCGCTCGAGTCGCTACAGGGATGCAGTTGTTACCAACTGATGGAGCATAGGATGTACTAACGTAGAGAGATACCTCTAACCAGTCTCGAGATCGAACACAACAACAACAACAACACGCTAGAAAGAGAGAGATATGGGTCAAAAACTGCAAGTAACCCATGCGATATTTGGTGAATCTCACTCTTGAGCTGGGTCTCTAGCAAAAGGCACAACAGCCTGTCAGTAACGATCCATAAAGAGAAACAGAAGTATGAGCAACAAGCTAGTGAGGCGGACGCTATAGCAACCACGGAGCAGAGGGTGCGACGTCTGTGAGACAGGCTTCGGTGTAAACATGTTCGCTCGTTTACTCGCAGCAATGCTACACACAGCGCAACAGACTAAACTCTGTCCATGGGCACAGTTAACGACTGCAGTCGCTATTTCTGGTCATTTCCTGTTTGACTGCTGCGTCAGATCTGAGGGGCTGCACCTCGTGATAGACGGGCGCAGAACAACGGGCGAGCACATATCTTTGTCGGCGGGATCTGTTTCGAAACAGCTGCCGACTGAGGCAAACTGATAAGTCGACAGGAGGTGCAGCATTTGTTCGTACTTATGAACACTGTGTCTCACCAGTGCGTAATCTACAGAACACTGGGGAAATTTATGGATAACATCGTTTAACCGTAAACAGTTGCTGACACAGTGAGTCTTTCGTCCTGTGATCGTGAGACAGCTAAAAACACATTCACACGAAGCATCACTGTACGTCTGCTCTATTGAAGAGGAAGTTTCAGGGAACTGATTACTGGTTACAGAGGGAATGAAATTTGCCTAAACAATTATAACTCATCACAAATGACGTGGAACATCGTCCAAGGCCGGCCGCTATGGCCGAGCGGTACTAGGGGGCTTCAGTTTGGAACCGAGCTACTGCTACGGTCGCACGTTCGAATCGTGCCTCGGGCATGGATATGTGTGATGTCCTTAGGTTAATTAGGCTTAAATCTTTGTAAGTCTAGGGGACTGCTGACCTCAGATGTTAAGTGCCATAGTGCTTAGAGCCATTTTTTGAACATCGTCCAAAACAAATCTCTTCAGGCTATAACAGTTCACGACACTGCGGAGTAACACTAATAATGGACAAAACTGATTGGAATATCTTTCACTTTCTCCTTGGAGCTGGAATTTTGCTCTAAGTATACCCATTCACTTAAGGGCGCATCGGGAGGTAGAAGGTTCACTACAAGCGAAGATGATGCAAACTTGACGTTAAGTGCAGCTGAAAACAAAAGTTTCGTTGGGTACGAATACGCTGTTGACAGATGCAATATATCCATCTAGCAATGAAATATCTGTAAACGCGACACGTTCATTGATTTCGGTAGTTAGAATTTGGAAATTTGTGGTAAGGTGTTATGGGAACAAACTGCTGAGGTCATCGATCTTAGGCTTACACGCTACTTAACATAATTTAAACTAACTTACGCTGTGGAACTACACACCCACCAATGCCCGAGGGAGGACTCGAACCTCCGACGGGGGGAGCCTCCAGGACAGTAGCAACGCGCCTCAGACCGGTCGGCTACCCCGCGCGGCAGTTGTTAAAATTTCGTGCAGGAATTTGCTGTTAAAAAGCCTTGTAATTCTTATTTTTAATGACATTCTCGGTTTATAAGACCTAATGATGAAAAATGTTGTCACATCAATGTATAAACATCAGGATCGGGTTTAGTGCTAGGTATGAAGCACAATCAAGATATACAGCGAACTTACTCTTGATTCGTCTCCGTTAATCGCAATGGCACAGATGGAGATATGTGACATTCTATCCTAGGGTTTTTGTTATTGATTATGTACTGCCTTTGCACCAATCCCTCTCATTGTTAGACTCTAAATAGTGACGAACGCCTTTTTACATTCCTAAGGTGTAATACTATAACATACGGCTGTAATTGCCGATTGTTCAGTATCGAACTGCGTCCTTTCCCCACATTTCCATCTTTGGCTGCAGTTGCAGTAGGTCCTTCACGTGAATCGTCATGAACAGTAGGACGCCCGCATTCGAATTGGTTCAAATGGCTCTGAGCACTATGGGACTCAACTTCTGAGGTCATTAGTCCCCTAGAACTTAGAACTAGTTCAACCTAACTAACCTAAGGACATCACACACATTCATGCCCGAGGCAGGATTCGAACCTGCGACCGTAGCGGTCTTGCGGTTCCAGACTGCAGCGCCTAGAGCCGCACGGCCACTCCCGCATTCGAATTCTGCCACCTATTTTGTAGCTGTTGAAACACAGTCACAACTTCGGATGAATTTCTATCCGTCTGTAAGAAGAATGTAAAGCGCTATTACGTCAACAGCTCGTCCATACAAAGCAATACGCATAACACTGTAATTGCTTTACTCCGCAACACGAGCCAGTGTAACACATATCAATAGGAGTTTGGTGTGGAGGCCCCCTGTCTGCCATTTTCTCTTGCTCATCGCATCAGGGAGAAAACTTAAGCTTAAAATGCGCACTCGTGCCAGTTAGTACGCCTACACATTGTCTTGTTTCCTCGACTTTATTAAGATACACTACTGGCCATTAAAATTGCTACACCACGAAGATGACGTGCTACAGACGCGAAATTTAACCGACAGGAAGAACATGGTGTGATATGCAAATGATTAGCTTTTCACAGCATTCACACATGGTTGGCGCCCATGGCGACACATACAACGTGCTGACATGAGGAAAGTTTCCAAGCGATTTCTCATACACAAACAGCAGTTGACCGGCGTTCCCTGGTGAAACGTTGTGATGCCTCGTGTAATGAGGAGAAATGCGTACCATCGCGTTTCCGACTTTTATCAAGGTCGGATTGTAGCCTATTGCGATTGCTCTTTATCATATCGCGACATTGCTGCTCGCGTTGCTCGAGATCCAATAACTGTTTGCAGAATATGGAATCGGTGTGTTCAGGAGGGTAATACGGAACGCCGTGCTTCATCCCAACGGCCTCGTATCACTGGCAGTCGAGATGACAGGCATCTTATCCGCAGGGCTGTAACGGATCGTGCAGCCACGTCTCGATCCCTGAGTCAACAGATGGGGACGTTTGCAACACAACCACCATCTGCACGAACAGTTCGACTACGTTTGCAGCAGCATGGACTATCAGCTCGGAGACCATGGCTGCAGTTACCCTTGACGCTGCATCACAGACAGGAGCGCCTGCGATGGTGTACTCAACGACAAACCTGGGTGCACGAATGACAAAACGTCATTTTTTCGGATGAATCCAGGTTCTGTTTACAGCATCATGATGGTCGCATAGGTGTTTGGCAACATCGCGGTGAACGCACATTGGAAGCGTGTATTCGTCATCGTCATACTGGCGTATCAACCGGCGTGATGGTATGGGGTGTCATTGGTTACACGTCTCGGTCACCTCTTGTTCGCATTGACGGCACTTTGAACAGTGGACGTTACATTTCAGATGTGTTACGACCCGTGTCTCTACCCTTAATTCGATCCCTGCGAAACCCTACATTTCAGCGGGATAATGCACGACCGTATGTTGCAGATCCTGTACAGGCCTTTCTGGATACAGAAAATGTTCGGCTGCTGCCCTGGTCAGCACATTCTCCATATCTCTCACCAACTGAAAACGTCTGGTCAATGGTGGCCGAGCAACTGGCTCGTCACAATACACCAGTCACTACTCTTGATGAACTGTGGTATCTTGTTGAAGCTGCATGGGCAGCTGTACCTGTACACGCCATGCAAGCTCTGTTTGACTCAATGCCCAGGCGTATCAAGGCCGTTATTAGGGCCAGAGGTGGTTGTTCTGGGTACTGATTTCTCAGGATCTATGCACCCAAATTGCGTGAAAGTATAATCACATGTTAGTCCTAGTATAACATATTTGTCCAATGAATGCCCGTTTATCATCTGCAGTTCTTCTTCCTGTAGCAATTTTAATGGCCAGCAGTGTACGTGCTTACGGATCACGGTTTCGCACTTTCATGGATGCAGCATTGAACTTCTGAGTCGCATTATTCTACAAAACAAAATGGCAAACGCAGTTTGAAAGTGAATGTGGACTTCGGTATGCTGTGCGTCTTTAAATCTAAGTAAAGGTCGTTAAGTCCTCCGCAGATATATCTAATATCCAATATTTTCATTTAGAAAGAGTGCTGAGTTGGCGAGACAGAGTTTGCTCTTTTAACCTGCGTGTCAGCTGCACCAAAAGTGCGCCGTAAAGCAGCCTTTTTCAGTTTGTAACGCACGCTAAAGCGAACTGTTGCAGGCAAACACCGCGGCTCTCGGGCCAAGAGATTCCCCGCTCGGCTGGGTTCGGTGGAGGGGCGCATTATAAATGCGCGCCTCGAGGGTAAATTTAGGGCGCAGCGCGGCGAAGCTCTCAGGTGTGCGGACACGTGACCAGCGACTGCCACGAGACGAAATATGCGACACTTCAAAGCAAAACGTAAAACGCCCTAGTAGCAGGCAACTGATTAAACAGAATCTTAGAGTTAGGTCCAATTATCTGAAATGTACAATTAAGCTTGAAATTCAATTTCTGTATCACTCTTCCGCGCTGTGAGGTCTGAAATGCTCGTTCGACTACATTTTTTTTTTATCTAATGAAGTTCCGTCGAGAGTAGAATACCCAGTAGTGTAAGAGTGGAAGGTCGAGGCAGTATGGAGGAAGCATCTTGGTGGCTCTTTCAGTGCCTCACGGTACCACAGCACCGCTTATGCAACTATATTTGTTGTTTTTTTCCGCTGTGACTGAAACCGTCAGATTTATTCGAAACAAATGTCAGCATTTGTGAATACATCCGCGGAAATACTTTGTAGCACACGGCGCCTTCCTTATTCCAGCTGACACATAGTTCTACGTTTCGCTGCAGAACAGATATCTGTGTACGGGAGTTCCCTTTTTCTGTTACTAGTCTAAAATTTCCTTCCGTCATTCTGGAAGCCGTGGCTGTCTAATCAGCAAAGTTGTCTAAACGCACCAGAAGGCGCCACACAGGTGAACGAGGGAGCTCCAAACCACGTGCATGACTTTCCTGTTATCTCGCCTCATCTCGCGTGGATAACTGTGCTAGTTGATTTATCCAGCTGACCTCGTTATTTGCTAACCATATAAGCTCAAAGGTCCGATGCTATAAAAACTAGCAGACAGTGATTCAGATTAAAACCAGATTAAGGAAGTAGCGAGAAACAAAGCGACGGTGGTTAAGGTACTGTACTCGTATTCTGGAGTCTCGGATTTTAAATCGCCTTGACTTATGTTGTCCGTGGATTCCGTAATTCAGGCGAAATACAGTGAGCGTCCACCAACAAGCGCAGGTTCGATATCATTTTCCGGCTTTTCCTAGTGAACCAGTGCTACGTCTCTAAAGAATTTGGTATCGATGTGACAATGGACTCGAGCTTGCTTTATTTGTAAATAGCAGCAAATTCATGAATGACTATTTGCCGCGAAGGATTAGCCGCGCGGCCTGCCGGCACGGTAGCTCAGCGTCTTCGCTCAAAGAGGTGGTTGCCCTCCTTAATAACAAAAACTGTGAAATGATCAACAACGAACATGAACGGATGGCATGTGACGTCCGCAACGACCAAGCAACGATCAACAACGAACAACATAAAAAAAGCGGTCTAAGGCGCTGCAGTCATGGATAGTGTGGCTGGTCCCGGCGGAGGTTCGAGTCCTTCCTCGGGCATGGGTGTGTGTGTTTGCCCTTAGGATAATTTACGTTATGTAGTGTGTAAGCTTAGGGACTGATGACCTTAGCAGTTAAGTCCCATAAGACTTCACACACATTTGAATTTTTTTTTTTATCTTTTCCGAGTTGTTCTTCGAAATTAGGGTATGGAAATTTTTATGATGACGACGTAGGATGGAGTCTCTAGAAGACTCAAGGGACATCTGATGTTGGTCAAGAGTTGCAGACCATTTTTTGGTACTGCTTTTAACCTCCTTCTTTCCTTTCATTTCCAGACTAAACGACTATAGCACAAACGTGGTAGTTCACTTTCTAATCATTCAATAAATTCACACTCAGGGTACAGATTTATCTCTTATAATCCGCACACCATCGTCGATAGAAACCACTGGCAAGTTGCTTGTACTCAAGTATGCTTTTTTGAGTACATGTACATTCCATCGTCCTAAATAAAAGATTAGAGGGAAAACAACATTCGCTTTCTATTTTGAATAGTGAAACATCGAGCACAGTTTATACCACTTTCAGGATTTACATTCGTGCTACCTATAAGACATCTTCAAACTAAGACCTACTGTAAGGTCAAAAACAGCATCAAGCAAATAAGCTCATAGTCTGATTATACATTTGCAAGGTTTTCTAATTTTATTGAATTAAAATTACTCTTTTAAACAAGCGACAGTCGAAATCTGCCACCAGTTTCGTTTACATTAAAGTCTCCACTGACTCACCTGTCGAAGTGGCGTCGCTTACTAAAACACACTGAAATTTCAATTTGAACGAATGAAAAGAGGAAACGTTTAGATCCTCACTTTACGTTTATTACTGGAAAAGCAACCGAGAAAGCTTCAAGTGAAAATCAGAAATCCGTTGTTTTGATGTCCCTCTCTATCACCTGTAGCACTAAAGCGGGACAGTATATATATAACGATATTTTCACAGCACGAGAAACAGAAAGTCGATGTTCTCATTGCGGCATAACATCCACATCCATTTCAAGTTATATGACTTTGCATTCCCGTCATAAATGCTTTTGTTGTTGTGTCATCCAAGGAAGAATCTCGAATTTCCACTAAACCGAATAGATGTCATAACTGTCATCACAGTATGAAGGTCATGCGGAAATTATAGATACAAAGCGCAGAAAATATTTCAAGTATTAAGTGTCTCCATTTCTCTGCCATACAATGTGATATCCACATTCTTTCACGTATGACACTGCACTGCATTAAAATGTCTCGTTTTTTTCGAAGGCTCATTCAGTGCTTCCAGCTCAAAACACTTGCCGTGTTGCCAGCCAGTATATCGGTACCTCTTTACGGCAATATGTTGCCGACAGTTCGAAGCACTGTTTATTAACCGCATTGACGGTTTACCACCTGTCGATCCTCAAGTTTCTGAGCCACTTAATTTGTAGCTACAGATGACCGCTCCCGCCTCTTTTAATTCTATCACTTCTCCATCTTGAAATTTATCACACTATTCTTCCATTCATTACATTTGCAGTTGAAACAGAAAGAAATTGGTAATTAACTGAAACAGCTACTTAGCACCCCGCGTGCAGAAAACGAATTACAGAACGAATTTCACATATTGCATGCAGGCTACTGAATCGTCACTGGCTGTAGAAGTTACTCTTCGAACATCACAGTGCCCCAACTGAGACTCGGACAGTTTCAGTACGTGTAAAAACAACGGAATAAAGAGTAGTGACAAGAAATAGGAAAACAGAAATTGTTCCATCATTATGGAAACTGAACTTTTACTTTCCGAATAGCCGTCATGATTCATGTACATCTACACTACGAGCGTGTATATACTGCAAACTACACTGCGCAGGATACACTCCACCAATTAAGGATTTTCTTTCCCATTCCGTTGGTGCACTGACAAGGAGACCACAAGGCAATTGGATGGTTGTACTTTTTCTTTTCTTTTCAGAACTCAAATATGAGCCGCCAAAACCCGTTCGATACACCTCTCAAAAATTCTGGCAACAATTGACTTCGAAGTTTTCCAAGCGTCTTTAATACCCGAAAGCAAGGTGGTTTACTGCACTGGAGGCATAGCCCTGTGGTAGAATGTTCATCCGCCTCGTGGAGCTCGACGGTTCGATTCCTGACCGTGGTAAATTTTTAAAACAAAAGAGGATGCACCATGAGTATTTTCGATGAGCGTGAAACGGGATGAAAAAATTAAGTTCGTAATTTTCTTTAAGTTTAAAACATCTTTATTAACAATCTTCTATCAAATATCAGTAATTCAGAATTTATATTTGCAATGAAAACTTTGTGTGCGACACATAATCAAGAATAAGAAGACGTGCGTTATTCATAAAAATGACACTTATATATGTTAATTAGCAGATATTTCATTAATTTTATATTTAAATGATATAGGTATTCGATATGAGCAGAAAAAAACGAAAAAATGACTGAAACGAGACTCGAACCAGCGATCCAGCCAATACCAGTCTCAAGCGCTACCGATTTATTTTACACCTTCACTTATTTTACAAGTCATGGAAATGCTGGTAGAACATGTACTTGTTTTTAAAAACTTCATCGGCCTGGAATTAAAGCCAGGCCAGCCACGGGGTAGGTGAACATCCTACCACAGAGCCACACTCGATGTCGAAATTTGGACCCTACCTTAAGATATTAAAGACGCTTAGAAAACGTCAAAGTCGTTTTTGCTCGAGAATTTTTGAGACTTTGCATCCGTCTTGACATTTGAGTTCTAAAATTCACGTATAAATACTATAAAAAATTACATAAATCCGACTGCTGTGTTGTCTCCTCGTGAGCGAGGAAAAATCTCTCTATACGCGCCCACTTCTCCCTCATCTTATACTTGCGATCCTACGTCAGATGTACGTCGGTGACAGCACCACAGTTGCCCTGTCTTCTTCAAATACACGTGCGCCAAGTTTACCCAACCGGCCGTCGGTGCACTACGTCTAGTTTCTTCCAAGGATTCCCATCTCTGTCGCACTTCCCGACGGCCTACACCAACCTGTTGCGATTCCAGAAGTGCATTTCTAAATTCGCTAACACAACAGTCACCAGAAGCGGAGCAGTGTAAGAGACCGCCGGAGGGCGCGGCGGCTGGCTCACCCTATGGACGCCTGCGAGGAGGCGGCGCCGGCGTGCTTGTCCGCCTTACAGCACTGGCTCCCCATGGCGGCGCGACCCGTCCAGCCGCGCTGCCGCCCCGCGCACCACTGCCGCCGCCGACGCCGCCGCCGACGCCGCCGCGTCACGCCCCAGCGTCCGATATAGCCGCGCGTGACGTCGCCGAATGTCGGCGCCCGCCTTGCCCCAGGCGGCGGCGCCGCAACCCGCCACTGCTTGCCAACTGCGGGGGCCGTGCGATCCCTCGATTCCACGGGGCCCACACGAACCTGAGTTACCGGCGTCTGAAGAGCTGACGTGGACGGCTTACACTTGTCCAATCCCGAAACGTCGGGGTCAGAGAGTGCGCGCAATGTAACCCCGGCGTAAAGTCTTATCCGTGACATTTTGGCAAGCCCTCGAACAGCACACCAATCGGGGTCGTAATCCTCCACGCATTATGCAATATGTTGTATCCCATACTGGCAAAGAAAGCTGTTCAGAGGGGGAAGTAAGGATAAGTTGAAGGTGAGGCGCTGAATGGAAGGCCTCTAAGACCTTGTGTGACCATCATAAAAAAAAAAGGTTCAAATGGGTCTGAGCACTATGGGACTTAACATCTATGGTCATCAGTCCCCTAGAACTTAGAACTACTTAAACCTAACTAACCTAAGGACAGCACACAACACGCAGTCATAACGAGGCAGAGAAAATCCCTGACCCCGACGAGAATCGAACCCGGGAACCCGGGCGCGGGAAGCGAGAACGCTACCGCACGACCACGAGCTGCGGACGACAATCACTAGTCAGTTCGATCACTTGTTGACATTACTCCTTTCAGCCGGCGTGCGACATTTGATCCTTGCAGGTTCATCCGTTTCTGCCGATTTTGAGCTTCCCATTTCCAGTCCAACCCGACTGCCTTTCTTAAGTCTCTGCTCGATCTGTCCGGCGGCCTTCTCCTTGGTGTCCTTTGGTAAACAGGTCTTACGTCTATTATTTGTCCTGGCGACCTCACGAGCCCACTGCCATTTCAAGGTATTCATTACGTCACTGACATTTGTTACCTGTCTAATATTAAAAAAATGGTTCAAATGGCTCTGGCCGTACGGAGTGGCCGTGCGGTTCTAGACGCTACAATCTGGAGCTGAGCGACCGCTACGGTCGCAGGTTCCAATCATGCCTCGGGCATCGATGTGCGTTATGTCCTTAGGTCAGTTAGGTTTAATTCTAAGTTCTAGGCGACTGATGACCTCAGAAGTTAAGTCGCATAGTGCTCAGAGCCATTTGAACCATTTTTGAAATGGCTCTAAGCACTATGGGACTCAACATCTGAGGTCATCAGTCCCCTAGACTTAGAACTGCTTAAACCTAACTAACCTAAGGACATCACATACATCCATGCCCGAGGCAGGAGGCGAACCTGCGACCGTAGCAGCAGAGCGGTTCCGGACTGAAGCGCCTAGAACCGCTCGGTCACAGCGGCCGGCTGTCTAATATCAAATGCTTTCTTTCCGTCTGTCTTTGTGCAACCCAACCATGATCTTTCCATTCCTCTTTGAGCTACTATTAGTTTTCTAACAATGAATTCATTTAACATTCGTGTCTCACAGCCGTAAGTTATTAGTGACAGTTCACATTGGTCAAAACGTGTTTTCTTCAGCTCGGCCAACATTTTCGACTTCAAAACTGATGTCTATCTTCCACAATCTTGCCGGCCTAATTCAATACGTCGAAATATTTCTGGTTTTATGTCTCCTTTCACATCTGCAAGATGATCCAGATAGACATGTTCTGTGACCCTTTGCAGCTCCATACTTCCAGCAGATATATGAAGGGCTTATATCAATAGTGGTACAAGTCCATTTCTGTTCATTCTTAGATACAGAGTCCTAAAGTTAAGTGAGCGCTGAAAAACCTGTAGTTCAGATACCAGAAATATTCAAGCATATGGCTTCTTGCTAGAAATGAACCTTTCTTTCTTTCTTTTTGTTTGGACCATTAATTTCAGAAGCATTATAGACAGAAAAGTGGAGGTAATGGACTTGTACCACTATTGAAATAAGCCCTTCATATTTCCATCCGGTGTCCATTCATTCATCACGATCTTGGTTTTATCATAGTTCATTTTCAAAACAACTTCAGAGCAGACTAACACAAGTTCGCTAACCAATATTTGAAGTTCTTCTACGCTTGTATGTAGAACAGTATCATCAACAAATCTCAGGTTATTTACTCTCTTTCCCAGAATTTTGATTCCCTTTGTTTTCAAATCCTATTTAGAGATTGCTTTTTCTAAGGCTGCAGAAAATAATTTTATTTTACACCCTTCTACACGGCAAAATAATTGGTCTCTTCAACTGCATTCACAAACTCTGGGGAGGTTTTGTACGTGTCTCATAAGACTTTAATACAGACCTGTTCTGTTCCTTGGTTTGTTAGAGCCTCAAACAGAGCTGGGTGACTGAATCAGAATCTATTAAGGCAAGGCAACGAGGTACATGGTACTAATTTGTTGTGCTAATAGTACTGTGTAGGGTATGGTCATTTGCACTAAACACCGCGTGGAACACGGCTTGCTCAGTGGGTTGAACCAGGTGAAGTGTAGTGTCCAATCTGACAGTCAAAATTCTAGTAAAATCTTTGTACATTATGAACATAAGGCGGTAGGGCCATAGTTCTTTATATCTTGACTACTACGAGGGTTGCTCCAAAAGTAATGCACCGCATTTTTTTCAGCAATACTTTATTGAACATAATGAGAATTACACACACGAAAGAATGGTGTTTTATCGACACGCCCGATTTTTCCACGTAGCCTTGTAAGGTGTCAGGCAAATCCAACACCCTCCATGAAAACCCTGGCATGATAGCAAATCTGACAGTATCTCACATAGTTCCGAATAAATCCTGACATTAAATTAACCAAAGTAATACGATGAACGAGTGAGCAAATGGAATACCACGGACTAACACAAGAACGCCTAAATGCATGTCATACCTTCCCACCGTGAAACAGACGCAGTTCCGAGGGAAGAAGCGAGAACAGAAGCCGAGAGCAGAACCGTGTTGAGCTAGAAGGTCCTACGATAAGGGACAGACACCCACATAGCCGGCTGACCGCCAGGACCACCCCCCAGCCCATGTTAAAAGATACAGCCCTCCAGAAGAACAGTATAGATCTTACGATAACACTAAAAAGGCCACACCAGCTGCAAGTTTGAGCGTGAGACTTTTTCGCGTCTCTGATACGTTGCAAACGTTAAAAACATTGCCCCATCACGTTTCTCATTGGATAGACAGAATTTTTGTAGGCGGAGCTTAAAGTTAACATTGAGACACTGACTGGTCAGTTTAAATCACAGCCAGATACCATTTTTAAAAAACCAACTTCGGTAAATTGTAGTAAAGAGAAACTCAAGAGAGTTGCTACCGAGACGGCGAGCTGTGTGCAGCTGCGCCGCCCGCCGCCCCCTGACGCTGCCTAAACACCGACAAGGTAGTGAACGCACGTGATGCCGCATTTTTGAGCACATAAGGCTTCACTCAGAACTGTAGAAGTCTCATCTGTTACATCCCCTTTTTTATGTAATACTAGTGTCGATCGTCAATTAAAACTCATGGTATTCACATTTGCTACTTGAAGTTAAAATCTGAAACGCGATGATTTTTCTGTTATATAACTATTGAGAAGCCACATCAGCCACTGTAACTTACGACAAGTTAAATAAGTAATTAAAGATAATTGAGGGTCACTGTAGATTATTTGGATAGTTTTCTCTTTTATGAAACTTAACTTACATCTAGATTATAGATGTGATATGGCATAGGTCATCCTTCGATCCATTGTAGAACTTGGGAACCCATTCAGGGAATATTCGTTCACATTTTTGTTGAACGCAGTTGGTTTTTATCATCCTGTATTAAAATATTTCCTTTTATGAATAGTGCAATTTATAAACAATGTTATGTGAGTAGAATAAAATTTCCAATGGTAAACTCAACTGCGTTTTCGATGTTATTTTACCAGCTAACTAAAAATAGGAAAGCCTTGAACCCCTTCCACTAAATTTAGTTAGTATTAAGATTCTTTTACAGGGAATGCAGTGGAGCTGACGCTGAAATCATTAAGTATTTGATTATATCATCGCTAGTCTCACTGAACTCTTCTGAACTATACATGTCATGTGTGGTCTGCGGTCTCCTTACCAGCAACAGGTCCCAGGTTCAAACTAGTCAATTCCCTAAAAAACACGCTCAGAGTGTCGTTGCGCGAAAGTGGCAGGGAGACACGACTTAGAACAAACAGACACCACGCAGAATGTTAAAGCCTCCATCCCGTTCTATGGCCTTCCTCCAGCACGCAACAAGAGCGTGTATTCTCTTTCGGTACCTACCTTTGTCGCGGCGGAGGAGCTAGTGCTTCACTGTGCGAATCCCCTCCTCATCGTCCTCAAAATGTCTTCCATGAATGGCATCCTTTAATGGCCCAAACAAGTGAAAGCTCGCTGCAGCATGTCAGGTGTGACAGCCGCGGATAGTCTCCCCGACCGCTGCTAATCGTGGAGCTCCGCGGAACCACCTGATGACCACATCCCCCGTGTCCAGAGACTGAATGTACTTCTGTCGACAGCAGGTGCTCCACCGACTTTGCACAGTCGTTTGCGGATATTCCTCACAGTTTCTTTCTCTGCAGCGAGAGATCCCATGGCGGCACGTTGCTTGTAACATTCATCAGTTACAGCGGTACGTAAAGTGCCCTCAGGCACACACCGTTGGGTGACTTGCGGAGTATAAATGTAGATGTAGACATCACCTACAGACGCCATTTTGAAACTGTCCTGCAGCTACGCTATCTGCCGGAAGTGACGGAAACTTGGCGCACTCACTCAGGAGACTTGAAATAATACATACGTAACGTTTCGCATCCGTAGCATTGTTTTCGGCTGACAAAAAAATTCAGTGCATTACTTTCTAGGGCAACTCTCCTACTTTCTTATATATTAGGGTTATTTTGGCTTTATTACAATCTTCTGGTAATTTTCCGCTGGGTAAACAACTTGAAAATATTTTAGCTAAATTCTTTATAGATAGTATTTTAGTAGCTTGTTGTCAGAGTTGTCACCAAACTGCTTCCTTCTACGACATCAGCACAATACAGATTTGAAAGACAATAACTGTCAGTTTATGGTGCTACTCTGGAAGACAGGCCGGGCAGCTCATAAAACCAGTGCATGTCCAAGTTGTGCGCTGAGGTACGTCGCCTATGACACACCGGAGACAGCTGCATCGCAGAACGAGTAAGCACTCCTTCTCCCTGCAGGAGCGTGGCTGCGCCAGCAGCTGCGAGCCCAGGCAGAGGCCGCGGGGTTGACCCACGCAGTCGCCGTCCTAGGAGTCCTAGCCGTCCGCAGAGCTGCCCTTCGCCAGAGACGGCCTGGGCGCCTTACTGATTAAAGTTCATCACGCCGTAAGAAAAGCAGCTTAGTCGGGACTCTGAACTGCCGAATGAACCGACAGACGTCGCTGCTGCCTTCGCACTCTGCTCAAGGCACTGTGGTCTACTGTAGCGGTAATAAACAAAGTGGATATCGCAGCTGAGTGTGTGAAGCGTCGAAAGAGTTTCGTAAGTTTTCAAACACGCTCGTGCTGTATTAAATGAATCCACTAAGGTACTCGTTACTAGTGGAATACTGTTTGTGGTAAGACTTCCTATGATGTACCAGGTTTGAAGCATCAACTTTTTGTGTGCATGAGTAGGAACATGCCTGCGATTGAATGGAATTGTGCCGAGATTTTGAATGCAAATTAGATGATAAAACACTCCACATCATTGCAGCGGCATGGGGTTACTGCAGAGACCGAAACTTTGAGGTTAGTCAGCGCAACACTCAAACAATTTAGTACCTAAACTGGAAAGCAAACTACGTCCAGATTTCTAACCCAACATGCTACAGAAACCATAAGGGTAAGCAAATGAAAAGGAGACAGATAGAAAGAGGCAAGTAAACTGTTCATTATTTCAAAATTAATCGCCATAACTGTTAACACATTTATCTCACCGTGTAACAGGACGTCAGCGCCTTCGTGGAAAAATGTTTGAAGTGGCTTTCGTAACTCGGAAGGACAGACTCAGCATACAGGAAAGTCAAAACAACCTTCGGTGACATTAAATGGAAGGGAGATAACATTAAGTGGAACGGGAATTCCATTGTTAAATGCAGAGGAGAGAGTGGAGAGGTGGAAAGAATACATTGAAAGTCTCTATGAGGGGAAGATGTGTCTGATGTGATAGAAGAAGAAACAGGAGTCGATTTAAAAGAGGTAGGGAATCCAGTATTAGAATTTAAAAGAGCTTTGGAGGACTTAAGATCAAATAAGGCAGAAGGTATAGATAACATTCCATCAGAATTTCTAAAATCATTGGGGGAAGTGGCAACAAAACGACTATTCACGTTGGTGTGTAGAATGGATGAGTCTGGCGACATACCATCTGACTTTCGGAAAAGCATCATCCACACAATTCCGAAGACGGCAAGAGCTGACAAGTGCGAGAATTATCGCACAATCAGCTTAACAGCTCATGCATCGAAGCTGCTTACAAGAATAATATACAGAAGATTGGAAAAGATAATTGAGGATGCGCTACGTGACGATCAGTTTGGCTTTAGGAAAGGTAGAGGTACGAGAGAGGCAATTCTGACATTACGGCTAATAATGGAAGCAAGGCTAAAGAAAAATCAAGACACTCTCATAGGATTTGTGGACCTGGAAAAAGCGTTCGACAATATAAAATGGTGCAAGCTGTTCGAGATTCTGAAAAAAGTAGGGGTAAGCTATAGGGAGAGACGGGTCATATACAATATGTACAACAACCAAGAGGGAATAATAAGAGTGGACGATCAAGAACGAAGTGCTCGTATTAAGAAGGGTGTAAGAGAAGGCTGTAGCCTTTCGCCCCTACTCTTCAATCTGTACATCGAGGAAGCAATGATGGAAATAAAAGAAACGTTCAGGAGTGGATTTAAAATACAAGGTGAAAGGATATCAATGATACGATTCGCTGATGACATTGCTATCCTGAGTGAAAGTGAAGAAGAATTAAATGATCTGCTGAACGGAATGAACAGTCTAATGAGTACACAGTATGGTTTGAGAGTAAATCGGAGAAAGATGAAGGTAATGGGAAGTAGTAGAAATGAGAACAGCTAGAAACTTAACATCAGGATTGATGGTCACGAAGTCAATGAAGTTAAGGAATTCTGCTACCTAGGCAGTAAAATAACCAATGACGGACGGAGCAAGGAGGACATCGAAAGCAGACTCGCTATGGCAAAAAAGGCAATACTGGCCAAGAGAAGTCTGCTAGTATCAAGAAGCGGCCTTAATTTGAGGAAGAAATTTCTGAGAATGTACGTCTGGAGTACAGCTTTGTATGGTAGTGAGACATGGACTATGGGAAAACCTGAACAGAAGAGAATCGGAGCATTTGAGATGTGGTGCTACAGAGGAATGCTGAAAATTAGGTGGACTGATAAGGTAAGGAATGAGGAGGTTCTGCGCAGAATCGGAGAGGAAAGGAATATGTGGAAAACATTGATAAGGAGAAGGGACAGGGTGATAGGGTATTTGTTAAGAAATGAGGGAGTGACTTCCATGGTACAAGAGGGAGCTGTAGAGGACAAAAACTGTAGCGGAAGACAGAAATTGGAATACACCCAGCAAATAATTCAGGACGTAGGTTGCAAGTGCTGCTCTGAGATGAAGAGGTTAGCACAGGAGAGGAATTCGTGGCGGACCGCATCAAACCAGTTAGAAGACTGATGACAAAAATAATTGCACCTGAATATGTAGGCTACCTCTAAACTTTAAAAATATGTCTCCCATTCGATCTACTAATTGACAAATCGATAAAATTGATGCTATTATCTCTTTCATGGTCAACTGTGAATTTAATTTTTAGGTGGATTTGGTTGAGTTTGTCTGTTACTCCATTTAAATATTGCTTAGTTCCTTTAAATAGTAGTACACTGTCGTTAACGTACCCGTTATAATACAATATTTTCTGCTTTACATCGGGGAATTTACCAAAAATTCTAATTTTCAGATCAGTAAAAAAAAATTTCTGATAAGAAGCTGGATAAACAATCATACATCGCTAGACCGTCTCCAGTGTAACGCATTTTTCCATTAAAGGTGAAGTACCTGAATTCAAGGCTATATTGCAAAAAGACTAACAAGTATATAATTTCACCTACTGTCATAATTTTATGCTGTAGTAAATTATGTTTAATTACTTCTAATGCTTCGTCAGTTGGTGCGTACATGAACATATCAATAACATCCCAAGTATTAAGTAGAGCTGAATATGCTGCAAATAAATGCAGCGCTATTCACTGTAAGAAACTTTATAACTTGTCACAATTCGCTACGGATGGTATCATAAATGACACAGAAACACAAATTAAGTTCTGTGATAAGAAAGTCAATTTAACAATATACAGCTAAACTAGAGTGAGACAGACTTACTAGAGAAAGGACTTCAGCATATCTTGAAGCACAATTTATTAAAGAAAGGCATTAAAGAAATAATTTCTGAGGTAAAAATAGCCTGTATTTCGGCCAAATTAAACAAAAATGACTAAACTAAGGTGGGTTTATAAATGAGGAAAGCATTACGTAATGCTAATAGACTACGTGCAAATACTTATAATATACCAGACCCTACTACAATAAAAACTTTAAATACAAATTTCTAGATGCAAGAGCTTTAGTGATAAGATCTGATAAGGGTAATATTGCAGTGTTATCACAGGAACAAGATTACATTGATATGGCATAAACGAAATTCGTAAAGACCCGCTCAATAAGTTCCAAACGGATCTAAACGCTAAACGTAAATTGAAGTTAATGGTTCAAATGGCTCTGAGCACTATGGGACTCAACTGCTGAGGTCATTAGTCCCCTAGAACTTAGAACTAGTTAAACCTAACTAACCTAAGGACATCACAAACATCCATGCCCGGGGCAGGATTCGAACCTGCAACCGTAGCGGTCTTGCGGTTCCAGACTGTTGAAGTTAATGAATACTAGGCTTCCTACTGCAAGAGCTCAGATTAAAATACAGAAACCTGACAAAGCAATTCGAGTAATTATGCCCAAATTAAAAGATATGTGGTCATGGAATTACCACATGTACGAAAATTATCCAGACTGCAGATAAAGGTCCAGCGTTAAATGTTTTGGAAGAACTGGAAATTCATAGAAAAGAAAATAAACCCGCAAAATTTATTAAACGAACAAAACGAATTTAATCAACACGGGTATCTTGGAGTTATTTGATGAAATGCTATAGATTAGCAGCACTTGATTGATAAGTAGCAGCTCCAGTCTCGTGCACTGACATACGACCGGGAGAGCGGTGTGCTGACCACATGCCCCTCCATAACCGCATCCAGTCACGCCCTGGGGATGACGGTGACACGGTGGCCGGTCGGTGCCGTTGCTGCTTCATGGCCTGCTTGGGCGAAGTTCAGTTTTTTTATAGATAAGCGACCAAAATAGAATATATTTCGTATCATTCTAACAGAAACATTTTTAAAAACAGTAGTTACGAATGCATTTTTGTATAGACATTTCTAAATTCGTATTTATATAATATATTTTGAGAAATATTTTAATTTTCACAGGTGTGCTCGTATTTTTTAAAGATAAGCAGGCATGTACCGATCTGAGATGTCTATACCCGTAAAAGAGGAAATTACTGTAACTTTCGCTTTCTGCAGTTGTAAATTATCTTTGGATAGACTATACTATGGACGAGTATTGTTGTACAATCAGTTTCATCTTTGGCCCTGTCAATGTCATCATTTACACTGTACTTTACACGCACTTTAAACGTAAGTTTACGTACTATAGCACAGCCAGATTAATCTTTAGAGGTATGAGCCAACATTAAAGGCAATCCTAAATGCTGCTAGCCGACTTTAAGCGTAAGTCACCACACTGGGAGTAGAATGTGTACTTTACGTAATGCCAATGTAAGTTTTCCGTTTTGTCTCTGTTTGTGTATTTTACAGTGTATATTCTGACGATGCTCTTGTTCATTTGAAGAGAAACCGGTCGATAATAAATTCTAAGTGCTACTTGTGGCTCTCTTCGAAAACTTAGAGGTCGCTCCGTTTTTGATTGCTATTAATCATTCTTCGATTATGCAATAGCGATTTTTTCCTCTTTTTGTCGCGTAATGCAAGCTCTTATATTAAAAATGGGACACAGATGATTGCAGTTGTCAAGCCGTCCTTCTATTAATGTACACTTGTTTGACTATGAGTATCCGCTGCTAGCCAGAGGGAGGTGGTCCCAACGGTCAACTCGACTCGAGACCAAAGAGTCGTGCCACGTGCACAGTAATGTCGGTCGACGCTCGGCGGGCCGTTGTGGCTCTACCTTCCTCAGTGTCCCACTCAGCCAAAATGGCGTTGTACTGTGCGAGCTGGGTTCAGGCCGGACGCCAGTCATAAAAGAACAGAATGCGGGCTGCCGGTACGGCAACAATACCTTGCCAGGTCCGTGGGAGCTCTAAACTCGTGGAATGTTGGGCGCGCTTTGAAAAAGCCGGTGCACGACATTTTGGCACCAGGCCACGGAGTTTGTTGACCCAATTACTGAAGAAAAGACCAAGCCACACGATGATTGGACGGTACCCAAGAAAGTAGACAGAGTTCAGGTGCCGTTTGCCGAGAGACGTAAATGCAGGAGTAGGGAAGCAGCCTACTCACGCTGTAGTAAATTCACATCAGCCTTTGCATTGTGTGCCAGCCAGTCCGCTGTAACTAGCTCTGACGTCATAAATGTTGCGCAATACTTTAAAAATCAAGTAAATAACCTAAAATGTTTCTAGCATGTCAGGAGTAATAATAAATCAATATGTGTTGAATGTCAGTTCAATAACTTTAACCATTTTCGAAATTTGGACGTTTTTCTGTAAAAATCATTGGCATAACAGAAAAGAGCTACAGACTTAAAAATTTATGTTTAGATTCCTTTTTCATAATAATTTAGTAGGAACAGTACTTTGGATCTCACAAATTAAGATTTTAGTTGAAATTCAATATTTTCTGGTTTTTGTCTTAAAACTTAAGGAAGCAAGATGGATTAAGTAGGCTAATGAATAAGGCTAGGATGTTTATATTTAAGTAGAATGGAGATCCGCTATAATCATAAAGATGTGAGAAGTTTCATTTGAATAACTATAAAACTATAGCGATAGCGTATCTCCAAAGGGCAAGTTCAGAGCTCGTCTACTGCGTGCAGTGTAATTAAATTAATTCTCTCGCCCAAAATAATTGACTTAGCCACATCAGCCTTTTATTATGATTACGTACGTGCGTGCTGATTACGCATTTAAATTGAGAGCTTCATCTGCCATCAGAAAAGGAAGCGATGATTTATTCAATAATTTAATGTGGTGCATTACTAGCCCAACGGCTAGTCGGGAGAGCCGATTTGATTAGGCGTTCCCTTAGCCGTCTGCACCGCGGCGTTGTACAGTATATAAGAACGCTGCGCGAGGAAGCATGGCCCTCCTCGAACATATCCGCATCCTCTACACCTCCCGCCGTCTTGAACCCCCTCACCCCCTGGTTGCTCCTCTCCTCTCCCGTCCCTGCCCCCTGCCACGTCTTCACCGTTGTGTCCCCCCTACCCTCCATCTCTACACCCTTCATCTCCTTTCCCAAGGTGGCTTCCGTCAACTCCCCCTCCCAGATGATGCCCTCTCTCCCTCCATTCATCCTTCCTATCAACTCTGATCCTCAATCCCCCTCCTTTCCTCTGTCCTTTCCCTGGGCTCCCTCTCCCCCCCCCCTTCTGTCCTCTTTTTCTCCCCACTAAACCTCTCCCTACCTCCCTTCTCCCCCCCAGTCCTTTTGTATTCCCCTCCTCTGCCTACCCCACTCCCTGTCGCGTCTGCCCCCCCACCCCTCTTATGGGTCCTCATCCTCCTTCAGCTCCTTTCCCGGCTCCCCCCTTCGCTTTTACTCTCCTTTCCCCCCCTTTTTCGTTTTCCCATCTTCTGTCCAGTTTCCCCCCACCTGCTCTCGACTGTGGTGTCCCATTTGCCAACTTTTTAGTGCAGTGTTCCAGTGACTATTCAGTGTTGTTTGTCTTTCTCGTGTTGCGAACAGCAACCATGCTGTCGCTCGGTGTGAATTTTATTTCCTTTGCGAACAGAATCCAGACTGTCGCCGTGTTTTTTTTTAATTGTCTATTGTTTTCCCTGTCTACTTCGTATGTATTTTTATTCGCGTCATCATCCCTGTGTTGTTGTTTTAAGTTCCACGATTTCTTTTCGCCTTGTTACTCTCTAAGTCTCCGATTTTATCGCCTGTTTTTTATTATTTGTTCTCTTGATCTTTGTCACAAAATCTGTCGGCTGAAGAGCGGCGTACTAAGCTGCTGCCAGCCCGCCCCCTTCGGGGGGAATTGAAATTCAATAAATGAAAAAAAAAAAAGCATGGCCCCAGTTCTCTCCAGACGCTGAATAACACACCATCTGTGTCGGGAGTCGCGTCGCGTCGGTATCATTGCTATAAACAGCCTCGGATGCCGTATTAAGTTACTCGGGATACGCGTAACCATGAAATCATTTTCGAGTGAAGTGTTAATTCTGGGATGATTTTAATTATCTATCTTCAGTTTGCGTATGTCGTATTTTCACGTGCCGCCGCGGGACAGACATTCTACCATTATTTAGCGTGGCGTTTGATGAACATTATCATCAAATTATGGCGAGCATTCACTTAAACATTTAATTTGGACAGTTATAGTTGCATCAGCGCATTAGACTCTGAACTGCTCTGTTAGTTAGATTGTGTGGATTCTTTTTTTTTTTTATCTGTGACTTTCAGAATATACTGAACTATTTTTAGAAAATCGTTTTTGATTATGAATCCCAGACAATCTCCTAATTTCTCAGAGCTATAAGCTGTAGCTATAAGTGTATTCTCAGATGAAGTGGGCACTAGGAATTCTAATTACAGGCTTCACGTTTTGCTAATCACTTTCTGGTTGCCAATATTGTAGTTAGAGAGCCAGTGTTGAGAACGGCAAAACAACAGCATAAATAATAGGAATACTTATATAACAATTAATTTCACCCGCCGCCCCACATATGGTTAATCGGCCGTGAAGTGTTTCAACATTCAAACATTTATACAACAGTAAATTTTCTAACCGCCGCCCCACATATGGTGCATCGGCCGGGAAGTGTTTCAACACTCAAACATTTATACAACAGTAAATTTTCTAACCGCCGCCCCACATAGGTTTTACTCCTATTGATCTGGGCTGCAACTTTAATTGAGAATAGGGTTTGCCACCAAATTGTCAAGACTTTTATTTAGCCTGAAAATTAGGAGATTGGCTAACGGTTAATAAACTTTTCGGGTCAGAGAGGGGTATGTTTTGTTATGTGTATTCCTATTCGGAGGGTGATAACAAACTTGCCGATTGCGACACAAGTTTTCGGTGGCTTCTGTGTGGAGAACTCGGGGGAAAGGGGTTTGGAGACAGACAGATTTTGGATTGAAGATGAGAGACATCTATATTGACTAGAGGTCCTTGGATTTCGTTTTAGGACAGGCAACCCTCGTTTTGCAGACTTGGGATGTGGCCTTCGCTCTTGAGATGTCGGCTTTGGCTTCCGTTTCTGCGGGCTGTGGATATAGTCTACTTCCTCGTGACAATAAATTATGGTAAGATCACGCTGCCATGGCAAATAGGAGATGAGAGTGGTGAGAAAGACACAGGAGCGTTTCTTTTTAAAGTTAATGGGGTGTTGGTTTCGAATTACGCTATGTGCTTCGGGAACTCAAATGGGAATACCTGGAGGGAAGGCGACGTTCTTTTCGAAGAACACTATAGAGAAAATTTAGAGAACCGGCATTTGAAGCTGACTGGTGAACGATTCTACTACCGCTAACATACACTGCGCGTGAGGACCGCGAAGATAGTATACGAGAAATTAGGGCTCATACGGAGGCATATAGAGCGTCGTTTTTCCCGCGTTATATCTGAGAGTGGAATAGGGCAAATGATGACTAGTAGTGGTACACAGTACCCTCCGCTAAGCACCGTACGGTGTTTTCCGAAGTGTCTCTGTACATGTAGAAGTGCTTGGTAGCTCGCTCCAGATTCAGGCACTGGCACCATTGATTGAGATGTGGTTCAGTCTAAGATTTAGCAGTACAAAGTGTCCCTCTGCAAAGCTAGCTGTCAATATAGTCGAAACACTCCAGAGTTTATGGTGTGTTTCTGTTGGTCTACAAGCTGATGCACTAGCGAGTGAGGTTTTGACATTGAATTCGCCTTCAGAGGAACGGGGCTCAAATCCCCGTCGACTGTTCTGATTCAGGTTTTTTATGGTTTCCATAAACTGACTAACGTAAAAGCCAGTATGATTCCTTGGAAAAGGAAAAGGCCGATTTCCTTTCGTATTCTTCCCTAATCCCTAACGACGTCTTCGTCGATGGGACGTTAAAGGCTAACATTCCATGCGTTCCTTGCAACTATGCAAGTTTCCCTATGTACGTTCGTTTCTAATGTACGTGTTAACAGTTAAACACCTGTGTTCAGTTTAACAACTCCCTGTCACATTGCTGTTCAGATAACTCGCCCTTAGGTAATTGTATTGATAACTAATTTGGTTATCTGAATACTCAGTGTTTATTCACAAAAAGTTGACATACACAATGTGAAACAATACACCTGTAATAATCCAATAATTCTACGCCATTTTTTCTGAAAGTTACCAGAACGACGCAGAATTTGTGAAATGATAACATATTCCATCCCCCACTGTAATTGTTCTAGTGTTTCCGGTAGCGGCCAATGTGGGCTAGTCTGTCTTTTCGAAGCGGTAATTGACGTGCAAGACGGCAGGCTACCAAACTCTTCAGCCACCAGCAAATATAAAACCTACGACAAGTTTCACGCGTGTAATCGGTATAAAAACACTCTCAAAGCAAAAGAGTGTGCCGCACTAGTAATCGAACCCGGAATCCCTGCTAAGTGAACACTCATTCTGGAAACTCCCCCTATCTGTGTGTAAGACATTTCCCCGCAGTATCCAGAAATGCTAATACCGCTATTATCAATTCTAGAACACGAATATAATAAAGAATGAAAGTTAAAATATGCTAGGGAATAATTGTGTATAGAATAAGTAAATGAGACTTGACTTCTGTAACGTCCATACGTATCTCTAATCTCTATGACCGTAACAGCACATATAAGTCTGTCACAATATTAGCTCACTCTGAATACGGTGGTGATAGAATACCGAGTTAACTGGCGAAAGAGACTACTTAACTCTTAAATTAATAGTAGAAACACTCTACTGTGTCAGTCTGGAAATTCAACAGTTTATATATCCAGGCCGTAAGATAGATCGTTTCACAATAAAACGTAGTAACTGTGTGTGCTTGTTACAAAATTCACTGACATGGTAGACCCTGTGTGTATCTAATTTCACAGCTCTCGTAAAATCTGTTCTCGCTGACCGTCCAAGTTCTCAGCTAATCGAGAGGGACAAACCTTGGACTGTGATTTAAAAATACGACTGTTTCGAAATCTACGTAGCTGTTGAGTGAAGTGCTGCTATCTAGCGTGCGGAACAGAAATTGTTTGAAACTCACCCAGTTAGCTGCCTTGAGCTATGTGCTGCCATCTTCCTGCATCTTTTGAATGAAAGAGCAGTGCAAGTAAGTGTGTAATCTCTATTTCAAACGTAAAACTTATTTAACTCTGATAGTAAAATTGCGAACCTTGGTTGTCAGTGTTGGTTGCCATACAAACAGATAGTAACTTTTATCTACGAAAGAAGTTATCAATCCAAAAACAACACTGCGTATACGGTGCTAATCTGCATATTTCCTCCAAAGTATGGAAAAATAAAGTTTCGAAATGTTTGTCGTAATTTGCGCATAATAAGGCAGCTACTTACGAAGCAAACTGTAGCAGATGGCCGTCAGATTGACCTTTGGTGTATAATGGTACTAACTGGCACCCAACTTTGAAAGGTGATGCTTCCCTATCTGTCCTCAATATTTAAAACACACTTGTGTTTTTGTTTCACGCCGTTTGCCACAAACAGACGAATAATAGGTACAGAAAGTACTTGATCTTTGACTAATTTGGGTACCGAAATTATAAATATTTGTCGTTCTTCTGTCTGCGCGAACTACCGAAATAGCGCGTTGATAACTTCGGTGTTCTCAGACGTAATGTGATGTACGCTAGACAAGAAAGGAGCAAAATAAGTAGTTGCTGTAATATAGCCTTACTAGGTAGATATGGTGAAAAGGAGCAAGATTACACGTCACAGCAGAGCAAAGCGCCACCATAAATAAAGATATGAGTTACTTACATATCTATATTCACTAAGTAACCGTAGATCCTGATTTACGTTTTCCGTCATTTCCCTAAATCGCTCCAGGCAAATGCCGGGATGGTTCCTTTAAAGGGCACGGCCGACTTCTTTCCCTAACCCGATGAGACCGATGACTTCGCAGTTTGGTCTCTTCTCCCCAAACAACAAACCAACCAACCAACCGCGCTAAGCCGGCACGGTAGCTCAGCGTGTTCGCTGAGTGAAAAAAAAAAAGCGGTTCTAGGCGGAACCGCGCTGCTGCTACGGTCGCAGGTTCGAATCCTGCCTCGGGTATGGATGTGTGTGATGTGCTTTAGGTTAGTTAGGTTTAAGTAGTTCTAAGTCCAGGGAACTGATGACCACAGATATGAAGTCCCATAGTGCTTAGAGCCATTTGAACCAACCGCGCTAATATGCATTCGACGAACAAACCAATTTTTCATTGTTAACGCACATAGTTTAACAGAAAGGGAAAAGTGATGCGTGAAACCTGTTTTAATGAAGTAAATCAGACTGAATTGCCCGACCAATCGTTTGTGTTACCTTTTAATTGTACAAGGGTCATATAGCTAGTGCTGTCGATTTCAGTATTGTACGGGAATAATTTCACTGTAGACTCCTTACCAATTGTAGTCTGATGACACGTTCTGTTTATCTATATTACCTGTTTATTTTGTGCGTTTCATTGCTATTGTATTTGCTATCAATGAATTCTGCGGATTTGTAGTTCATCACAGGCTTAAAAGATTTGACTGTAGCTGTCATGCCTTAGGATATCACAAACTCATAAATGCGTATTCACAGCGGATATGATAAGGTATCTAGCACACATTCGGATTAGGAAATTTAGGTAACTTCCCTCGAATTGTAATCTGCGTTTGCGAAACTACTTGACCGCTAAAATTGAGAGGCGTCCTTCACATGGATTAAAGAGTAAATGCAAGGGAACAAGTTACTAGTACAGGGCTATTACAAATGATTGAAGCGATTTCATAAATTCACTGTAGCTCCACTCATTGACATATAGTCGCGACACACTACAGATACGTAGAAAAACTCAAAGTTTTGTTCGGCTCAAGCCGCACTTCAGGTTTCGGCCGCCAGAGCGCTCGAGAGCGCAGTGAGACAAAATGGCGACAGGAGCCGAGAAAGCGTATGTCGTGCTTGAAATCCACTCACATCAGTCAGTCATAACAGTGCAACGACACTTCAGGACGAAGTTCAACGAAGATCCACCAACTGCTAACTCCATTCGGCGATGGTATGCGCAGTTTAGAGCTTCTGGATGCCTCTGTAAGGGGAAATCAACGGGTCGGCCTGCAGTGAGCGAAGAAACGGTTGAACGCGTGCGGCCAAGTTTCTCGCGTAGCCAGCGGAAGTCGACGAATAAAGCAAGCAGGGAGCTAAACGTACCACAGCCGACGGTTTGGAAAATCTTACGGAAAAGGCTAAAGCAGAAGCCTTACCGTTTACAATTGCTACAAGCCCTGACACCCGATGACAAAGTCAAACGCTTTGAATTTTCGGCGCGGTTGCAACAGCTCATGGAAGAGGATGCGTTCAGTGCGAAACTTGTTTTCAGTGATAAAGCAACATTTTTTCTTAATGGTGAAGTGAACAGACACAATGTGCAAATCTGGGCGGTAGAGAATCCTCACGTATTCGTGCAGCAAATTCGCAATTCACCAAAAGTTAACGTGTTTTGTGCAATCTCACGGTTTAAAGTTTATGGCCCCTTTTTCTTCTGCAAAAAAACGTTACAGGACACGTGTATCTGGACATGCTGGAAAATTGGCTCATGCCACAACTGGAGACCGACAGCGCAGACTTCATCTTTCAACAGGATGGTGCTCCACCGCATTTCCATCATGATGTTCGCATTTCTTAAACAGGAGATTGGAAAACCGATGGACCGGTCATGGTGGAGATCATGATCAGCAATTCATGTCATGGCCTCCACACTCTCCCAACTTAAAAAACCGATGGATCGGTCGTGGTGGAGATCATGATCAGCAATTCATGTCATGGCCTCCACACTCTCCCGACTTAACCCCATGCGATTTATTTCTGTGGGGTTATGTGAAAGATTCAGTGTTTAAACTTCCTCTACCAAGAAACGTGCCAGAACTGTGAGCTCGCATCAACGATGCTTTTGAACTCATTGATGGGGACATGCTGCGCCAAGTGTGGGAGGAACTTGATTATCGGCTTGATGTCTGCCGAATCACTAAAGGGGCACATATCGAACATTTGTGAATGCCTAAAAAAACTTTTTGAGTTTTTGTATGTGTGTGCAAAGCATTGTGAAAATATCTCAAATAATAAAGTTATTGTAGAGCTGTGAAATCGCTTCAGTCATTTGTAATAACCCTGTAGAAAGAGAAAAATTAACATTATACAACGGTCCTCCCTAGAAGAAGTTTTATTTACATGTTTTAGATGCTGTAGCAGTGCTACACAAAAACTGTTTATCACAGATTTAAGTACACTCGTTTCACACACAGTGCAAAATGTTCTGTTTAAATTCTTCCCATGCTTCTGATCGATTGTAAAATATTTTCTTCTTGATTAATTCCAGTGCTGGTCACAATAATAATTTGATGTGGTTCATATCGTGTTTAATATCCTTCGTGCTGCAACAAGATGTCGACCTTTTTTCCAGTCCTGTCTTGCTTCAGATTATTCAAGTAGAATTCCCTAAATGCAATAATTCTGCTTGGATGGAGTTTTATTCACCTACTGCATGTTGTAGATTATATTTGGTCATAAAAACTGAGCCAAATACATAAAATCTAGTTGTCTTGCGCAATAACAATAGCGTATCATACAGTCGTTTTCAGTTACAAAACATACATACCTGTTGTGTACATAGCTCTGCGTAGTCAGCGCATACACAACTTTCCCACTAGAGCACGCCTCGCTAAGCACAACAGCGTAGGCGCAGCGCTCATCCTACTCCGCACTACGAGATGGCACAGTCTTAGAGACGGACCAAATTCTGCTTCCGCCGGTCCGCGTATTAATATGTAACGCAGCCAATGAGATTGCTGCTAATGTAGAACCTTTTCTCCTTGCGGATCACACTTGCGTAGTGATACATGAATGCGCGAGGTATTATAACAAGTGCACAGACCTCCGATTAGTCAGTCTGCATTTGTCTGCACCAGTCTGTACGAGTCTGCATTAGTCTGTACCAGACTATAGTCAAGTTTCAGTCTGTGCCTAATAAGATTACCAAATTCCTGTACGTAGCCATGAAGATAAATGTATAGACACTTTGTCAAGTATCAGAGATATGTGAGAATAAAATTAATGTACCAAGACCAAAGGAACTTCAGATTGTCAATTGTAAATAGCATCCAGAATCAAGTTACGTAATGTTTATATTTGTTATTATTTTAATAAATGTGTGTGAAAATTAATCAAGTTCTGTTTAAAGTTGGTCACCGTCAATCTGCTACTCTAAGCATGCAAGTGGCATTTCTATTGTCTGACCTAACGGCAGAAGATAAACACGCCACGATAAGACCACAAGACATATTGCTGACACTCGCCTACTTTGTTAGAGCGACAAGTCAAATAACCTGATGGTGTGTGTACCGAAGGTCTTACAGTACGCACACCACAACACCGAAGTCTCAGATTTAACCCTGGTTAGAGCGCGAGAGATTATTTCATCCTTCTGCAGCTGTTCTCACTACTGTTCAAGGGGTTGCTGGTAACATAGATCGAACCGGTACCATTCAATAATCTCCTGAATATGCTGCATAGGAAACAGTTTCAGTGTCTTGGTCCCAGTGTTTTGTCGAATATCTTTGAGAAAGAAAGCGTGTAACAACAAGAGAATTACAGTGAAGTGGCCAAATTAGTGACGTGTAGGAGCAGCAACATTTGGGGTGATAACATTCTCAGACGCTTCCTCAGTCCTGCACTGCTCAGGTTCTGGAACATACCGACAGGATAGTGGAGCCATGGCGATTCCAGTGCTGTGGCCAACCCCGCTGGGTTTCTCGGTTGAGGATCCACAGAACGTACAGCCCAGTTGAGGTGACCATGCAGAATCTCGGTTGCGTTTAAATCCGAGAGTCTGATGGTCAGGTGAGTATGGTAAAGTCATCCTGGTGTTCTTCGAACCACGCACATGCACTGTGAGCTGTGTGAAACGTTCAGCTGTCCTGGTGGTAGATGCCATCATGCTGAGGAAAAGCAAACTGCTTGTATGGGTGGACTTAGTCCTCAAGGATATATTGATACATGTATTGATCTACTGTGCCTTCCAAAATGACGAGATTACCCGGGAATGCCACGAAAGCATTCCCCAGAGCATAACTCTCTCTCCTCTGGCCTAGGCCGTACACACCAAAGGAGCATAAAACGCGAGTCATGTGAAAAGGCCACTTTTCGCCATTTAATCGACGTCCAGTTGCAGTATTGGCGTGCAAATTCCAGCCTTCGTTGCCAATAAACGGCAGGCAGCAAGGATGCATGAACCAGGAGCCTGCCGTGGAGACCCAAAATGCATCGATGTTCACTGAAAGGTAGTTGAGGAAACACTGTTTGTACGAGGGCTGTTCAGAAAGTAACCTCCGGTTGATTTAAAAAAATACACCAAGTTAAATAAAAATATTTTAATATATACATCTTACAACTACATCTTTGCACTATTTTTCTACATAGTCTCCATAGCGATTGAGGCACTTATCGTATCTCTTCACAAGCTTTGAAATTCCTTCTGCATAAAAATCACCCGCTTGTGCCTGGAGCCAGCCTGTGACCGCATCTTTGAGCTCTTCGTCGTCATCAAACCGCTGTGACCCGAGCCATTTCTTCAAATGCATGAAGAGGTGATAATCACTTGGCGCCAGGTCTGGGCTGTGAGGTGGATGGTTGATAACGTCCCACTTGAAGGACTCAAGAAGGGCCGTTGTTCTGCGAGCAGAGTGAGGACGGGCGTTATCGTGCAAAAAAACGATATCGGAAGTCATCATGAACGTTTTCTCGTCCACTTTAAAATGCAGCACACATTTCAAACTGCCACAAAAACTAAACTAGCGCAGGTACGACGTTCACTCGACTACGGCTTGATGCCGACTGACCTGTTGAGTGCGTGAACGCACAGATGGCGTCGCTACTCCCCCCACAGCCCGCACTGTGACCAATCGGAGGTTACTTTCTGAACCGCCCTCGTAGAATGTACGCCGAATAACGTGACCGGCAGATGCGTAGTCGGCAGGGCACACGTGGGAAAAGCAGTAGTGGTGGGGGTTGTGGGCCGGCGCTGTAGGGGAAACGCCGAGAACTGGGAGGGAAGTATCATTCCAAGCTAAACCCTACACTCACATTTTTTGTAAATATAAGTTGGACCTCTCCATGTCCACACTTGCAAAGTGACCATTCAAAAAGATCTACTGTCACCTCTGCTTTGGTTAATATTTACGAAAAATTCCGCTGAAAATGCAACAAAAGCAGTGATTTAATTTCACCTGGCTTTTTAACAATCTTTAACTTTCAGAAGAGCATCATGAGTGGAGAATTTTGATTAAAACCTACACTTATCTTGTTACCATGTTAACATTTGCTTGTTTTGCCAAAACACAGTGGAGGCTACATAGTGTCACCCCACTAACATGTTGTGCAGATGCAGCTATACGAGAATTCTGAAACTGTGGTTTTAGCGAGGGACTGAGAAAAAGTAAGGTCAATAGCTTATAAAAAAGCAAATCCTCAGTACAAAAATAAATGTGTAATGTCTACACTTATGCTGTTTTAATGCTCACATCACGTTTTTTTAACCAGCTATCGATGGCCCTTAAAAATTACATTTTTTCTTCTATGAAGTCTGTCGGTAGCGGAATAACTCGCTAGATAATGAAGTTTTGGGTAATAACCTTATGACAAAACACTCTCCTGTTTGCATGCTATCATTTGCCAAAATGTTTTTTCAGTATCTCAATCCGTTTATGAAATATGAGAAATATTCCAAATATTTCATTGTGGCTTTGTCACTGGCGCGCGACATCGCAAATGAGTGTGCTACATCAGATCAGTTTTCTCGAGACTGGAGACAGATAGACGCATCCACTCAAATCTAAAGAAAATGTCAACATCATAGCTAAATACCGTATGCAGCTAATATTATGTAACATGCATCAAACGCAAAATCATAGCTGACCCTATTTTTCAATACAAACTTTTTCGAATTTCACGCAGTATCCTACATAAATGCAAATATTACGATGACTATTACTATTAACAAAATGATGGGGATGTCATCATGAAGCTTACATACAAAGCTATAAGTAACGTAAAAATGAAATTTTTCTACTGAATACTTTCAGTAAAATAGTGTCAGGAACTCTGCATACTCGGTCACTAGACACACTATCAAACAACTCGTATTAATGAGTTTTATTACAACTAGACAAATACAATTACATAACTTTGACAGATGTGCTGCAAGTAAAGGTCGACATTCAAAAAAAAAATCAGTCTTCTTCAGAATAGACAAACTCAAGTCTGTGCCACGTAGAGAGGCTAATAATATGCTACAATGCATCCACTAATGAAGTGGCTAACATTGAAGCTGCTATTGAAGTGGGCTGCCACCAGTCAGGCGCGGCGCTCATATCTTCAGCACCAAGGGGCCGCTACTGTCGCGTTGTCGTCCTGAAGGGACGTTGGTTAGTGTGCAATTGGCTGATCCCTTCTCACAGCCTTCTCTTCTCTGTCGTTCCCAACTGGCGTGCCGCTGCTGACTTTACGCCGTAACAAATCCTATTGTCGGAGCATGTCGCTGACCAGCAGAAAGATGGCAAACAATGTTGGGCTCCCCTCCCAAACAAATTAATGAGCTCGCCCAGCGGTTTTCACGAAACTGGTCCCAATGTACCGGCCACCGTATCCTGCACTGACTGTAGATGTTAGTGATATGGGCCTGTAATTCAGTGGATTACTCCTATTTTCCTTTTTAGGTATTTGTGTGATCTGAGAAATTTTCCAGTCTTTAGGTAAGGATCTTTCTGTGAGCAAACGGTTGTATATAATTTGTTAAATATGGGGCTATTGTATCAGCATACTCTGAAAGGAACCTGACTGGTATACAATCTGGACTGGAGGCCTTGGCTTTATTAAGTGATTTAAGCTGCTTTCCTACACCGAGGATATCTACATTACTGGCCATTAAAATTGCTACACCAAGAAGAAATGCAGATGATTAACGGGTATTCATTAGACAAATGTATTATACTAGAACTGACATGTGATTGCATTTTCACACAATTTCGGTGCATGGATCCTGAGAAATCAGTACCCAGAACAACCACCTCTGGCCGTAATAACGGCCTTGATACGCCTGGGCATTGAGTCAAACAGACCTTGGATGGCGTGTACAGGTACAGCTGCCCATGCAGTTTCAACAAGATACCACAGTTCATCAAGAGTACTGACTAGCGTATTGTGACGAGCCAGTTGCTCGGCCACCATTGACCAGACGTCTTCACTTGGTGAGAGATCTGGAGAACGTGATGGGCCATGGCAGCAGTCGAACATTTTCTGTATCCAGAAAGGCCCGTGCAGAACCTGCAACATGCGGTCGTGCATTATCCTGCTGAAATGTAGGGTTTCGCAGGGATCGAATGAAGGGTAGAACCACGGGTCGTAACACATCTGAAATGTAACGTCCACTGTTCAAAGTGCCGTCAGTGCGAACAAGAGGTGACCGAGACGTGTAACCAATGGCACCCCATACCATCACGCCGGGTGATACGCCAGTATGGCGATGACGAATACACGCTTCCAGTGTGCGTTCACCGGGATGTCGCCAAACACGGATGCGACCGTCATTATGCTGTAAACAGAACCTGGATTCATCCGAAAAATGACGTTGTGCCATTTGTGCACCCAGGTTCGCCGTTGAGTACACCATCGCAGGCGCACCTGTCTGTGATGCAGCTTCAAGGTTAACCGCACCCATGTTCTCCGACCTGATAGTCCATGCTGCTGCAGACGTCGTCGAACTGTTCGTACAGATGGTTGTTGTCTTGCAAACGTCCCCATCTGTTGAGTCAGGGTTCGAGACGTGGCTGCACGATCCGTTACAGCCGTGCGGATAAGATGCCTGTCATCTCGACTGCTAGTGATACGAGGCCGTTGCGATCCAGCACAGCGTTCCGTATTACCCTCCTGAACACACCGATTCCATATTCTGCTAACAGTCATTGGATCTCGACCAACGAGAGCAGCAATGTCGCTACACGATAAACCGCAATCGCGATAGGCTAGAATCCATCCTTTATCAAAGTCGGAAACGTGAAGGAACGCATTTCTCCTCCTTACACGAGGCATCACAACAACGTTTCACCAGGCAACGCCGGTGAACTACTGTTTGTGTATGAGAAATCGGCTGGAAACTTTCCTCATGTCAGCACGTTGTAGGTGTCGCCACCGGCGCCAACCTTGTGTGAATGCTCTGAGAAGCTGATCATTTGCATATCACAGCATCTTCTTCCTGTCGGTTAAATTTCGCGTCTGTAGCACGTCATCTTTGTGGTGTTGTTATTAACTGGAATTCATGAATGTTCACTTCGGCTTCCTTGGTGAAGGAGTTTCGGAAAACCGTGTTTAATAACTTTACTTTAGTGGCACTGTCATAAGTGACTTCACCATTGTAATCGCGCAGTCAAGGAATTGGTTGCGTCTCGCCACTGGTGTGCTGTGTGTATGACCAGAATCTCTTCGGGTTTTCTGCCGGATTCCGAGAGCTTCGTTGTGTAAATTATGAAAAGCACCTCGCATTGAAATTCGCGCTATATTTCGAACTTCTGCAAAACTTTGCCAGTCTTGAGGATTTAGCGTTCTTTTAAATGTGGCATTCTTTTTTCGTCGCTTCTGTAACAGCGATCTGACCCGTTTTTGGGTTGGATGCCGTCCCCGAGAATATATGTGTGCTTGTATTGATCCATTGTGCCTTCCAGGATGCAGAGATCATTCTGGGGATGCCACAAAAACATTACCCACACCATAACGCTACCACTTCAGGCGTGGACCCTTCCGACGCACGTTGCAGCGTGTTTCTGACATATCACGCTATACACGTCAAGGGCCACCTTTCACCTGAAAAGGCCACCATCGCCACTCATTGCGGTATTGGCGGTATTCCAGCCTTTGTCACCGTGAACAGCAGTTAGCACGTGTGCTTGAACCAGGTGTCTTCTGCAGAGGCACACACACAGCAGCGTTCGCCGAGACACCGGTGGCAGCCCGTCGTTCATCTGGCCTCTTGGTTGCTCAACAACTGCACGTCTGTTCGCCCGTACACGTCTCCGCAGCCAGCGCTCACCCTTGTTGCCGGCCGCGGTAGCCGAGCGGTTCTAGGCGCTTTAGTCTGGAACCGCACGACTGCTACGGTCGCAGGTTCGAATCCTGCCTCGGGCATGGATGTGTGTGATGTCCTTAGGTTAGTTAGGTTTAAGTAGTTCTAAGTTCTAGGGGACTGATGACCTCAGATGTCAAGTCCCATAGTGCTCAGAGCCATTTGAACCATTTGAACCCTTGTCATTTGTGGTCCGTGGTACACCACAGTTCCCTAGGCTCCAGTTACAACAGCGCCACTTTGCTATGCACAGTATACTTAAATCACTGCGAAACGCGAACAGTTCCCAGGCTTAGCCGTTCCGGAAATGCTTTCACCCGAAAGCCAATAATCACGTCCGATAAATCGCTCCGTTTCCGCACTACGAGATCGGCTGTACATTTTTCCGCATCCCACCCAACGTGCTTTATACATCCACCCGTGAGTGGTTATTGCACAATGAAGTAGAACATACATTATGTTAACATTAATGTGACTGGACCGTGTATTTGTATTTATTTCCCTTTTTGTTATACAATTTCACTTAAATTTCTTAGTTTTCACTAGTTTACAAATCTCACTTGGCAATTCTTTAAATCAGTTACGGTCTTCATGTATTCAGTGTATTTATACAACGAAAATTATTACACTCTAATACTGTTTGTATCTAATAACAAAGTTGCTCATCAAATACATATGTACACATGGTTTTTTTACACTTGCTAATACTACTTACGGCGTAATCTTTTCAACTTTCTAACGTGAATTTGCAGAGAATAAAGTCCTTAGCTTAATGTAAACTTACATATAAAATGAATAAACAACGGCGCGTGTTTGTTGTTATTGTTGTGGTCTTCAGTCCTGAGACTGGTTTGATGCAGCTCTCCATGCTACTCTATCCTGTGCTAGCTTCTTCATCTCCCAGTACCTACTGCAACCTACATCCTTCTGAATCTGCTTAGTGTATTCATCTCTTGGTCTCCCTCTACGATTTTTACCCTCCACGCTGCCCTCCAATACAAAACTGGCGATCCCTTGATGCCTCAGAACATGTCCTACCAACCGATCCCTTCTTCTGATCAAGTTGTGCCACAAACTTCTCTTCTCCCCAATCCTATTCAATACTTCCTCACTAGTTATGTGATCTACCCATATAATCTTCAGCATTCTTCTGTAGCACCACATTTCGAGAGCTTCTATTCTCTTCTTGTCCAAACTACTTACCATCCATGTTTCACTTCCATACATGGCTACACTCCACACAAATACTTTCAGAAATGACTTCCTGACACTTAAATCTATACTCGATGTTAACAAATTTCTCTTCTTCAGAAACGCTTTCCTTGCCATTGCCAGTCTACATTTTATATCCTCTCTACTTCGACCATCATCAGTTATTTTGCTCCCCAAATAGCAAAACTCCTTTACTACTTTAAGTGCCTCATTTCCTAATCTTATACCCTCAGCATCACCCGACTTAATTCGACGACATTCCATTATCCTCGTTTTGCTTTTGTTGATGTTCATCTTATATCATCCTTTCAAGACACTGTCCATTCCATTCAACTGCTCTTCCAAGTCCTTTGCTGTCTCTGACAGAATTACAATGTCATCGGCGAACCTCAAAGTTTTTATTTCTTCTCCATGAATTTTAATACTCCGAATTTTTCTTTTGTTTCCTTTACTGCTTGCTCAATATACAGATTGAACAACATCGGGGAGAGGCTACAACCCTGTCTTACTCCCTTCCCAACCACTGCTTCCCTTTCATGTCCCTCGACTCTTATAACTGCCATCTGGTTTCTGTACAAATTGTAAATATCCTTTCGCTCCCTGTATTTTACCCCTGCCACCTTTAGAATTTGAAAGAGAGTATTCCAGTCAACATTGTCAAAAGCTTTCTCTAAGTCTACAAATGCTAGAAACGTAGTTTCATACAGTAAAGCTGCATTCCCTCGGGAAAAATTACGGCTGTAGTTTCCCCTTGCTTTCAGCCGTTCGCAGTACCAGGACAGCAAGGCCGTTTTGGTTATTGTTACAAGGACAGATCAGTCAATCATCCAGACTGTTCCCCTTGCAACTACTGAAAAGGCTGCTGCCCCTCTTGAGGAACCACACGTTCGTCTGGCCTCTCAACAGATACCCCTCCGTTGTGGTTGCACCTACGGTACGGCTATCTGTATCGCTAGGCACGCAAGCCTCCCCACCAACGGCAAGGTCCATGGTTCATGGGGGGCGTGTTTGTATCTCCACAAAAAATCGACACGACAGTATTACGGTACTTCTTTATGAGTATGACGGATGCAGCGATGCTTCATAAGAAGAAACTAATGAAATTGCTTCTCTCTTAATGTCTTTTGATGTTTGAAAAATTTCAGTGCACAGTAATTTACTTTTGGGTAAATCGTAAAGATCTTATAGAATTGAGTTTATGACACTCTGTTACCCAGTTGTCAGTGCATAGCTAAGGGATTTCTGGTTGTTCTTTCCAATGATTTTTCGCTTGTTGTAGTTGCCATAAGCCCTTCCTAATGTGCGTTCAACATTAAGTAACTTTTGTGCATACACAACCTGGCAGAAGTGTGACGACTTTCATTTTTCTCGTTTTGTGTTGCACAAATATGACTGGTCCGTCAAAGATGTGACAACAGTTCTCGCTGTTATTTTGTGGATACTATCCAAATTTAAGGTACTGTATCCTCAATTTTACACTTTAGCCGGTGTGGCCGAGCGGTTCTAGGCGCTTCAGTCTGGAACCGCGCCTTCGCTACGGTCGCAGGTTCGAATCCTGCCTCGGGCATGAATATGTGTGATGTCCGTAGGTTAATTAGGTTTAAGTAGTTCTAAGTTCTAGGGGACTGACGACCTTAGAAATTAAGTCCCATAGTGCTCAGAGCCATTTGAACAATGTTTTTCCCCTGCCCCCGCTCCCCTAGGAAGGGGAATATACTTATGCATATTCGGGCGCCAAAGACATAATAGTGAACTTTTATTTGACAGAATTCGCTGCTAACTGGGCCGACGTGTCTAAAGTAGAGCTTGAGTGCAGCAATGAAAGAAGTTTCTTTGTGTCACAGACCAAAAATCAACGGAGTGCATTTGTACATATGGTTGAAGAAGAGCAGGCTGAGTAGAACCATCGACCACAGGCTGCAAATTTCACGATGAAGTAATTTTGAAGAACAAAGTGCTTGTGAAAAATTTGTGTAGCGAACGATTGTGCCTTCCTGCTGCCGACAATGGTGCAGTGGAGGAGCTAAAGAACAAAACGTTTTCTATGGTGTTGAACCGGTCATGGAATATGTTTTTGAAAATTTCTTTGACAATTAAATCTTAAAGACGTGTTAGCCTTGCTTACTCGCTTTGGACTGCCGTAAGAGATGTGACGTGTTAATGATCTAAGAACCTCTAGCACTGCACTTGATATTGGCATAAAAGAAGAAATCTAGATAGTAGAAAAGGTAAATACAGTATTACATTCAAATGGCGATTCGCTTTTTTAAAAAGGTTGGAGAACAATTTTTAAATATGTAGTTTAACATTCTTGCCTTCATAGCACTAAAAGCAATAATTACTGAAATAACTAATCAGTCTTTATGAGACTAGAGATTTTGTTTGTGAAATACAGTACCGGCTGGGAATAATCTTTAAATATTTCAATGCTACAAAGATTCTGCAAATGTTCGACAATAGTAACGACAGGTTGAATCAAATATATACATTATTGCACAACTAATTCCAAACAGTATAGTCTTTGTAAGTTAATTACATAAATTTTGATCATACCGAACAACTGCGAGCTACTAGACAATGTAACAATATTTCGTAATTAGAGAAAAAGCACGTACAGTTTAATAACGTCAAGAAAGACTTGCGTATTCATATGGTGAGTGGCTCTGTGCTACTGGGGTACAGAAAGTCTTGCGTACAGACTAATTAAAATTATCAAATTAAAATTATCAATTAACTTTTTGTCGCAATTGAAGGCGTTCACGGATTTTTCAACAGTAATTTTTAATTCGTGTAGTACTTTTGGAAACACATAAGTGCTAATTAATTATTTCATAATAAGAAAAGGCATTTACAATTTTCGTAGGCCAATTTTACTCACATTATATTCGTTATATACGCTTATAAGCCAGCGAAAGCAAGAATTACGAGAATTTTTATTTCACTGACCGAATATTCCTACTTATTTTCATTATATTGATGCACCGCGTTATGTCATTTGAAGATTTAATGTGTGTGTGTGTGCGTTTCATTATCTGAGTTTCTGTTACGAAGTCAAAGTTACAGCTGAGTTGGTGTAAGTTGGTCCCTAACAACTGCAGTGGGCTGGGCGCAGCATCTTCACGCGCCAAGGTCAACCACGAACATAAGATTTTGTAAACGTCTCTATGGCAATGCCACAGTGTAGTCACAGCTCTGAAGACGGCTATTGTTTCCGCCTGCAGTCGTCGGTGTTTTGCAGCTGAAAGCTGGCAACAGCGCTACGAACTGTCAGGTATCTTCTACGGCGACTCAAATATAATGGACATTATACATTACGAAATACTGTTCCATTTATAACGTTTCGTATTTGCTCCATTCGCAATGAGTATCTCCCATTACAGTATCTGACATTATCGCAACTCATCGTAGAATCTTTTTGCATTACTACAAGGAACTACATGGCAATCGGATCTTTGTAGTATTCTTTTATTTTTATGGTATTTACGAAATTCACAGTCTAGAACTGAGATATCAATCAGCAAAAGTAGTTCTATCCAACTTTCAAAAATTCTCGATAAAAGCGACTTCGAATTTTACCGACCGACGTTAATATGTCAAAGCAAGGTCAGTTTTTCATGACAGAATACGTGGCGGTGTGATTGTATGTTCGTCTCCCACGTGTCTGGCGCACGCTCTATTCGTAGCCGTGGCAAAATTATTCAATGACTATTTCCCTGAAGCGTAAAATGAAAAAAATACATAATCTATAATGTCTTTTGATTCAAACAATCTTTCATAGATCAGTAATTAATGACTCGCATTTGCAATACAAACTGGATTTTTGTGTGTAACATGTAATTAGAAATAAAAAGACGCGCATTTTCATAAAAATATCAAATAATTAGCATATATTTAATGTATGTTATATGTAAATGACGTAAAAATGAAGAAAATAATGACCGAAACGAGATTCGAACCAGGCATTACCACTTTCGAGCACTACCCACTTTTTTCTATGTTTATGTATTTTAAACTTCATTCAACTGCTAGTAGAACACGCACCTCTATTTAAAAATTTGCATTAACCAGGATTCGAATGTAAAACCCCCAAGTGACAGGCGAGCATTCTTCCACACAAGCGCACGATGAATCGAGGAAAACCGACCTTGCTTTAGCGTATTAAAGACGGTTGGAAAACTTCAACGTCAATTTCTCGAGAATTTTTGAGAGTTGTTTTAAAGGATTAAAATTTGAGTTTTGAAGTTCACGCCTCCTTGTAAAGGATGTTCACACAATAACTAAATCTTTGCGTAAGCAGACAGCCCAGTGGTAATGGTCGTGGGAGAGGGGGTGGTGGTTGTGTTGTGAACACACAGCGTGCAGTGGGAGAGGTGGAACTCGACAGCTAAGGGCTATGCACAAACACACATCACGCATAACTTGTGAGCTACAGCTAGAAGGCGACAAACGATGGTGTTAACAAGTTAAGTCAATACGACCAATAATTCGGCAAATACAGTCGTTCGGAATCGATAGCTTTCACAGACACTATCGAAAAATAAACATTCGCGTAAGCACAGTACCAACCAAACCAAAACAAGTCTGGTCACGTGCCGTCAGAAGAAAATTTCGTAAACCTAAAGAGTGGTCAAAATGTGTTACACCAGACACTGATAAAGTAAAATAAAGAACATGTGTCTCGTGAAAATAAAGGGTGTCCCACATAAGACCGGTACGCCTCACGTACAGATTAATCACCTCTAGTCGAACTGCTTGTATAGTGGCAATACTGTCTCGAAAGTTGGCTATACTGCATTTTATCGGACAGCTGACTACAGCTGTGTGTTCGTGCGTCAGTTGTTGAGAGAAGTTCGCATTATTGAGTTGTTGCAGAAATGGGGCAGTTTGCATTAAACAGGGAATTGATATTGTGGAATATTATATAAAGACAGGCTCCAGCAAGGAATTTAGAAATGTTTCAAGCGAAGTATCCTGGTAGGAAACGCCCCACGATCGGCGCTATTCGAGATGTGTACAAGAAATGGAGGCTTGTAGCATCCGTTCAGGATGTGCAGAGGAACAGGCGACCGACAGCGAAAACCCCTGGAACTGTAGACAGGATTCGCACAGACATTACGAGAAGTCCCCACCAGCGCTAAGAAGGTTGTCGCAACAGGTTGGCGCGTACCTGGGACATCGTGTTGGTTGGTTGGTTGTTTGGGGGAAAAGACCAAACAGCGAGGTTATCGGTCTCATAGGGTTAGGGAAGGATGGGGAAGGAAGTCGGCCGTGCCCTTTCAAAGGAACCATCCCGGCATTTGCCTGGAGCGATTTAGGGAAATCACGGAAAACCTAAATCAGGATGGCCGGACGCGGGATTGAACCGTCGTCCTTCCGAATGCGAGTCCAGTGTGCTAACCACTGCGCCACCTCGCTCGGTGGACATCGTGTCATCGTGTTCTAAAAGATATGAAATTAAAAGGCTATCGTGTGAATGTGATGCAAGAGTGGATATCTGAGGATCAGGAAAAAGGAGTTCATTATTGTAACTGGCTGTTAACGTCAACTGCTAACGGTTACTTGGACCCCCTGCTTTACTTCATATCAGATGAGCTCTGATTGCATTTGTCAGGTTATGTAAACTCCCAGAATTTCAGATACTGATCGCAGGACAATCCACATATTCTGTTCGAAGAACATCTCCACTCAGTGAAGACAGGTGCATTATTGGCCCCATATTTCTCAGTTACACCTTAAAGAGTGTCAGATATCTAGAGATCTTTGACTCTGTGTGCACAGTTAACAGATGCAGAGAAGCTTGTACAGTATCCCAACAAGGTGGAGCAACCGCTCACACACTCAGCCACAGTAAGGCCCACATCACCAACATGTTCCCTGAAGGCAGAGTTGTCAGCAGAGGTCTCTGGCCCCCAGGTTAATATGGTGTGATTTTTATTAACGAGGCACACTAAAAAGCAAGGTGTATGCTGACAATCCTCTCACAATAGACGGTCTTAAACGGTACATTGCTGGAGAAATTAATGACATCATACCTGGCAGACTCGCAGCCTGTTTCTGGTAACGTCATTGCACGAAGTCAGTGGTGCCTGGCTGCCCACGGTCAGCAATTCTCGCATCTCTTATAAACAGATAACTACAATTTTTAACGTTACTATTGTCTATTCTTTTTTGTTACTTGAGTCTCTCGCGTGAGGCGTACCTGTAGTTTTGATAACGCGTTTGGCCACATTGACTAAAAATTAAATTTTTCTTATCTTTCCTTCGCGTCTTCCCGTAGTGGTGAAGCATGTAGCAATGACTTTGCCTTCGCCTTTAATCTCTTTATCGTGCTACTGGAGTACCTAGCGGTTGCTGCAGTCCTCTGAAGAGCAGTTTTTAGTGAGATTTTGTTTCCTAGTTTGCCTCTCTCGGCAAGAATTCATTGGCATCGCATATAATCACAGGCGCCTGATTCTGCAGAACTACTTTGCTAGCAGCCGAAAGGAAGTGGCTTTCGAGTGAGAACTGCAAACGTTTGATGACAAGGCGACAAGCCAACCGAATCCTCCAAAGGAAACGTCGACATGTATGTAATACACGGCATGAGTGACAGTACGTGTGCCGTATGATAGGAATTTCTTACCGACGCACCTAACCTAATTTTTTCGACTGGTAAGTGACTGAGATACGCCTCCTTGCCAGATATAGGTGTTCTTATGAATGTGATCACTCTCAAGGAAATGATGAAAACATAATAGTTTGTCACGTGAGCTGCAACAATTGAACGCAAAAAGTTTCACAATCACACAGTTCCTGTACGCTCTGTCAAAACATATCTTTTTTTACGTTTTTGTAGTCGCGTTCCGTTTTGGAAGTATTGACTCTTGAATGCCTTTATCGTAACATAGTTCACACTTGTTTATTTGTTCCATTAAGTTTGGGTGCGCAGCCGCAAGAAATTTCCTTCTTCTTCTAATATTTCGGCTGTAAAACGTTCAGCCATCTTCAGAGCGAGCCGCAAGACTGCCGCTCCAGTGCTTGCTTCGTCCCTTTATACTCGTGTACCGCGCGACTGCGCATGCGGCCACAGATGCAAATGCGCCAGAGACAATGAGTGTTCTCCGAACTTTGACTCCCAGAGCGCATATTATTTCTGACGAAAGCAGTCTGCAAGATGAACTTTCCCACTTACAAAGAGTGTTTGAAGACAATGGGTACTCTCCACAACAAATACAGGGGGCACTGAAAATGAAACCGAAAGAGGCCACAAAGAAAGCAGAAGAAGATGAAGAAACCTTTAAATCGATGGCCTTCCTGCCATATGTGGGTAGCCTCTCATCAAAAATAGGACGCATTCTCGGCAGACACAAAATAAAAGTGATTTTTCGTCCTCCACCTAAGACAGCTGCACTCGTGGGCTCCGTCAAAGATGATTTGCTGCTCCGAAAATCTGGAGTTTACAAAATTCCATGTGAATGTGGCCTCTCTTACATCGGACAAACAACCCTTACTGTCCAAGAAAGATGTACAAAACACCAGAGGTACACACGACTTTTACAACCTAACAAGTCGGCTGTGGCAGAGCACTGTATTGATAGTGGTCACAGTATGTTGTATGACAACGTCGAAATTTTGGCAACTACATCATCATTTTGGGACTCGATAGTAAAGGAGGCAATTGAAATTCGCTTGACGATGAACTTAATTAATAGAGACAGTGGTTTCAATCTTGATAAATCCTGGAATCCGGCACTTGCTGTAATAAACTCGCGAAGACGTCGTCACAGTGCAGCTCACAATGATATATCGATATGCCAACAAAGATCAACTGCGGAGTCATAGATACAACTCGCGCATTATGCACGTCTCTGCCGCCGACCAACGTCTCTGGCGCATTTGCATCTGTGGCCGCATGCGCAGTCGCGCGGGACCACAGTATAAAGGGACGAAGCAAGCACTGGAGCGGCAGTCTTGCGGCTCACTCTGAAGATGGCTGAACGTTTTACAGCCGAAATATTAGAAGAAGAAGGAGATTTCTTGCGGCTGCACACCCGAAACTTAATGGAACAGTCTTTGCGCCGCCAAAACCTGAAGATTCACATTGTTTATTTGTTGTTTTCATTTGTGTAAAATTTGGAAATATGTGGTAAGTTCCTACGGGACCAAACCCCTGAGGTCATCGGTCAATAGACTTACACACTATTTAATCTAACTTAAACTAACTTACGCTAAGGACGACACACACACACACACACCCATCCTCGAGGGAGAGCTCGAACCTCGGACGGGGGAAGGCGTTCGGGCCGCGCGAGGCGCCCTAGACTGCGCTGCTACCCCTCGCGGCTTTTCATTCCTGTGTGACGTCTATGTGGCATCTCGCCCACTCTCAGTATTCATCACATCTACTTGCGGCGGTAAAGCATTCTTACCACATGACTCATTCTCTATAACCAATGTATAGTATGACACCCCAAGACTACACAAAGAGAATAAACATTTCAGTGACCGGACGGACAGTTCATAAAGTTGTGAGAAAAAATTAATGGCAAGATGGAGTTTTCACCACAACTTGCCCGCCTGGCAGTCCAGCATCATGACCACTTACCCAAGACGCCATTACTGCTTCAGCTTGCCCTCTATTGTACTTCTTGGCCTTGGACCATTCACTATATATGTTCTGCTTTTTTTTCACAGTCCAGTACACCTTCTTCCTTTTTCATGCTTGATCTGCGCTCAGTTTTTGACGCGCTATTCACTAGGACAACTTACCACTAAATAACAGTAATGCATCGTGGTCCGTCCTTTGAGATTCGGTAATGCATTACACGAATGGTGCCACGATTACAACGTAACGTATGCGCCATTGCACCTGTTTATTATTTATAACATTTCAGAGCTTTTGCTCCGGAACATCACTCATCCTGTATATGGAAACTTGTTTTTTAGGGTGCCGTACGTCAGTCGGTAAACACGGAAACGTTACAGCATCAGTTAGTTGTTCGCCGGACTGTCTGATAAAACCCCTTTTTCTCATGAACGGCTTGACGTATGAAGTTGACATTCATGTCACATACTAAGATGCACGTTCCCTCGGCGGTGCAATAAATGTAAAATTCTAAGTCAACGCAATAAAAAAACAAGGCCATTTACTTCACATAATTTGACTCTCGCAAACTCACTCATCAAAATCTACACGGTACTTCCCGTCGACCTAGAAACATCAAGTCTGAAAGGAAGCAAGGTTTCACAGTACAACTAAATGAAAAAATTCGAACATGGGTAATTTGTTACTATATAACAGGGAAAAAAGTTTTGTCGTTTGTAATGCGACTGTCTGTACGTCCGTCTGTTAAGACACCTATACCTGAGGAATGGTTAGAAGCATCAGATTGTAATTTATGCCTCTTACTAAGGTCTACAGTCCCTTAGCGATGTGATAAATGTTCGCTTCTAAGTGAACGCAATCAAAAAGGCGACAATATACACTATGTGATCAAAAGTATCCGGACACCACCAAAAAACACGTTTTTCGTATTAGGTGCATTGTTCTGCCACCTACTACCAGGTACTCCATATCAGCAATCTCAGTAGTCATTAGCGATCGTGAGAGAGCAGAATGGGGCGCTCCGCAGAACTCACGGACTTCGAACGTGGTCAGGTGATTGGTGTCATTTGTGTCATACGTTTGTACGCGAGATTTGCACATTCCTAAACATCCCTAGGTCCACTGTTTCCGATGTGATAGTGAAGTGGAAACGTGACGGGACACGTACGGCACAAAAGCGTACAGGCCGACATCGTCTGTTAAATGACAGAGACCGCAGACAGTTGAAGAGGTTCGTAATGTGTAATAGGCAGACATCTATTCAGACCATCACACAGGAATTCCAAACAGCACAAGGATCCTCTGCAAGTACTATGACAGTTAGGCGGGAGGTGAAAAAACTTGGATTTCATGGTCGAGAGGCTGCTCATAAGCCACACACCACGCCGGCAAATGCCAAACGACGCCTGCTTGGTGTAAGGAGCGTAAGCATTGTACGACTGAACAGTGGGAAAACGCCGTGTGGAGTTACCCGAATCATGGTACATAATGTGACGACCCGATAGCAAGGAGTAGGTACCGCCAATGCGCGGTGAACATTATCTGCCAGCGTGTGTAGTGCCAACAGTAAGATTCGGAGGCGGTGCTGTAATGGTGTGGTCGTGTTTGTCATGGACGGGGCTCGGACCCCTTGTTGTTTTGCGTGGCACTATCGCAGCACAGGCCTACATTGATCTTTAAGCACCCTCTTGCTTCCCAATGTTGATGAGCAATTCGGGGATGGCGATTGCATCTTGCAGCACGATCGAGCACCTGTTCATAATCCACGGCTTGTGCCGGGGTGGTTACACGACAATAACATCCCTGTATTGGACTGGCCTGCACTGAGTCCTGACCTGAACCCTATACAACATCTTCGGGATGTTTTGGAACGCCGACTTCGTGCCAGGCCTCACCGACCGTCATCGACACCTCTCCTTAGTGCAGTACACCGCGAAGAATGGGCTGCCATTCCCCAAGAAACCTTCCAGCACCTGTTTGAACGTATGCCTGCGAGAGTGGAAGCTGTTATCAAGGCGAAGGGTGGGCCAACACCGTACTGAATTCCAGCGTTACCGATGGAGGGCGCCAGGAACTTGTAAGTCATTTTCAGCCAGGTATCCGGATACTTCTGATCATATGGTGTAGCACCCAAATTCAAATACTGCCCTATTACCACGGTTGATGTAGAAGGGTCCTATTGTGTTTATAAGAATTTTTTGAGTGATCGAAGACACAATCTCACTACACACCATTTTGAACAGGACTCGGTAGTTTATGTTTGCAATAGTAGAAAAATGTAAAATAAATTGTAAATGGTCGTTTGCTCGAATAGTATTGATTATAAGTTAACGCTGTTAAAAAAAATCATGATTGTGTTTTGCTTATTAAATAAAATATTACGGAGTTTTTGACCATGCCCCTCTGTGTGCGATATATCTCGAACTTGGTCCTGTACATGTCGATTGTTTCGCTGCGACTCACTCGCACCGCATCCGCTTGTTACCGACAACAATACAAAAGAAGGAACAGTTCTTGAAACACGGTATGCGTCCCCATTTTGCAAATTTTTAGTAACTAATACCAGAAATGCCCCCATCCCAACCTCCACCGGAAAGTATTCAGAAAATGTCAGGGTTCTAAATCTACCGATTTTTCGTGTGGTCGGTGCTCTCCCTCGTAACTGATATGCACAGGTTCGACTTTGAGATATAATGCGCGCAGTAACTACCATGTTTTTTATTATTTGAGCTTGCAAATTTCGACATTTTTCATGCATTTTTAGCAGTTTTTCCTGCATATTTGCATGCATATTTTAAGGTTCTTAGGAATCATATAATCCGGTCTCAAGCAACAGTAGGTGTTTTGGGTTCTCCGTTTCGAGAACTAAATTTCAGTTACGCGTACGCGACGTGATTGTCGTCGAGACTAAAGCCGTCCTCTGAGGAGGCGTGAAAACGCACTTGAACGAGGAGCTAGTGACGTCACAACGTGGAATTCCACTACACTTCTCGGAGCGTTAAATAAACAGTCGGGCATGTTAAGAGTTTTGCCTCTTGGAGAGAAACGTGCCCAATGCGATGCGACATCGTTTTACAAATAGAACATACGAGCCGCCATATTCTGTATCGTTAAACATCGTATTTGGTGGGTTTTCTTTCTCATAGAGTACGTGGTACGAATATAAGTTGTTTCAGAGCATCGCCAAGTTGAGGATCTATCGAAAAGTGGTCGTTTTAGCTAGGATTTCCTATAAAAATGACAGGAAACTGGATATGGGTAGGTAACGGCTTCCTGTAGCTGATGTTTTTGATGTTGCAACTTGTGTGCTACGGAAGTGCGCAGTTTCCATGCTACGACACAATGATGATCTATGGAATGCGTGTCTTTTTGGTACAATTTGCATATTAAATATCAAATAATGACATTTGTAGATAATTCTTTAAACAATGTATGTGATATACGGATGATTAATATGTATGTAGAAAGTGTAGAGCAGTGGAAATGGAAATGAGCGTTTGGAGTCATTATCCGGGAAGCCCCTTACAGGGCAGGTCCGGCCGCCTCGGTGCTGGCCTGATAACATTCGACGCCACATTGGGCAACCTGCGCGCCGGATGGGGATGAAATGATTATGAAGATAAGACAACACCCAGTCCCTGAGCGGAGAAAATCCCCGATTCAGCCGGGAATCGAACCTGTGACTTTAGGACGGCAATCCGTCGCGCTGACCACTCAGCTATCGGGGCGGACAGTGCACAACAGTTAAAAGCGGTCTGGGCTGCGAGCTGTAAAGATAAAAGTAGCAGGTTCCCGCCCACCTTTTTCCTAGTTTTTCCACCTTTCGTTTTTTAATCGATTCTGGGTCTTTCTCATTCATTTATTAGAAGTGTTATTTCTTTATATATAATGTATTTGCTGCAAATCTCGTTGCAAAGGCCAACGTCTGGAATGTTTTCCCAGTGGGAAGAAATCCCAACGTGACTGCCTCTCGCCATGTCACAAAGTAAACACAAGTTACACAGTGGTAGTTTTTTCTGTTATGAAACTTTCTGTAATATCTGGGTTTATGAACTGGGTCATGTTTGTATCTTGCAGGAATATATATTTCGAATGACGGTAAGCAGGTTAGAAAAAAAATCTCCTATTCAATTCGAATGAAATTACGAACCGAATCTCGAGCTTGAAATCTGTTTGATGAAGTACGTTATTTCAGAGTGTTGGTAGTCAGTGCTAGATTTAGAATAAGGATATTATGCATGTGCAAACTGACATTACACAGTATATCTTAAGTATATTTAATTTACAACCGAAAATGTGGTGAATGTACAGTCGAGTTAACGAGTAACTTCTACTAGTATGTGCCTCAGATCGTTGTGTAATGTTATGTATTGTCCCTCCACCAGGAATTCGCTGTTCAAGCTATCGAAAAGTCCAGCGCCATCTTCGTGGTTTCCTCCGCTCGTCTTCGACAATCACTGATACATTTAACGCAGCTGTTTTACGCCAGTCCGTTTTCGCAAAGAAAGTGTGTGGTTTGTGAGCCAAATAAAACCGACAGCTGCCGTTGGCGAGCGCTGAGAGCGCAAATCGCGTTAGCCAGTTCGCCCCGTGTGCCGCCGGCGCTGTCTCTCCTGTGGTCGGGTGTCACGTCAACGTTAGCTGCTTCGTCACGTAGGAAGACGACTTAAGGCACTGCATCTCCATCGACGGCACCAGAAATTTCTAGACATTAAGCTGTTTATTTAAGGGCCACACTGCAAAGGCTGCCCCTTGATGCTGCGTTATCGCCTTCATGACTTGACAAACATTGGGCGACGCACGAGCGAGCGAACAACTGACCCAGCTGCACAAGGGGCGCACCTACCGGCAATCACATGAACCAACAACCAGCAGGTGATGCCAGCATAACGTTTCAGTTTCAATGCGTAATTTAAAATGCATCCCACGTTTCTATTTTCAATCACGCAGAAGATATTGCGAACTCGAATGATTCTTTTGAATATCCTGTATTATACGTAAAATAATGCTAATTAATTTTCCTCCTGCTTCCATCAGTAAGCTTAGTTTTTCTTCTGAGATCCGATTAAGCACACGAAATAAGTAAGTTTATGTTCTGAAGTGATGATAATCTTTGAACACTGGTAGTTAGAGTGCATGGGAGATAGTACAGTTGAGAAAAATTTCGTCTTTTACCGGGGCAAACGGACGTGTACATACGAAAATAAGACAGATGTTTACATGCCGGGAAGTGCGAATTGGTTATATTGAGTAGATGGTGAATGTATGAAGTGCTAGAATTACAATGGCTACAGATCTCCTCACGCATAGATCTCATCTCGTTAGAGCTTGTAAACAGCGCAAAATGTGGAGGATGGAACGTCCACATAATGCGAAAAGTTGGTTTTTTTCTTACGTGCAAACTGATCTATTTAAGAAATTTTTAAGACCATCCCACACCATCTTGCTCCTGGCTACGTTCAACCTGACGTGATGACATACTATCAACATCTGATCTGCGTTGTGCAGCAGCGAACCACGTCGACGCTGTCAGCAGGCCTTATAGACCACTGCATCTGTTACTTTAGCATTCTGTTGCGCACAAGTGAACTGTGTAAGTGGTGATAGGCATGTTTCAGTTTTTATCTAAGACCGAATTCAAAATTCCGTAATTACTTTCATATTTCCTTGTAAAAAAATGGTTCAAATGGCTCTGAGCACTATGGGACTTAACATATGAGGTCATCAGTCCCCTAGAACTTACAACTACTTAAACCTAACTAACCTAAGGACATCACACACATCCATGCCCGAGGCAGGATTCGAACCTGCGACCGTAGCGGTCGCGCAGTTCCAGACTGTCGCGCCTACAGCCGCTCGGCCACCCCAGCCGGCATTTATTTGTAACTGTCTGAATGACGGACAGTGAAGAACAAAATTTCTCACATGTTTGCATTTCACTTAGTGTTTAACTTTTAAGCATCAAATATAATAAGAAATCAAAAAGGCGCTTAATTCGAAATTATTTCTTCAAACATATTGTGGCCAAGATACGTTTAACAAATAAAATGACTGACAAGAGGAAACATTTCATTAAGTAAAGAAAATTCATGACTGTAGGTAGACTCGAAGCGCCCTATATGTTTTTACGAGTGAGCCTGCGAGTATCAAAATATGTGACATACCCTGTGTGATCAAAAGTATCCGGACACTTGGCTAAAAGTTACATAAAAGCTGGCCGGCCGGAGTGGCCGAGCGGTTCTAGGCGCTACAGTCTGGAGCCGCGCGACCGCTACGGTCGCAGGTTCGAATCCTGCCTCGGGCATGGATGTTTGTGATGTCCTTAGGTTAGTTAGGTTTAAGTAGTTCTAAGTTCTAGGGGACTGATGACCTTAGAAGTTAAGTCCCATAGTGCTCAGAGCCATTACATAAAAGCTGGTGGCGTCCTCCGTCGGTAATGCTGGAATTCAGTATGGATTGGCGCAACCTTAGCCTTGATGACAGCTTCCACTCTCGCAAGCATACGTTCAATCAGGTGCTGGAAGGTTTCTTGGGGAATGGCAGCCCATTCTTCACGGTGTGTTGCACTGAGGAGAGGTATCACTGACGGTCGGTGAGGCCTGGCACGAAGTCGGCGTTCCAAGCATCCCATAGGTGTTCCATAGGATTCAGGTCAGGGTTCTGTGCAGGGCAGACCATTACAGGGATATTATTGTCGTGTAACCACCCCGCCACAGGCCGTGGATTAAGAACATGTGCTCGATCGTGCTGCAAGATGCAATCGCCACCCCCGAATTGCTCATCAACAGTGGGAAGCAAGAAGGTGCTTAAAGCCGGACGAAGTGGCCGTGCGGTTAAAGGCGCTGCAGTCTGGAACCGCAAGACCGCTACGGTCGCAGGTTTGAATCCTGCCTCGGGCATGGATGTTTGTGATGTCCTTAGGTTAGTTAGGTTTAACTAGTTCTAAGTTCTAGGGGACTAATGACCTCAGAAGTTGAGTCCCGTAGTGCTCAGAGCCATTTGAACCATTTGAAGGTGCTTAAAACATCAGTGTAGGCCTGTGCTGCGATAGTGTCACGCAATTTTAACAAGGGGTCTAAGCCCCGTCCATGACAAACACGAACACACCATTACACCGCCGCCTCCGAATCTTACTGTTGGCACTACACACGCTGGCAGATGACGTTCACCGCGCATTGGCCGTACCTACTCCCTGCCATCGGATCGTCACATTATGTACCATGATTCGCCACTCCACAGAGCGTTTTCCTACCGTTCAGTCGCCCAATGTTTACGCTCCTTACACCAAGCGAGGCATCGTTTGGCATTTACCGGCGTGATGTGTGGCTTACGTGCAGCCGCTTGACCATGAAATCCAAGTTTTCTCATCTCCTGCCTAACTGTCATGGTACTTGGAGTGGGTTCTGAAGCAGTTTGGAATTCCTGTGTGATGGTCTGATTAGATGTCTCCCTATTACACATTACGTTCCTGTTCAACTGTCGGCGGTCTCTGTCAGTCAACAGACGAGGTCGACCCGTACGCTGCGTGCTCTACGTGTCCTCCACGTTTCCACTTCACTGTCACATCGGAAGCAGTGGACCTAGGAGTGTTTAGGGGTGTGGAAATCTCGCGTACTGACGTATGACACAAGTAAAACCCAATCGCCTGACCACGTTCGAAGTCCCTGAGTACCGCGGAGCGCTCCATTCTGACCTCTCACGATGTCTAATGACTACTGAGGTCGCTAATATGGAGTACCTGGCACTAGGTGGCGGTTGAAAGGTGGCTACACTGAGCCACAGCGCCAGAGATTGCGCCAAAGAGTATTATTCAGCCGCCTCCACTGGCAGTTCTTGTCGAGAAGTAGCAGTAGGCAGTGCTCATCGAGAAGTCGTGGTGGAGAGTGCTTGTTGAGACGTGGTAGTGGAGAGTGCTTATTGAGAAGTAGCAGTAGGCAGTGTTTGTTGAGATGTGATAGTGGGCAGTGCTTATTGTGAAGTAGCAGTGGGCAGTGCTTGTTGAGATGTGGCAGTAGCGAGCCGTAGTTGAGAAGTTGCGGTAGTGAGTGCTTGTTCAGAATTTGTAGTATTGTTTTGATGGGCTAGACACCAGATGTTGTTGGATTGGGGATGCTGTAATGATCAGAGTGTGCTTTTCGTCAATATATATGAAGGTAAAAAATTCCTTTTTTTTTATTATTTCTCGTGTTCTTGTATTAGACTGTATTTCTGGTTACTATGTGCAATTATAGTAGTTCTGTTTATTTTTTTTAATTACTTCAGTATAAATGGTATTTAAAATATCTTGTCGTAGTGAGGAAGAACCGTGCCAGATGTGTACGTTGAATCACACTTCCACACACAGAACAGCGACACTTGTGCCTTGTTGTTTCGTAGCTTTCATAGTTGCTGGGGACTTAATTAATTAATTGTGTTAACGGAAATTTCCTTTCATTCTTTGTTGTTATGCTATGCAGTCAGATTGCGTACTAATACCAGTCAGGACCAACCGGTTACGAGACTGCGTAACCGGACAGTCAGCTACTAAAATTAAAAATATTTGCATTATATATAATTAAGCCCCCATGCACGGTACAATGCACCTAATATGAAAAACGTATGTTTTAGGGGGTGTCCGGATACTTTTGAGCACATGGTGTATGTTTGCACTTAATGTTTCTGGTAAAAGTTCACCTGCCCCATTAATAAAACTATCAATTTGCACAAGGGTTCAGAGCCTGGGTTATTGTTTAACATGTTTTCAAACTCTTAAGTTTTCTTGGGAATACCTCCAGCAATGAGGAATTCACTAAAATAATGTTGTTAACTGAATAGATTCATTCAAAGCCAAAGCTCGAGTTTCAAGCTTTTTAATACTTGCAGGACTATGGGGAAAATGGGTGCTAATCATAGCAACGTCTTTTTAATACCGGAATCATTAAAAGCTTCCTTGCACTGGCAAACTTCCAAAGCCTCTGCACTATCGAAGTCGTTTACTACCCTCTAATGGTCTCGAAATGTCCATCGTAAAACAACACAGTTTCGACCCACGTACCCCAACGAGTTCGGGAGGTAAAGGCACGTTTGGTAGTTTCTCTTTGTAGGTCTTGATGCGAGCAGGAGCCTTTAGAAACACTTTCTTTCTGGATGAAATCAGTTTATTTACATTCACAAACGTGGAACGTACTTCTTCAGCAAGGCGATGTTCTCTATGAGCAAAGCGGGTCACATGAATCAGATTGGGATAAAATACTCTGAGGGCTTTTCCTGCTTTGATCATATAGGGAACAGCTTCTGAAATAAACACAAACACCCTTTCATCTGCAGAAGATTCTCGAAGTATTTTTCTAGTACCCTCATTCACAAATCTTCCGATCGTAGAATGATTTACTTTTTCAAGTTCTTTACAGGCCGCTAAATAGGAAGAAGATGATCCTTCTTTTAAAGCACCAACAATTAAATCTGCAATGTAACGCCCACAAGTGTCTGTAGTTTCGTCAATTGAAACCCAGATAATGCTGTCCTTGAGTTAATTGCTTATTTCTTCCAGAACACTTACGTAAATTGTCGGTATGTAATTATTACGCAGTGTTGACTGATATGGCCGGTCGTCGTGGCCGAGCGGTTCTAGGAGCTTCAGTACGGAACCGCGCTGCTGCTACAGTCGCAGGTTCGAATCCTGCCTCGGGCATGGATGTGTGTGATGTCCTTAGGTTCGTTAGGTTTAATTAGTTCTAAGTCTAGGGGACTGATGACCTCAGATATTAAGTCCCATAATGCTTCGAGCCATTTGAACCAATTGACTCATATGGTATATCTTGATTTAAGTAATATTTGCGCAGGAAGCCTTTGAGGATAGGTTTGTAAGCTTGCGAAGAGGGATATTGCTTGCAATGAATGCTTCACAAAGATCCCTGCTAAACCGACTTTTTTGGTTACCTTTGGACAAATCCCTGCTACTGGAACTTGTAGTTGTCAGAAGTTGCTGTCGTGGTCCTTTCTTCTGCATTCCTGCGATATGAAGACTTGTCTTGACACGCTGATCTATTTGCAACGTTTTTTGCACGAAACGTTTTTCTCGCAAACTCGACAGTATAAAACAATTCCGTCATATGTAAATGTTCCAGGTTGGTCAGCCATCCACGAAACGACGTTTCTTTTGTCGGGCGGCATGGCACACAACACGTTACGCGTTACACGTCGTAAACACGTTCAACTGTGTACAAGTAAGTAGAAAGCTAAACTGAAACAATGGACGTGTGACTGAAAGCTTGCGTAGTTTAATGTAATTGTTGCCGACGCGTACGGTATGATAGCGGAGGGGACTAACCGGGGCGTACGCAGCTCGTGGTCGTGCGGTAGCGTTCTCGCTTCCCACGCCCGGGTTCCCGGGTTCGATTCCCGGCGTGGTCAGGGATTTTCTCTGCCTCGTGATGACTGGGTGTTGTGTGCTGTCCTTAGGTTAGTTAGTTTTAAGTAGTTCTAAGTTCTAGGGGACTGATGACCATAGATGTTAAGTCCCATAGTGCTCAGAGCTTCGACCATAAATGTAATAGACTGTCCCTGACGTCATTTTCGTGGCTGAAGTCACGTGAATGTTGGCAAAACATGGTTGTTTCGCGTTGCGCTTACGGCTGTACTCAGCGTTTTGTCGGGGGAAATGATGGTGCAGATGCGTTTATGGAAATCTGCTGAAGTGACTTTTATGTTTTTTACACTTGAAATAGAGTATCACGTAAATTAAAGTGTTGAAAGTGATGCCTGTAAAGTCAGACTCATATTCCATTTTCGAAAGTATCTGTGATAATTACAGAAGTAAGTATAACTGTTTCTCGTTCCTACTCATAGGTTCCCTAAGGATGAAAACCGAAGACAGCTTTGGATACAGGCCCTGAAATGGAAAAACTTTAAGCCATCTGCACATACGCGCCTTTTTGTATATACAATTGAGATTATAATAAGGTAAGAGCACCTATAGTCGACACATGAAGAGAATTTTTTTCTACCTTCTGATACTATTTAATAAAAGTAGGCTCCAAAATTATTTTCTGAAACTTCAAAGGCTCACCTTTCATCTAAAATATCATTTTTTTTAAACTGATAGTTTAAACTTTTGTAAAAATAGTAGGAGCTGAACCTTTGGAGTGCACCTAAAATTGATACTCTAAAATGGACCTGCTCCTAAAGTCGACAATTTTGGCACCTATGGTGGACGTAATTCCCATATCCCATTTTCTTTTATAAGTTCAAATGGTTCAAATGGCTCTGAGCACTATGGGACTCAACTGCTGTGGTCATAAGTCCCCTAGAACTTAGAACTACTTAAACCTAACTAACCTAAGGACATCACACACATCCATGCCCGAGGCAGGATTCGAACCTGCGACCGTAGCGGTCGTGCGGTTCCAGACTGTAGCGCCTTTAACCGCTCGGCCACTCCGGCCGGCTGTTTTATAAGTGACTAGAGCTCAAAACGCGGCGAATCCAATGTTAGAAGTTTTGACACGAGCCCACTCTTACCGTTTAAAAGAATTTTAACGACATTTTACTTTAATTGATAGTTTATAGTAATTTCGTCCCGCTGCCCACCAGAGTGGCGTTTGATGTATTTGTTACATTTTATAAATGGTACTGTGAACAAATCCAGGTCAAATGTAGTTCTGACATAATTTTTCGCAAATAAAAAAGTAATTTTTGATGGAAGCGTTTGGCAGTCAACTGAGAAATGTGGGGGAAATACGATACAAACATAGGATGGCAGACCGCTGATTTGAAATCCCGCCACGTTTTGCCAACAGTCACGTGGTTTATGTTGGAGCCACACCAGCCCTATAGATTCTGCACAGCAAGGCCAGTCTACTAGTATCTATGGTCGAAAGCTCAGAGCCATTTGAACCATTTGAACTAACCGGGGCCGCGGGCGAAGTGACCCTTGTCTGCCTGTTCCTGTTCCTCTTCTGTAATGATTTCGCCAGACAGTGGCCTGTCGGTTAGCTGGTTTTTAGTTGAAATATGCAATAACCGGTGAAAAGGAGCCAAATATGCATATGCATATGCAACATGCAAATGCGTATGATCCGATCTCCACCACCTCAGATCGACGCACATTGGGTATTTAACGGGTGAACTAGCTACACAGTGGAGGTCCCTACAGCCACCACCTGATTCAGCAATTTCACAACTGGCGCCAACGCAAATTTTTTTTATGATCTGATGCGTGAGTTAAATTCACCCGAAGTTCCTAATTTCAGTCACGTCGAGAAAATAGTCTTCGAAAGCGGATGAATCTCTTTGAAGTACCACGTACAATTAATGACCACTGCCATGAAAATTCTGCTGGGCTTAATACTGTTCCAGTCAAGACAAAATGAACGAAAATAAAGCGGCAGGCTCTGCATACACAACACATTAGTGGTTGTTGTTGTTGTTGTGGTCTTCAGTCCTGAGACTGGTTTGATGCAGCTCTCCATGCTACTCTATCCTCTGCAAGCTTCTTCATCTCCCAGTACCTACTGCTACCTACATCCTTCTGAATCTGCTTAATGTATTCATCTCTTGGCCTCCCCCTATGATTTTTGCCCTCCACGCTGCCCTCCAATACTAAATTGGTGATCCCTTGATGCCTCAGAACATGTCCTACCAACCGATCCCTTCTTCTGGTCAAGTTGTGCCACAAACTTCTCTTCTCCCCAATCCTATTCAATACTTCCTCATTAGTTATGTGATCTACCCATCTAATCTTCAGCATTCTTCTGTAGCACCACATTTCAAAAGCTTCTATTCTCTTCTTGTCCAAACTATTTACCGTCCATGTTTCACTTCCATACATGGCTACACTCCATACAAACACTTTCAAAAATAACTTCCTGACACTTAAATCTATACCCGATGTTAACAAATTTCTCTTCTTCAGAAACGCTTTCCTTGCCATTGCCAGTCTACATTTTATATCCTCTCTAATTCGTCCATCATCAGCTATTTTGCTCCCCAAATAGCAAAACTCCTTTACTACTTTAAGTGTCTCATTTCCTAATCTAATTCCCTCAGCATCACCCGACTTAACTCGACTACATTCCATTATCCTCGTTTTGCTTTTGTTGATGTTCATCTTATATCCTCCCTTCAAGACACCATCCATTCCGATCAACTGCTCTTCCAAGTCCTTTGCTGTCTCTGCCAGAATTACAATGTCATCGGCGAACCTCAAAGTTTTTATTTCTTCTCCATGGATTTTAATACCTACTCCAAATTTTTCTTTTGTTTCCTTTACTGCTTGCTCAATATAGAGATTGAATAACATCGGGGACAGGCTACAACCCTGTCTTACTCCCTTCCCAACCACTGCTTCCCTTTCATGTCCCTCAACTCTTATAACTGCCATCTGGTTTCTGTACAAGTTGTAAATAGCCTTTCGCTCCCTGTATTTTACCCCTGCCACCTTTAGAATTTGAAAGAGAGTATTCCAGTCAACGTTGTCAAAAGCTTTCTCTAAGTCTACAAATGCTAGAAACGTAGGTTTGCCTTTCCTTAATCTTTCTTCTAAGATAAGTCGTAAGGTCAGTATTGCCTCACGTGTTCCAGTATTTCTACGGAATCCAAACTGATCTTCCCCGAGGTCGGCTTCTACTAGTTTTTCCATTCGTCTGTAAAGAATTCGTGTTAGTACTTTGCAGCTGTGGCTTATTAAACTGATTGTTCGGTAATTTTCACATCTGTCAACACCTGCTTTCTTTGGGATTGGAATTATTATATTCTTCTTGAAGTCTGAGGGTATTTCGCCTGTTTCATACATCTTGCTCACCAGATGGTAGAGTTTTGTCAGGACTGGCTCTCCCAAGGCCGTCAGTAGTTCCAATGGAATGTTGTCTTCTCCGGGGGCAATGTTTCGACTCAGGTCCTTCAGTGCTCTGTCAAACTCTTCACGCAGTATCGTATCTCCCATTTCATCTTCAACTACATCCTCTTCCATTTCCATAATATTGTCCTCAAGTGCATCACCCTTGTATAGACCCTCTATATACTCCTTCCACCTTTCTGCTTTCCCTTCTTTGCTTAGAACTGGGTTTCCATCTGAGCTCTTGATGTTGATACATGTGGTTCTCTTATCTCCAAAGGTCTCTTTAATTTTCCTGTAGGCAGTATCTATCTTACCCCTAGTGAGATAAGCCTCTACATCCTTACATTTGTCCTCTAGCCATCTCTGCTTAGCCATTTTGCACTTCTTGTCTATCTCATTTTTGAGACGTTTGTATTGCTTCTTGCCTGCTTCATTTACTGCATTTTTATATTTTCACCTTTCATCAATTAAATTCAATATTTCTTCTGTTACCCAAGGATTTCTACTAACCCTCTTCTTTTTACCTACTTGATCGTCTGCTGCCTTCACTACTTCATCCCTCAGAGCTACCCATTCTTCTTCTACTGTATTTCTTTCCCCCATTCCTATCAATTGTTTCCTTATGCTCTCCCTGAAACTCTGTACAACCTCTGGTTCTTTCAGTTTATCCAGGTCCCATCTGCTTAAATTCCCACCTTTTTGCAGTTTCTTCAGTTTTAATCTACAGGTCATAACCAATAGATTGTGGTCATAGTCCACATCTGCCCCTGGAAATGTCTTACTATTTAAAACCTGGTTCCTAAATCTCTGTCTTACCATTATATAATCTATCTGATACCTTTTAGTATCTCCAGGGTTCTTCCATGTATATAACCTTCTATCATGATTCTTAAACCGAGTGTTAGCTGTGATTAAGTTGTGCTCTGTGCAAAATTCTATCAGGCGGCTTCCTCTTTCATTTCTTTCCCCCAATCCATATTCACCTACTACGTTTCCTTCTCTCCGTTTTCCTACACTCGAATTCCAGTCACCCATGACTATTAAATTTTCGTCTCCCTTCACTATCTGAATAATTTCTTTTATTTCATCATACATTTCTTCAATTTCTTCGTCATCTGCAGAGCTAGTTGGCATATAAACTTGTACTACTGTAGTAGGTGTGGGCTTCGTATCTATCTTGGCCACAATAATGCGTTCACTATGCTGTTTGTAGTAGCTTACCCGCATTCCTATTTTCCTATTCATTATTAAACCTACTCCTGCATTACCCCTATTGGACTTTGTGTTTATAACCCTGTAGTCACCTGACCAGAAGTCTTGTTCCTCCTGCCACCGAACTTCACTAATTCCCACTATATCTAACTTTAACCTATCCATTTCCCTTTTTAAATTTTCTAATCTACCTGCCCGATTGAGGGATCTGACATTATACGCTCCGATCCGTAGAACGCCAGTTTTCTTTCTCCTGATAACGATGTCCTCTTGAGTAGTCCCCACCTGGAGATCCGAATGGGGGACTATTTTACCTCCGGAATATTTTACCCAAGAGGACACCATCATCATTTAATCATACAGTAAAGCTGCATGCCCTCGGGATAAATTACGGCTGTAGTTTCCCCTTGCTTTCAGCCATTCACAGTACCAGCACAGCAAGGCCGTTTTGGTTAATGTTACAAGGCCAGACCAGTCAATCATCCACAGTGTTTGTTGCCCCTGCAACTACTGAAAAGGCTGCTGCCCCTCTTCAGGAACCACACGTTTGTCTGGCCTCTCAACAGATACCCCTCCGTTGTGGTTGCACCTACGGTACGGCCATCTGTATCGCTGAGGCACGCAAGCCTCCCCACCAACGGCAAGGTCCATGGTTTATGGGGGGGCATTAGTGGTATAGCTCTATTATCAAGCGTCTTATAAATGCGAAAAAGCAATTTTAGTGGTTCAGTTACTACTAAACCTTGGCCGCAGAACATTAATGCGGTTCACAAATCTATTACTGTTAGCTTTTTTGCAATTACAGTGTGTTTACATATGGTGAAGAGAGAGGAATGCGCGCACTTCACGTTGCCGCCTTTCAACAGCAAAGACAAGGTCGATGTTTTGGGGAAGACCGCACACGCTTGAATATTGAGCTCGTGGAGTCAGTTCTACAATAACTGTCAATTAGGTCAGTAGTACTCCGTAAGGTAGTTAATTAGAGCCTATTTCATATTATCTATTGAAGGTTTTACTCGTTTCGAAGTACTTTTCGAACAAAAAAAAAAATAGTAAATCCCAACCTAAGGGCCAGTTTCCGCGTAGTTTAGAAACAGGTTTACATACAAATTTAAGAAGTTTGCCTAAGTGTTAAATGAAGAACTTAGGTTGTTTTCGTTACATATTTAGTAGTGCCGTAACTACTAGAGGAATTAAAAGTTTAAAAAAAATGGTTCAAATGGCTCTGAGCACTATGCGACTTAACTTCTGAGGTCATCAGTCGCCTAGAACTTAGAACTTATTAAACCTAACTAACCTAAGGACATCACACACATCCATGCCCGAGGCAGGATTCGAACCTGCGACCGTAGCGGTCACGCGGTTCCAGACTGAAGCGCCTTTAACCGCACGGCCACACCGGCCGGCAAAAGTTTTAAGTTCTATCTTTTATTTCTATTCAAAACGCGTAAAGTTCATATCGCGCATACGCGATCTTAGGCGTAATTTTTCAGGTACTTCTGAGTTTTAACGTTTGTGTAAGTGCATCACGTTACTATATTAACAGTATTAACAATAGTTTGTCTGAGCAGTCATTCTTCAGTTTTAAGTGATAGTGGTCGTCAGAGTGTTAAAGAAAGCGATATGAACGTTAGGTGTTTACCCTTCAGTAGCGAAAGCACTGTTTCCAGCGTAGAACTACAGAGTCTATGCAAATATCAGTGATTGGTTTTTCTTAATCGTAATGATTAAAGACGCCAGATTTGAAACAGTGTGGATTCTCTGAAAATCCAATTACGTGCCCGTTAATCTCACACACAATCTCTCGAAAACATAGAAGAGTTGACAGGCGAGGACGTGTGAAAATTCCATTGAATACCAATCAGAATTGCTATATATAATTTCCCGAAAGGCCTGCGAACATCTTCTGTAGCATAAGTGAGCCTGAACCATACAAGGTGGGTGTCCTTATTACACTACTGGTCGTTAAAATTGCTACACCACGAAGATGAGGTGCTGCAGACGCGAAATTTAACCGACAGGAAGAAGATGCTGTGATTTGCAAATGATAAGCTTTTCAGAGCATTCACACAAGGTTGATGCCGGTGGCGACGCCTACAACGTGCTGACATGAGGAAAGTTTCCAACCGATTTCTCATACACAAACACCAGTTGACCGGCGGTGCCTGGTGAAACGTTGTTGTGGTGCCTCGTGTAAGGAGGAGAAATGCGTACCATCATGTTTCCGACTTTGATAAAGGTCGGATTGTAGCCTATCGAGATTGCGGTTTGTCGTATCGCGACATTGCTGTTCGCGTTGGTCGAGATCCAATGACTGTTAGCAGAATATGGAATCGGTGAGTTCAGGAGAGTAATACGAAACGCCGTGCTGGATCCCAACGGTCTCGTATCACTAGCAGTCGAGATGACAGGCATCTTATCCGCATGGCTGTAACGGATCGTGCAGCCACGTCTCGATCCCTGAGTCAACAGATGGGGACGTTTGCAAGACAACAACCATCTGCACGAACAGTTCGACGACGTCTGCAGCAGCATGGACTATCAGCTCGGAGACCATGGCTGCGGTTACCCTTGACGCTGCATCACAGACAGGAGCGTCTGCGATGGTGTACTCAACGACTTACCTGGGTGCACGAATGGCAAAACGTCATTTTTTCGGATGAATCGATGTTCTGTTTACAGCATCATGATGGTCGCATCATGATGTTTGGCGACATCGCGGTGAACGCACATTGGAAGCGTGTATTCGTCATCGCCATACTGGCGTATCACCCGGCTTGATGGTACGGGGTGCCATTGGTTACACGTCTCGGTCACCTCTTGTTCGTACTGACGGCACTTTGAACAGTGGACGCTACATTTCAGATGTTTTAGCACCAGTGGCTCAACCCTTCATTCGATCCCTGCGAAACCCTACACTTCAGCAGGGTAATGCACGACCGCATGTTGCAGGTCCTATACGGGACTTTCTGGATACAGAAAATTTTCGACTGCTGCCTTGGCCAGCACATTCTCCAGATCTCTCACCAATTGAAAACGTCTGGTCAATGGTGGCCGAGCAACTGGCTCGTCACAATACGCTGGTCACTACTCTTGATGAACTATGGTATCGTGTTGAAGCCGCATGGGCAGCTGTACCTGTACACGCCATCCAAGCTCTGTTTGACTCAATACCCAGGCGTATCAAGGCCGTTATTACGTGATTTCTCAGGATCTATGCACCCAAATTGCGTGAAAATGTAATCACATATCAGTTCTAGTATAATATATTTGTCCAATGAATACCCGTTTATCATCTGCATTTCTTTTTGGTGTAGCAATTTTAATGGTCAGTAGTGTATTGTGTCAACCTTTGCGTGTGTGATTTCGAATACAGTTGCACAGAATATTAGAAATGAATTTTACAAAAAAATGGAATAATGCTACAGGTACATCGCTTAAGACTGAAGTCTCATTACTATCACGACAAAGCCGAATTAGCTTTGCACAGCAAGGTAGAATATCTCTAAATGAAAAGCTAGCCATCACGAGAAGTTAATTCGAAACGTCAGTAAAAGGCTAAAGCCGCGAGTTAACACTATTTGCCTTAGCGAGCAGAATCTTCGTGAGGTGAAATTTCGACACTGTGCGGGACTGATTCGCCACCTGGCGGGCGGTCAGATGACGGCCGCTGGTTGCGCCGCCACGTGGCAGACGCGTCTATTCTTGCCGGGCGGTGCGGAGCGCCGGCCGCCCGTGGCTGCCACGTTTCGTCACCTCGCGAGGCCCACCAGCGCCATCGCGTCTGTCTAGTGGACTCCCGTTCCTAGAGGCCGGCCGTCACAGGCGGGGAAGGTCAGCGTGGAGAGGCGGCGCGCGCTTCAAAAAGCTGTTGTTGTTGTTGTGGTCTTCAGTCCTGAGACTGGTTTGATGCAGCTCTCCATGCTACTCTATCCTGTGCAAGCTTCTTCATCTCCCAGTACCTACTGCAACTTACATCCTTCTGAATCTGCTTAGTGTATTCATCTCTTGGTCTCCCTCTACGATTTTTACCCTCCACGCTGCCCTCCAATGCTAAATTTGTGATCCCTTGATGCGTCAAAACATGTCCTACCAACCGATCTCTTCTTCTAGTCAAGTTGTGCCACAAACTTCTCTTCTCCCCAATCCTATTCAATACCTCCTCATTAGTTACATGATCTACCCACCTTATCTTCAGCATTCTTCTGTATCACCTCATTTCGAAAGCTTCTATTCTCTTCTTGTCCAAACTAGTTATCGTCCATGTTTCACTTCCATACATGGCTACACTCCATACAAATATTTTCAGAAACGAATTCCTGACACTTAAATCTATACTCGATGTTAACAAATTTCTCTTCTTCAGAAACGATTTTATATCCTCTCTACTTTGACCATCATCAGTTATTTTACTCCCTAAATAGCAAAATTCCTTTACTACTTTAAGTGCCTCATTTCCTAATCTAATTCCCTCAGCATCACCCGATTTAATTTGACTACATTCCATTATCCTTGTTTTGCTTTTGTTGATGTTCATCTTCTATCCTCCTTTCAAGACACTGTCCATACCATTCAAGTGCTCTTCCAAGTCCTTTGCTGTCTCTGACAGAATTACAATGTCATCGGCGAACCTCAAAGTTTTTACTTCTTCTCCATGAATTTTAATACCTACTCCGAATTTTTCTTTTGTTTCCTTTACTGCTTGCTCAATATACAGATTGAATAACATCGGGGACAGGCTACAACCCTGTCTCACTCCTTTCCTAACCACTGCTTCCCTTTCATGCCCGTCGACTCTTATAACTGCCATCTGGTTTCTGTACAAATTGTAAATAGCCTTTCGCTCCCTGTATTTTACCCCTGCCACCTTCAGAATTTGAAAGAGAGTATTCCAGTTAACATTGTCAAAAGCTTTCTCTAAGTCTACAAATGCTAGAAACGTAGGTTTGGCTTTTCTTAATCTTTCTTCTAAGATAAGTCGTAAGGTTAGTATTGCCTCACGTGTTCCAACATTTCTACGGAATCCAAACTGATCTTCCACGAGGTCCGCTTCTACCAGTTTTTCCATTCGTCTGTGAAGAATTCGCGTTAGTATTTTGCAGCTGTGACTTATTAAACTGATAGTTCGGTAATTTTCACATCTGTCAACACCTGCTTTCTTTGGGGTTGGAATTATTATATTCTTCTTGAAGTCTGAGGGTATTTCGCCTGTTTCATAGATCTTGCTCACCAGATGGTACAGTTTTGTCATGACTGGCTCTCCCAAGGCCATCAGTAGTTCTAATGGAATGTTGTCTACTCCCGGGACCTTGTTTCGACTCAGGTCTTTCAGTGCTCTGTCAAACTCTTCACGCAGTATCTTATCTCCCATTTCGTCTTCATCTACATCCTCTTCCATTTCCATAATATTGTCCTCAAGTTCATCGCCCTTGTATAAACCCTCTATATACTCCTTCCACCTTTCTGCCTTCCCTTCTTTGCTTAGAACTGGGTTTCCATCTGAGCTCTTGATATTCATACAAGTGGTTCTCTTCTCTCCAAAGGTCTCTTTAATTTTCCTAGTGAGACAAGCCTCTACATCCTTACATTTGTCCTCTAGCCATCCCTGCTTAGCCTTTTTGCACTTCCTGTCGATCTCATTTTTGAGACGTTTGTATTCCTTTTTGCCTGCTTCATTTACTGCATTTTTATATTTTCTCCTTTCATCAATTAAATTCAATATTTCTTCTGTTACCCAAGGATTTCTACTAGCCCTCGTCTTTTTACCTACTTGATCGTCTGCTGCCTTCACTACTTCGTCCCTCAGAGCTACCCATTCTTCTTCTACTGTATTTCTTTCCCCCATTCCTGTCAATTGTTCCCTTATGCTCTCCCTCAAACTCTCTACAACCTCTGGTTCTTTCAGTTTATCCAGGTCCCATCTCCTTAAATTCCCACCTTTTTGCAGTTTCTTCAGTTTCAATCTGCAGTTCATAACCAATAGATTGTGGTCAGAATCCACATCTGTCCCTGGAAATGTCTTACAATTTAAAACCTGGTTCCTAAATCTCTGTCTTACCATTATATAATCTGTCTGATACCTTTTAGTATCTCCAGGATTCTTCCAGGTATACAACCTTCTTTTATGATTCTTGAACCAAGTGTTAGCTATGATTAAGTTATGCTCTGTGCAAAATTCTACAAGGCGGCTTCCTCTTTCATTTCTTCCCCCCAATCCATATTCACCAACTATGTTTCCTTCTCTCCCTTTTCCTACTGACGAATTCCAGTCACCCATGACTATTAAATTTTCGTTTCCCTTCACTACCTGAATAATTTCTTTTATCTCGTCATACATTTCATCAATTTCTTCATCATCTGCAGAGCTAGTTGGCATATAAACTTGTACTACTGTAGTAGGCATGGGCTTTGTGTCTATCTTGGCCACAATAATGCGTTCACTATGCTGTTTGTAGTAGCTTACCCGCACTCCTATTTTTTTTATTCATTATTAAACCTACTCCTGCATTACCCCTATTTGATTTTGTATTTATAACCCTGTAATCACCTGACCAAAAGTCTTGTTCCTCCTGCCACCGAACTTCACTAATTCCCACTTTATCTAACTTTAACCTATCCATTTCCCTTTTTAAATTTTCTAACCTACCTGCCCGATTAAGGGATCTGACATTCCACGCTCCGATCCGTAGAACGCCAGTTTTCTTTCTCCTGATAACGACGTCCTCTTGAGTAGTCCCCGCCCGGAAAAAGATTAGCCCGTTTTAACAAGACTGTCTATTCCACACAACAATGAAGATGACTTTTTGTTCAAATAACTTACGGGTTTGCTGCCGGGTGACGTTGTCGACCACCGCCGATATTTCGACAGGAGCACACACTGCCATTCTCAAGGCACAACTGCGAGGAGGAAGCAATGTGCAAGGGAATTTAATACCTTGATTCACAGAGGAGAAACAAGATACCACACACAGAACCCGAATATTCAGTTCACTATGGAGGTGGAAAAGAATGGATGTCTTCCCTTCCTTGACGTGTCGGTCAGAAGGAACACTGATGGTACGTTGGGACATTCTGTTTATAGGAAGCCTACCCACACTGACTTGTATCTGCGAGCTGATAGTTGTCACCATCCAGCTCAGCGTGAAGGAGTACTTCGCACCTTGGTTCACAGGGCCCACGTTATCTCAGACCCTGAAAGTTTGGCAGCTGAGCTATCACATCTCGAAGTCGCCTTTCGTCAGAATGGTTATAGTGAGAGGCAGATCAAGCGTGCGTTGCGCTATCAGCCTTCTGTGCAACGGGTGAGTGACAATAGCAACGAAGTGGCACCTAAGTCTATGGCTTTTTCGTCTTACGCAGGAAGCATTTCCGACAGGATTGGCCGTATTTTGCGGAAATATGATGTGAAATAGGTTTTTCGACCACCTTCTAAGATTGAGGCCCTGTTGGCGTCCGTAAAAAATGATCTCGGTTTGCGTAAGGCTGGGTCTATCGTATTCCTTGCAGTTGTGGCATGTCATATATTGGTCAGACAATCAGGACTGTGGAAGACCGATGTATTGAACATAAGCGTCACACACGCTTACAATAGCCGAGCAAATCCATATTTCACTTCCATAAATGGCTACACTCCACGCAAATACTTCCAGAAAGGACTTCCTGACACGTAAATCTGTACTCGATGTTAACAAATCTCTGCTCTTCAGGAACACTTTTCTTGCCACTCCCAGTCTACATTTTATACTCTCCCTACTTCGACCATCATCAGTTATTTTGCATCCCAAATAGCAAAGCTCGTCTACTACTTTAAGTGTCTTATTTATTGATCTAATTCCCTCGGCATCGCCTGATTTAATTCGACTACATTTCACCATCCTTCTATAAACGTAGGTTTGCCTTTCCGTAACCTATCTACTAAGATAAGTCGTAGGGTCAGTATTGCCTCGCGTGTTCCACCATTCGTACGGAATCCAAACTGATTTTCCCCGAGGTCGGCTTCTACCAGTTTTTCCATTCTTCTGTAAAGGATTGGTGTTAGTATTTTGCAACCGTGACTTATTAAACTGATAGTTCGACTGACACTTGTCAGCACCTGCTTTCTTTGGAATTGGAACTACTATATTTCATCTGTCTCAAACATCTTGCTCACCAGATGGAAAGATTTTGCCTTGGCTGGCTCTCCCACGGCTATCACTAGCTCTAACGGAATTTTGTCTATTCCTGCGGTCTTGTTTCGACTTAAGTCTTTTAGTGGTTTGTCGTATAGAACTATGAGGTCTTTATTTTCATGAGAACCAGCCGATTTTACAAATATCTAACTTTAACGCGCACACACATATAACATTTGGGTACTTTAACAGTTACATTTAGGATCAGAGGTTTTACAACTATTCTATGTGTCCTTCACCGGACAAATGGGAATCATCCAGACGATAGCACCATATACATATGTGAGTACGTCTGGAGGTAGTCCACTCGCCGCTGCTGCCATGCGGCCTCGCAGCTCTCCTAAAGTTGTTTTCCTCACAGATCGGGCGACACTGTAGGCGAATCCTGCACAGCGAGACCCGTACGCCCCTTACGGCAAATCCGTCGTTGAGGCAGAGCACTTTGAAGAAGGGCAGGTTCCAGTGCAGTGGTGCTCCAGCCTGTCGAAAAACGAAATTCTCGGCATGTTCTCACAGTGTTGTGCCAGAACTCGGTTCTTGTACGTACAGTGAGGAGTCCACCTTCCCTCTAAGCGATCTGAGCTCACTTCCAGGACTGATCCAAACCTCTATTGCAACTGATGTTTTCTCGTATTACTTCCGAAGAAACAACGTGACAAGTCCCCACGCGATGTGTGGGAACAGTTACACTACAGGATCAGTATTCATGTGTGAATTTTATTGTATCATTTCCTGCCACTGCGCCTTCGGGAACGTTGGTGTTAGCTCAGACAGCCTAAAGGTCAGTTCCGTCGCAACTAAGACGTAAGGCGACCTTTACGTCTCGCTCATGTCTAGCGCTGTGAGAATCTTGTAAACACGTTAACATGGATCCTAGATAAGGAAGTATATGCTGAAATTTAGTTTCCATTCTGAGAATGAACGACTGAACGTACGGGTACAGACGATTGGCACTAAGAGAAAATTAAACTGACTGAATACGATGTCCTGGGCTCACAATAGACTTTTTAGTAAATAGAATATCTGTGAGACTGAAAGACAGTAAACTGTAACACACTGTGACGCGAACAGGCAATACGAATTCTTCCCATGAAAATGGAGACCCCAGTAGAATCACGATTACTTACATAGGCCTCAGTTTTAAGATCTGTCAGAGCTTATAATGTACTGCTTGAAATAAACCCGGTAAAAATACAAGCTTTAGCGTAATATGTAACTATTTTTCAAATAAGCAAAGCAAAGAAGTGTAATAACAGATATCTTAATGTGAAAAATGGATTACGAATCGTGAAAATGGAGCTGAGAAAACATGTATGAAATGGTACAGGACTTTAAAGCCTCCTTAATATCTAATGACAACCCGAACGCATAGGGCATGTGGCTATACCGATCATCTAAAAGTAAATTGCCACTGTGATAAAATTATGGAGAACGAAATTATATGTCTCCATCCTTGGTTGACAGGAAACCCAAAGAGAAACAAATATTTGCCAAAATTTCAACAAATACGTTATGACGAACCGACAAATGTCAGCACGCACAATCCAGAATAAGGAGCGAACGGTAATTAACGTTAAAAATAGGAAGAGAATCAAGTCGTGGTCAGGTGAATGCAGGGGATTGAAAACAATAATGCGCAACATTCTCGGGCTGCAGTCGGAAAGATGTCACGGTATAAGACAGACAAAACGCTAGCAAAGTAACAAACGGGCGTTCTACGAATGAAATATCAACATTGCTGAGAGGAGAAGCAATTTCCACGAAAATGCACACCAACCTAGACCGTCAGTCATAGCAATAAAAACGAACAATCAGATATAGGAACAGAATTTCACGGAAGCGCAAACGTGATACGTAACAGTAAAAAACCAAACGTCCGACACGAGTATAAAGTGAGACAGAGCCAAAAGGAATAAAATAAAAATGTTTGCAAGGAAATCTTAAAAATCAAGAGCACAATGAACGATAATAGAGTGAAATTCATTGATCACAGCGTTAATAGTAGATAATGACATCGAAACGGCTCCCGTCAAGCAGACTACATAAAAAAATCACACAGCAGTATATACGTACCCAGGATAATGAGTTGAAGTAACAGTATGTAGGAACCTAATGCAACTATGTAAATTAGCCACAATGAATATTATCATAATACACAGTATGTAAAAATACAATGTTCCAAAAACTATTTGCATGCTGCAGAACCGGATATCGCGAACCCTCGAGCACACATACAACTGATGTAACTTACTGATGTAAGAAATAAACTATTTCCATTAATTTAGAAGATTCGTATCAGTGTGTGTGTGTGTGTGTGTGTGTGTGTGTGTGTGTGTGGTAGTAGGAATGTTTACGAAAGAATGCTGAGAATACAGCGTGTGATGATGTTTCGCTTACTGTCATGATATGGGGTCATACAGAAAATGTAAATATGATTAGACCCTTCGCATAGCTGTGTAGAGAATCCTCCTGAAGAAAGGTAGGAATATTAGTTTCTAACGTTTCGTCAATGCGGGTGGATCACAACGACGCCCCCGAGGGTAAGGACTGGGATGGAAGTCGACCGCGTTCCTTTACAGGAACCACCCTGCCATGTGCCACATGTAGTTTAGCGAAACCGCAGAGCACCTAAATCGGGTTAGGCGGGGGCGGGTCTAGAGGCAGTCTCCTCTGGAAGTCACGCGAAGAAGCCGACAGATTGGCTAGCAGCCACCACAGGTGGCTTTTACGTCACTACTATGACGTTTCTGTTGAGACTTGGGGACGTCATCATTGTGCGTCACACTGGCAAGGCTAGACGTCATATTATACGCTACAGAATACAGTGCCAAGGCGCAACCGACTGATGCACAAACCTCGGAGAATACACTCAGATATACAGAAATAATTCCCACAGAACTGACTTACAGTGAATGAGTCCATTAGTGGGAACATGTTCGACACTTAATGGCTACATGCTTGGCAGTGACTCGCCAAACGTAAAAAAATGTTTGTAAGACCAATTCAGTCGATATCTGAGTATATGGAAAAAATAATGTGCTACACCACAATTTCGTGTATTGAACTGCATTTATTTTTTTATTTTTTGCTACTTTTTATGGGAGAAAGTCCCATAAATTGGAAAGTATAGACTGAAGAACTGAATGTCGAGTAGCTGTAAATGTAGCGGATGCTGTGGACTGCTTTCTGTGTAGAGGTCATGAATTATAATCAAAATGACGTAACAGGTTTCAACATCTTGGATACTTCCAAAATAATTTAAGTTGTAATGGGTAAACTGGAAAAACAGTTTCTACAAGGGGAACTGACTCACTACCGTCCACCATACACACTAACAGACAAAGCTAGAATATAGGGGCTGTACGGTTGGCGTGGTTCCAACATCGCATCGCGTGAGTATTGGCAAAACTTCGGCCGGAAATCTCCCGATTTCTTCTCCGATATTTCTCGATGTTTTTCTTGCCAAATTTATTACGTTAAATTTAGTTCGTAGAACTGTAAACTATAGTGGTAAATTATTGTGGTTCCCATATTGTACTAATTTAGTTCCTGACTGTTAATTCTCAATCGATTTTGAGATCCGCTGAACCATATTCCATGATTAACGAGTTATTGGTTTGTTCCGGAATTTAGATACAGATCTTGTAGTGACTAAAAACAAAACAAAAAATACTTTTCTGGTATACCAGAGCACTAAAAGTATTTAAAAGATAATTCCTATGTTTATCCTAATATTACGGGATTTTATTTGAAATGTTACATTTGAACAGCTATTGCTTAACCCCCCCCCCCCCCCCCCCCCGCCTTTTCCACGACCTCCAAACGCACACACACGTACGCAATGTAAATGTTCAGCTTTACGAGAATTACAGGAAATTTCTTCCTATTAAATTTTGTCTGCTGAACCACTGTTACCCGGAGATCTACGAAGCTTTCTCCTCTTTACTTGAAGATGGTTGAGGAAACTGACATCTGATAGATAGCATCACTGCGGAATAATTTCCTGCCGATCTTGGCTCTGTCAAAGCAGTTATCCTCGTAATTTTTGGAACACTGTGTGCACAGTTGCCTTGAAATCTTTTCATTTCATCGCCTGTATTCATAGCTGCATGTGGCCCCTCATCCTTAGGGAAACTAAAGAAATAAAAGCAACAATTGTGGGCTAATACATATCAAGAAAAATTCTAGATTGTAAGACGCACTTAGCATCACAAACATCACTTTCAGCCAATAATTTATGTCTTTCTGCGAATAAAAGTTATATAAAAACAGTTAGCAGTTTTCAAGAGGGGCCATTAGATTAAAATAACAATATTTACATGTGAAATTTAAAGTTACTTCCCTCTATAAAACGATCTGTACGGTCATAAGCACGAGAAGATACATATATATATGGCTCGGAGCACTATGGGACTTAACATCTATGGTCATCAGTCCCCTAGAACTTAAAACTACTTAAACCTAACGACAGCACACAACACCCAGTCATCACGAGGCAGAGAAAATCCCTGACCCCGCCGGGAATCGAACCCGGGAACCCGGGCGTGGGAAGCGAGAACGCTACCGCACGACCACGAGCTGCGGACACAAGAAGATACCACAACTGTTTTGCCAGTCATCAACCTTTCTCCTCCGCATGCGAAAATATTTTGTTGACTCCCCCCTGCATAGGAAGAAATGACCATCGTAATAAAATAAGAGAAACCAGATCTCGAACAGAAAGATTAAGATGTCCATTTTTCCGACATGCTATTCCAGAGTCGAACGGTCGAGAAATAGTCTCGAAGTGGTTTGTGAATCTTGTGCCAAGTACTTGGATGTGAACTGCAGAGTAGTGATGTAATTAAGTAGATGTAGAAGCTGATCTACATCTACATGCATACTCCGCAAGCCACCGTACGGCCTTACGGTACCCGGCGGAGGATACCATGTAACACTACTAGTAACTTCTTTTCCTGTTCCCCTCGCAAATAGAGCGAGGGAAAAATGACTGTCTATAAGCCTCCGTACTAGTCCCAACATCTCTCATCTTATCTTCGTGGTCTCCACGAGAAATGGACGTTGGTGGTAGTGGAAAGTTCTGCAGTTGGCCTCAAACGCCGGCTCTCTAATTTTCCGCACTAGTGCTTCGCTAAAAGAGCGTCGTCTTTCCCTCCAGGGAATCCCTCTTACGTTCACGAAGCACCTGCGTAACACTTGTGCGCTGGTCGGGTCTGCCTGGTAACAGCTGTAGACGTGATGAGGCCTAGAAAGTGACGTCACCCTCAGCCTACTGGTGTATATGATCGAAGCTTACTACTGAAAAAGAAATCTCGCTGAACTGCCTGTTAAATCAGCCACAGTGACCTCAGAGAATCTTGGTCCTCGCAGATCTCAGATAGAAAAGATTAATATGATTTCAGTAAACTGCAGGAGCATCCAAGGAAAGGTCCCAGAATTAGTGTCGCTTATTGAAGGTTATAATGCACAGATGGTATTGGGAACAGAAAACTGGTTGAAGCCAGACGTTAATGACAACAAAGTCCTAAGTTCAGACTGGAATGTTTATCATAAGGATAGGTTAGTCGCCAATGGTGGCGGCGTGTTTATTGCAATAAAAAAAAAGTCCATAAAATGTAGCGAGGTTATCACGGATTCCGAATGTGAATTAATCTGGGTGAAATAGAGTATCAAAGAACGGTAAAAAATGGTGATCGGATGCTTTTATAGACCATCTGGGTCAGGGTCTGTAGTTGTAGAGCGCTTCAGACAGAGGTTGCAGAATATCATTAGTAATTTTCCTTATCATGCCGTTGTAATAGGGGGTGACTTCAACTTGCCAGGTATAGATTGGGAATGTTATGCCATCAAAGCTGGTGCCAGAGACATGGAATCGTGTGGCATTGTTCTGGATATCTTGTCCGAAAATTTCATTGAGCAGATAGAGAACCTGCTCGTGAGGGTAACGTCTTGAATTTATCGAATCAGCTAACGTAGAGGAAGGTATCTGTGATCATAAGGTTGTGACAGCAACTATGACGACGGGTCCTACAAGGAATGTTAATAAGAAAGATATATTTGCTCAGCAAGGGTGACAGGACACAAATTTCAGAATATCTCAGCAGTCAGCATCAGATATTCGGTGATGAGGATGGAAATGTGGAGAACAAATGGAAAAAATTCAAAGGCATCGTTCAATATGCCCTAGACAAGTATAATCCGAGTAAGGTTTTAAGGGATGGGAAAGATCCACCATAGTTTAATAGCTTGAAACGCGTATGTACTCGGTAGCAGCGATGGCGAGGCATGACAGAATCTCTGACCAGAGAGTTATTTATCGTTGCTAGTCTGCGCTTGACCGCGGGAGAGTTCAGTGCAGTTTCAGTGCAGTTGCAGTGCAGTTGCGAGGCAGTTGCATGTAGGGAGTCGGTAGTTGCAGTTGCGAGGCAGTAGTTGTACGCAGCGAGTCGCGAGAGCATGTAGTAGCGCGCGAGAGACAGTCGCAGTTGTGTGTGAGGAGTCGGCGGGAGTCGACATGGGCCTCTGGTCAAGGTTCAGGACGAGGTGTATTTTTAAATAAGGTAATGAAGCAGCATTGCGCTCATCTGATAATGTAATGCATCTTAACAGTAATTAATTTGTTCAAGAATCGCCCCAATAATAATTTTGTTCTGAAAGCAATCATTTTAGAAAATAATCATTACAATTGAAACAATACTTCCTATGCTTTTCCTGCCAGAATCAATTTATCAGATTTGCACAGGGCCGAAGGTCAGCGCAGATGACCTTATAAAATTTATCAGGTTGATCATAACGTTAATTTTGTGGGGACTTAATATTTTTGCACATTGTTATTATCATTGAGTTTTACTACTGTGGGAAGCTAACATTTGGCTCTATTTGCATTTTCATTCAATTCATATTATTTAAAAATAATTCCGGGGAGGTTACACTTAGCACGATGAGTATTCACATTTAAAATATTTTCTTTCATTTTGCGGGGAGGTTACAAGCTGTGTTAGAAAAGCGCTACGTAAAAGAAGAGCATTTCATCCCAGATTCAAGAGAAGTAAAAACCTAGCTGACAAACAAAAGCTGAACGAAACGAGAATGAGAGTAAGGAAAACAATGAGATAAGCGTTCAATGATTTCGAAAGTAAGACGTTGTCAATCGACCTGAGTAAAAACCCTAAAACATTTTGGTCGTATGTAAAATCACTAAGTGAGTCAAAATTCATTCTCTCAGCGACCACACCGGCACCCAAACGGAAGATAACGTAGAGAAGGCCGAAATACTGAATTCAGTCTTCCGAATCTGTTTCACCGCGGAAGTTCGCAACACTGGCCCTCCTTTCAAATGTCGTGCGAACGTCGAAATGGCAGATATTGGCATAACCAATCGCGGAACTGGAAAGCAGCTACAATCGCTTAGTAGTGGAAAGGCTTCAGGACCAGATGAGATACCTATAAGATTCTATAAAGATTATGCGAAAGAACTTGCTCCCCTTCTGGCAGTAATTTATCGTAGATCGCGTGAGCAACGAAAGGTACCTAACGACTGGAAAAAAAAACGGGTCATTCCCGTGTTTAAGAAAAGCTGTACGACAGATCCACGCAATTTTAGACCTATATCGTTGACTGCAATCTGTTGTAGAATTATGGAACATGTTTTATGCTAAAGAATTATGACATTTTTGGAAAATGAACATCTCCTCTATAAAAATCAACATGGAGTCTGCAAACAGAGATCCTGCGAAAGTCAGCTCGCTCTGTTCCTCCAGGACGGTGGACAACGGCGCCCAAGCTCATGCGGTGTTCTCTGATTTCGGTAAGCCATTTGGCACCGTCCCACATTGCCGTTTAACGAAAAAAATATGAGTTCACGGAGTATCAGAGCAGACCTGCGATTGGATTCAACACATTCTTGCAGACAGAACTGAACACGTCGTCCTAACGAAACTAAATCGACAGAGGTAAAGGTAATATCCGGAGTACCGCAGGGAAGTGTGATGGGGCCGTTGCTGTTTACAATTTATATAAATGATCTAGTAGAAAGCGTCGGATGCTCTTTAAGGATATTCGCAGATGATGTAGTTGTTTATAGGAAAGTAACAACGAAAGAAGATAGTAAGAATTTGCAGAACGACCTGCAGAGAATTGATGAATGGTGCAGACTCTGGCAGTTGACCCTGAACGTAAATAAATGCAACGTATTGCGCATACATAGGAAAAGAAATCCACTACTGTACAGCTACACTACTGATGACAAACAGCTGGAGGCAGCGTCTGCCGTAAAATATCTAGCCGTAACTATCCAGAGCGACCTTAAGTGTAATGACCACATAAAACAGATAGTGGGAAAAGCAGATACCAGACTCAGATTTATCGGAAAAATCTTAAGGAAATTTAATTCCTCCACTAAAGAGGTGGTTTATAAGGCGCTTGCAGAATGAGATTTTCACTCTGCAGCGGAGTGTGCGCTGATATGAAACTTCCTGGTGGATTAAAACTGTGTGCCAGGCCGAGACTCGAACTCGGGACCTTTGCCTTTCGCGGGAAAGTGCTCTACCAACTGAGCTACCCAAGCACGACTCACGCTCCGTCCTCACAGCTTTACTTCTGGCTGTACCTCGTCTCCTACCTTCCAAACTTTACAGAAGTTCTCCTGCGAACCTTGCAGAACTAGCACTCCTGAAAGAAAGGATATTGCGGAGACATGGCTTAGCCACAGCCTGGGGGATGTTTGCATAGTGAGATTGTCACTCTGCTTCGGAGTGTGCGCTGATATGAAACTTCCTGGCAGATTAAAACTGTGTGCCGGACCGAGACTCGAACTCGGGACCTTTGCCTTTCGCGAGCAAGTGCTCTTGCCCGCGAAAGGCACAGGTCCCGAGTTCGAGTCTCGGCCTGGCACACAGTTTTAATCTGCCAGGAAGTTTCTTATAAGGCGCTTGTTGGCCCGATTCTTGAGTATTCTTCTTCTATCTGGGATCCCTATCAGATAGGACCGATAGAGGAGATAGAGAAGATCCAACGAAGAGCGGCGGGTTTCGTAACGGGATCGTTTAGCTGGCGAGAGAGGGTTACGGATATGGTAAACATACTCGAGTGGCAGACCTTACAAGAGGGACTTTGTGCATCACGGAGAGATTTACTATTGAAATTTCGGGACAGCACTTTTCAGGAGGATTCAGACAACATATTACTTCCCCCCACATACATCTCGCGTATTGATCACAAGGAGAAAATTCGATAAATTAGAGCCAATGTAGAGGCTTACCGCCAATCATTCTTCCCACGCACTATTCGCGAGTGGAGCAGGGTTGGAGGAATCAGATAGTGGTACCGAAAGTACCCTCCGCCAAACACCATTAGGTGGCTTGCGGAGTATGGTGTAGATGTAAATAATTAATTTAATCCCAAACACAGAAGCACACAGTGTCAGTGGAGCGAGAAAAACCAGCGTCAGTGACAGCAGCACAGAACGAAGTGTGGACGGCGTCGGACTCGCCGCGCGCCCTCATGCCAGAAGTCCCGCCGCAGCGCTGCGACCGGTGAACTACACTGGCCAATCTGGCGCCTGGCTGCAACTCACAGGCAACAAACACCTCAGGCATTTTTGGAAGTTTGGTCGACATGTCACTTCTCGAGTTCGACGCGAACTTTGTTTTGCACAGTTTATCGTCAACGGAAATTAATTTGATGAGGTGAACGATTATAAAGGATTTGTTTAATCATTTTTGCAGCCAAGCAGTGAATCATTTGATTCAGACGCAATTCTCTTCTCGTGAAGTGCGTCCCAAAACTACAGCAACAGATAAGAATACGAGAAAGTGAACAATATACAGGAAGTGTCAAAATGATTCATCCCATTTCGCAAGACTACATCTTCCACTTGAAAGAAAAAGAAGGTAGAAACTTGAGGTGACTTTTAACTTACGAATAGCCCTACAATGTTCCTTTTCTTAAGTAACGTTTATATTTCACAAACGTTCAATGTGCTCTCCACCGAATGCGCGACAGACCAGACGATACCCAAACTCGTCCCATACGCTTGCAAGCATTTCTGCAGTTGCTAAATTCACTGTTACCGAGCGGGCTCGCGCAGAGTTTATCACACTGGACTCGCATTCGCGGGGAGGACGGTTTAAATTAGCAGCTGGCCTTCCTGATTTAGGTTCCCGTGATTTCGTTAAATCGCTCCAGGCAAATGCAGCGGTCGTTCCTTTGAAAGGGAACAGGTAATTACCTTCCTCTTTCTTTAAATATTCCGAGCCTGTGGTCCGTCTCTAATGAACTCGATGTTGACGGGATGTTAAACGCTAATCTTCCTCCCTTCGTGCATTCGCTGCTGGCAACATCGCAGTTCATCCACTGTTGTTGGAGGGCAGGCGCATAGATGAAACCTCTCGCAAACCCACACAAGAAAAGAACCCACAGAATCGCTCACCGTAACGTCACGTCACCGTGGAGGCCCATCATGCAGTCCGAGATTCGTAAACAGCGTACTGCCAACCCATCTCTGTGGCAGCTCATGGCTATAGAGTATTCCAACAAGCGGATGACAGTGATATAGTGCTCCTTCCTGTTGACGAATGTTGCTTCGATGTCACCATCTCGACTCTGTGCAAACTGAACAGTGAACGAGCGGTAAAGTTGCACGACGGCGACCCCTGTCGACAGCCACATGAACAGACAACATACAACTGGTGCCAACATTCTGAAGCGTATGTTAAAAGTAACCCCAAATTTCTACCTGCATACACGTAGAAGTCTTGTGAAATTGGATGCGACTATTTGAAACACCCTGCAGTATTGGATAATCCATCTATTGATGGAATTTGAAATAACTATTTCCACTGCCTTATCACATGTCAGAGAACTGCAGATTTTAAATGAAGTATCAATTATGGAAAAGCGAACCCAAATTTGTTGATCGCTGACCAAAAGCGATTTTGAAAACAAATTTCTCAGCTGTAAGTTGGCTGTTTTGAAAAGAATTAAATCAATTTGGAACATCTATTACGTATTGCCGGCCAGGGTGGCCGAGCGGCTCTAGGCGCTACAGTCTGGAACCGCGCGACGCTACGGTCGCAGGTTCGAATCCTGCCTCGGGCATGGATGTGTGTGATGTCCTTAGGTTAGTTAGGTTTAAGTAGTTCTAAGTTCTAGGGGACTGATGACCACAGATGTTGAGTCCCATAGTGCTCAGAGCCATTTGAACCATTTTGACAAGTGGCGGCTACAAGGCGTGCAAAGCTGACATCAGCTGGGAGACTTCAAGCCCTCCACACTGCGTACCATCGAGGGTGAGACGATGACCGATCGCTACAGCGGAACGTGGAATCAATGCTAACTAGTTCTCCTTTCAATACCCTCCCACTCACGTGCTGCCTGAACAGTGTGTCCGTCTCGACAGATTTAAAATCAGTACCGCGTAGCGTTAGCTTCGTCACATAAGAACGCCGTCGGTCAGCCCCCTGCTGCCGTCTCCGCTAGGGTCCTGGCCCCAACGCCCAGGGCGCTACTTTCGCCGCCACGCAGCCAGTCTCCCCGCTGCCCGTGCCGCTGCTCCGCGAGTACCGCGTGTGTACAGCCCTCAATTCGTCGCCACACCGTCGCTTCTGCACTTCGCGATGCGACGACTGTACTGTGAGCGTTGATATACGCTGAGGCACTTGCACCTATTTCTTCAGAGAAAACCATAGAGATCAGTAAATTGTAGTACACAGTTAAATACTACATCTTATGTAGTTATTCCGTGTTTTTTTGGAGGTGGTTTTTACCTAAGATGATTTGAAGTTTAAATTTCTGTGATTCTAATTACTATATGTTGAATGTGTATTGTTCCTAGATAAGCACTTCACGTGTTTGTTGGTGGGATAGTTAAAAAGTTTTTAAGGTATTTTTCGAGAGTTTTCGATTAATCTCCAAGGATGTACTGCTTACACAATGTGTTTGGCACCCTAAGAGTCTCCCAGGCCAGCGTTTTCTTCCATTTCATTTTCGTCTCATGCTCCATTCTATTTCCTCTCATCCTTCCTATAAGCATAATTTCTGAAGAAGTAACTTCCTACTTCTTCTTCCACAGACGTGAACGCCTTTAGGGCTCTGTAGGCCCCTGTGCCATCATACTGCATCTGCAAGGTTTCCGAAATCGTTGGCGCACTAAATCTTTTTACCTTGATGGGAATTTGTTTTTATTGCAAGACCAGGCATATACGCGAAATCAGCGTTTAGGCCTCGTAAGAAAAGCGACAAAACATTGGATTTTGACGACCGCGGTAATGTCCATACTTTACTACAGGTACTGGGCAACTTAGGCCGCAAGCCAATACACAGTCGTCATTACACAATTAGCACTTGTGTTGCCGAAACCAAAACGACTCTGTGCGGCATACCGGATTCCGGAACGAAAGGAATGAACGTTTTCTGCGTTCTCTATCTCTTCTTTCTCTTCTCTCCTCATTCTCTTTCCCGACCTTTTATTCTTGTTCTGTCCGTGCCTTCTATTTTTTGTATGTTGTAGTTACTTGACTGGTTAACGTGATGTTCCATAATAAGAGTTATAATGATGAAAGAAAACTGATCTGTTGTATACTTATAAGCTGTTAAGTGAGGATATGTGATGACTTCAGGCTGTTAACCCCCAGAGGGCAGCGAAGTAATGTTGATATGATGTAATATAGAGGTCTTTTTTTTTAGTTTCATTGAGGTTATTTGTGAGCAGGCAAAAGGTCCTGTGGTTAATGTAGTTATGTGCAGGCAAGAGTTCCTTGTCAGTTCTTTTAAGTGATGATTGTATACAGTATACAAGGGGCACGCCTAGGGAGAAACAGGAACTTCAGTCCGGAGCCGCGCTGCTGCTACAGTCACAGGTTCGAATCCTGCCTCGGGCATGGATGTGTGTGATGTCCTTAGGTTAGTTAGGTTTAAGTAGTTCTAAGTGTATGGTGCTGATGACCTCAGATGTTAAGTCCCATAGCGCTTAGAGCCATTTGAACATAGGGAGAAAGTAACCAGGTCGAGGCCATTCTAGGAGGTCGGACAACTAAATAAGTGATCAACGGACGGGGAGGCGGTTCATGTTAACTTATGTTGGTGGCCAGTCATGGAACGAAGAGCCAGAGGATCTGCCGCCAAGAAAGGCGTCTGTTGTGCTCGAGGTCTGGATCACGAGAGAAAGCCAACTGCGTTCTGCACTGCGGAACGCTGCAGTGTCCACTCAGGTGACCTGTATTTTAGCAGTTTCAGCGTAGGGGTCAAGGCGTTTCTTGTCAGCAACTTCAACTGGACAGAACTGCCTCGATTCTGAAATGCAGGCAACGTGTGTCACGTTGGCACAGCGGAAGTTGCTCTGAGAGAAAACATGTAAAGATTTAAGTGGCACTTTGAGGTAAATTTTTCAAACCAATTCCCTAAAATATTCCTCGACTGGCTGCCACCCTGTACATTGAACTCTCTGAGGAAAAACAACGACAAAGACGTAAACGCACTGTAGGAGCGATATACACTGCTCGCCATTAAAGTTGCTACACCACGAAGATGACGTGCTACAGACGCGAAATTTAACCGAGACGAAGAAGATTCTGTCATATGCAAACGATTAGCTTTTCAGAGCATTCACACAAGGTTGGCGCCGGTGGCGACACCTACAACGAGCTGACACGAGGAAACTTTCCAACCGATTTCTCATACACAAACAGCAGTTGACCGGCGTTGCCTGGTGAAACGTTGCTGAGATGCCTCGTATAAGGACGAGAAATGCGTACCATCACGTTTCCGACTTAGATAAAGGTCGGATTGTAGCTAATCGCGATTGCGGTTTATCGTATCGCGACATTGCTGCTCGCGTTGGTCGAGATCCAATGACTGTTAGCAGAATATGGAATCGGTAGGTTCAGGAGGGTAATACGGAACGCCGTGCTGGATCCCAACGGTCTCGTATCACTAGCAGTCCAGATGACAGGCACCTTATCCGCATGGCTGTAACGGATCGTGCAGCCACGTCTCGATCCCAGAGTCAACAGATGGGGACGTTTGCATGACAACAACCATTTGCACAAGCAGTTCGACCACGTTTACAGCAGCATGGACTATCAGCTCGGAGACCATGGCTGCGGTTACCGTTCACGCTGCATCACAGACGGCAGCGCCTGCGATGGTGTACTCAACGACGAACCTGGGTGCACGAATGGCAAAACGTCATTTTTTCGGATGAATCCAGGTTCTGTTTACAGCATCATGATGGTCGCATCCGTGTTTGGCGACATCGCGGTGAACGCACATCGGAAGCGCGTATTCGTCATTGCCATACTGGCGTATCACCCGGCGTGATGGTATGGGGTGCCATTGGTTACACGTCTCTGTCAGCTCTTGTTCGCATTGACGACACTTTGAACAGTGGACGTTACATTTCAGATGTGTTACGGCCCGTGGCCCTACATTCGATCCCTGCGAAACCCTACATTTCAGCAGGATAATGCACGACTGGATGTTGCAGGTCCTGTACGGGCCTCTCTGGATACAGAAAATGTTCGACTGCTGCCCTGGCCAGCACATTCTCCAGATCTCTCACCAACTGAAAACGTCTGGTCAATGGTGGCCGAGCAACTGGCTCGTCACAATAGGCCACTCACTACTCTCGATGAACTGTGGTATCGTGTTGAAGCTGCATGGGCAGCTGTACCTGTAGACGCCATTAAAGCTCTGTTTGACTCAATGCCCAGGCGTATCAAGGCCGTTATTACGGCCAGAGGTGGTTGTTCTGGGTACTGTTTTCTCGGGATCTATGCACCCAAGCTGCGTGAAAATGTAATCACATGTCAGTTCGAGTATAATATATTTGTCCAATGAATACCCATTTATCATCTGCATTTCTTCTTGGTGTAGCCATTTTAATGGCCAGTACTGTAAATTCTGGGACTCTAGTTGGTAGGCTGTTTTCCGGACTGAGTACTAGCAGCGGCCCCCTGTGGGAGAGGACGCGGAGGGCGATCTGAGGCGGCGGCGCGAGTGAGCGTCGGCGGCCTGGCACAGCTGGGGCGCGCCGCGTGCCAACTGAGCCACACGGAGGCAGTGTCGGGTGACCGGCGCGGCGGCGCGCTCTGAGCCTCTGGCTGACTGATGTCGCACGTCACTGCCTGCCCCAGCCCTCCTCCCCCAGAACTACTTTCCGCTACTCCATTCAGAATAGTGTATATTGCAAATTTCATATTTGCAGCGAAGGAGAGGTGTCTGTCTCATTGAGAACAGTGTAATATTGCAATTAAAAAATGCCGTTTAGAATATCCTTACGGGTAAGAGTATCTGCTACAAATCATCCTGTGGTTAGGCGCACCGACTGCACATGTTCCGATCCCGTCTGCTCCATCGCCACTCCTCAGGCCCACTCTCGGTTGATCACAACTGAAGGTAGATTTTCTGAGCTGCGAGAAACAGTGAAGGCCCCGTTTCTGTTAAAAAAAAGCCAGCTGATATTTTAACTTCCTTACAGGAGCGCTTTGACTCTCAGAACAAGTTGAATGACCAAATTTCGAGTGAGACTGACGATGATTGAATAAAAACACACATAATGAGATTTTCACTCTGCAGCGGAGTGTGTGCTGATACGAAAGTTCACTTGGTAGAGCACTTCCCCGCGAAAGACAAAGGTCCCGGGATCGAGTCTCGGTGCGGCACACAGCTTTAATCAGCCAGGAAGTTTCATATCAGCGCACACTCCGTTGCAGAGTGAAAATCTAATTCTGGAAACATCCCCCAGCCTGTGGCTAGCCGCCCGGGGTGGCCGAGCGGTCCTAGGCGTTACAGTCTGGAACCGCGCGACCACTATGGTCGCACGTTCGAATCCTGCCTCGGGCATGCATGTGTGTGATGTCCTTACGTTATTTACGTTTAAGTAGTTCTAAGTTCTAGGGGACTGATGACCGCAGAAGTTAAGTCCAATAGTGCTCACAGCCATTTGAATTATTTTGAGCTGTGGCTAAGCCATGTCTCCGCAATATCCTTTCTTTCAGGAGTGCTAGTTCTGCAAGGTTCGCAGGAGAGCTTCTGTAAAGTTTGGTAGGTAGGAGACGAGGTACTGGCAGAAGTAAAGCTGTGAGGACGGGGCGTGAGTCGTGTTTGGGTAGCTCAGATGGTAGAGCACTTGCCCGCGAAAGGCAAAGGTCCCGATTTGGAGTCTCGGTCCGGCACACGGTTTTAATCTGCCAGGAAGTTTCAAAAACACACATGCGCCCCTGTCAAAGCAACATTTAATAACTCATATGTAATATCATTAGACTCTGATGCTAGTCTTAAAGAGGTCAGTATGGACAGGATAGGAAAAATAAAAATGGCCCGGACGAGTGGATACCATTAGACGTATGAATATAACCACACCACTTGAGGTGCAAACCACCACGTGGTCCACACCGGTTCAGAGAGTAGTGTGGGCTGTGTCAGTGTGAGTGGAACAGTGCAAAGGGGACGATGGTACACATAGTGGAGCAGCAGGTGTTAGCTGTGGATAGTTAAGTGACAACGAATTCGTGGAAACTGTGTGATCAGTTGTTTGCTGAGAAGTTTAATGGTATCAAAGTGCTATCAAAGAGTGCCATGCAACGCTTAGTCCAAAAATAGCGTCACCCGTGATCTGTTTTGAAGAAGACAAAAATCGTTCCGAAACGTGCCCGCACACCGTGACATGTGGCTGAAGTTCACCAAAAAATGCTTCACAGTCCTACTAAATCGCCTGCCGCGAGTGGCCATCATATCACGTCGATCATGCGGACGAATACTCCACCTGGACCTGCACATGCATCCCTACCGAACGTCTGTCGTTCATACATTAAAACCAGGAGATGCTCCTCAATGCCTCCAGTTTTGTGAGTGGCTATTCACTGGACATGCATCTATCTGGTATTTATGTTGATGAAGCCTGGTTTCACCTCAATGGTAATATCAGTTCACAGAATCGCAGGTTCTGAGCAGCGGAAAATCGGCATAACTTCGACGAAACACCATTGCGTGATCAGAAGGTTGGCGTTTGGTTGCAGTGTCTTCACTTTGCATCAGTGGTCCCATCTTCTTACATCCGACACTAACAACGGCTCGCCGGCAGGGTGGCCGAGCGGTTCTAGCCGCTAGAGTCTGGAACCGCGCGACCGCTACGGTCGCAGGTTCGAATCCTGCCTCGGGCATGGATGTGTGTGATGTCCGTAGGTTAGTTAGGTTTAAGTAGTTCTAAGTTCTAGGGGACTGATGACCTCAGAAGTTAAGTCCCCATAGTGCTCAGATCCATTTGAACCAACTGACTACGGCGCGTGACATAGCCAATATTTTGAAACTATTTGTGGCAGCATTAATGGAGGAGGAAAAGACCCACAGTTACTTCCAACAGGGTGGGCCAACGGCTCATAGAGCTAGCCGAATCTTAGAGCACATTTATACAATCTTCACATCTGAGAGTGCTGTTAGCGGAGGTGAGCCTGCTCGCGGTCCTCGCTGGCGACCAGCATCATCTGATCTGTCAGCGTGTGATTACAACGTGTGCGGAGCCCTCAGATCTGAGGTGTACCGCAACGACCCTCACAGGCTTCAAGCAACGCAGCAGAACATTTTACAAGAGACTGCAGCAATTCCGGCAGTCCAGCTTCCATCCGCCTTCAGCTACTTGCTGACCAAGGCCCAAAAGTGCCAAGAGACGAATGGTGGTGGCCTTCAGCATCTGCTACAGTCAGGTTAGTACTGTATTTCCTTTCCTCTGCTGTGTTTCTTTGTACCCTGGAACTCTATTCTGCAGGCCACTTCAATTTGATGGTGGTGGTAAACAACTGACGTAACGCAATATATTTGAACAGCAGTAAAACGTCCTAGCGCATGGCTAAAGTTGGTCAGCGTGAGGGGCGATATTACTACCGTGTACTTCAATGATGAGAGTTTCTGTTCGATTTTAGAAACATGTTTTACCGAAAACAATTTCTAAGTTGTTCGAATCGGCTGAAACAGAAACTTTACCCTTATCAGTCACAATTTCTTTTAGTTTCACTATGCGTTTGAAAGTCTTAAACCTCCTTCATCAGGCAGATTTTTGTTAATTAATACGTTTATGTGCGGTTTTTACGACTTCGGAGTAAGCTGTAGTAGTATCTAGTAGTTTCTCCATAAAGTATTTGGTAAGAAACATATATTTAAGCAGTCACTTTCCTGTATTTCGGTTCCCTGCTCACCTGATCACCATTGCGACCATTTATTGCTATCGCGATATTTTATGATGAAAATGTATGAAGGAAATATTGCCTCACGCATCAGTTTCATTTCAGACCAATCTTAGAAAGATATAAATTGGCAAGAAATACTCCCATGTACATCTTCAGTTCTTCTTCTCTAGCATGTATGTACTCTTTTCTGGATATAGATGTGAAGAATCGGTAGCATATTTTTCTGTAGCGAAAATTTTTGATATAAATATGTCATAATGTTAACGCCGTACGTCCCTACACATCAATAACCGTTTTGAAAATTGGTTTGCTCACGCTCAAATGTACTGATAAAGAATCATGTTCGACAGATCTCTGCTTTAAACCTGATATCAGTTAAGCATCACACTGCGCCTGCCAAAAAGTGAAGCACCAGAAGTGGAGAAGGGTACGAAATAAGAGCTCACGGGTTGGGAGGATATGTGATGTTATTTCTGTTCTGGCGTGACCACAAGCGCCGGAAGAAGACGAAGAACGCAAGAACAGAGAAGGCGGTGAGATGACGTCGGCCAATGGTGCGCGGAATAGGACCGCACCACGACAAGAGCGCCCTCAAACCGAAGTGAATGTAAGCGCTGCTCCTGCCAGCTTCGGCGGCTGAGGTCGGCTCAGTATGCGGACATTAGTGGACGGTTGTAAACCGGCACTCGAAGAAAAGATTATAGTGATCCGTCTCAAGTGCTTACTTATACTTTCGTCTATAGCGAAGATCATTTACTGTTTGCATGCCGCCCATCGTTTGCGACACTTGTTCTAAATCCATAAATTTATAGAAATAAAACTACTAATATTTGCTTGAACTGTTGTATAGCATTCCGAGAACGCAGCATCCCATGTTGTTGTTGTGGTCTTCAGTCCTGAGACTGGTTTGATGCAGCTCTCCATGCTACTCTATCCTGTGCAAGTTTTTTCATCTCCCAGTACCTACTGCAACCTACATCCTTCTGAATCTGCTTAGTGTATTCATCTCTTGGTCTCCCTCTACGATTTTTACCCTCCACGCTGCCCTCCAATACTAAATTGGTGATCACTTGATGCCTCAGAACATGTCCTACCAACCGATCCCTTCTTCTGGTCAAGTTGTGCCACAAACTTCTCTTCTCCCCAATCCTATTCAATACTTCCTCATTAGTTATGTGATCTACCCATCTAATCTTCAGCATTCTTCTGTAGCACCACATTTCGAAAGCTTCTATTCTCTTCTTGTCCAAACTATTTATCGTCCATGTTTCAGTTCATTACATGGCTACACTCCATACAAATACTTTCAGAAATGACTTCCTGACACTTAAATCAATACTGGATGTTAACAAATTTCTCTTCTTCAGAAACGCTTTCCTTGCCATTGCCAGCCTACATTTTATATCCTCTCTACTTCGACCATCATCAGTTATTTTGCTCCCCAAATAGCAAAACTCCTTTACTACTTTAAGTGCCTCATTTCCTAATCTAATTCCCTCAGCATCACCCGACTTAATTAGACTACATTCCATTATCCTTGTTTTGCTTTTGTTGATGTTCATCTTATATCCTCCTTTCAAGACACTGTCCATTCCATTCAACTGCTCTTCCAAGTCCTTTGCTGTCTCTGACAGAATTACAATGTCATCGGCGAACCTCAAAGTTTTTATTTCTTCTCCATGAATTTTAATACCTACTCCGAATTTTTCTTTTGTTTCCTTTACTGCTTGCTCAATATACAGATTGAACAACATCGGGGAGAGGCTACAACCCTGTCTTACTCCCTTCCCAACCACTGCTTCCCTTTCATGTCCCTCGACTCTTATAACTGCCATCTGGTTTCTGTACAAATTGTAAATAGCCTTTCGCTCCCTGTATTTTACCCCTGCCACCTTCAGAATTTGAAACAGAGTATTCCAGTCAACAAAGTCAAAAGCTTTCTTAAGTCTACAAATGCTAGAAACGTAGGTTTGCCTTTCCTTAATCTTTCTTCTAAGATAAGTCGTAAGGTCAGTATTGCCTCACGTGTTCCAGTGTTTCTACGGAATCCAAACTGATCTTCCCCGAGGTTGGCTTCTACTAGTTTTTCCATTCGTCTGTAAAGAATTCGTGTTAGTATTTTGCAGCTGTGACTTATTAAGCATCCCTTAGGCACCCTATAAGGGACGAGTGGGCAAGACCCAATAATTTCAATGGTTACAAAATCGGGTTAAATTTACATAGAACTTGATGGAATGAGATAAGTCATCTGAACGACGTTGCAATCCCTCTGGCCTCGATGCACGCACCGACTCGGTTGTGAAGGGTATTATAACAACGCTGTATCCTCTCCTGGGGCAAGCTGGCCCGCGGCTGCTGTGACTGGTCCTCGACATCCTGGATACTGACAGAATATGGATTTGGCGTTCCAGGTGGTCGCACATGTGCTCCATCTGGTAGAAAAAAGTACGCGTTTCCAAAGAAAGTACGAATAACAATGGCCCAAAAATCGTGATCCGAATAAAATTTCTAAAAGCGAGGACGTTGTAGTCATTAAATTGTTGCGTATAACAAAGACATTGTTAGTAGCTTCCGTGCCAAGTTTTGGATTTTCCAGAGCGGTGATCACCTCTGGAAGTGACATTTGACGCGTTTACCTGTAACTGGCTGGTTCCCGGAAAGGGGAGCCGCTCTATAGTCTGGCAACACCTCGCAGCGGCTGCCAAGACGAGGCCCGTGCCAGCGCAGTGCGGCCGTCAGCGGATCCGACACGCCGCCTCAGCACGCCGTAAACCGAACACTGCAGACAGCCTCTCCTCTCCGGATTCAACGCACAGACATTTACTGCAGCTCTACGGCGTACTTCCCTCTGCTTCACCACTACGACACGAAGATCACGATGAGTGTGCAAGTACTTGTTAATGAGGATCCGGAAGGCACCTATAAATGAGTGACTGACATGTATAGAACTACTTTTTCCTGGTGTTTTCATAGATGCGTCTTAATTATTACACTACTGACCATTAAAATTGCTACACCACGAAGATGACATGCTACAGACACAAATTTTAACCGACAGGAAGAAGACGCTTTGATATGGAAATGATTAGCTTTTCAGAGCATTCACACAAGGCTGGCGCCAGTGGTGACACCTACAACGTGCTGACATGAGGAAAGTTTCCAACAGATTTCTCATACACAAACAGCAGTTGACCGGCGTTGTCTGGTGAAACGTTGTAGTGATGCCTCGTGTAAGGGGGAGAAATGCGTACCATCACGTATCCCACTTTGATAAAGGTCGGATTGTAGCCTGTCGTGATTGCGGTTTATCGTATCGCGACATTGCTGCTCGTGTTCGTCGAGATCCAATGACTGTTAGCAGAATATGGAATCGGTGAGTTCAGGAGAGTAATACGGAACGCCGTGCTAGATCCATACGGCCTCGTATCACTAGCAGTCCAGATGACAGGCATCTTATCCGCATGGCTGTAACGAATCGTGCAGCCACGCCTCGATCCCTGAGTCAACAGATGGGGACGTTTGCAAGACAACAACCATCTGCAAGAACAGTTCGACGACTTTTGCAGCAGCATGGACTATCAGCTCGGAGACCATGGCTGCGGTTACCCTTGACGCTGCATCACAGACACGAGCGCCTGCGATGGTATACTCAACGCCGAACCTGGGTGCACGAATGGCAAAACGTCATTTTTTCGGATGAATCCAGGTTCTGTTTACAACATCATGATGGTCGCATCCGTCTTTGGCGACATCGCGGTGAATGCACATTGGAAGCGTGTATTCGTCATCGCCATACTGGCGTATCACCCAGCGTGATGGTATGGGGTGCCATTGGTTACACGTCTCGGTCACCTCTTTTTCGCATTGACGACACTTTGAACTGTGGACGTTACATTTCAGATGTGTTACGACCCGTGGCTCTACCCTTCATTCGATCCCTGCGAAACCCTACATTTCATCAGGATAATGCACGACCGCATGTTGCAGGTCCTGTACGGGTCTTTCTGGATACAGAAAATATTCGACTGCTGCCCTGACCAGCACATTCCCCAGATCTCTCAGCAACTGAAAACGTCTGGTCAATGGTGGCCGAGCTACTGGCTCGTGACAATACGCCAGTCACTTTTCTTGATGAACTGTAGTATCGTGTTGAAACTGCATGGGCAGCTGTACTTGTACACGCCATGCAAGCTCTGTTTGACTTAATGCCCTGGCGTATGAAGGCCGTTATTACGGCCAGAGGTGGTTGTTCTGGGTACTGTTTTCTCGGGATCTATGCACCCAAATTGCGTGAAAGTGTAATCACATGTCAGTTCTAGTATAATATATTAGTCCAATGAATACCAGTTTATCGTCTGCATTTCTTCTTGCTGTAGCAATTTCAATGGCCAGTAGTGTAGTTGTACCACTGCTTCGAAACTTACGTATTACGTGCCTCCCTAAAGCTCTCACAACACAAACGTGATCGTCCTTTCAAGAAGGCGTCAACTCAACCGTCCTGCTGTAATCCCTACACCGAGCAGCCGGCTAGCGTCTCACCACCTCGCAGCCACACAGCGGCAACCGTACAGCGTGACATGCGCAGTCGGTAATACAATTCGCGAGACGCCTTGGCTCATCGTTATGCTCAACTGCACATGTTTAATGTTGCCCATATAGCATAGAATGCAAGGAGAGCAAGTGCTACCAACATATTGTCTATAGGCGTGGGGTCGAGAAACCATCCGACTACTGCCGTACTGTTTTAGATAATGTGAAATATTATATTGTTGTTCTTTATTTTAAACATAGCTGCGTAACAGCGACGGTTCCACGTAATTAGATTAAAAACAGCCGACCCGTTGCAAAGGATAAAGTAATCTTTACCTAGGTTTCGATAAGTATAAACCTATCTTCTTCAGAAGTAAGACTGAGGAAAATGAACATCGTGATTTATATGAAAGGTATACACATAAGTCAAGATTAGAGTTTAACATATATTAAGAGAATCTTGTGTTACAAAATATGAGAAAGATTTCTTGTACTTACAGTATTACATTAACATGGAGTGATACGTCGCTGCCACTTTTACAAAGATCTCCATAGCTCCATTAGTCAAAATCAAATATAGCCCTAAGAGTAGGGTTTGTCAGATAAATAAAATTAAGTACATGGAAGTTGGAGAGCGCATAAGCAACTGAGTAAAATCGGCCTGCGTGGTAGCACTGTGGCCAGGGCAGGTGGCGCTCAGGTCGCGTACTATGTGCCGATTGGGGTACTGAAGCAACATGTAAAATATAAATATTAATTGCGTCCTTAGATAGAGTGACAGTAAATAAAAGGAAAGCATTTAACATTCCCATTATGACAATGTAGGAGCCTTAGAAACAATAACGTAGAAACGTATTTCAAAAAGGTAGGTGGCGCATACGCCATGAGTTACATGCAGTGGCATATATAGCCAAAATAAAATTATATTACGATATTAGTGAAGCACATAGAACGTATATAAGTCAAAACCTTAAGAATAAACAGTAATGGTATCCTAAGACATAAATCATGAAAGCTGGTCCACAATCCAGCTAATACACATTCACTGGGATCCGAGGCTTTAGGATAAGCGAGAATTACATGAGGGCCAGTGTAGTGGCAGCCATACATCATGAGTAAATCACATTGCATAAAAGGTAGTGAGCTTAGAGATATAAAAATGCATTATAGCTTCCTGAGGAAATAGACAACTGAGGTTATCAACATTAATGTTATGAATTAAATATTGTTGTTCATTAACTTATCTGTTACTTTTATCTCCTGTGTTCATAAACCATCCAAAGAAACACTGTTTAATATGCACTGAACTAATACAAATGAACTACAAATTATCATAATAACGTTACGAAAAAAGTCTTCTTTAATAAAACAAAGTATCCTAAATATTATGGAAATGGAAGGCGACGTAGAGGAAGATGAGAATGGAGATATGATATTTCGCGGAGAATCTGACAAAGCACTGAAAGTCCTAAGCCAAAACAATGCTCCGGGAGGTAGACAATATTCCTTAGAACCACTGACAGCCTTGGGAGAAATAGCCATGACAAAACTCTTCCATCTGCTGAGCAAGATGTATAAGACAAGCGAAATGCCCTCAGATTTCAATAACAATATAATAATTCCAATTGCAAAGAAAACAGGTGCTGACAAGTGTGAAAATTACCGATCTATCAGTTTAATAAGTCACGGCTGCAAAATACAACACGAATCCTTTACAAAAGAATGGAAAAACCGGTATAAGCCGACCTTGGAGAAGATCAGTTTGGATCAGAGGCAATTCTGACCCTATAACTTCACATAGAAGACAGGGTATGGAAAGGCAAGCCTACATTTATAGCGTTTGTAGACTCAGAGAAAACTTTTGGCAATGTTGACTGGAATACACTCTTTCAAATTCTAAAGAGGGTAGGGGTAAAATACAGGGAGCGAAACGCAATTTACAATTTGTCAGTTGTCAGATCGCAGTTATAGAAGTCGAGAGTCGTGAAAGGGAAGCAGTGGTTGAAAAGAGAACAAGACAGGATTTTAGGCTATTGCCAATGTTATTCAATCTGTATATTGAGCAAGCAGTAAAGGCAACAAAAGAAAAATTTGGGGCAGGGATTAAAGTCCAGTTTCCCGATGACATTGTAATTCTGTCAGAGACAGAAAAGGACTTGCCGTGCGGGGTACCCGCGCGGTCTCAGGTGCCATGACATGTCCCGAACGGCCCCCCGTCGGAGGTTCGAGTCCTCCCTCGGGTATGGGTGTATGCGTTGTCCTTAGCGTAAGTTAGTGTAAGTTAGATTAAGTAGTGCGTAAGCTTAGGGACTGATGACCTCAGCAGTTTGCTCCAATAAGATGTTACCACAAATTTCCAAAATTTTCCAGAAAAAGACTTGGAAGAGGAGTTGAACGGAATGGACAGTATCCTGAAAATAGGATATAAGATGAACAGCAACAAAAGCAAAACCAAGATAATGGACTGCAGTCGAGTTAAATCAGGCGATGCTGAGGGAATTAGATTAGGAAACGAGACAATTAAAGCAGGAAATGACAGGCAACCAAAATAACTGCTCATGGTCGAAGTGGAGAGGATATAAAACTTAGACTGGCAATGGCAAGAAAAGTGATTTTGAAGAAGAGAAATTTGTTGACATCGAGTATACATTTAAGCGTCATAAAGTCCTTTATGAAAGTATTTGTATGGAGCTTAGCAATGTATGGAAATGAAACAAGGAAGATAAACAGTTCAGACAAGAAGAGAGCAAAATCTTTTGCAATGTGATGCTACAGAATAATGCTGAAGATTAGAATGCTAGATCAGGTAGCTAAGGAGGAGGTACTGAATAGAATTGGGGAGTAGAGAAATCCCAACAAAATTCATTGTATATGTTTATTAGTTTCAGAAAGGTAGACGTTCCTAATCGGATGATTCTTTTTGATACACCCTGTATAGATTAAAATCAGAAAATCAAACCGTACAAGGAAATCTTTCACAATGACCGAAAAATAGGACTCAGTAGGTGCGAAGAAAACTGAACAAGTGAATGATTGCAGTGTAAGTTCTATTCCAGCTTCTGACAACACGAAAGGAGACGCAACCGCCATGAGAATGCTAAACAAGGAACACAAAGTGCCAACAATAGAGTCTCGCATATGTCATTCTTAAGCAAAACCGTCATTCTTTGTACAAAAACCAAAGTGTTCGAAAGTATTCTCTGCTAGTAACGACTGCAAATATAGCTTTGTTAATAACACAGAAAAGCCCCTGATGAATGAGCTTTTCAATTTTCGGACAACTTAAGACAGAGAGGAACCAAAGTAACAAGAAAAGGTTACCCTAGGCGAGTGTGGGACGGAAATTCTACGCACTACCTCGCACTTGGCGCGTGTTGCTCCTAGTTTATTCCCCTGTTGTTTCACACTGTCTACGCCCCTAGGCTATCACAAGTTCATAGGAGAATTATCGAAGTGTAATTTGTAAAGCAGTTTTCTATGTTAAATCTTGTGGCACTTGCCGCATTAACTGTATCGCTTCTACTTGTCATTTCCGTTTGCCGTGCGACGAGAATAGGGCGCTATTGTAATGGGCGTATGTAATTCTTCACCCGTCAGTAAACGAATACGTCGTAGGGTGAACCGAACGGCACACACTTTGGCGAGAATGAGGTGTGGTGTGCACAGAATCTATCTTAAAACCGTTATTAACCCTTTCCAATAGTCTTTGAGATGAAACAAAATTACAGTTAGCGTTATTCACTCAGATTCTGCCTCAAGTGCCGTGATATTTAACACAGCAATCTGTTTTAGCGATAACACGGCAGTGTCGGCTATCGAGGCGAGTGTCTCGGTTGCTGGTTTTACAATACGATGCGTCTGCTTGGCTTGGGTTTGACTCCACGCATTAGTGTTTTGTTAATTACTTTGGTGTCACTTGAAGATGGAGCTTTAGGTCTCAGAACCGGTCGGGTAATACATAAGAAATGACTGGCAACTGAAGCGGATTTTTATTCTATTAATATGCTCCTCAACTGCGGATGTTCGCGTGGTCAAATACTTTGCAATCAAGTTACGGGTGAAAAACTTTGAAACAACAGGAAGTGCATTTAAACTGAAATCGAAATGAAGGGCCATAAGTTGTCGCTCGCTAGAACGATAGAAAATATTGTAACCAACAGTCCAAAGGGTTCTGTGAGACAAATTGCGACGGTAGTGGGAATGTCCAGTCGCAGTGTGCTGGCAATTTACGGAACTATTTAAAGCTGCAACCGTACAAGGTACAAGCTGCACGACAGTTAAATGAAAGTGATTATGAAAAGTGACTGGCTCGGTCTATTGAAATTCTGGCTAAAATTAGGGATGTGAAGCCTTCTTAAATTTGTGACGAGGCAAATTTTCATCTCAGCGGTTATGTCAACAAACAAAACTGCCGTTCCTGGTGCGAAGATAACGCTCAAGAACTCCGTCCTCCCTTACATAGTCAGGGAGTCAATGGGCATAATGTGCCATTTCCTTTTTGAGGGTGCAAATCGACGAGCAACCACAGTCACATCGCTGCTACACTTGATACCTGTACATTCTTCGCACCCTGCAAATAAGTATAGGTTTCAGCTAGACAGTGCTACGTCTCACTGTACTTAAATCTCAATGGAAGCAGTGTGCAATGGGTTTGCGAACCACATCATTTCACCGAATGGGGACATGTTGTCGCTTTCCAGATCTCCTGGCTTATCGGTCTTTTGAGGGATCCTGAAACACAGGGTGTGTAGTAAATGTCTGCACACAATTGCAGAACAGACCACGATTTGTTCATAAATCAGAAATATTCCAATAGAGATGGTTGAACGTGGTGTGAACGATTTACATCACAAACTGTCTGAGTGTCAACTTAACAATGGTGTCCACCGATACTACTCCATTTCCAAAACATGAACAGTGCATTAAATGGCAATACGCAAGTTTTTCATTATTGTGACTGAAAATCTTTTAAAATATAATCCTCGGCCTGTTTCGATATATCCAAATCTGTCCGTTTTCGAGCAATCTTTGTTGACTTACCTGCACCCAAAGATCGACTTCCGCATGATCACTGCAGCTCCTGTTGCGCTAGTTTGTCTTGAGGTGGTTGCGGCCTCGACCAGTGAGAAGAGAGTGCGGTGAATCGCTCCACATTGCTTACTAATTTTGAAATATTCTGTTCGTGACCGTTCTTGAGTGGAGGTATGTTTTTGTCTGTGTGCAGTATGGTGTGATAATGAATGTGGCTGCATTGTATTAGCCTGGGAAAGAGTTATAAGCAGCAATGCGTTTGTATTGGTGAAATTATAAGCAGAATGACGTACAGCTCTTTCGATGCGTCTACTCTGGACATAAGGTGAAATTTTCCCAAAGCTATATGCACGTTCAAATACTGAAATTTCACAGCCACTGAGGTGGAAATAACAGCAGAGTGGTATTTGCAGTTACAATTAATGTAGGGCAGAGTCTGTTCTGTTTATGCACTGCATATGACTCGTTTTTTGTGTCTCATATGTTTCTCAAATCTGCATTAAGTAGCTCGTCCATGTGTGACTGTGCCAAGGGTACTACGTGGGTCATGTAACATTAATCTTATTGTTTGTGTAAAGCATTCCTATTCCTGGCACCCAGAAACATATTTTTATTTCAGTTTCGTTCCTTTACCAATTTATTTAAATGAATCATAATTTTTCGAGATGATAATATTGAGTAACCTTGTGGACCTGCTCTATCGCTTGCATAAGGACAACAAATAATACGGTTTAGTTCTTCAGCTCATCCATTAGTACGATGATACCCATTTTTCATGTTGTACGAAACTGTGCGAACCAACGAGCTTTCTGTTACTTTAGTACATTGTTTTCAGATCATGGAAGGCAAGTTTGCCTCAAGAACTTCAGAACAGCAGCTACTTCATCATCCTGATAATGTGTGGCGGAGGATACCTTGAGTACCTCTATCGGTTCTCCCTTCTATTCCAGTCTCGTATTGTTCGTGGAAAGAAGGATCTTCTCTATCTCTTCTATCAACCCTATCTGGTACGGATCCCACACTGCTGAGCAGAATTCAAGAAGTGGGCGCACAAGCGTACTGTAACCTTTTTCCTTTGTTTTCGGATTGGATATCCTTAGGATTCTTCCAATGAATCTCAGTCTGGCATCTGCTTTACCAACGATCAACTTTATATGATCATTCCATTTTAAATCACTCCTAATGCGTACTCCCAGATAATTTATGGAATTAACTGCTTCAAGTTGCTGACATGCTATTTTGTAGCTAAATGATAAGGGATCTATCTTTCTATGTCTACTTTGAGATTCAATTGCCTTTCCCTACACCATGCGTTAATTCGCTGCAGATCCTCCTGCATTTCAGTACAATTTTCCATTGTTACAACCTCTCGATACACCACAGCATCATCTGCAAAAAGCCTCAGTGAATTTCCGATGTCATCCACAAGGTCATTTATGTATATTGTGAATAGCAACGGTCCTATGACACGCCCCTGCGGCACACCTGAAATCACTCTCACTTCGGAAGACTTCTCTCCTTTGAGAATGACATGCTGCGTTCTGTTATCTAGGAACTCTTCAATCCAATCACACAATTGGTCTGATAGTCTATATGCTCTCACTTTGTTCATTAAACGACTGTGGTGAACTGTATCGAACGCCTTGCGGAAGTCAAGAAACACGGCATCTACCTGTGAACCCGTGTCTATGGCCCTCTGAGTCTCGTGGACGAATAGCGCGAGCTGGGTTTCACACGACCGTCTTTTCGAAACCCATGGTGATTCCTACAGAGTAGATTTCTAGTCTCCAGAAAAGTCATTATACTCGAACATAATACGTGTTCCAAAATTCTACAACTGATCGACGTTACAGATATAGGTCTATAGTTCTGCACATCTGTTCGACGTCCCTTCTTGAAAACGGGGATGACCTGTGCCCTTTTCCAATCCTTTGGAACGCTACGCTCTTCTAGAGACCTATGGTACACCGCTGCAAGAAGCGGGGCAAGTTCCTTCGCGTACTCTGTGTAAAATCGAACTGGTATCCCATCAGGTCCAGCGGCCTTTCCTCTTTTGAGCGATTTTAATTGTTTCTCCATCCCTCTGTCGTCTATTTCGATGTATACCATTTTGTCATCTGTGCGACAATCTAGAGAAGGAACTACAGTGCAGTCTTCCTCTGTGAAACAGCTTTGGAAAAAGACATTTAGTATTTCGGCCTTTAGTCTGTCATCCTCTGATTCAGTACCATTTTGGTCACAGAGTGTCTGGACATTTTGTTTTGATCCACCTACCGCTTTGACATAGGACCAAAATTTCTTAGGATTTTCTGCCAAGTCAGTACATAGAACTTTACTTTCGAATTCATTGAACGCCTCTCGCATAGCCCTCCAGACACTACATTTCGCTTCGCGTAATTTTTGTTTGTCTGCAAGGCTTTGGCTTAATGATTTTATATTTACATTCAGCTGATTAAGTGGTAACTAGGGACTACCTGTGACATCCAAGCTTAGATTCAGTAACGAAAAAGTTAGTAATCAATTATCAATAGTAAATCATTTCAGATGCCAAACCGTTTTCTTTGTGCGACGAATGTGTGTCTGTAACACATCTCTGAGGGCAGTCAGATCACGTAATATAATTATAACCTTTGGGGCTTCATTCACTTTATAAAGAGGGCATCTTTAAGGGTATACGGAATGAGTTTTTCGATGAAAAAAACGATTTTTGGGTAAATGAATTTTCGAACAATTTAGACTCTCCCGTTTAATACCATGTATAAAATATTTGGATGACTTGAATAGAACTATTTTTTAAAATAATTTCGACACACGATGTTCCGCACCTTGTATATGAGACGCGAAATATACCTGATATAGACAGCCTTGCCAGAGATATAACTGAGCACAAGAGAGTTAGCTTTTCTGTTGGCTACACTGCTAGACAGTTGACAATAGATTCTGCACCATTTGTATTGTTCCCTTTGTGAGTACATCCATGTCATTGTTGTGAAAGTCGTATGTGGAGAAGTCATTGAGTTTTCTTTCCTTCAACATGCCAAGACCTAGTCTGAAGGTATTTAGAAAGCGTGTACATTGGCGCAAGAAAGTAAAGTGCACTAAAAATTCGTCTGATTCATCTTCATCAGTATCTGATGTCCCAGTAGCGACTAACCTCAACACTGGTAGTGATACATTGAGTGATGCTGCTGCCACTACACCGGAAAGTGCTTCAAGAAGAAAACTAGCTGGAATTGAAGAAGAATACAAGAAACTAAATGCTGGGACTACAAAATATGAGATAATTAACGTCTCTTTATTATCAGACGTTTTGGAGAACAATGTGTGCCGCAAACAATGTGGAAAATGTGGTGTTTCATTGAAAACAAACTTACATGTAGGACTTGCTTGTGAATTAGAGTTGATGTTCAGTTATTGCAAACACAGTGTTACTTTGTTCAATTCCTCACATGTTACTGCAGATACAGGTAAACTATACGATACAAACATTAGACTGGTTTATGGATTACGGTGTATAGGAAAGGGCAGGGCTGCAGGTGCCATGTTGTGTGGTGTGATGAACCTCCCTCCTCCACCTTCAAAATTTAACAAACACATAATTGCAATAGGCTCTGCTGTATAAGATGTGGCACAGGAAAACATGAAAGATGCTGTTGAGGAAGCAGTTGTTGAAAATAATAATAGCAGAGACTTGTCCATAGCTTTTGATGGAAGCTGGCAGAAGAGAGGCCACACATTTCTGAATGGTGTAGTAACAGCTACAAGTGTGGACACTGGTAAGGTAGTTGATGTGGCAATACTTTCCAAGCATTGCAGATGCAAGGAGAAAATGAAAAATAAACATGAAGAGGAGTGCATGGCAAATTACTGTGGGTCAAGTGGTGGTATGGAAGTTGCTGGTGTAAGAAGTATTTATCAACGCTCAGTAAAATGGTACAACGTTAGATACATAAATTATCTTGGAGATGGTGACTCAAAGGCTTTCAAAGAAATTGAGGAACTGAGACCCTATGGTAACGATGTGAAAATTTCCAAACTGGAGTGTGTTGGCCATGTTCAGAAAAGGATGGGATCAAGACTTCTACGGCTCAAGGCTAGCATGAAAGGCAAGAAATTGAGCGATGGAAAAACTTTAGATGGGAAAAATAGACTGACAGATGCTACAATAGATCATATTCAGAAGTGCTATGGTCTAGCAATAAGACAGAATACAGCAGATGCAGAATTAATGAGAAGAGCAGTCTGGGCTCTGTTTTTTCATACAGCTTCAAACAATGAGAATCCCCAGCATGGGATATGTCCAAAAGGAGACGATAGTTGGTGCAAATACAACAGAGGCAAGGTAACTCAGAAACAACACAATCACCCTCATCACCTGCCACCTGCCATAATGGATGAAATAAAACCAATATTCCGAGACCTCGCAGATATTAGTCTACTAAAGAAATGTCTTCATGGCCGGACTCAAAATCCAAATGAGTGTGTGAACCATGTAATATGGAATAGACTACCTAAAACTGTGTTTGTGGGTATAAACACACTTCACTTTGGCGTTTATGATGCTGTTTCATCATTCAATCAGGGCAATATAACAAAGTGCAAAGTTCTGCAGAAGTTGGGGCTCTGTGTAGGACTACGAACTGCCGCAGCTATGCTTTGTTTGGACAAGGAATGGCTCAGGTCTTCAGATAATGCCATAAAAGTATATTCAAAGATGGCTAGACAGCATAGCAGAGCCATCAAGAGGAAGCTGTTGGACGATTCTGATGATACAAGCTATGGAGCAGGCTTGTACTGAAGTAAAAACTTTGAAGCTAATTTCCCATAACTTTAGTTTTTTTGTGTATAAGGTACATTTTCTCAGGGCCTATTTATAGTAGAAAGATGAAATTTTCTGTAGTTGTTCCTTAAGACCTTCTAATATATCTGAATTAAAAGATATGTAGAATTATTTTGTGTTAATGGATGTAAATTTTAAAATACTTGTTAAAATGTATAACGTCTTTTTAACATTTACAAAAAAATAAAATATCTGAAAAATTATACATTATTTTTTCAAAATTAATAATTCACCATAAATGCAGAACATATCTCTGCGTTCTGTGAAAAAATCAAGAGTATCGTCCAAATAACAAATGAGAAAATGTTCCTAACTTTTAGCTCAATTTAACATTGTAAGCATAGGGCGTTCCGTATACCCGCGGCCTTTCCTCTTTTGAGCGATTTTAATTGCTTCTCTATCCCTCTGTCGTCTATTTCGATATATACCATTTTGTCATCTGTGCGACAATCTAGAGAAGGAACTACAGTGCAGTCTTCCTCTGTGAAACAGCTTTGGAAAAAGACATTTAGTATTTCGGCCTTTAGTCTGTCATCCTCTGATTCGGTACCATTTTGGTCACAGAGTGTCTGGACATTTTGTTTTGATCCACCTACCGCTTTGACATAAGACCAAAATTTCTTAGGATTTTCTGCAAAGTCAGTACATAGAACTTTACTTTCGAATTCATTGAACGCCTCTCGCATAGCCCTCCTCACACTACATTTCGCTTCACGTAATTTTTGTTTGTCTGCAAGGCTTTGGCTTAATGATTTTATATTTACATTCGGCTGATTAAGTGATAACTAGGGACTACCTGTGACATCCAAGCTTAGATTCAGTAACGAAAAAGTTAGTAATCAATGATCAATAGTAAATCATTTCAGATGCCAAACCGTTTTCTTTGTGTGACGAATGTGTGTGTGTAACACATCTCTGAGGGCAGTCAGATCACGTAATATAATTATAACCTTTGGGGCTTTATTCTTTCTTTAATTAGGGCAATTCCGAGTGGAACTTTAACGTCCAACAATACAAATGCTACATTTAATCACTCACACATACCATACCAAGTGACAAAACTCTTTACATCATAAATAAACTCCTATACACGTAAAATTCTGTAAACGAAACGATTTGTACGTAATTGCATATGTATTTCAGTCCTCCAATGATGCTTCGTATTAATTTCGAGCGATATACGTAAGTATGGATGTAAATTGAGCTGGCCAATTAATGCTTCCAAATTTTCGCCTAATCATGACGCTGTGACACAAAGCGAGAATGACGCTATTACAATGCCTCGTGCCTTTCATCACGATCACATTGATACGAGGGCGAAGACTGTAGTTTGGATATAAAAAGTACGATTCGTTTGCGGACAAGGGCCAATGGTAGCCGTTACAGGGAGTGGCAGACAGACTATCTATGAAGGCTGCCCAGAAAGTAACGCACCGCATTTTTTACGTCAACAATTCTTTATTGAATATAATGTGAATTACACACACGAAAGAATAGTGTTTCATCTACATACCCTATTTTTCCACGTAATCTCCACCCCGTTCTATGGCCTTCCTTCAGCGCGATACAGGGGCGTGAATGCCCTGTCGGTGCCAATCGTTGAACATCCAAAAGTGCAGATAATTGCATCCACCCTTCCTTTGCTGATTGACAGATGCAGCGCCGACTGCCGAGTCCTAATGCGTCTGTCCTCCCGAGTGTATCATAAGCTCGCTGGAACATGTCAGGTGTGACAGCCGCAGATGGTCTCCCCGACCGTTTCTGATGACCTCACCCTCCGTACCCAGTGACTAATTGTGCTTTTGTCGACAGCAGATGCTCCGTAGACTTTGCACGATTTTGTGAATATTTACCACAATGTCTTCCTCTGCAATGAGAAATTGAATGACGGCACGTTGCTTGTAACGTACATCACCTACAGACGTCATTTTGAAACTGTTCTAAAGCTACGCTATCTGTCGGAAGTGACGGAAACTCGACGCGCTGACTCAGGTGACTTCAAATAATACATACGTAATGTTTCGCATTCGTAGCATTGTTTTCCGCTGAGAAAAAAGATTCGGTGTATTACTTTCTGGGCAGCCCTCGTACCTTACAGGAAACATCAAATACCGTTGGGTTACACGTTACGTCTGTTGGTTTATTAGGGGACTGATGACCTCAGATGTTAAGTCCCGTAGTGCTCAGAGCCATTTTGTTGTTTTATTGGTCTTCAGTTCTCCGTTTCTGCCGGCTGGCGTCCCCCAGGGTTCTGTCCTCTCCCCTCTCCTTTATCTCTTGTATACAGCTGATATGCCCAAGCCACCCCCACCAGTCCACCTTCTCCAGTATGCTGATGACACCGCCTTCCTGGCTCTCTATCCTACCCTTCAACAGTCTCAACGTACCCTCCAAACCCACCTTAACCAGTTCACCACTTGGTGTAACCAGTGGTTCCTCCGTCTCAACCCCTCCAAAACCCAGGCAATCATCATAGGCCGCACCACTCGCTCCTTTCGCCTCCATGATTTCTACCTCACCCTTTATGGTCGTCCCATCCAGCTCACCCCCACCCTGAAATACCTTGGCCTCACCCTTGACCGACACCTCACCTGGACCCCTCATCTCCAGACCATCCAGCAGAAAGCCCATTCCCGCCTCTGCCTTCTGAAACTCCTGTCTGGCCGGACATGGGGATTGCATCCTTCTACCATCCTCCACACCTACAAATCCCTCATCTGTCCTATCCTCTGTTATGCCAGCGTTGCCTGGATCTCCATCCCCACCTGCTTTTACAAGGCCCTCCAAATCCTTGAACGCCATGCGCTCCACCTTGCCTTCCGTATCCGCCTTCCTTCCCCCACACAGCTCCTGTATGAACTAACCCCCTTCCCCCACCTCCTCCTGTTCCTCCAACATCTCCACATCCTTTACATTGTCTGCAGGCTTGATTCCCCCCCCCCCCCCCCGCCCTCTGGATTCCTCCTTCCTCTCCACCCCCCGCCTGTTGCCGCGCCTCTATCACTGTGTCCCTCCCTCTCTCCACCTCCACAACCTCCATCTCCTTCATCAGGGCAATTTCCAACGCCTCCCCCTCCCGGATGACGAACTTCGCCGTGATATCTACCCTTCCTTCCAACTATAACCCGGCCTCGTTCCCCCCCCCCCTCCCCAGGGCCCTCTTTTTTCCTCTTCCCTCCTTCTCCCAGAGCAGATTTTCCTCCTTCCCTCCCCCCCTCCCCAGAGACCCTGCACCCCATACTTGCCTCTTTCCTTCCCACATCCCTCCCTACCTGGCCCTCTTCAGCGCCCCCCCCCCCACCCACTCATCTCCCCCATCTCTTCCCCTCCCTCCCTCCCTTCTTCCACTCATCTCCTTGTGCCTGGCAGACCCTCTGTTTTGATCATCGTCAGTGTGCCACATCAGTGTTGTGTTTAGTGCTGTTTCTCCTGTGCGTCAAGAGCTGTGATTTTAATTGTGTACTGCCTTGAGGTTCGCCATCAGTGTTTGTTATGTGCTACGCCATCCGTCGACACCTTTTATGCTCCAGTCATACTGTGCCTTGTGTTCTTTTAATTGTCGCAGTGTGTCGCTTTTTGTGTGTGCTACTTTCAAACAGTTTTCACAGTTTTTTATCTCCATTTTACGGTCACCCCGTTTTTTTGTCTATTGCCTTCCATGATGTTCCCCCTTTTTTATATCTATGTTCACCATATTCTCTCCTTTGTTATTTTTAAATGTCTTCTATTGTTTGTTCTATGTCTTTCAGCTGAAGAGCAGCGCATATGCTGCTGCCAGCCCGCCCCGATGGGGAATTGAAATACAATAAAGGAAAAAAAAAACCGTTTCTGTCGCATGCACAGCCATCTTCTTCATTTCAGCTCATAATCGCTAGATCCCATATCAGAGCCTGTCTTATCCATTCACATTTAAGGCTACTCTTTGCTTCCACTATTCATTCTACTACAGCTTTCAACTCTGACTATCGTCATCACGTGTGACCAAGACTTCTGGTTGTTCATCTTATTATGTTATCAGGCATTTTTTTCTCGTTGACTCGTTGCAGAATGTCCTCATTCCTTGGTCGATCAATCCATCTGATCTACAATAGTCTCCTAGAACACCATATTGTAGAGCCCTCCAATGATTTACTTTCTATCTTCCCCACTGCCCATGTTTCACACATATACAGAATGGTGCTTCAAACACATGCTTTCATGAAATTTTACTGGTTTCAGGGTTTATAGCTTTGGATGTTACGAAGCGTTTCGTTTTGTAGAAAGCTGCTCTTGCCTTATGCACTCCGCACTATTAGGTTTTCCTTCAATTTTCCTACTATATCTGCTTCACTTCCAGATACCCAAATTCATCCCCTCCTTCGAGAAGTCCCTAATCCAGTATCTTCACTTGCTGCCAACACCATTACTTTTACTTTCTTTTTGTTCAAATGTTTGAGCTTAGCGAAGAGAAGACTCCCTAGAAATAACTTAGTGAATTTTTGTCCAAATTTTTTTAACAGCCAAATCAAGAATAGTTGAAATTAATCGGATTAATTGAGAAAAACATATTAGTGATTAGGGTGAATTTTTTTTTGTCCTTAGTTTCGTAACCAGATGAAGAGTTAACTTATTTAATGTACGACGGCGCGCTGAAAAGTAATACCTCTGAATTTTTTTCTGTTCTCGATATCAGTTGGGGTACTACGTGTCATGCATATCACTCGGTCGACGTTTCCGCTTCGCTGACGCAAGTAGCAACCCTTTGCCGCTAGAGGGCTCCGAATTGTAGAACGTAATACAGCGATGTGTAACGTAACTGAGTCGGTGGATGAGAAACATCGTGCCGTGCTCCTTCAGAAAACTGGAAGCAAGAATTCGACGAGTTTGTCCATACATGGAACTCCCTCTCATTCAGCGTGACCACGCCAGACCACACACGAGCGCTGCCGCATCTGCAACAGTCCGACGCCTTGGCTTTACTGTCATCGGTCATCCTCCAGTCCCGACTTGGCCCCATCCGATTTCATCAGTTTCCAAAACTTAAGGAACGCCATCGATGGCGTCACTTTGAAAGCAATGCAAGCAGAGGTGTGTATCTGACCCCGTCAAAAAAGTCACTCGTTCTACAGTGACAGTATCAACAATCTGAGTTCTCGTCGGGAAAAAGGTGTTCTTCGCCATGGTGATTACGTTGGAAAATAAATATGTAGACATGAAGAATAAAGATGTAGGACGTTAATAAACTTCGCTGTTTTTAAAAACCTTTAAGAGTTTTCACATAAAAAAATTGTAGGCTTTTTTTTTCAGAACACCCTCGTATTATATTTTATGTTTTCTGAACAAATCTTGAAAATGAAAACTTGTAAAGAATCGATCAAATATTTTAAGAAATGATTTGGCTAAAAGTAATAAAAAAAGAGATTAAAGAAACATTCGGCGCACCTTTAAACAAGATTCGAAATCACGTGCCCGATATAAGATGCCGTATGAGAATTTAAAGTTCAATGTTTAACTTAGGCTCATAGAATTTTAAAAAGTACTGGGTGATATTTGTCCGGTGGAATTTCATTGTCAGTGGTCTGCTTCCATCACTAACGTATGAGCATTTCGGCTGCTCTACTTGATTTCGAGCATCATTCAAAGGTGCGTCATACGTTTCCCTAATCTACTTTATGTTTTACTTGTAGACAAAGCATTTCACAAAACATTTTACCAGTAGTTTTTTTTTTCAAAATTTTTTGTTCATTTGTGTCTTATAGCCATCAGCTAACCCAAGCTGAATTTCATTAAGCACACGACTCAGTTCCTGTTAGCTTTTGGCGACCACCGCTACGTCATCAGTCTTCGGACCAGGCTGATTCGCTGCCCATAACAAACAACTTCAACTTATAGATAGTCCTTTACTTCCCTCCAGTGCCAAATCAGTTAAAAGATTAAATGTCAGCGCTAAGAGTGAGCAATGCTATTCCGCCCTGTTTCGCATAACGAGAATGGACTACCCTTCTACCCTGTAGGAAGCCACACTGTTAAAAAAAAAATTTTATTCCGTTCCACATTGTCAAAAGCTTCCTTCAAATTTCTGAATGCAATGTATACTTTCTTGTTTCTCCTAAATCAGCCCTCTGTCATCAGCTGAAGTGTTATATAATAGCTTCCCCAACGGTTTACTTCTAAAGAAAATCTGGACCTCTCCTAATCTACTTCCAACTTTCCCTTCCATTCTTCGATAAAGAGCTCTTGATACTATAGTATTTGACGCGTGTCGTGGTACGCTGATCGTGCACCAATTTTCATGCTCTTACTTTCTCGTTAGCATAATGAAAACAGTATTTTTAAAATCTGATAGAACTTCCGAAGTTCCATAAATTTCATTTATTAGCTTGCAATGTTCGTGCTCCACTATGTGGTGTGATCAAAGAAAAGTTCCGCTGATCGTTATGATTAGGTGATGCATTCCCGTAACTGTGCTACCACAGAAAATTTCGCAGACTTAAGAAAACTCTTTGTCTTGAATATGTGGCTCTCTGACAGTGTGACTTGCGAAAAGTCATTCCCCAATAATGTTTCCGATTCGAAGTCTATCAGTTTCCTCTACGATCTCTTTGTTTTCGATACGTGTTGGTAAATCTGATGTGACAGTTCCGTTTCCCTAGCCAGTCGCTGTTTGTACCTTCGGTCAGGCACAACACCTGTGTAAATACCGAAGTAATAAGATGATCACCTAAATCATCTGAAGGCCTTCCTCGTAAATTTTTTCACACAGCATGTCGCTTATTTACTGTGTCTCAAGGTTCCAAATAGCTCTTCTATTTCTGGATTATATAAATGCAATAGACGGTTACGTTACTTCTTAGAGGGTGACAATTACTGACCTATATTAAACAAAACCGTCATAATTTCTGAATGGTTTGCGTTAGGACGTTCAAACTTCGCGGTTCGCCTGGGACATGATGGAATCACTATGCACAAGCATGATTTGTTCTAGCGACGAAGCCCAATTTCATTTGGATGGGTTCGTCAATAAGCAAAATTGGCGCATTTGGGGAACTGAGAATCCGCATTTCGCGATCGAGTAGTCTCTTCACACTCAGCGGGTGACTCTGTGGTGTGCAATGGCCATTCACGGAATAATCGGTGCGATATTCCTTGATGGCATGGTGACTACCGAAAGGTACCCGAAGGTTTTGGGAGATGATTTCATTCCCATTATCCAAAGTGATCCTGATTTCGACAAGATGTGGTTCATGCAAGACGGAGCTCGACTCCATTGAAGCAGGAGAGTGTTTGATGTCCTGGAGGAGCACTTTGGGGACGGCCAGTGTCATGGGGCTCGATTGGCCGCCTTATTCGACGGATACGAACACATATGACTGCTTTTTGTGTGGCTATATTAAAGACAAGGTGTACAGCAATAACCACAAAACCACGGCTGAGCTGAAAACGGCCCTTCAGGGGGTCATCGAGAGCATCAATGTTCCGACACTTCAGCGGGTCATCCAGAATTTCGCTATTCGTCTACGCCACATCGTCGCCAATGATGGCACGCCTATCAAACATGTCACAACCTAAATCCGAATATCTGTAGTGACGGTTACATGCTGAATAAGATGTGTGCACCCCGTATTTTGTAACTAACTTACGTTTTTTTATATAGTTCAATAACTGTCGTTCTGTATATAGCCTACGTACTATTGCCGAAATAACCTAAACTTAGGACTGAAATGTACTCTGATATTTGCTTATGAAGGTGAAGGCGATGGCGGAATAATATCGTCGATGACTTTGCATTGATGCCAGAAATAATTAACGGATCGTATTAGAGCAGTTCTTGTCGCTTAAAAATATAAACGCAGCTGCACATTGGCAACTTGCTTTATGAGGGACTCCGTGGTGGATGTTCAGCTGTGAAGAACCATCGTTTACAAATCCACAACATATAACTCTCTGGCCACGTTCAAAGGCTGTCTGACAATGACAACGAAAATGATCGTCTGTGATCCAGTAGTGTAGGTAAATGGCCATCCTTAGCGTTTGACAACAAGGAAATAGAGAAACTCGTAGTTATATTCAATGTATCTGCTCGATGGACTTTGCTAGCATGTATAAGAGTCATCCTTAGAAATAATTGTGGGAGCAAGGCACCTGATCCATCGTCATACGTAGTTCCTTTCCATAGCAGCAGACGAACGGCCTTCCTTATTAGACTACAAAGAGACTAACAATTCTGTGCATTGTTTCTCAACCTGACAACGACAGTGTGAGTTTTGAGCTTGACTAAGAGAGGTCGGCGATTCTTTTCGAATCAGGTTCCGCATTCTTAAGCTGTCGTCGTCCGTCTGAGGGCTTCAAAGGCCCTATTAATGGCTCAAAGGAGACTAGCTAAGGAACGCATTGTGAGAACACGCATGACAGTTTAGATTAGGCGACTGTCCGTCGAGTCTTTATGCAAGTAGCTGGCGAGGACCCCAAACGAGTCCTGTCAGAGGCTGAGAAGAGTTCCTGACTGACGAAATGGTATAAACTGACAAAGTTCGTAGGAAAGTGCCAGAGTTTAAAGCACTTCTGAACAGCTACAGAACGTTGGCTGCAACCCAAAATCGACAGCTGTGATCTCGTTGGGATATGCTTAAGTGTCTCTTGAGCGTATACGATAGCTGGAAAAGAAGTCAGACTATGGCTCGCGCTGAGTAACAATCTAAATCCCCATAGAAAAATAAATGTAGTCTGGAAGTAAGGCTCTTTGGGGAAACACGCGCCATCAACAGAGAGCTAACCTTTGAATCCCCTAAAAAATTAATAAATAAATAAAAGCCTTCTGGAAATGGAAAATGGTTCCGTCCTAGATCCGCAACTAATCTCTTCGCGCGAGAATGACAAATGACACCCCGCCTATTTCTACGCCTGTGACCTCCGTCTTTACTTCAGTGCTAAACCTGAAAATATCAAAACTGCTGCCATTAATGACGACTTGTATCTAGCCTCGACATGGGCACGGCGCCCCTCAAATAAAATGCGAGAAAGTCCAAAGTAATTTAGGGACTGCAGATGACGGACTTTTCCAGAGCTGACTCACGGTCACGTTGCCGAGGCCAAGTCGATCGTTACTCCGAGCCCATATAAAAAAAAAGAGTGTGTTACTAACCAGTTACGCTGCATTCCGATCATAGATGCAGAGATGCCACCTGTTCAAAAAGCATTCTATGTTAATATGTTTACGACAAATGCAATAAACCCTTGTTAATATGTCACTCACATACACATTATTCACGAAACAGAGCTTGACTCCAATTTGTCGTCACAACAACATTGAGACATAGAGTCTGTAAATGAGTCCTCAATCATTTTTTGGCACATTATTTTTACAAGTCCGTCTTGGTCACACAAATTTCTTACACCTTATTACCGGTTCCGGCTACTGTCATCTTCAGATGATTAAAATATTCTGATGCAAATCATCGTCAAGTTAAACATGTGAGTACATGGTACGTACCATGTACTCACCTGTTTAACTTGACAATGATTTGCATCAGAATATTTTAATCATCTGAAGATGACAGTAGCCGGAACCGTTAATAAAGTGTAACAAATCTGTGTGATCAAGACGGACTTTTAAAAATAAAGAAAGCAAAGACACCTGCGCGGGAGATCGTCAGCAAGGGTTATCATGTGACTAGGAAAGACAACAACTGTGCAAGATATACCATTTCATACCTGGTAATATATTACGATGAGTTAAGTCATACACTGTATATGGTATTTGGTGCAACGAATATTATATGAGGGGCAGAAAAGTACATGTATGCCAATTGTTTACAAAAAATGTGAAAAAAATATTGTAGAGTATTCAAGTTGTTTCGAGACAGAGCAAAACCTGAGCTGGAAAAGAACGAGAAAGGAAATGGGCAAAGACATTGTTGAACGAACGTTCGGAGCACTGTGGTGAGCTGATTTAAGGAAACACCAGAATACATACTCAGGATGTTGGAGAGAAATCCGAATGTCGATTCTCCTGAATATGAGTCCGGGGCTGTTGACCACTACTGGGCCGCTACCTTCGATGCACCCATCTAAACTGTTTGCCAATTAACTGTTTTCGATCCTATTACTCTGTTGTCACGACCAGTTACTGCACGAGTAATCATTAAAAAATCTAATTTAAAATACGACTGGAATTGCATGAGTTCTACTCCGTTTGGCGATTTGTGCAACGAAATTGCAGTTCAGCCGTCCAACAGTTCTTTCCTCAGGGTGCAATGATGCATTTAGTACGAGAACTGATCAACGAACCATGGAAAATATCATTCAGGGCTTCTGTGTAACATACTGAGGAGCAATAAATTTGTTGGCTCCAGAAGTAGTCTTCTCAAAAAGATTACTCCAGGATTCGTAAGTCGAGAATATTACCAGCCCAACAGGATTTTTATTTCGCTCGCTACGCTCACAAATAGATAGATATACTGAATACCAACCCTGTATGCTACAAATGTGACTTACTGTTTGAAAGAGAATACTGTGAGGATAAGATATTCTTTATACCACAATTATAAGATATTATTTATACCAGAATTGATAAAGGAATGTAGTCCAATTAAATCAGGTTAAGCTTAGGGAATTAGATTAGGAAATGAGACACATAAAGTAGTAGATGAGTTTTCTGTTTGGCGGCAAAACTGATGACGGTCGAAGTAGAGAGGATATAAAATGTAGACTGGCAATGGCAAGGAAAACGTTTCAAAAATGTTCAAATGTGTATAAAATCTGATGGGACTTAACTGCTAAGGTCATCAGTCCCTAAGCTTACACACTACTTAACCTAAATTATCCTAAGGTCAAACACACACACACCCATGCCCGAAGGAGGACTCGAACCTCCGCCAGGACCAGCCACACAGTCCATGACTGCAGCGCACTTAGACCGCTCGGCTAATCCCGCGCGGAGAAAACGTCTCTGAAGAAGAGAAATTTGTTAAGATCGAGTATATATTTAAGTGTCATGAAGTCTTTTCTGAAAGTATTTGTATGGAATGTAGCCGTGTATGGAAGTGAAACGTGGACGATAAATAGTTTGGACAAGAAGAGAATAGAACCTTTCGAAATGTGTTGCTACAGAAGAGTGCTGAAGATGAGATGGGTAGATCAGATAACTAATGAGGAAGTATTGAATATAATTGGGGAGAGGAGGAGTTTGTGGCACAACTTGACTAAAAGAAGGGATCGGTTGGTAGGACATGTTCTGAGGCATCAAGGGATCAGCAATTTTAGTATTGGAGGGCAGCATGGAGTGTAAAAATCGTAGAGGGAGACCAAGAGATGAATGCACTAAGCAGATTCAGAAGGATGTAGGTTGCAGTAGTTATTCGGAGATGAAGAAGCTTTCACAGGATAGAGTAGCATGGAGAGCTGTATCAAACCAGTCCCTAGACCGAAGGCCGCAGTAACATACCACAATTACCGGAGTGACAGCAGAATGTAAAAATAATCGCTAACGCCGTATGTTAGTCTCTATTTGACAGTTTTAGGATTCAGAAAGCTACTTCTTGACAGTCGCAACAACATTTAAGTCCACTCTTACTTAGATAGAACAAACAGAACAGTGCTGAACTATCTGGAAGTTTTTATAAACTATTATATCTAGATATCACCTTTCAGAAGCGATTAACGGGCTACAAATAACTTTTCAGTTCCTTCATCTATTAAAAAACTTACAACTTTCAACTCACATGTATATTGATATCAGCATTTATACACGGATGTTCTTGAGGGCGCGGGATTAGCCGAGCGGTCTAGGCCGCTGCAGTCATTGACTGTGCGGCTGGTCCCGGCGGAGGTTCGAGTCCTCCCTCGGGCATGGGTGTGTGTGTTTGTCCTTGGGATAATTTAGGTTAAGTAGTGTATAAGTTTAGGGACTGATGACCTTAGCAGTTAAGTCCTATAAGATGTCACACACACACATTTTTTGTTCTTCAGTATGTTACAAAGAGGGATATAATCAGAAGTCATAGTTCGACAGCTCATTTTTGTCTTTATTTACTACACAGAAGCTTGACGTAAGTAAGTTAACGGTTAGATACCGAGTAATCGGCTCTGTAATCCTGGGATTGAACAGGAAAGAGATCAAACTCATGACTGGACTGATGACGGGCCATGGGAACTTCAAAACACACCTACACACAATGGGTATAATGGAAGAGGACCCTAAATGTAGGATATGTGATGAGGGTGAAGAAACTGCATCACTCCTAACCTTTGAATGCATGGCATTGGAGAGTAAAAGATACAGAATGTTCGGGACAACTAGACCTGAAGAAATTGTGTCTAACAAAAAACTGGTAGATGGACTCCTTGCACTATTTAAGGCCACTGGTTGGTTTTACTAGATATACAGGGAGCGATACCGCACAATAAACCTAGTTTCGGTGCGGGCAGTGGTGGGTTAGACCTAAGCTGTTTTAGCTCTCCTGTTAAAATCAAATCAACCAAAAAATCAAATCAACGGTATAAATGAGAAGATACGAGAGGAGAGTATGCTCAGAAATAAACACCTCAGATACTGTAGAATGATACACTCTCGGTGCTAGTATAGATACCAGCTGGTGTGAGTTACCGTGCCGCCTGTGTGGCTCCCACTGTGAGACGCGCCAGAGACACGCGGCAGCTCTAGGCGCCTTCCGGGCGTGGCTGCGCGTCCCCAAATAGCGCGCGCGAGCTGTTGGTTGCTGACCTAGCCAAGTGGCTGGCCTGCCAGCAGGCTTGCCCGGCCTGCGCAGCCGGCAGAAGTGCGTGACGTCACCAGCCCTGACAGACGGGGTCAGAAGTGGACCAAGTCCACCGGTGTTTTACTCACTTCGATGGTGAATACAAACTGCAGCTAGACACTAGAGTCGTTCAATTTGTTTCACCTCTTCTGTGTACTACATCTTCTGACAAAAAATGCACGACGAATGCTATCTCGTGAATCTCACCAGTATCTTACTTTATTTGTGCTTGATGCCAAGTTGTTGACCTTTTACAGCGATCAAGGCAAAGCACAATCGTCTCACATATACACTACTGGCCATTAAAATTGCTACACCACGAAGATGTGCTGCAGACGCGAAATTTAACAGACAGGAAGAAGATGCTGTGATATGCAAATGATTAGCTTTTCAGAGCATTCACACAAGGTTGGCGCCGGTGGCGATACCTACAACGTGCTGACATGAGGAAAGTTTCCAACGGATTTCTCATACACAAACAGCAGTTGACTGGCGTTGCCTGGTGAAACGTTGTTGTGATGCCTCGCGTAAGGAGGAAAATGCGAACAATCACGTTTCCGACTTTGATAAAGGTCGGTTTGTAGCCTATCGCGATTGCGGCTTATCGTATCGCGACATTGCTGTTCGCATTGGTCGAGATCCAATGACAGTTAGCAGAACATGGAATCGGTGGGTTCGGGAGGGTAATACGGAACGCCGCGCTGGGTCCCAACTGCCTCGTATCTCTAGCAGGCGAGATGACAGGCATCTTATCCACATGGGTGTTACGGATCGTGCAGCCACGTCTCGATCCCCGAGTCAACAGATGGGGACGTTTGCAAGACAACAACCATCTGTACGAACAGTTCGACGACGTTTGCAGCAGCATGGACTATCAGCTCGGAGACCGTGGCCGCGGCTACCCTTGACGCTCCATCACAGACAGGAGCGCCTGCGATAGAGTACTCAACGACGAACCTCGGTGCACGAATGGCAAAGCGTCATTTTTTCGGATGAATTCAGGTTCTGTTTACATCATCATGATGGTCGCATCGGTGTTTGGCGACATCGCGGTGAACGCACATTGGAAATGTGTATTCGTCATCGCGATACTGGCGTATCACCCGCCGTGATGGTATGGGGTGTCGTTGGTTACACGTCTCGGTCATCTCTTGTTCGCATTGACGGCACTTTGAACAGTGGACGTACATTTCAGATGTGTTACGACCCGTGGTTCTACCCTTCATTCGATCCCTGCGAAACCATACATTTCGGCAGGATAATGCACGGCCGCATGTTGGAGGTCCTGTACCAGCCTTTCTGGATACAGAAAATGTTCGACTGCTGCCCTGGCCAGCACATTCTCCAGATCTCTCACCAATTGAAAACGTCAGGTCAATGGTGGCCGAGCAACTGGCTCGTCACAATACGCCAGTCACTACTCTTGATGAACTATGGTATCATGTTGAAGCTGCATGGGCAGCTGTACCTGTACACACCATCCAAGCTCTGTTTGACTCAATGCCCAGGCGTATCAAGGCTGTTTTTAATATATTTGTCAAATGAATTGCCGTTTATCATCTGCATTTCTTCTTATTGTAGCAATTTTAATGGCCAGTAGTGTACAATGGGGTGCAAAAGTCATGGGATATCTCCTAATATCGCCTCGTACCTTCTTTTTCCCGGCGTGGTGCAGCATCTTGACGTGGCTTGGAGTTAACAAATCGCTGGAAGACCGCTACAGAAATATTGATCCACGCTGCCTCTATAGCCGCCCAAAATTGCGAAAGTTTTGCTTGTGCAGAATGTTGTAGACGAACTGACCTCTCGATTAAGTACCATAAATATTCGATGGAATTCGTGTTGTGCGATCTGAATGGCCAAATCATTCGCCCGAGTGTCCAGAATGTTCTTCAGACCGATCACGAAAACTGTGGCCCACTGACGGGGCGCATTGTCACCCGTAAAGATTCCATCGTTGTATGGGAACTTGAAGTTCCATGCAGCTTTACGCTGATGATGCTGTACTATACAGAGAAGTTGCAGCATTAGAAAATTGCAGCGAAATGCAGGAATATCTGCAGTGGATAGGCACTTGGTGCAGGTAGTGGCAACTGACCCTTAACATAGACAAATGTAATGTATTGCGAATACATAGAAAGAAGGATCCTTTATTGTATGATTATATGATAGCGGAACACACACTGGTAGCAGTTACTTCTGTAAAATATATGGAGTATGCGTACGGAACGATTTGAAGTGGAATGATCATATAAAATTAATTGTTGGTAATGCGGGTGCCAGGTTGAGATTCATTGGGAGAGTCCTTAGAAAATGTAGTCCATCAACAAAGGAGGTGGCTTACAAAACACTCGTTCGACCTATACTTGAGTATTGCTCATCAGTGTGGGATCCGTACCAGGTCGGGTTGACGGAGGAGATAGAGAAGATCCAAAGAAGAGCGGCGCGTTTCGTCACAGGGTTATTTGGTAAGCGTGATAGCAATACGGAGATGTTTAACAAAGTCAAGTGGCAGACTCTGCAAGAGAGGCGCTCTGCATCGCGGTGTAGCTTGCTGTCCAGGTTTCGAGAGGGTGCGTTTCTGGATGAGGTATCGAATATATTGCTTCCCCCTACTTATACCTCCCGAGGAGATCACGAATGTAAAATTAGAGAGATTCGAGCACGCACGGAGGCTTTCCGGCAGTCGCTCTTCCCGCGAACCATACGCGACTGGAACAGGAAAGGGAGGTAATGACAGTTGCACGTAAAGTGCCCTCCGTCACACACCGTTGGTTGGCTTGCGGAGTATAAATGTGGATGTAGATGTAGAAGTCCAAGAATAGCTGGAAATGGTCTCCAAGTAACCGAACATAACTATTTCCAGTCAGTAATCGATTCAGTTGCACCAGATGGCCCATTCCACACCATTATGGAGCCACCAACTGCTTGCGCAGTGCCTTCTTGACAAACTGGGTCCATGGCTCCGTGGGGTCTATGCCACACTCGATCCCTACCATCAGCTCTCATCAACTGAAATCGGGACTCATCTGACCTGGCTACCGTTTTACAGACGTCTAGGGTCCAACCAATATGGTCACGAGCCCGGGATAGGAGCTGCAGGCGATGTCGCGCTGTTAGCAGAGGCACTCGCGTCGGTCGTCTGCTGCCATAGCCCAGTAACGAGAAATTTCGCTGCACTGTTTTAACGGATACTTTCGTCGTACGATCCACATTGACTTCTGTGGTTATTTCACCCGGCGTTGCTCGTCTGTTAGTATCGACAGCTCTACACAAACGCCGCTGCTCTCGATCGTTAAGTGAAGGCCGTCGGCCACTCCATTGTCCGTGCTGAGATGTAGTGCTGGGAATTCGGTATTCTCGGCGCATTCTTGACACTGTGGACTCTTGGGATATTGAAACCCCTAACGATTTCCGAAGTCGAATGGCTCAGGTGTTAGCTCCAGCGCGTTCAGTGTCTATTAACTCCCGTCGTGAGGCCACAATCAAGTGGGACGCCTTTAAACATGAATCGCTTGAGTACAAATGACAGCTCTGCCAAAGTACTGGCATTTCATAGTTCATGTACGCGATACTACCGCCATCTTTATACACGTGCATTTAGCTATTCTATGACGTATGTCACCTCAGTTTATTTACGTATACAGTGCAGAAGAATTAAATGTTCTACACAGGCACACTGGCTATTTAGTCAAATGTGATGTGAAGCTTGAGGCAAGTAAGTAGTTGAAAATGGCCGACAGTCGAAATTAGCTAATGTCAGAGACAATAAAGAAATTACAGCCTGCGTAGACCGTATTTTCTTCTTATAGAATGATGATTAAATTCTCAGTACACTGCAAGTGCTATCTACAAGTGCTTCTCAGGAGAGAAAGCTCTCCATCAACATCGGAGACATATATACTTGTTACAAAGCTGACTTCCTTCGCACCACTCCTCTCCCTAACGGCACTTGCTTCACCCACAGCCTACACCCTACTTAAAGTCAACTAAGTTACAATGCTTGAACTAACTTAATGTTTGTGAATGACTTGAATGATGGTCTTCTTACATCTGAACTGGCAGAAATTTGCAAGACTTCAGGTTACGAGTGCTTTATGTATTAGTATCCCCACTAATAATAATAACAATAATAATAGTACTGTGTAGGCCCTATAGCAAAGTAGTAGCTACTTTTGTGTTGCGCTGTCAGTTCGTTTATCTGTTCCGAAGTGAATAATGAAGTAATTTCTGTTCCATTATGTGAATCAAGTACAACTCAGAGAAGCCATTTTCATGAGATATTCCAGCATACGTCATACACACTCTGTGAAAAAAAGGATGATTTATCCGAGAAAGAGAGAGCTTCACAAATTGAGCAGGTCAGTAATGCGTTGGTCCACCTCCTGCCCTTATGCAGGCAGTTAGTTAGTCGGCTTCGCATTGATTCACAGAGTGGCTGGACGTCCTCCTGAGGGATGGCGTGCCGAACCTTTGTCCAGCTGGCGCGTTAGATCGTCAAAATCTCGAGATAGTTGGAGGGCCATGCCCATAATACTGCAAACGTTATCAACTGGGGAGAGATCCGGCCAAGGCGGAGTTTCGCAAGCACGAAGAAAAGCCGTAGAAACTCTGGCCGCGTGCGGAAGGACATTGACTTGCTGAAATGTAAGCCCAGAATGGCTTGCCATGAAGGGCAACAGAACGTGGCGTAGTATAGCATCGACGTACCAACGTGGTGTAAGGGAGCCGCGAATGACGACCAGAGGGCTCCTGCTGCGAAAAAGAACGGCACGATCACGCCTGGTTATCAGGCAATACGCCACGTGACATTCAGGTTGGCATCCCGGGGCATCTCCACACCACACTCGTCTTCGGCCTGGAATCTCATTGACTCGAGTAGGACTGGCTTCAGTGATGAGTCTCGCTTGGAACTGAGCCCCGATGACCGGCGAGGACTGGCACAGACAACTAAACTCCTCAGTAAATAAAAAGCATCTGAATGTGTAAATTCTGATAAATAAGCGAAAGGAGGAAAGAGTAAATGGTATGTCCGAAATTTAAAAAGATTCAGCTGGGTTGCCTCTTCAATAAAAAAAGAAACATGTATCTTGCCAAAAGATTAAAAGCCGTTATAAAAATACATAAAGACTTGGGGATTAAGAAAGTCTTTAAAATCTCTGACATACAAAAAACTGAAATTGAAATTCATGAAAGAGTACGATGTTAATCACTCGTTGCAGTAGTAAAGAAAGAAAAAAGGGGAAAATAAATAAAAATAAAAAATTAAACAAGCCTATCTACTATGAGCGTAACCAGTGTAAAGCTTGTATAAAATGTCAATGGGTGTACTTATTAGTGAAACGGTCGTAAAATCTGTGGCTTAAATACACTACTGGCCATTAAAATTGCTACACCACCAAGATGACGTGCTACAGACCCGAAATTTAACCGACAGGAAGAAGATGCTGTGATATGCAAATTATTAGAGCATTCACAAAAGTTTGGCGCCGGTGGCGACACCTACAACTTGCTCACATGAGAAAAGTTTCCAACCGATTTCTCATACCTCATACACAAACAGCATTTGACAGGCGTTGCCTGGTGAAACGTTGTTGTGATGTCTCGTGTAAGCAGGAGAAATGCGTACCATCACTTTTCTCACTTTGATGAAGGTCGGATTCTAGACTATCACGATTGCGGTTTATCGTATCGCGACATTGCTGCTCGCGTTGGTCGAGATCCAATGACTGTTAGCAGAATATGGAATCGGTGAGTTCAGGAGAGTAATACGGAACGCCGTGCTGCATCCCAACGGCCTCGTATCACTAGCAGTCGAGATGACAGGCATCTTATCCACTTGGCTGTAACGGATCGTGCAGCCACGTCTCGATCCCCGAGCCAACATATGGGGACGTTTGCAAGACAACAACCACCTGCACGAACAGTTCGAGGACGTTTGCAGCAGCATGGACTATCAGCTCGGAGACCGTCGCCGCGGTTACCCTTGACGCTGCATCACAGACAGGAGCGCCTGCGATCGTGTACTCAATGTCGAACCTGGGTGCACGAATGGCAAAAAGTCATTTTTTCGGATGAATCGAGGTTCTGTTTACAGCATCATGATGGTCGCAACCGTGTTTGGCGACATCGCGGTGAACGCAAGTTGGAAGCGCCTATTCGTCATCGCCATACTGGCGTATCACCCGGCGTGATGGCATGGGGTGCCACTGGTTACACGTCTCGGTCACCTCTTGTTCGCATTGACGGCACTTTGAACAGTGGACGTACATTTCAGATGTGTTACGACCCGTGGCTCTACCCTTCATTCGATCCCTGCGAAACCCTACATTTCAGCAGGATAATGCACGACCGCATGTTGCAGGTCCTGTACCGGCCTTTCTGGATACAGAAAATGTTCGACTGCTGCCCTGGCCAGCACATTCTCCAGATCTCTCAGCAATTGAAAACGTCTGATCAATGGTGGCCGAGCAACTGGCTCGTCACAATAAGCCAGTCACTACTCTTGATGAACTGTGGTATCCTGTTGAAGCTGCATGGGCAGCCGTACCTGTACACGCCATGCAAGCTCTGTTTGACTCAATGCCCAGGCGTATGAAGGCCGTTATTACGGCCAGAGGTGGTTGTTCTGGGTACAGATTTCTCAGAATCTACACACGCAAATTGTGTAAAAATGCATCACATGTCAGTTCTAGTATAATATTTTTGTCCAGTGAATACCCGTTTATCATCTGCATTTCTTCTTGGTGTAGCAATTTTTATGGCCAGTAGTGTAAGTATAATATACCTTTTCATTGCGTACTTCTCATCGATACGTGTTTTGGTACCAGACGTTTGCAAAGCTTTTGAGGAAGGACTCGAGGACCTCATTAAATTGGTTTGAAATAACAACCAAATGTTTACGTGATCACACGTGCAACGAGACAACTATTACTTTCGTATTTGTGATGCATCTTGGACCACAGTTATGGGTCATCAAAAGCGCTGTATACAGATAGCGTAATAGGGAAAGGGAAGTTAGAAAGTACCTACCCCGGGATAGGAGTACTTATTTTATGAAGCGTCAATATACTTCAGAAGTCTTAATAACCTATGTAGAATATAAGTATGACTCGCAAGTACAGATCTAGTAAGACAATAGCAGCGAAAATGTCCATTTTCAGATTGCGGTCTTCGTAGAGGGTAGATAAAACTACGTGTATGAATTTGTAGAGTCATTAGAAGAGATAAAAAGAAACAATTTTTGTTATGTCACACAAAGTTCACAGGTGCGCGTCTTCCCCGCTGGGGGTCCCTTAAACGTCAGCGTTCACAGGTGTTTTGACTGATTCGTATGCAACCGTTGACATTGGAATCTGATTTTCAGCATAATTATATCTTACTTTTAAGAAAGGTAAGTTTTCACTATTGGTAACAGTTTCCACCTCCCTGGATAAAGTGTTGCGTTATTGTTGTTTATGTTGTGTTTACATGGAAGATTCAAATGGCTCTGAGCACTATGAGACTTAACATCTGAGGTCATCAGTCCCTTAGAACGTAGAACTACTTCAACCTAACTAACCTAAGGACATCCCACACTTCCATGCCCGAGGCAGGATTCGAACCAGCGACCCTAGCGGTCGCGCGGTTCCAGACTGAAGCGCCTAAAACTGCTCGGCCGCACCGGCCGGCTACATGGAAGGTATTATTTATGTTTACAGACACTTGATGGCTGACTAAACTTACCGAGTTAGCTGACATGCGTCTCATTTGTGGGGAGACACAATACAAGAGTCAGTAGCAACGCATTCGTATCCACGACGAGTTCCAGTGAGAGGTTACCGAATCATGCCACATTTCAAAGACTCGGAGGCCGTCTTCGTGAGAGAGGAACCCTTACACCAGACCGTTGGCAAACTGGTACACCTCGCAGTGTGCGAATAATGTTCAGCCCGTTTGGCTGAAGCTGCAGCCATTATTCGTAAAGGTTGATTGTTTTTAGGCGTTATAAATTCTTTAGCACGGATATACCAATTGTGCATCGATGAAAATGGACGCCATTTTCAGCAATATTTCTGGAACAATATTGATCACACGGCAGTTTCAACACCGTCTCTGATCATCACTGGCGTCAGAACCTACATAGATTCCTGTGAGGAAACTGGCGCACTTACGATATTTTTGTCTCGTAAAGAAGAGTTTCCATTTATGTTCTCTAAACATTCTAAATTTTTGTATAAGAAGCTTTTGTGTAGAGTGTACCGCCTAAGAGTCGCCAGACGCACTTTCTCTGGTGTTTCGGCAGACATTTGCAATTTCGTTTTAGTAGTGTCTGCCTGGAGTCAGCCCAAACGAATACTGTGTAGTTATATGGATATGGTCTCTGTTTTTTTCGGACATGTCCGAAAGAACAGACACCATATCCATAATGTAAGTATATAGTTCTGGCAACACTGGCCACGACCTTCTTCTTCTGTGCGGATGCACACATATTCCCCGAACTCTTGCGGGACTTGGTAAGACTGCCTTCCACGAGTAAATGCGTGTGTTGGGGTGGGACACTACGAATGTAGTGTGTGGACATACACGGTGAGGATGTGGGTCTCGCGGGAGGCGTGCGCGAGATGGTCCCTGCAGTCGCGCTATCCTCTGTGCCCTCGATAGTTCAGATGGATAGAGCGTCTACCATGTATGCAGGAGATAACGGGTTCGAGTCCCAGTCGGGGCACACGTTTTCACCTGTCCCCGTTGATATATATCAACGCCCATCAGCAGCTGAAGGTATTAAAAATTAATTCTAATTTCAAACGAATACTGGTCATCGTGTCTTTCATAAACCGCCCATTGTCGACGGAAACCGTCGGTTTGTTTCCCGTTACAAACAAATATACTTTGAAAGCGACATTTTACGTGCCCATTCGATCGAACGCGTACCGAATTAGTCTATTGCATTAGGAGTTTTTTATTAGTATGTATTAACAAGGGACAGTAAAACATGAAGAATAACCAGTGCACTAGTAGTGACTGGAATCTCATGGCGGTTGCAGTGAGCGCGAGCCGCGACGGTGTTTCGCTTCTCGAGTAATGGTTATACTTCGTATTTTGCTGGCTGCGAAAGAAACCTCCTGATCCACACTGACTGCTACCTGATGGCTCTCGATCTTCCACCATAACCGTGTCCATAGAAATGAGGTAGCAAATGTGAGGTAGCCAAGGAGGTGGAAATGTGGGTTCTACTATGCCAAGACTGCTTGGTGGCTACAACAGGAAAACACAATTAATTAGCAAGAGTACAAAATAAAGTATTTATTACTTAACTTTTTTATAGTCCATGATCTGTTGGTTGACAATTCTACGAGGCGTGTTTTTTAAAGGAAGTACCGTTTTGAAGTTAAAAAAGAAGTGCTAAGATATCTCAATAATTTTATTTTTACACAAAAGCCTGTCCTTAATCTACGCACTGACACCATTGTAGTCTGATTCTTCCTTGTTTACGTTGTGTACTGAGTGTTTAAGATGCCTCCGATAATCGTGAGTCCCGCCGACTGTGAAGTACGGGCTGTTATAAGATTTCTTAGTACTAAAGGCCTAAAAGCGATCGATATTCGTCGTGAGATCTGTGCAGTTTACGTTAAAATATTTTGAGTGATGGAATGGTAAAAAAGTGGGTGAGAGCATTTAAAAATGGCCGCACAAATGTTCATGATGAACAACGGAGTGGGCGTCCTTCGGTCGTTAATGAAAGTTTGGTGCAGTAAGTGGACAATAAGGTGAGAGAAAACAGACGCTTTACGCTTTTCCTCTTTGCGGGATGACTTTCCTAATGTTTCTCGTAGTGTTTTGTATGGCACTGTGACCGAGCATTTGAATTACCGAAAATTGTGCGCACGTTGGGTACCGAAAATGTTGACGGATGTGTACAAAACCAAACGTTTAGACAGTGCATTGACTTTTCTTGAGCGGTACCACAACGACGGTGATCATTTCTTAAGCCAAATTGTTACATGGGTGGCCTACGTCACACCAGAATCAAAGCAACAGTCCATGGAAGTTGAGCAAGGGCATCGTTTTGCTGAAAGACAATGCCCGTCCGCATGTGGCGAATCAGACCAAAGATTTCATCACATCTTTTCGACGGGAAACTCAAGATCATCCTCAGTACAGCCCCAATCTTGCGCCCAGTGACTACCATCTGTTCCTGCACTTGAAGAAACACCTGGGCGGTCAGCGTCTTCAAGACGATGACGAAGTCGGATCAGTGGTGATGCAGTGGTTAGCAAGTCAGGCGGCAGACTTCTATGAGGAGGGTATTCAAATGGTTCAAATGGCTCTGAGCACTATGGGACTTAACATCTGAGGGCAGCAGTCCCCTAGAACTTAGGACTACTTAAACCTAACTAACCTAAGGACATCACGCACATCCATGCCCCAGGCAGGATTCGCACCTGCGACCGTAGCAGTCGCGCGGTTCCGGACTGAAGCGCCTAGTACCGCTCGGCCACCGTGGCCGGCGAGGGTATTCAAAAACTGATACAACGCTATGACAAGTGCCTCAATATTGACGGAAATTGTGTAGAAAAGTACATTAAGGTACAGGCTTTTATGTAAAAATGAAATTATTGAGATATCTTAGCACGTCTTTTTTTTTAATTTCAAAACGGTACTTACTTAAAAAACACGTCTCGTAGAGGACGCGACTAGAGTCACAAATGTTGCAGTGAAGAATTAATCTCTCGTAATCTTGAATGTCGAATCCGGTCAATTTGAAGACTAACTATGCTGCCGACATGACAGAACGTAGAATTATTTATAACTGCCAACTTAGTACTGTTGACTGTACTGTAGAACTATTACGGAACTTTAAACTGGGCTACAAAGACTTGATGGCAGCAATGACAGAGCTGCAGACAATGACTAACATAGGCGCTGGCTGACCACTGAGCGCGGCTACGAACTGCAGACTGCCACAACTGCACTACACTCCTGCTACACATGAAGTGGCCTAGCGAAAGTACTGCGACTGGCTGTGTACTCTTTGGCTAGCACAGCCGTTCTTCTGTTCCGTTTATCGAGAGAATCGCATGCGGCGGATCGATCTCTCAGGCGCCGGTGTGGTCGTATGACTGACGACATCACACCACCGCCTGCAGCAGCGCTGCTCTGTCGCTGCAGGAGTTCTCTCCCACTTCTACATCCCTGTAGACAACAAAAAGAATCGAGTTCCTCTGCTTTTGGTCGCGATTTTTTGGACTGAAGCGAAATTGTTTCGCGGCTCAGGTCACGTGACTTGTCACTGCAGCGCTGTCCGCGTAAGAAAGAGGAAGCAAGGCTGAGAGTGAGAGGGAAGCATTCACAGGCAACAGAGATAGATATAGCCCAGCGAATACGAAATGTTCTGCACCCTCGGCAAAGAATACCGGCAACACCTCGGAAACTATCTGCAACAGCCTGCTCCATCACGAATATTGCCTGACAGTTTCACGATATTATTGTGTATTGAGCTACGTTGCCGCAATGTTGCTGGCAACGCTATTGCGGCCAGACATCGCCGTAAAATTACGCAACGCACCTTTGGGTAGGGTATTAAAGGGCGGCGAGTAGTACGTATTACGCAACGAGAAGTGCGTGGGCCGGCTGTTCCACTGTGCTCCCGCTAACGAAGCAGGTCGGGTGCACGGGAGAAGAGAAGGCCTCGCAGCCTCGAGGGCCGAGCAAGAATTCCGGCGACGGCTATTTCTGGCGGAGAGGAGCGGAGGGAACAAGCCACGCCACGCCGCGGCGCCGCGCTGTCGCTTTTGATTCTGCCTGCCGGCGCGCCGCGCTACGACAAATGACCGCGCAGGTGTGCCGCCGCCGCCGCCGGCACAATACGAGCAACCTCTCACGTCTCACACTGTCTCCATACTTTCCTCCAACGGGAACATCCTTCTTAGAAATCGCTACCAGTTTCAGACACAAGAGAAGATTGTTCTCTACACAACAGGTATCTCTAGGGTGCAAAAGAGTACAATTGGACTCTGTCAGCTATATTACTACCCGTCGGGAGGCCCTAAGCCACACGACATTTCCATTTCCATTACTAGAACGTATTTACCGTAACACACTATTATTATCAGCAATATCTTTCCACATGTGCCGATGACCAGTGAAATTGCAACGCCATGACGACATGTGCAACAAACCTCCAATTGGCATGCAGCGTATGACTATCCAAATGATTAGCGTTTCAGTGCAACCGTACCAGCTAGGTGGCAGTAATGTCACCTGCATTCTGTGTATAGGGTACCTCAGAACCACTGCGACAAACTTCGAGGGGCTGTACACTGAAGAACGAAAGAAACTGGTACACCTGCCTAATATCGTGCAGGACCCCTGCGAGCACACTGAACTTCCGCAACACGACGTGGCGTTGACTTGACTAATGTCTGAAGTGGAGCTGGAGGGAAGTGACACCATGAGTCCTACACAGCTGTCCAGAAATCTCTAAGAGTACGAGGGGTGGAGATCTCTTCTGGACAGCACGTTGCAAGGCATCCCAGTAAAGCTCAATAATGTTCATGTCTGGGCACTTTGGTGGCCAGCGGAAATGTTCAAACTGAGAAGAGTGTTCCTGGAGCCACCCTGAGGCAATTATGGACGTGTCTGGTGTCGTATTGTCCTGCTGGAATTGCCCAACTCCGCCGGAATGCACAATGGGCATGAATGGATGCAGGTGATCAGACAGGATACTTACGTACGTGTCACCCGTCAGAGTCGTATCTAGACGTATCAGGGGTCTCATATCACTCCAGCTGCACACGTCCCCAAACCATTACAGAGCCTCTACCGGCCTGAAAAGTTCCCTGCTGACATACAGGGTCCATGGATTCATGAGGTTGTCTCCACACCCATACATATGATGCACAGTTATATGGTATTCTAATGGCACTGGTGAGGGTTTCACAGACATCACCTACGAGTTTTCTTGTCTGTTCCTTCTCTCTTAGCGCACTGCAAGCGCTTCACCACATGTATCCGGTAGACCCGCTGATTCAGCTCATCCATGACTGCTTACAGTGGCTGCAAAACTGTGGCAAGGAGGTGATCTTTTGCTGGGTACCTGGCCACATTGGGATACAGGGTAACGACATGGCTGATAAAGCTGCCAAGGAAGCTTGTTGGGATGGTGCTGTCCATCAATGTCCCATCCTGTTGCATGCCATTATCTCATTTCATGACAGATGCATCATGCGTCAGTGGGAGACTGAATGGTTGCAGGTGTCGGACAACAAACTGCGGTCACTCAAACCGACCACAAAAGCTTGGCGGACTTCGCGTCAGCCTCGCCGCTGGAAGGAGGTTTTGCTTACCAGACTGCGTATCGGGCATAGCCCTTTTACACATAGCTTCCTCCTCCGGGGGGATGATCCCCCTTTCTGTGAAGTTTGTGGCGTGCCGCTTTCAGTTCAGCATATTGTGGCTACGTTTATCCTATATACTGATATTAGGGCAGCCCTTGGTCTCGCTGGAGATCTGCCCACCGTCCTCGCAGATACGGATACCAGTGTTAATAGAGTGGTGAAATTTTGTGAACTATCAGGCCTCATCCCTAAACTGGTAGGAAAGGGCGGCAGACTTTAGTTCGTTATAAACTGCTCTGCATGTGGGGACAGCCTTCGTCCCCACCCAAGAGACTTCCTGTTGATTTTTCGTCAGGGCGCTGATGACCGTGATGTGGAGCGCCCCCTCAACCCAACTCATCATCATCATCACATCCATACCCGTACTCGTCCATCCGCTCGATACAATTTGAAACTAGACTCGTCCGACCAACATGTTTCCAGGCATCAACAGTCCAATGTCGGTGTTGACTGGCCCAGGCGAGGCGTAAAGCTTTGTGTGGTGCAGTCATCAAGGGTGTAAGAGTGGGCCTTCGGCTCCGAAAGCCCATATCGATGATTTTTCGTTGAATGGTTCGCACGCTGACACTTGTTGATAGTCCACCATTGAAATCTGCAGCAATTTGCGGAAGTGCTGCAGTTCCGTCACGTTGTACGATCCTCTTCAGTCATCGTTGGTCCCGTTCTAGCAGGATCTTTTTCCGGCCGCAGCTATGTAGGAGATTTGACGTTTTACCGGATTCCTGATATTCACGGTACACACCTGAAATGGTCGTACGGGAAAATCCCCACTTCATCGCTACCTCGGAAATGCTGTGTCCCATCGCTCGTGTGACAACTGTGACACCACGTTCAAACTCACTTAAATCTTGGTAACCTACCACTGTAACAGCAGTAACCGATCTAACAACTGCGCCATGTTGTCTTGTATAGGCGTTGCCGACCGCAGCGCCATATTCTGCCTGTTTACAAATCTCTGCATTTGAATACGCATGCCTATACCAGTTTCTTTGGCGCTTCAAAGTAGATGTTGCCGTGAGGAACAAACTGCGGATAGGAACCCGCGTCCAGACGTTGAGCCAACGACGCTACAGAGCGCCGAAGTTGATGGCACCGGCGTCTGCCAGCAGGTCACCCCTTCGGCAGGAAACCTGACTTCGCATGTTGACGGGCCGTTGTTTGATATTCAGTGATCGCAGCTGCTTGCCACGATCGCCATTGGAGACGATGGATCTAGTAGCTGCGCGGGCAGCGTCGTCTCCTACGAATGCGACGCTCTGTTGCCTCGGCGGATGACGGTTTCATTTACATCTACGTGATTACTCTGCTATTCACAATAAAGTGTCTGGCAGAGGCTTCAATGAACCACCTTCAAGCTGTCTCTCTACCGTTCCACTCTCGAACGGCACGCGGGAAAAACGAGAAATATTTCCGTGCGAGCCCTGATTTCTCTTATTTTATCGTGATGATTATTTCTCCCTATGTAGGTGGGTGCCAACAGAGTGTTTTCGCAATTGGAGGAGAAAACTGGTGATTGAAATTTCATGAGAAGATCCCGTCGCAACGAAAAACGCCTTTGTTTTAATGATTGCCGCTCCAATTCACGTATCATGTCTGTGACACTATCTACCCTATTTCACCATAATACAAAACGAGCTGCCCTTCTTTGTACTTTTTCGATGTCATCCGTCAGTCTCGCCTGATGCGGATCCCACACTGCACAGCAGTGCTCCAGAATATGGCGGACAAGCGTGGTGTAAGCAGTCTCTTTAGTAGACCTGTTGCGCCTTCTAAGTGTTCTGCCAATGAATCGCACTCTTTGGTTTGTTCTACCCACAACATTATCTATGTGATCGTTCCAATTTGTTGCACCTTCTAAGTGTTCTGCCAATGAATCGCACTCTTTGGTTTGTTCTACCCACAACATTATCTATGTGATCGTTCCAATTTAGGTTATTTGTAATTGTAATCCCTAAGTATTTAGTTGAATTTACAGCCTTTAGATTTGTGTGACTCATCGCGAAATCGAAATTTAGCTGATTTCTTTTCGTACTCATGTGAATAACTTCGCACTTTTCTTTATTCAGAGTCAACTGCCATTTTTAGCACCATACAGATATCTTATCTAAATCATTTTGCAAGTCGTTTTGATCATCTGATGACTTTACAAGACGGTAAATGACAGCATCATCTGCAAACAATCGAAGACGGCTACTCAGATTGTGTCCTATGTCGTTAATATAGATCAGGAACAATAGAGGGCCTATAACACTTCCTTGGGGAACGACGGATATTACCTCTGTTTTACTCGATGACTTTCCGTCTATTACTACGAACTGTGACCTTTCTGACAGGAAATCCCAAATCTAGTCGCACAACGTAGGCGATACTCCGTAGGCACGCAGTTGGATTAGAAGACGCTTGTGAGGAACGGTGTCGAAAGCCTTCTGGAAATCTGAAAATATGGAATCAATTTGACATCCCCTGTCGATAGCACTTATTACTTCATGAGTATAAAGAGCTAGTTGTGTTGCACAAGAACGATATTTTCTGAATCCGTGCTGGCTATATGTCAATAAATCGTTTTCTTCGTGGTACTTCATAATGTTCGACTGCAGTATATATTCTAAAACCCTACTGCAAATCGACGTTAGTGATATAGGCCTGTAATTCAGCATACTTTCGGACATGGTGTTTCCATCCGCAGTTTATTTTTCTCCTGGAACCCTCTAGTACTTTTCAGTATAAGGGAGAAAAATACACTCCAGATGTAAACCCGTGTCGAAAACCGTCATCCACCGAGGCAACAGAGCGTCGCATTCACAGCTGACGAGGCCCGTCTATACGGCACCTAGTTCTGTCTTCTCCAGTGACGATCTTGGCAGAGAGTCGCGATCACTGAGTAACAAATAACACTGAGAGATGTTCCCCCTATAATCAGTCAGTAAGGTTTTCTGACGAAGGGGTGGTCTCAAATAGTTAAAATGGCTCTGAGCACTATGGGACTTAACATCTGAGGTCATCAGTCCGCTAGAACTTAGAACTACTTAAACCTAACTAACCTAAGGACATCACACACATCCATGCCCGAGGCAGGATTCGAACCTGCGAACGTAGCGGTCGCGCGGTTCCAGGCTGAAGTGCCTAGAACCGCTCGGCCACTGCGGCTGGCCGAGGACTGTCGAGGCACGCGCATACTAGTGTGGGCGGTGTAGCATAGCGTGGCAAAAAACACGTCTAGAGGCAGGTATAGTTGTAGTTAGTTGGCAAATCTCGAGTTATTCCTAATGTCTCAGTAACATATCTAGTAATATAAACTGGAAGTTATTCACCTGGAACTTGAATTAATTCCCTTTAATTCACGGTAGATTCTAATTTTCAGTATTCTGTTTTATTTCTACATTAATATTAGAATGGATTGCTTATAACATATTATTATATAGATAATACAAAACTATGTATGTCACCACGATTACTGAATATATACGAACTGCTCAGAGTTTCCATATAACACATCTGGAATACGTGGCAATAAATTGAATTGAATTGAGTACAGACTTTTGGACTCTTCCAGATCGCATTTCTTACCGTCATATGTGCCCAGCACGTGGTGTGATGTTTCTCATAGCCGGTAATTTGGAGAGCAGCCGTTAAACTACTGACGGGTTAAGGTAAGCGACTGTGCCTTATCTAAGATGTCTCCGTGACATTACACTGAGGTGACAACTTATAAGATAGTGATAAGTGCGTGTACAGAAGGCGGTAGTATCGCGTACACTAGTTGTAGAAGGGCAGGACAGTGCACTGGCGGAGCAGCCATTTCTACTCAGGTTTCCGACGTGATTATGACCGCACGACGGGAAGTAACGGGCTGAACGCGGGATGGTAGACGGAGCTAGGTACATGTGCCATTACATTTCGGAAATCGTTAGGGAATGCAGTCTTCCTATGTCCACAGTGTGAGGACTGTATCACGAATACCACATTTCAGGCATTATCTCTCACCACAGACAACGCAATGGCCGTCGGCCTTCGGTTAACGAGTGAGAGTAGCCACGTTTGCGCAGAGTTGTCAGTGCTAACAGACAGGCAACACTGCGTGAAATAACCGCGGAAATCAGTGTGGTACGTACGATGAACATGCGGCAAAATTTGACATTAATGCACTGTGGCAGCGGACAAACGACGCGAGTGCCTTTGTAAACAGCACGGCATCGCCTGTAGCGCCTCTCCTGGCCTCGTGGCCGTACCGGTTGGACCACAGACGATTCCAAAACCCTGCCTGGTCAGATGAGACCCGATTGTGGTTAGTAAGGGCTAATGCTAGGGTTCGAGTGTGGCGCAGACCCACGAAGCCATGGACAGAGGCTGTCAACAAGGCGTTGTACAAGATGATGGTGGCTCCATAATAGCGTGCGATTTGTTTACATGAAATGGACTGGTTTCTCTGGTCCCACTGAACTGCTCTTTCACTGGAAGTGGTTATGTTCGGCTACTAGGAGACTTCATTTTTATGGTGACAACACACCATGTCACCAGGCCACAGTTGTTCGTAATTGGTTTGAAGACCACTCTTGACAGTTCGAGGGAATGATTTGGCCACTCCGATCGCCCGACATGAATCCCATCGATCATTTTTGGGACTCAACAGAGAAGAAATTTCGTGCGCAAAATTCTGCACTGGCAACACCTTCGCAATTATGGACTACTATAGAGGCAGCGTGGCTCAGTAATTCTCCAGGGGATTCACAACGATTTGTTGGGACCATGCCACGTCGAGTTGCTGCCAGGCAAAAGGAAGTCCGACATGATATTAAAATTATACGACTCCGTGATGTCTGCTCTTTCCGATATTTCCGAAAGAATAGACAGCACGCGGAATCCGTAGCTGTTAAACATTATATGTCAACTGAAGGTGGAGGGGGAGGGAGAAAGGAAAAGAAAGGGTGTCAGCTGCATCGACACATTGCGTGGATTCAGCGGCGATGAGTGAAAATGTGTACCAGACCGGGATTCAATCCCGGGATCTCCTGGTTAACCCCTGCAACATGCGGGAGACAGTGTTATTACAAATGCGTGGACCATGTCGGCACACTTCACAGCCGACACACACTCCCACCGAGAGCCACCTGCCTGCAGTTTCTGTCCATTTTCTCGCTTTTGTGAGACTGCTGCAGAAGGTTGGACGTACTTGTATATCCGCAGTGAAGAAGGTGGATCCACTGCACATGTAGGCGAATCTATTATATGAATGCGTGGTGTCCGTTCTTTCGGACATGTCCGAAAGAATGTGAAATGTCATAATAACTATGACCACAGAAATGATGGGCACTTCACCATGAAGCTAACATACAAAACTATAAATAACGCGACAACTGTTTTATGTATTTGTTTTTTTCTGAGTAGTTTACGAAACAATGGCAAGGAAAGCGTTTCTGAAGAAGTGAAATTTGTTAACATCGAATATAGATTTAAGTGTCAGGAAGTCGTTTCTGAAAGTATTTGTATGGAGTGTAGCCATGTACGGTAGTGAAACACTGACGATAAACAGTGTTGACAAGAAGAGAATAGAAGCTTTCGAAATGTGATGCTACAGAAGAATGCTGAAGATTAGATGGGTAGATCACATAACTAATGAGGAGGTACTGAACAGAATTGGGGAGAAGAGAAATTTGTGGTACAACTTGACTAGAAGAAGGGATCGGTTGGTAGGACATATTATGAGGCATCAAGGGATCACCAATTTAGTATTCGAGGGCAGCGTGGAGGGTAAAAGTCGTAGAGGGAGACCAAGAGATGACTACACTAAACAGATTCAGAAGGATGTAGGTTGCAGTACATACTGGGAGATGAAGAAGCTTGCACAGAATAGAGTAGCATGGAGAGCTGCATCAAACCAGTCTCTGGACTGAAGACCACAACAACAACAACAGTTTCCGAACAATCGTATCAGCAAGACTGCAGAGCTAACGGAGCGCGTGCGAGTTCTACACGTAATGGCACTGCCGCAGCAGTGGGTAACCGGCGTTCTCTTTGTGCACCCGTAGCCCGGTATAACTGTGCTGGACAGCATTCCGAAACGGCACGTGGACTACCGGCTTCCTTTGTGTTCCTACACTATGACCTCTGCCTGCAAGCTCGGGCAATAGAGGATCATTCATAGAGAATGGCAACCTCTCGTCCTGGCGAAACATCAGTTCATCAATCAAACAGCCTTTGGATGAACAACCCGAAACAGACGCTTCGGGGCAATATGTTAACACCAAAATTTGTTATACATCTTAATATTTAGTTACAGTTATTCAGTTATGGAAGGGGGGGGGGGGGGGGGGACAGTACGATGATGGTGGTAAGTTCCTATGGGACCAAACCGCTGAGGTCATCGGTCCCTACGCATACACACTACTTAATATAATTTAAACTGACTTACACTAAGGACAACACACACACCCATGCCCGAGAGAGGACTCGAACCTCCAACGGGGGAGCCGTGCGAACCGTGGCAAGACGCCATAGACAGAGCGGCTACCCCGCGCACTGTACCATGAACGTTGTTAGTGCGTAAAATATATTCTGTGGTGGGACCGACATCCAAGTGGCGATATAAACTAATAGTGCACCCACGACAGACGAGATATTGTCTGTATGTGTGCATGAAGTGTTTTCTGGGATTTAATTATTCTCAGTAAAAATTAGCTCAGTAAAGACCTGTCACCGACCCTTCCACCAACGCTACTGCGTCAGAGTTCACGGTAGCAATATATGAGCATAAAGTTTTATTATTTATTGAAGAAAAATTACGATTATGCTTGTAAAGTTTTAGAATTGAACGGAACGGTATTCGTGAACAGAAAATGAGTTGACGAATGTTACAAACTGTTTCTGAACGAAATGAGAACTGTTGATTATGCGCCAAGTTCATATTGTCAACAAGGATAAAACAGACGGCACAGAGCAAGCACAACACAAGCCGTTCCAAACTGGTCTAGTATCTATGAGGATGACATTGGAACAGTCGAGTGAGACTGATAACGGAAGCTTCTGAAACGGCACTATTTACGCTATCATTCATAAACGATTAGTAGGTCCCATAGAGGGAAACTGTTGGATATTACGTTGACACAAGTGACAAGGTTCCATATTTTCTGCAAAATATCATCATCGGCATAGGGGATGAGAGCTGCAATTACTGATTCAACACGCACTTTATTGGTTGGCACGGTGTAACCCAAGTCTCAAAACGAATTCCTCCAAAGATTCTGGGTCAACGTAATGTTGACCACTTTCGCTACTGGAAATGGAACAATGTACCGGTACTTAAATTTATCCACGTAGTATGTCCCATACAAATAAATTCCCAGGAAAAACGGTTAAATCTCAGTACGTAACGTCACTGTCACACCCAGTAAGCAATCCTCATCACACATTACATAATGTACATGAAACTGCAATGCACCTGATGATTGCAAGCATGTTGCCGAAACGTGCCGTACTAATAAATGTTAGTGAAAAGTGACTGAAGTAGAAAAGTTATATCGTAAATGTGCCCGCAATAGTAAGTCTGAAAGTAAAAGTGTAGAAGTAAAATTGTAGAAGTCTCATTGTAATACGTTGATAGTCATTTTACATTACAATTATAGGGTGCTTACCTAATCCAATGTACGATTTTAGTTTTTGACACTATGGAATGAGGGTATATTTAGTCAGACACTGGAGTACGGAATACCATAAAACAGAAAACTTGTAACACTGCACTATGTAACTGCAGCTGGCAGACATTCAGACAACATGACCCTCAGTGGAGGAAGGGAGGCATGTGATCTTTAAAGTATACTGCGCGCTCTCACTCCCTCGCGTTACTGCCTGCTGGTCTTAGGGAAAGGATCGAACGAACTAAAGAGCGAGGGGTCTGGGAACTAGTTCGCCTGTGGGAGTGCTCTTCCGAACTTGTTAGCGAACTACACAAGACTAGTAGCTTCCACGACGGTTCTACGTAGCCCAGATTCTGCAGTTGTGGGTGTTGACAGACCCTCGGAGTCACTGACGTGTTACCGTCCTGTGCTATCTGTTGGCCAGCTGTTTATTTCAATAAAACACCATTCATTTAAGGTATGCGTGTCCATTTTTACTTCTCTACCAACATCATTCCGTGAATTGGTGCACTTTCAAATGTTAACAGACATTTAGATCACCCCGTACAGCACGCAACGATAAGCTAATTACCGTAAGAAAGTTCGAAGAAAAGAATTTTCATGTCATTCCATACGTCTATGGAAGACGAAAATGGGTGATTATTAATGGTACGAAGTTGTACCCTAGTACATTTGCTAACTGTGGATATTTGCGATGAGGTTCGAAATATATACTTTTTTAATTCTGGTGTGTACATTTTAAGTATCATAATTAGAATTAGAATTAGATATTACTTAGTGATGGACACTTCTCGTTGTTAAAATCAGAAGAAAAGAGCCACTTCTAGCCCTTAACTGCTATGGACCGTGTCTCAGATCGTTACGATATTTTGCCTTGTTATATTTCACACATCCTTGCGAACCTAGTGATCACACCTGTATACCTTCCCGAAGGGTGTCAAACTACACGTGTGAGAACTCTTGCATTGTTACTGCGCTTTGTTTCTTATTTTTGGCCCTTGAGAGGTCTCAAGAACGTACCATAGTGTTTGCGTGTCATGTTTTTGTTGTACACTACCATTTCTCCAATGACAGGGAAAGCTTTACCCTGTGTGCAACGTATTTCATGTGAGACAGTTGTGCATGTTTAAGAACGTGTCAGTGAATTCTCAGATGAAGGCTCTGAAGTCAACGATAATGACCGTGATTTCGAGATATTTAGTGATCGCGATACTAATTCGTAGCAGTAAAGTGAAGGAGATGACGATGGAGAAGAGTCCTTCTTCGATATGAATAATGTTTTCAGTGGACGAAAAAGCAGCTGAATGCTAGCGTAACAGCAAGCCAACACTACATGGCCCTGTAACTGCCCGTATTGCGACGGATAACTAAAAGTCACTAACAAAATCCTGCTGTTTTTGACGTATGAGCCTCGAACACAGAAATAATCGTTTGCCTTTTGCCCTCAGGAAGGTCTAATAAAATGCAGGCGGGTTGAAAATGATTAAAATATGATTCATGGCCTCTCAAGAACACATCATTACTTTCTACTTTATCTTTTAAAATTTAAATGTGGCCAATTTTCTCCCTTCAGGAGTGGCAAAAGGCACTCTACGTTTGAACACTTTTTTAGTAAACTTAATGCTGAGTCCACATACAGTTTCTTACAGATGGAGTGTGTTTTTCCATATAGTTATGTTATGAGTCTTTAATATTATCTTCCTGATGATAAGTTGCAAGTGAGCAGAAAGTTCACTATCTACTGTTATTTTAGAAATACTTAAAAATATATATACACTTCAAATTTTGCTGTGTTTGAATTCTTCAAAGGTTTTAAATTCTGCCTTGTTTAAAAAAATTCAAATTTTCATTACACAGCATCCATTTGCTGTGTTTGAATTCTTCAAGTGTTTTAAATCCTACATTATTTTAAAAAATTCAAATTTCCACTACACTACCAAGAAGAGTAATGAACAACAGGAACTAATGAACAGATACTGTATATCCACCAAAACAGTGCTTTTATACACAAAAAATAAGAAGGCGGTCAGTGAGACTCCTCGATTGTAATTCTGCCCTGTCTTTATTATACCGTACATGGCAATGTACACTAGCTGTCGACTTTGTTTTACTTTCAAATTTAGACAATCTTATATTTATTTATTAGTGTGATTAATTCTATCTGTTGTATGCAATATTTTTCATCAGTATATGTCATTTACGCAATAGTTCTCAATCACACTTCATTCTGAACTTTAGCGATGACACTGTGATTCTGTCAGACACCGCAAAGGACTTGGAAGAGGAGCTGAACGCAATTGATATTGTCTTTAAAAGGTATGCGATGAGGATCAACGAAAGTAAAAAAATGGTAATGGAACATAATCGAATTATTCCAAGCGATGCTGAGGGAATGAAGTTAGGAAATGAGACACTAAAAGTAGAATTGATTGCTGCTATTTGGGGAGCAAAATAACACGACGCACATAAAACACAGATTGCCTATAATCATGAAAGAGTTTCTGAAAAACACGCATTTGTTAACACACAATATAAGTTTATTAGCTGGTAGGAAGTCCTTCCTCGACGTATTTGTCTGGGGCACAGCCTTCTACGGAACTGAAACATGGACGATAAGCATCAGACAAGAAGAGAACAGAAGTATTTGAAATGTGGTTCTACAGAAGAATGCTGATCTACAGATCAGTAGACCTGATAACTAGTGAGGAGATACTGAATCGAATCGGGGAGAAACGAGATTAGCAATTCGACAAAAAGAAGGCATCAGTTGGTAGGATACGTTCTGAGGCATCAAGGATTTGTCAGTTTAGTACCGGAAGGATATGGGGAGAGGGAGGGGTTAAATTGTAGATGGAGACCAAAGGATGAATACAGACGTGCGTCGAAACTGATGGGTGTTGCTGCAGCTATTTAGAGATGAAGAGATTTGCATAGGATACTCTAGCGTGGAGAGCTGCATCAAACCAGTCTTTCGACTGAAGACCATAGCAACGACGACTTCATTTTTCACTAAATCATGGTGTAAAATTATAAAATTTGCCTAGGCCAGGGGTGATGGAGCACCTCGATACAGCTTTGTGTACAGATCCCGTCCCATTCTCCAGATTTACGAAGGGATAAAAAAAATCATTTTTAAAAGCTATATATGTTCAAATTGTTTACAAAACGACCTTATCTAATGGTTCAAATGGTTCTGAGCACTATGGGACTTAACATCTATGGTCATCAGTCCCCTAGAACTTAGAACTACTTAAACCTAACTAACCTAAGGACAGCACACAATACCCTGTCATCACGAGGCAGAGAAAATCCCTGACCCCGCCGGGAATCGAACCCGGGAACCCGGGCGTGGGAAGCGAGAACGCTACCGCACGACCACGAGTTGCGGACACGGCCTTATCCCCTTCAAACGTCCAACATGTTCTTATACGTGCAACACCAATACGTTGTACAACTCTTGTTGTCAGTCGCAACATGATCGCCAAGAAAATACACTGGTGCCCAAAATTAAAGCAACAAACGGAAATTTTGCAAGGTTGCGCTTATTTTGCCACAAAACACTATAAACAAGTGTTAATAAAGTAGAAACAATGTAAAGAATACAGAATGGAAATAAGTGCACACACTTTCCGAAACAGGTTAGTGTGCTTAGTATGGGGTGTGACCACCTCTGGCAGCGATACAGGTCTCACAACGACTGGGCATGCTGCGAGTGAAGTCATCAGTTTTATACTGAGTCAGTGACGCCCATCTTTTCTGCAGAGCTGCTCGCATTCTTGGAGATTGATCAGTGGATGTTGACGTAATGCTAGCCGTCTCCCTAGTGCATCCCAGACATGCTCTATGGGATTCAAATCAGGAGAGCGCACAGGCCAGGCCCTCCGTGCAATATCTTCCGTTTCCAAGAAAACATTAACCACCAGTGCTCTATGAGGCTGAGGATTATCTGCCATCAGTAGCATCAACCGCAAATGAGGTCGCAAGATCTTGTCACGATACCTGACAGCTGTTAAGCTTTGCCGATTCACCCATACAATTTCATGAACATGGGATCGAGTGGTCAACATAATGGCTGCCCACACCGTTTGGGATCTTCCTCGATGTCGGTCTCTTTCCACGATATTTTGCTCCCAAAATAGTGTTTCAAGTTCCCTCCAGATGCAAATCCATTGAGAATCACTCTCCAGGCTAAATCGGGACTCATCTCTGGAAACAACATTGGCGTCCACTGTTCGACCGCCCAGGTGGCATGTTGACAACTCCACTATAGACTTTCCCTTCTGTGAAGACGCGTCAGTAGACATACAGCACGTCTGCGACAGTGAAGGCCACTCTGCCGAACTGAAATCTTTGCCATTCTTCGACAGATTTCTGTAGAAAAGGGTGTATTAAAACTCACGAAGATGAATCCTAAACTTAAGTTTACAGACCCTATCTTCTGCTTGTAAATTCACTACTCCTGACCGTCTGGACATAAAAATAAAAACTAATAATAATGTCAAGAGACGATGTATGTAAAGTGTTACAGTCGAGTCGTATAAATTCACCTCGGCAGTTGTAATAGCGTGGGCGAGACAGCTTCCCATCCCTAGCTCAACCAGAAGGCCACAGCTTTCGCCTGCAGCAGTCTGAGCTTCACAGCTGAAAGCTGGCAACAGTGCTGGCAGGGCTGTTCTTACGGCGACTACAGAGCCCTATACTCTGAGGTAGAATCGTTTCTTGCTATAATTGCTAAACACTAACAGTTGCAATTTCGTAATTTCTATAAGCACATACAACGCCCTTTCTTTCGACTTCCGAAAACATGGCGGAGGTTGGTTCAGTTAGCATCAAACCAGTCTCTGGACGGAAGACCACAAGAGACACGTTATTTAGATATCAAAATAACTTTAGGAAATCTGGTGACTTTGTTTGTAAATGCAAGGAAAGTATGAGGTTAAAAATATTTTAAGTAATATGGTCATAAACAGTAAGAGTTACATATCTAATGTTTGGGTCAGTGTGACCCAAACATTAATATGATTACTCTAAAGTCAAATACTTTCTGGTTGTCCCATATTTTATAGCAGTAATGACTTTCATTGTCCACAATTACCCTCAAGATTCAACATGTCAACAAAAGCGCTGCATTTACAACACTGGACTTGTCATTACGAAGTGTCAACTGTTCGAATTATCTATTGTTACTACTCACTCTGTGTTCTATATTGTTTGTGATCAGTCTGAATAGTGACATCATGCCGATTACATCTCTGACTGACGCTGAACTGGAAGAATATTAGTAAGTAGCTCAACAGGCGAAGGATCACTTTTAGAGTTCGAAGAGCATGTCAGTAATCCATCTGAAAGCGAGTGTTCTGATGACAATGACGACAGTTCATAGCCTGTTCAAAGTACAGGGTGTTTCAAAAATGACCGGTATATTTGAAACGGCAATAAAAACTAAACTAGCAGCGATAGAAATACACCGTTTGTTGCAATATGCTTGGGACAACAGTACATTTTCAGGCAGACAAACTTTCGAAATTACAGTAGTTACAATTTTCAACAACAGATAGCGCTGCAAGTGATGTGAAAGATATAGAAGACAACGCAGTCTGTGGGTGCGCCATTCTGTACGTCGTCTTTCTGCTGTAAGCGTGTGCTGTTCACAACGTGCAAGTGTGCTGTAGACAACATGGTTTATTCCTTAGAACAGAGGATTTTTCTGGTGTTGGAATTCCACCGCCTAGAACACAGTGTTGTTGCAACAAGACGAAGTTTTCAACGGAGGTTTAATGTAACCAAAGGACCGAAAAGCGATACAATAAAAGATCTGTTTGAAAAATTTCAACGGACTGGGAACGTGACGGATGAACGTACTGGAAAGGTAGGGCGACCACGTACGGCAACCACAGAGGGCAACGCGCAGCTAGTGCAGCAGGTGATCCAACAGCGGCCTCGGGTTTCCGTTCGCCGTGTTGCAGCTGCGGTCCAAATGACGCCAACGTCCACTTATCGTCTCATGCGCCAGAGTTTACACCTCTATCCATACAAAATTCAAACGCGGCAACCCCTCAGCGCCGCTACCATTGCTGCACGAGAGACATTCGCTAACGATATAGTACACAGGATTGATGACGGCGATATGCATGTGGGCAGCATTTGGTTTACTGACGAAGCTTATTTTTACCTGGACGGCTTCGTCAATAAACAGAACTGGCGCATATGGGGAACCGAAAAGCCCCATGTTGCAGTCCCATCGTCCCTGCATCCTCAAAAAGTATTGGTCTGGGCCTCCATTTCTTCCAAAGGAATCATTGGCCCATTTTTCAGATCCGAAACGATTACTGCATCACGCTATCTGGACATTCTTCGTGAATTTGTGGCGGTACAAACTGCCTTAGACGACACTGCGAACACCTCGTGGTTGACGCAAGATGGTGCCCGGCCACATCGCACGGCCGACGTCTTTAATTTCCTGAATGAATATTTCGATGATCGTGTGATTGCTTTGGGCTATCCGAAACATACAGGAGGCGGCGTGGATTGGCCTCCCTATTCGCCAGACATGAACCCCTGTGACTTCTTTCTGTGGGGACACTTGAAAGACCGGGTGTACCGCCAGAATCCAGAAACAATTGAACAGCTGAAGCAGTACATCTCATCTGCATGTGAAGCCATTCCGCCAGACACGTTGTCAAAGGTTTCGGGTAATTTCATTCAGAGACTACGCCATATTATTGCTACGCTTGGTGGATATGTGGAAAATATCGTACTATAGTTTCCCAGACCGCAGTGCCATCTGTTGTTGAAAATTGTAACTGCTGTAATTTCGAAAGTTTGTCTGCCTGAAAATGTACTGTTGTTCCAAGCATATTGCAACAAACGGTGTATTTCTATCGCTGCTCGTTTAGTTTTTATTGCCGTTTCAAATACACCGGTCATTTTTGAAACACCCTGTAGTGTTGCCTGTTTGCGGTATTGTATCTCTTTGGAGCATACAGCACTGTAAAGCGCGGACGGATAGGATTGGCGAAGCGGCTCGCGCATCGGCAGGACGCGTGCAATTGGACCGCGTGGCGGGTAGCCGACACTGCAGGCGCCCGCCCGCGAGCGCGAGGAAGCGGCTCCGGGAGTCTTGGCTGTGTGGGGCGGCGTCGGCCGTCCGGTGGTTCGGCTTCGTCAGAGCGCGCGTCCTCCCGGGTACTCACCACTGGATGAGCGTGGGCGCGCCGGCGGCCGGGTCCAGGCGCACTGCAAGCAGCGCGTCTGCGCCCTCGTGCGCCGCCACGACGCGGACCGCCGCCTCCCCGTCGTGCAGGCGCGGCGCCGTCGACAGGCTGGCGCCCTGCTTGCTGCCCGACAGTCCTGCGACACACAGCACGCGCTACAATAAGGAAGTAGTCTATAAGGAGAGGAAACTTTATTGCTCCTGGAAGAATTTTATTCATCACTATTCTTTATACACTACTGGCCATTACAATTGCTACATCACGAAGATGACGTGCTACAGACGCGAAATTTAACCGACAGGAAGAAGATCCTGTGATATGCAAGTGATTATCTTTTGAGAGCATTCACACAAGGTTGGTGCCGGTGGCAACACCTACAACTTGCTGACATGAGGAAATTTTCCAACCGATTTCTCATACACAAACAGCAGTTGACCGGCGTTGCCTAGTCAAACTTTGTTGTAATGCCTCGTGAAAGGAGGAGAAATGCGTACCATCACGTTTACGACTTTGATAAAGGTCGGATTGTAGCCTATCGCGATTGCGGTTTATCGTATCGCGACACTGCTGCTCGCGTTGATCGAGATCCAATGACTGTTAGCAGAATATGGAATCGGTGGGTTCAGGAGGGTAATACGGAACGCCGTGCTGGATCCCGACGGCCTCGTGTCACTAGCAGTCGAGATGACAGGCATCTTACCCGCATGGCTGTAACGAATCGTGCGGCCACGCCTCGATCCCTGAGTCAACAGATGGGGACGTTTGCAAGACAACAACCATCTGCACGAACAGTTCGACGACGTTTGCAGCAGCACGGACTATCAGCTCGGAGACCGTGGCTGCAGTTACCCTTGACGCTGCATCACAGACAGGAGCGCCTGCGATGGTGTACTCAACGACGAACCTGGGTGCACGAATGGAAAAACGTCATTTTTTCGTATTAATCCAGGTTCTGTTTACGGCATCATGATGGTCGCATCCGTGTTTGGCGACATCGCGGCGAACGCACATTGGAAGCGTATATTCGTCATCACCATACTGGCGTATCACCCGGCGTGATGGTATGGGGTGCCATTGGTTACACGTCTCTGTCACCTCTTGTTCGCATTGACGGCACTTTGAACAGTGGGCGTTACATTTCAGATGTGTTACTACCCGTGGCTCTACCCTTCATTCGATCCCCGCGAAACCCTACATTTCAGCAGGATAATGCACGACCGCATGTTGCAGGTCCTGTACGGGGCTTTCTGGATACAGAAAATGTTCGACTGCTGCCCTGGCCAGCACATTCTCCAGATCTCTCACCAACTGAAAACGTCTGGTCAATGGTGGTCGAGCAACTGGCTCGCCACAATACGCCAGTCAGTACTCTTGATGAACTGTGGTATCGTGTTGAAGCTGCATGGGCAGCTGTACCTGTACACGCCATCCGAGCTCCGTTTGACTCAATGCCCAGGTGTATCAAGGCCGTTATTACGGCCAGGGGTGGTTGTTGTGGGTACTGATTTCTCAGGATCCATGCACCCAAACTGCGTGAAAATGTAATCACATGTCAGTTCTAGTATAATGTATTTGTCCAATGAATACCCGTTTGTCATCTGCATTTCTTCATGGTGTTGCAATTTTAATGGCCAGTAGTGTAGTAACCAGGTTATTTTATCTTCATATGATGTCACAGATACCTTTATTACGATGTACGCCTCGAAATGGCAAAGAGTTCTGGTGCAATCAGTTGAAAGTAACGCCTTCATTTTTTTTTCTTAATGAAGAAAACGTTTGTCTCATCTTTTACCATTCTGCTGTTATCTGGGCTTGGTGAGAGAGAAATAATAGTATTGCTCTCATGAATGTATGTTGTAAGCCGTATTATAAAGTATACTGTATTGAGATTCCAAAGAACTCTGGATTACTTATTTCATGGTTACTTCTACTGCTTCGGATACGAGTTTGGACATAGCGAGGGGAAAATTAGCGACAATAGGTCATATTGACTGCTGAATGTGCATGAAATACTACGCATATGGAGAATGAGGTCTAAAAATGCGGTGTCTCTCTGGGCCATTCTGTATGTATCGAAATATATATAATTTTCTCTGTGAATGAAGTAAGATGACGGCCTCTGAGTGACGTGCGTTTCTTCGGCTCGCGAGCTTTTCCACTCGTTGAAGGTATTACAGAGCAGTGCGGCAGTGCACAACGTGTGCATCCGACTAAACAAGTGTTACTTGCCGTGGTGTACTCTTCTCCGTTGATTACCCCAAGTGATAAGTGGTAAGTGAGTGAAAAATGGGAAGAGCACGAGTAACCGGCAGCAGGCGAGGCTACAGGGAGGGGCGCAGGCAGCGCGGGCGCCCGGTCTCCGGCGGCAGGTGAGGCCTCGCTTCCCGACATCGGGGAGCTCGTCCGGTCCCGGGTGAGTGCGGCGCTGCACAGTAGAGACACGCTAGACGTAATCGTGCAACCCATCACGGACTCTGTGACGGCCGCGGTCATGGACAAACTGCAAGAGTCTGTCGGGTGCAACAGCGCCGAAATCCAGTCTCTTAGAAAGTCTCTGGCCGCACAAGAGACAAAATCCGCCGTCCTAGAAGCTAAACTGTCTGCGGCCACCGATGAAATTGAGCAGTATCAGCGAAGGAACAGCTTGCGCTTGTTCGGGGTAGCTGAAAACGATCGTGCAAACACCGACGACCTGGTCTTTAGCCTCGTGTGTGAGAAACTTGGCGTGCAGGTCGAAGTGGCCGATATTGACAGAAGCCACCGTGTTGGGCGCAGGATACCAGGTGCCGTGGAACCCAGGCCCATAGTAATTAAATTTGTGTCCCAGCGGAAAAGTGCTGAAGTGTTTGCTCAGAAAAGAAAACTCGCCAAGAGTGGGGTTACCCTGAGGGAAGATCTGACGCGCGAAAGACTATAAGCTCTGAAAGCTGCGATCACACAGTTCGGCCTTCAAAATGTATGGACCCAGGATGGCAGGATCGTAGGGAGGAGGGTGGAAAACGTTGACGAACATGTTCGAACTGAAAGACTGAGCGAAATCTCGTGAGACACAGTCTCATATTGTACTCTGTCTAAGTTAATTTTTATTGGTGGTGGTGGTTAGTGTTTAACGTCCCGTCGACAACGAGGTCATTAGAGACGGAGCGCAAGCTCGGGTTAGGGAAGGATTGGGAAGGAAATCGGCCGTGCCCTTTCAAAGGAACCATCCCGGCATTTGCCTGAAACGATTTAGGGAAATCACGGAAAACCTAAATCAGGATGGCCGGAGACGGGATTGAACCGTCGTCCTCCCGAATGCGAGTCCAGTGTGCTAACCACTGCGCCACCTCGCTCGGTTAATTTTTATTCTTTTTTCATTTTTTAACGTAAATATTGCTTCGTTATTTCTCTAAGTACCATAAGTACTCTGTTTAAAATAAGTCAATTGTTTCACATAAATATTGCTTCTTTATTTCTTTATCATAACTGCTCATGTACATTCAAATTGTCAGTCACACGGGAAATAACATTCTCCATTAACAGGAATCTCCTTAATATCGCCTTTCTATATCTGTTATTTTCATCCTCGTCACTACCACTACTACTACTATCATCTTATTCGTAACCGCTACTGCCACTTTCCATCTTTCTTTTCGCTCCCTTCTCCGATGCTTCCAGCCTGTTTTTCACCTTTAGCCCACAGACGCTTGAGCACAGAGATCTTTGTCTGTGGCTTGAGTCAGCCACGACCTTGGGCACACCTGTAAATATGTCTTCCCCCGCGAATTCCAGCTTTTGTCCCTCTTCCGGCCAACAGGTAAACGGAGCGCGCTCGGTCCTACAGGCGGCCACAATGGCACGGACCGGTTCCGGCGGCGGGCTCTTTGTGGCCCACGCGAACGCGCAGTCGCTAACGGCTCACTTCGACGAGTTCTGTGACCTGTTCTGCCAATCGCTGTTCCATATTATCCTCGCCTCTGAAACTTGGTTGAAACCAAACGTTTCTTCCGACGCTACCCGAATCACTGGTTACTCTCTCCTAAGGGCAGATCGTGAAACACGACGCGGGGGTGGGGTGGGTGCCTATGTTCTCTCTGATCTGACACCTACTATACTATGCACATCGGATGCAAAGGGCGAAGGAGAAGCAGAGTTCTTGTTTTTCGAAATAAATACATCAAATCAGAAACTGCTAATTGGAGTAATCTATAAACCTGCAAACGTCGGTGCCATGTCCTCCTTTCAGTCTTCCCTGTCCTCGCTCGTGTCACAGCATGAACACATAATCGTTATGGGTGACACAAACATCGACTTAGTTAAAATCTCCCTCTGCAGAAAAACTAAGGAGACTGTTCCACTCCAGTGATATGAGTTTAACACCGCTGGACCCAACCCATCACACGCCACACAGCCATACACTCATAGATATAATAGCAACAAAGCGACCAGATAAAATAATTCGCGCCAATCAGACATCCGCTCCGGGACTCTCTGCTCATCACGTGATATTCTTAAATTATTCAATGCATACTACCAAAGAAAAATCTCACCTGGTAACCTAGAGAAACCTAAAAAATGTTAACTATGACGCTCTTCAAAAGGATTGCTCATACATCACTTGGCATGATATAAGCAATGAACCGACTTTAGACGGAAAAATTCGGGAATTATGTCGCAAAATTATTGCACTGTATGACAAAAATGCTCCTCAACGCACTGTCAAGGTAAAGAGAGCTCCCGCTCCGTGGCTCACCACTGAAGTACGCCAGTTAATGAATAAACGTGATGCTGCACATAGGGCCTTTAAGCGTAACCCAACTCCCGAGGCATACGAAGCTTATAGGAAACTCAGAAACAAGACCAAGCAAACCGTGAGGAATGCCAAAATCAGACATGCCCGCTCTGTCGTGTGCGGCATACCGAAACCTGTTGCACTGTAGAAAAAACTGCGCAGTTTCGGTATAGGGAAGCGAAGATCTGACGCTGTTTATCAAGCGTCTGCAGAAGAATTAAACGATTTCTTCTCAAAAGCTGTAAACTGCCACGCAGCGACAAATTACCAGCCCCAAGATATCAATGTCTCGAGAGACAAGTTTTTCCTAAAACATGTCACTACAGGCACAGTACGCAAGGCAATTATGAGAATCCCTTCCGAGGCAGTAGGAAATGATGGAGTGAGCATTGGCATGATTAAGAACGTCGTAGACACCATTATTCCAGTTATCACAGACATCTTCAACCTGTCTCTTGTCAGTAGTACATATCCTACAGAGTGGAAGCAAAGTTTAATTCAACCTATACCCAAGACTGACAACACTAAGTCGCCAGGTGACTACAGGCCGATCAGCATACTACCTGCAATATCTAAAGCCCTAGAATACATCGTCCATGAACAGCTGACGGATTACCTCAAAACTCATAACACCCGTGATAAATATCAGTCAGGCTTTCGAAAGCACCACAGTACAGCAACTGCATTAATCAAAGTAGCTGATGACATTAAACATGCTATGGACAGACGTGAAGCTACCATCCTAACACTGCTTGACTTTAGCAAGGCTTTTGATACAGTTGACTTTGATATATTACTAATTAAAATGAAACAGCTGAATTTCTCAAGCAGCGCAATACACTGGTTCGACAGCTACCTCAAAAACAGATGTAAACAAGTCATTTGTCGGTCGAAGAAGTCATCATGGAAAAACGTGCGCTCTGGAGTTCCCCAAGGCTCCGTCCTTGGTCCATTACTCTTCTCACTGTACATTAATGATACTTCTTCAGTGATTCACTCCTGCAACTACCATCTATATGCCGACGACATCCAACTGTACATAAGTGCAAGCCCCAAGAACATTACTGACGCAGTAGCGAGTATGAACGCAGATCTTTGCTCTGTTTCTCGATGGGCACAGAACCTAGGTCTGAAACTAAACCCCAATAAATCCCACATCATTCTTATATCTCATCCACAGTTAATCAGCCGGTACTTTCGCGAAACAGTCCCTCAAATACTCCTCAATGGTACCCAGCTACCATACCAAAAAACAGTAAAAGACCTTGGAATAATCTTGGATGAACACCTAAACTGGGAAGAACAAACAGTCACAGCTTGCCGGAAATCGCTCTCCTCCCTACATGCAATCCAAAAATTTAGAAAAATATTTCCAACCCATGTTAAACAAAAATTAGTCCAAACACTAGTCTTGCCTAATCTTAACTACTGTGATGTAGTTCAACACGGCACAAATAGTGAAAATTCGAGATGCCTCGAGCTAGTGATGAATGCTTCCGTTAGATACGTGTGCAATATACGGTTGTATGATCATATCAGTCCTTCATACTCCCAGCTAGGTTGGATACGCCCACATAGGGCACCCGATCTCCACACGATGTGCTTACTTCATCGATTTCTTAGCCACTGGTGCCCCCAATACTTATCTTCTCACATTAAACACCTGTCATCATTCCACAACCGCAATACCAGTAAGGATACGTCTAGCATCTTGGCTGTACCTTTACATAACACAAAATCTTTCTCTGTGTCATTCTCCATCTCAGCCATACGACTATGGAACGCGCTCCCCTGTGATCTGCGTCTTATCCAGAACCACTCAACATTCAAGGGGGAACTCAAAACTTACATATCAGGGACGGTATAGCCACCATTGTTGTGCCCCTCTCATCTCTTTCTTTCTCCTCTCCAGCATAGCTTCGAATTTTACCATTCTATTTCTCTTCCTCTAACCTGTCTACCTCTTCTATCTCTTTCACCCCATTCTATCGTCTTATATCTCTGCTCGATGAGAACAACTCACAAGCTCCAAGAACATAACGAGAAAATTCCCAACTAGCAACAGGACTGACATTCATAAAGAAAAATATGTTTACTTTCATATACATAGTCATTACTATTATTATTATTATTCTTGATTGTTACAATTATTTTTTTGATTGTTATAATTATCATTGTACTACTGTTATAATCTCTATTTTTTCTTCTTTAACATTAATACTGTATAACACGGTATATTTCCTTAATGTTCTGTACAAACTGAAATTCGTTCAATTTGAGTATGCCTGGTTAGGTGTAAAATGGTTCAAATGGCTCTGAGCACTATGGGACCTAACTGCTGTGGTAATCAGTCCCCTAGAACTTAGAACTAATTAAGGGGATACGGAATCGGATTTTGGGTTAAAAAATCGAATTTTTTTTATTGGCGTATTATATTCTGCCATGTTTCCTCTTTAAAATGACGTATCGTACATAGCTCTACTACAATTATAACTATTTTATTTTTATATATTTGTGAGATCGGGTATTGCGCTTTAGTTATACACGTCTCTCGTGGCTGACCATGAACTTTTTGGCAGTACCTTTAAAGTGACATGAATTCAAATATCCCGGTTTCCAGCGACTATTTATACACTAGTTGCCCGAAAATGTTTCTCTCTGGTTTCCTCAAGTTACTCTTTGACTTTGTGGCGGGACTGTTTTGTAAACAGTGTGATATAAGAAAGTAGTTGTTGTTGAGTTATTTCGTATTTAGTGCTTCATTTTTCGCAGTGAAAATGCCTAGAGCTAAAGCAAAAGTATTTAAAAAGCGTGTGAACTGGCAAAAGAAAAGAAATAATGATTCATTAGCAAAGCAAAGCAGTTCATCATCATCACTGTTGGAAAATGTGAATCCACTTATTACTGATTTGCCGAACGAACTTACACCAAATGAAAACAGTGCTTCTCATAAAAAAACTAAGAGATTTGGAAGAGAAATATAATTTACTTGATAGAGGGAATGAAGTTTTTGAACTCATTGATACGAATATATTGTGTGAAGCTCTTGAAAACAGTTTGTGCTGCAAAAAATGTCATGGAAACGTTTCTCTGAAAGTAGAATCCCATGTTGGCCTGGCTGCCCAGTTTAATTTAATATGCAGTGTTTGTAAATACAGCTGTAAGTTTCCAAGTTCGGTTTCAGTAACTGTAAATAATGGATACAAGAAAACTGAACTTTATAGTGTAAATATTAGGTTAGTTTATGGATTGCGAGCAATTGGTAAGGGCAAAGCAGCTGGTGATATGCTATGTGGTGTTCTAAATCTTCCAAGTGCACCTTCAAAGTTTGAAGCTTACAATTATGTACTAGGATCTGCAGTTGAAGATGTAGCACAGAAGTCAATGCAGGTTGCTGTGGAAGAAGCAGTGGAAGAAAATGACGGCAGTCGTGACCTCACAGTGGCGTTTGATGGCACGTGGCAGAAAAGGGGCCACACCTCCAACAATGGTGTTGTAACAGCAACTAGTGTTGATACTGGCAAGGTTATTGATGTTGCAATAATGTCTAAATACTGTAGGTGCACAGGCAGGCTGAAAAATGAACACAGTGATGACTGTATTGCTAATTATTATGGTAGTAGTGGTGGCATGGAGGTTGCTGGGGTGAAGAAAATTTTTCATCGCTCTTCACAGTGGTATAATGTTCGCTATGTCAAATATCTGGGAGATGGTGACTCTAAAGCATTCAAAGAAGTTTTGGAAAGCAAACCATATGGGAACAGTGTAAATATAAGCAAACTTGAATGTATAGGATATGTGCAGAAGAGAATGGGTGCCAGGCTGAGAAGGTTAAAATCAGTTATGAAAGGGAAAAAACTAGATGATGGGAAAACCTTGGATGGCAGAGGAAGATTGACTGATTCCATAATAGACCACATTAAGAACTGCTATGGCCTTGCAATCAGGCAAAATACAGGCAATCTTGAAGAAATGAGGAGAGCTATATGGGCTTTATATTTCCACATCGCATCCACGGATGAGCATCCACAACATGGTTTGTGCCCCAAAGGTGAAAACAGCTGGTGTAAATACAATAGGGGACTAACAACAGGAGAGAAATACATTCACCACCACAGTCTACCATCAGCCATCATGGCAGAAATAAAGCCCATTTTCAGAGATCTGGCTGACAGAAGTCTTCTGATGAAATGTCTTCACGGAAAAACGCAGAACCCCAACGAGTGCTTGAATAGTGTGATATGGCATCGTCTCCCAAAAACAGTGTTTGTCGGAATTAATACACTACATTTTGGTGTGTATGATGCTGTGGCAACCTTCAATCTTGGAAATATAACTAAATGCCAGGTCCTTCAAAAGTTGGGTATGTGTGTTGGTTCCCGTACGGTACGTGCTATGTTCTTTTTAGATCAGCACAGACTAAGGCATGCTGATAATATAATCAAGACATTAGTGAAAAAAGCAAGACAGGTGCAGAGGGGTGCCAAAAGAAGACTTGAAGATGATTATGAAGACTGTGAAGGGGGTATTAGCTACGGATCAGGAATGTTTTAATCTTCTTTCTCCGTTTCCCGTAAGTTTAGTTTTTACTTCATCTAGGAACATTATCTCAGGTACTGGTCAACCTAGAAGTCTGAAATTTTTATGACGTAGTGACATAGGTCCCTATTACATACTGAAACAACGATTTTTTAATTACTTGATTTACAAAAGACTGAGGGGTGATAGTCTAGTAAAAAGCGATGGAAAAAATTTACTTAAAAATAAATGTACAATATCTCTGTAAGAAAATACTTTGACAATAAACTGTTGTTTCAGTATTGTTGTAACATATGAATGCACATACAGTAAAATTTTTACCTCTCTGTCTCCAGTAGTTTGTGAGAAAACGTTCCCTATAGTAGGCATATATTAACATTGCGGGGATAGGTGATTCCGTATCCCCTTAAACCTAACTAACCTAAGGACATCACACACATCCATGCCCGAGGCAGGATTCGAACCTGCGACCGCAGCGGTCACGCGGTTCCAGACTGTAGCGCCTAGAACCGCACGGCCACTCCGGCCGGCCGGTTAGGTGTAAGAGAGGGTCTGAAGGCCCTAATCTTGCCAGGTAAAATAAATGCATAAATAAATAATTACATTGTGCGTATTGGATACGTTCGCAGCCGTCTATTGTGGTGTGGTTCCATTTGTAGACTCGTAACAATTAGGGCCACACAATACTTCTCACAAAACGTGTCAATAAATCGAAGAACAAATTTCAACTCTCTCTCTCTCTCTCTCTGTGTGTGTGTGTGTGTGTGTGTGTGTGTGTGTGTGTGTGTCTGAATTCCTAAGGGACGAAACTGCTTAGGTCATCGGTCCCTAGACTTACACACTTAACTCGCGAGGTGACTTTTCTGTAACATATACCAAGAGGTGGGGTCTTTGGGACCGCTATGTTCAAACCGAGATTTAACGCAAAATCGTGTGAAATTTTTAATTTATGCTATATAAAATTTATTTTTACAATTATTTTAGTGTTGTTTTAATGATCCTAGTTCATTTTATTGCACTAGACAAAGCCTGTAGCATTTTACTATTTATCACACAAAAGCATATAATTTTGTGTGGTTCTTTTAAATAATACACATAAACAGACCGTTAGAGTACTGAATTTTACATCGTGAAAAATTATACAATCTCTGTAGCAAATAAATCTAAATTCCAGGGTTTAAATTTGAGCATAAAAATTCCACCCAATAGCAACAAAAGGAAAATCTGCCAAATTGACATTCAATGCTGGGAACTACATTTTTATCGCCATCAGAAGACATTCGATTTTAACAGATATTTTAAGTATTTCGTTGAGGAAACAGACAGAAAAAATGTCTCTGAGCACTATGGGACTTAACTTCTGAGGTCATCAGTCCCCTAGAACTTAGAACCACTTAAACCTAACTAACCTAAGGACATCACACACATCCATGCCCGAGGCAGGATTCGAACCTGCGACCGTAACGGTCGTGCGGTTCCAGACTGTAGCGCCTAGAACCGCTCGGCCACGCCGGCTGGCGGAAACAGACAGATCCCCATCACAACTTCCCTGAAGTTCTTCCTCTGAATGATGCTCTTGTTCGATAGCAGAACTGTGATCACTGGCTAATGTAAAACCATCGTCTTTTTCGTTTATGTCTTGATCTATATCACTGTCACCTTCCTCCATAGACCGACAAACAATTTCATCAAACTCGAAAAAGTTAAAAATGACACATTCGTGCCAACACATTTTGAGCTATACGGTACCGTACTGAAGAAAACAGGTACGTAGTTCACGAGGCGCGGTCTAGGAGACTACAACACCTATCAGTAACATATGTCAACAATGAACACAGAAGCCAATAACGCAACCGACAGCAACACATCGTAGGCTTGGCAATTTATGCAGGCCAGGGGGAGTACAGAAGCATTCCACCACAACTGGTCCTGGAAGGCGAGCTCGAAAATTTTCGCGTGGTCTGAGGGACCACACCTTTTGAGTTAAGGGTTAAACTAATTGCGCTAAGAACAACACACACACCCATGCTCGAGGGAGGACTCGAACCTCCGGTGGTAGGGGCCGCGCCGTCCGTGACATGGCTCCTCAAACCGTGAGGCAAATTTCATCTCTAAATTATCCCACGCACCACACCATAAGCACTGCAACGTCGGACAGACACAAAACTACTGTCCATCTGGGTACCACGACCCACAGTCTAAAAGCCGCCTTGTGTTAATACATTTAGTTGTTAGAGAAATAAGTTATCAACTGAACTAACAAAAACGTTGCTTCCCGATTTTCTGCGTATCCGAGACGAGAGTAACAGAAATTTCTCGTCGTCATTGTCTTTACACGAATAACTGTAGGATGTTAATGGAAAAAGTTTTAAGTACCATTTTTTCACGAAACGCGTTTTTAGTGCTTTTGATATCTCGGTACTCTGCCACATATCTCTAGACCTGATCCAGGTCCCGAACCATGAAGATAGTCTTTCGAAAATATGGTAGCAGATGGTGCATGGTTCTTGCGCCAAGTGCTCCCCTCTGGAGTTCCCAAATTTAAAAGATGTGAGAACTGGATTTTGTTGAGCACAATTCTGCTAGTTAAAAACCAACTGCTGTACTTATGTATCCGTATAATTACGAATAAAACGTGGTGCCTAAGTATTAATGGCACTTGGAAAAACTACTTTCTTCCTGCTATTTTGTCGAAAACTGAAATTTTTGAGGTAGTGGCTGTGTACTCAATACAAATTGATTCTTCGAAAGAAAAAAACAGAAACCAACGACGTTAATAACGCTATTTATTTACGCAAATAGCGCCATTGCCGATTTAGAACCGACAGATTCATCCGCAAGTCGGCTGGCCACGTTATTTTACATTTGTTGATGAGAAAACGTCAACAGCTGATGTAACCAGCATCAAATGTAATATAAACATGATCAGCCGCCTGAAAATGAACCTGTCGGTTCGAAACCAGTAACGGCGCTGTTCGTGTGAATAAATATTGTTATTAACAGCGGCTGGTTCCTGGTTTTCTTCTTTGCAAGGCTCAATTTGTATCTAAAAAATATCAGTTTTCGACAAAATAGCACGAATCAACTTGTAAAAACTGTCTTATTGGCACTTAAAAACAGTAGCTTCATTGTATGGCACTTAGAATGTTCCTAATAAAGTACTTTTTTTCTAACTTGGCTTACTATTTTTTGCGATAATGAGCAGCGTAAGTCCGTACTGTCAGAATACGTCCTCAGTTTTTTTGGATACAAATTGATTAATATACAAAAAGAGATACTGGTACATTGATTTTTCGTTCTCCTGGCAAATGTCAGATTTCGCCCTGAGAACCATTTTCCATTTCAAGTCTTCATTTCTGGGCCAAGTTAATTTAACGCAAAGCCTCTCATCTGTGACTACTGATGAGTACCAAGATGGTAGTGACCGCCACAGAGGCTCCTTGTTCTGAAGAAGGACGCAGGAGCGCAGGGATGCCTTCCTGGGAGATTGTCAGTCACATAATGGCGATCTAACAGACCCGCAGAGCTCCCCTCATAACTCGCTTGTAAAACAAGCTTTGCTTTTATAGCGACGGCTGTTTGTGGGGGCAACAGAAAGCAGTGCCTACCCTGACTGCCTATTGTTTTCTTGTTGGGAATGAGTTTTTAAATATGAGCCAGCAGGGCTACTCACACGATCGGAAGACAGTATCATGTCGCCTTGTTCATAACAGGGCGAGATGCTACAAGCCTATGACGTACATACAGGGCTATTACAAATGATTGAAGCGATTTCATAAATTCACTGTAGCTCCATTCATTGACATATGGTCACGACACACTACAGATACGTAGAAAAACTCATAAAGTTTTGTTCGGCTGAAACCGAACTTCAGGTTTCTGCCGCCAGAGCGCTCGAGAGCGCAGTGAGACAAAATGGCGACAGGAGCCGAGAAAGCGTATGTCGTGCTTGAAATGCACTCACATCAGTCAGTCATAACAGTGCAACGACACTTCAGGACGAAGTTCAACAAAGAACCACCAACTGCTAACTCCATTCGGCGATGGTATGCGCAGTTTAAAGCTTCTGGATGCCTCTGTAAGGGGAAATCAACGGGTCGGCCTGCAGTGAGCGAAGAAACGGTTGAACGCGTGCGGGCAAGTTTCACGCGTAGCCCATGGAAGTCGACGAATAAAGCAAGCAGGGAGCTAAACGTACCACAGCCGACGGTTTGGAAATTCTTACGGAAAAGGCTAAAGCAGAAGCCTTATCGTTTACAATTGCTACAAGCCCTGACACCCGATGACAAAGTCAAACGCTTTGAATTTTCGGCGCGGTTGCAACAGCTCATGGAAGAGGATGCGTTCAGTGCGAAACTTGTTTTCAGTGATGAAGCAACATTTTCTCTTAATGGTGAAGTGAACAGACACAATGTGCGAATCTGAGCGGTAGAGAATCCTCACGCATTCGTGCAGCAAATTCGCAATTCACCAAAAGTTAATGTGTTTTGTGCAATCTCACGGTTTAAAGTTTATGGCCCCTTTTTCTTCTGCGAAAAAAAACGGTACAGGGCAAGTGTATCTGGACATGCCGGAAAACTGGCTCATGCCACAACTGGAGACTGACAGCGCCGACTTCATCTTTCAACAGGATGGTGCTCCACCGCACTTCCATCATGATGTTCGGCATTTCTTAAACAGGAGATTGGAAAACTGATGGATCGGTCGTGGTGGAGATCATGATCAGCAATTCATGTCATGGCGTCCACGCTCTCCCGGCTTAACCCCATGCGATTTCTTTCTGTGGGGTTATGTGAAAGATTCAGTGTTTAAACCTCCTCTACCAAGAAACGTGCCAGAACTGCGAGCTCGCATCAACGATGCTTTCGAACTCATTGATGGGGACATGCTGCGCCGAGTGTGGGAGGAACTTGATTATCGGCTTGATGTCTGCCGAATCACTAAAGGGGCACATATCGAACATTTGTGAATGCTTAAAGAAACTTTTTCAGTTTTTGTATGTGTTTGCAAAGCTTTGTGAAAATATCTCAAATAATAAAGCTATTGTAGAGCTGTGAAATCGTTTCAATCATTTGTAATAACCCTGTATCAGGTGACACGCCAACGTGCTCCTCTGTGGCCCCATTGCTCGTCATTGCTAGCATTTTCTCTCTCTCGCGCTCTGTAGCACACTCTTTCCTATCGATTTCAGAGCTTCATACTCGTTTCTTGTTTGCTTGCGAATCTTAGATACAGAATACATTTCAGTTAATTAGCCTAAATTGGCATTCCATCATTGTTACGATGTGGTACGGCCCTTTCTGTTCAGCAGCATCCCCATCGTATGCATTGATGAACCGATGTTTCAACAGACTGCTTGATTAACGCTTGTAAGTAGAATCGAGCCACAGGCGTCCAAGGCCACACGATACTGCTTCAGCATCGCCTGTTTTGGGTTCCACTCATTAGGGGAACCGAGGGGCAAGCACGGCGAACTGTCAGAAACTCTCTTACTCGTGTCTACTCCGCTGAATTCAGTGCTCACGTCTCGTTGAACAGCAACCATGCCAAACAAAGACGTTCAAGTCAACGAAATAATCATATACCCACTCCCCGCCCCTGTTACTGCCGAGAGTCGCTCCAACTGATCTCTGAAGAACTGATACCCTAAACCTAATGAGTGACTACAGAAGAATTGCCATCAACCTGCGACTTACAGTCCAATAAGCTCGCCTAGGAGAAAGGCCTAATTCTGGATGACCTGTCATGGAAGCAGGGACATGCAGCCAGAGGGCTTGTGACAACAAATGTTCGACACATATTTGTCTTGATAGTACAATTTTTGTATATATTACTCATGATTGATAACATCCGCTACAGTTGTACAAATTTCATTTTCCAAAAGGTTTCCGGCGCACAGTTCCGCCTTCAGGTGCTTCGAATGTCCATATGAATCGACTAAGAGAGATTAATATGGTGATTTCCTTGTTACATGACAAGTAAGCAGAAAATCTAATTTAGATATCCCTAGATTTTCCGTGCGGCCTAGGAAAACATGAGACGGATTTTCTGCTTACATGCTATGTACCTTAGAGGACTCGTATCGAGATTCTGTGCACCTGAAGATGGAGTTGTTGTCGTGAAACCTGGTTGCGCTCTCCTTTTACTGGAAAATAAAATTTATACAACTCTATCGGAATCAGGAATAAATTACAGGATGGCACATAAAATGTGTCACCACTTTGTTTTTGAACAAACAGTGTAGTGTCAAGACAAACTCAAAGGAATATATACTACCATGGAAAACACTCTGGGAGAATTTTTCTAGCTCAGCACATCTCAATATGTTCACTAATTTCATTCCTCTAGACGAAGAGTGATGTTAGCGGTAACCCTGCGGCACATGTTTTCAATGACTTCCCTGCAAGCTTGCAGAATAAGCTGTCCGAGCTCTATTCTGTCATGCAGAAGTTTCGGGAAAATTATTTCCTTTAGGTACGCCCAAATAAGTGACATGGGTAAGGTCTAGATTACTGGGGGAGGGGGGGGGGGAATTGGGAATTAGAGCATCATTTCGTTAACTCATCTCTATCTCCAAACGCCACTGCTACTGCTGTCGAGATGCTATTGCGTGACTCATAAATTACGTATGGCACGTATGGGACAAATGGTGGCGCATTTCGTGGGTCACCTTGTATATTCGGCATTCCGCGTCACTAACAATAAGAAATTGCAGGAATACGAAAAGTACAAACGAGCGGGAAAGAAGACATGCGACTGATGAAACGTTTCCGTTAGGCCGGATCCATACACTGCGGCCAACGTTGGCGCCAACGGCGTTGGTCCAGTGTGTGGATCGATGAAACAGCACTGGAGTCGACGTTGTCCCCGCTGTTGGCACTACTCCGTTGCATGTCGGTATTTCGATCAAACATCAAAGGACATTCAGCCATTATCGATACGCCGACCACAAACTGATGCCAATACTGTTTCTTTGATGTCCTTGCACTTTCGAAACTTAGTCTTTTGTTCGTTCGCTCGTACGTTCTTCGTCGTATTATTTAATTCCAAACTCAGGTTTCGAAATGTCTCCGGAAGTGTAGAGGAGTATTATTCACGCTCAGCCGCAAACGTACTTGAAATTCACTAAAGAAGGACTTGCGCTTAGATACATTCGTTCGTTTTGTATTTGAAAACCAGCAGCAAGATCGCTTAGACGCTCTCCTATAGTACGTATAATACAGGGCTATTACAAATGATTGAAGCGATTTCATAAATTCACTGTAGCTCCATTCATTGACATATGGTCACGACACACTACAGATGCGTAGAAAAACTCATAAAGTTTTGTTTGGCTGAAGCCGCACTTCAGGTTTCTGCCGCCAGAGCGCTCGAGAGCGCAGTGAGACAAAATGGCGACAGGAGCCGAGAAAGCGTATGTCGTGCTTGAAATGCACTCACATCAGTCAGTCATAACAGTGCAACGACACTTCAGGACGAAGTTCAACAAAGATCCACCAACTGCTAACTCCATTCGGCGATGGTATGCGCAGTTTATAGCTTCTGGATGCCTCTGTAATTGGAAATCAACGGGTCGGCCTGCAGTGAGCGAAGAAACGGTTGAACGCGTGCGGGCAAGTTTCACGCGTAGCCCGCGGAAGTCGACGAATAAAGCAAGCAGGGAGCTAAACGTACCACAGCCGACGGTTTGGAAAATCTTACGGAAAAGGCTAAAGCAGAAGCCTTACTGTTTACAATTTCTACAAGCCCTGACACCCGATGACAAAGTCAAACGCTTTGAATTTTCGGCGCGGTTGCAACAGCTCATGGAAGAGGATGCGTTCAGTGCGAAACTTGTTTTCAGTGATGAAGCAACATTTTTTCTTAATGGTGAAGTGAACAGACACAATGTGCGAATCTGGGCGGTAGAGAATCCTCACGCATTCGTGCAGCAAATTCGCAATTCACCAAAAGCTAACGTGTTTTGTGCAATCTCACGGTTTAAAGTTTATGGCCCCTTTTTCTTCTGCGAAAAAAATGTTACAGGGCACGTGTATCTGGACATGCCGGAAAATTGGCTCATGCCACAACTGGAGACCGACAGCGCCGACTTCATCTTTCAACAGGATGGTGCTCCACCGCACTTCCATCATGATGTTCGGCATTTCTTAAACAGGAGATTGGAAAACCGATGGATCGGTCATGGTGGAGATCATGATCAGCAATTCATGTCATGGCCTCCACGCTCTCCCGACTTAACCCCATGCGATTTATTTCTGTGGGGGTATGTGAAAGATTCAGTGTTTAATCCTCCTCTACCAAGAAACGTGCCAGATCTGCGAGCTCGCATCAACGATGCTTTCGAACTCATTGGTGGGGACATGCTGTGCCGAGTGTGGGAGGAACTTGATTATCGGCTTGATGTCTGCCGAATCACTAAAGGGGCACATATCGAACATTTGTGAATGCCTAAAGAAACTTTTTGAGGTTCTGTATGTGTGTGCAAAGCATTGTGAAAATATCTCAAATAATAAAGTTATTGTAGAGCTGTGAAATCGCTTCAATCATTTGTAATAACCCTGTACTTCGCCCACCAGCTTGCATCCGTGGCGCGCTGCACGTTTCGAACCACCGTTCACCTCGACGACGGAGTTTGTGGAGACGACCATCGACATAGGATCACAAAAATATGATTCAGCCGAAGAGCTGACACGTTTCCATTGATCGACGGTCGAATCCCGATCGTTCCGTGTTCACTGCAGTCGTCATTGACGATGTAGTTGGGTACCGTGTGAACACGTGGGTGTGGTTTGCTGCGGAGCTCCTTGTTCAACAATGTACAATGAACAGTTTGCTCCAACACGTACGTGCACCAGCTTTGCGCCCTAGCAGACGAGACTCCGATCCCCACGTTTTGTGAAGAGTCGTGCACGTCCAATCACTGTCCTTCTGCCTCTTTTCGTAGATGCTCATGACAGTAGCACCTGAACATTCCACCAGCTTCCCCGTTTCCGAGTTTCTCGTTCAGTCTCTGTATAATAGTAATCTGTCCTTTGTCAAAGTCGCTTATCTCAAAGGATTTCCCCACTTGCAGCCCATATCTTCATTAGTGTGATCCCCAGTGCGTGTCTGCTTCGCCTACATACTTTTAGTAACGCGTCACACGCCCGCAACGCCGCCAGGCGGCATCCAAAGTCGCGGTGGGCAATAGTCATGATGTTTCGGCTTACCAGTGCATAATCGCTTAGTTTTTTAAACTGGTCATAGGTTTACTTGTATATATTGCCTACTTCTTTTAATTCAATCTAATCTTTAATAATCACGCTGTTACGGTTCCCAAAACGCCATTAACCACACCTGAAAGACAAACGAGGTAACATTCCGCCTCTCGTGTTCTTCCGGCATTCTGCGCCATCGACCAGCTTATCGTTGACAACCTGTTTGTGTCCGGGGAAATAATCTACTTTGACCCAAATGTCCACCGTTTTCGAAGTCTTTCTCCGGAGACGGCAACTTAAGTTATGGCAGGTCTAGGTGAGGGTAAGGAATCGCAAGAATGCGAAAACTAGTGGCTAGTCGGGCACGCACTGCGAGCGGGGAAGGAAACGTGCGAGTAACGGGCGGTACTTCGAGCCTCGTAGAGCACCCAGTAACGAATACATACGAGATGTGGCGGCCCCATGCCTTTGAGGGACATGGAGTGGAAGATAGGCGGTGGCTCCACGGACCCATAGCGAGGTGGTCCGAACTATATGGCTTCCCTTTGATAGTTTGCTCCATAGTGGCTCTATTCGTTGCTACAGTCTATGACTGTCGGTTGTGATACCCAAGGGCGTCCGCAGAAGTTTTTCCAAGAGGGGGAAAGACTAAATTTCTCATTTGTTTTATACAACTGATTCGATGAGTTAGATAGCGTGTCCTGCCCCAAGAACTAAATACTGATACGATGTATTGTTGTTGTTGTGGTCTTCAGTCCTGAGACTGGTTTGACACAGCTCTCCATGCTACTCTATCCTTTGCAAGCTTCATCTCCCAGTACCTACTACAACCTACATCCTTTTGAATCTGCTTAGTGTACTGATCTCTTGGTCTCCCTCTACGATTTTTACCCTCCACGCTGCCCTCCAATACTAAATTGGTGATCCCTTGATGCCTCAGAACACGTCCTACCAACCGATCCCTTCTTCTAGTCAAGTTGTGCCACAAACTTCTCTTCTCCCCAATCCTATTCAATACCTCCTCATTAGTTATGTGATCCACCCACCTAATCTTCAGCATTCATCTGTAGCACCACATTTCAAAAGCTTCTATTCTCTTCTTGTCCAAACTATTTACCGTCCATGTTTCACTTCCATGCATGGCCACACTCCATACAAATACTTTCAGAAATGACTTCCTGAGACTTAAATCTATATTTGATGATAATAAATTTCTCCTCTTCAGAAACGCTTTCCTTGCCATTGCCAGTCTACGTTTTATATCCTCTCTACTTCGACCATCATCAGTTATTTTGCTCCCCAAATAGCAAAACTCCTTTACTACTTTAAGTGTCTCATTTCCTAATCTAATTCCCTCAGCATCACCCGACTTAATTCGACTACATTCCATTATCCTCGTTTTGCTTTTGTTGATGTTCATCTTATACCCTCCTTTCAAGACACTATCCATTACGTTCAACTGCTCTTCCAAGTCCTTTGCTGTCTCTGACAGAATTACAATGTCATCGAAAAACCTCAAAGTTTTTATTACTTCTCCGTGGATTTTAATACCTACACCGAATTTTTCTTTTGTTTCTTTCACTGCTTGCTCAATATAAAGATTGAATAACATCGGGGAGAGGCTACAACCCTATCTCACTCCCTTCCCAACCATTGCTTCCCTTTCATGTCCCTCGACTCCTATAACTGCCATCTGGTTTCTGTCCAAATTGTAAATAGCCTTTCGTTCCTTGTATTTTACCCCTGCCACCTTCAGAATTTGAAAGAGAGTATTCGAGTCAACATTGTCAAAAGCTTTCTCTAAGTCTACAAATGCTAGAAACGTAGGTTTGCCTTTCCTTAATCTAGCTTCCAAGATAAGTCGTAGGGTCAGTATTGCCTCACGTGTTCCAACATTTCTACGATATACAAATTGATCTTCCCCGAGGTCGGCTTCTACCAGTTTCTCCATTCGTCTGTAAAGAATTCGCGTTAGTATTTTGCAGCTGTGACTTATTAAACTGATAGTTCGGTAATTTTCACATCTGTCAACACCTGCTTTCTTTGGGATTGGAATTATTATATTCTTCTTGAAGTCTGAGGGAATTTCGCCTGTCTCATACATCTTGCTGACCAGATGGTAGAGTTTTGTCAGGACTGGCTCTCCCAAGGCTGTCAGTAGTTCTAATGGAATGTTGTCTACTCCCGGGGCCTTGTTTTGACTTAGGTCTTTCAGTGCTCTGTCAAACTTTTCACGCAGTATCGTATCTCCCATTTCATCTTCATCTACGTTCTCTTCCATTTCCATAATATTGTCCTCAAGTACATCGCCCTTGTATAGACCCTCTATATACTCCTTCCACCTTTCTGCTTTCCCATCTTTGCTTAGGACTGGGTTTCCATCTGAGCTCTTGATATTCATACAAGTGGTTCTCTTTTCTCCAAAGGTCTCTTTAATTTTCCTGTAGGCAGTATCTATCTTACCCCTAGTGAGATAAGCCTCTACATCCTTACATTTGTCCTCTAGCCATCCCTGCTTAGCCATTTTGCACTTCCTGTCGATCTCATTTTTGAGACGTTTGTATTCCTTTTTGCCTGCTTCATTTACTGCATTTTTATATTTGTTCCTTTCATCAATTAAATTCAATATTTCTTCTGGTACCCAAGGAGTTGTACTAGCCCTCGTCTTTTTACCTACTTGATCCCCTGCTGCCATCACTACTTCGTCCTTCAGAGCTACCCATTCTTCTTCCATTGTACTTCTTTCCCCCATTGCTGTCAATTGTTCCCCTATGCTTTCCCTGATACTCTGTACAACCTCTTGTTCTTTCAGTTTATCCAAGTCCCATCTCCTTAAATTCCCACCTTTTTGCAATTTCTTCAGTTTTAATCTACAGTTCATAACCAATAGATTGTGGTCAGAAACCACATCTGCCCCTGGAAATGACTTACATTTTAAAACCTGGTTCCTAAGTCTCTGTCTTACCATTATATAATCTACCTGATACCTTTTAGTATCTCCAGGATTCTTCCATGTATACAACCTTCAAAAATGGCTCTGAGCACTATAGGACTCAACATCTGTGGTCATCAGTCCCCTAGAAGTTAGAACTACTTAAACCTAACTAACCTAAGGACATCACAAACATCCATGGCCGAGGCAGGATTCGAACCTGCGACCGTAGCGGTCACACGGTTTCAGATTGACGCTCCTAGAACCGCACGGCCACACCGGCCGGCATACAACCTTCTTTTATGATTCTTGAACCAAGTGTTAGCTGTGATTAAGTTATGCCACTGATGAAACTGCTTTTACTAAAATGATGTCACTTGTTGGTGTTTGCACCTGTTGACCATCGCTGGGTGCTACTACTGGAACTAATCATTGAAAGCATTTTATGTGAACATTTGTATAAACTGATTTTTTGTGTATTGTGTGAACTATTATGTAAAGTCACATGTATGAAAAGAGTTTGTATTGCTTACTGTATTTTATATAGTAGGTTATTGAAAGGTCAGTGCAAAGCCAAAAATTTTGTCTAATTATGTGATATTTACGTATTAATATTATCTTTTATTTTTGTCTGTATTTTTGTGGACGAATTTGGTGGTATTTTCACCACCAATGCTGGCAAAAATGCCATCAAATTCTGGCCCGTGGAGGAGGGGCATATGAAAGGGGGCTACACTGAGCCACAGCGCCAGAGATTGCGCCAAAGAGTATTATTCAGCCGCCTCCACGGAGTGCCTGTCGAGAGCTCGTAGTAGTCAGTGCTTGTTAAGAACTCGTAGCAGATAGTCTGTGCTGAGATGTCGTAGTGAAGAGTGCTTGCTGAGATGTGATACTGAAAAGTTCTTGTTGAGATGTGGTAGTAGCGAGTCGGTGTGGAGATATTGTAATGATTAGAGTGCTTTTCATCAATATAAATTAAGGTAACAAACTACTTTTCTTTTTTTTCTCATTATTTCAATGTCCTGACTAATGCGTCATTACAGGTTCAGTCAACAAAGCATCTGGCTTGTGTTCTTGTATTAGAGTGTAATTCTGGTTTTCTTGCACAATTATTGGATTTCTATTTTTCTTAATTACTTCAGTATAAATGATATTTGAAATTTCTTGTCTTGTTGAAGAAGAACCGTGCCAGATGTGTACGTTGAGTCATACTTCCACACACAGAACAGTTACACTTGTGCCTTGGTTTTGTAGGTTTTATAGTTGCTGGGGACTTAATTAATTAATTGTGTTAATGAAAATTTTCATTTCATTCTTTGTTGTTGTTCTATGCAGTCAGATAGCGTAATAATACTAGTCAGGGCCAACCGTTTACGAGACATTGCGTAATCGGACTTACAGCGACGAAAAATAAAAAATTATTTTAAAAAAAAATAATGAAGCCCCCATGCACGTGGCGACCCTGCCAGGATCGTCCCTTGGAATTCTTCTGATTGTAAAAATAGTAGACAGTAGTATTGTTGTAGTAATTTGTAGTTTAGTAATTGTAGTCTATATTGCATGTGTAGATTTGGTAATTGTCATTCTTCTAATGGTATTTTTTTCTCAGAATTTGATTTGTTGTCTTGTATACACGTTTGATAATTTAGTTCAATTATTTCAATTGTTCGTTAATCGTGTTTGAGGGAAACATTTCGTGTGAATGATATTGTTGATGATAAAGTGTCATTGTGTGTAATTTTCATATAGTGACGAGTTTTGTATATTTTGTAAATGATTACGCGATCAATGAAAAAGGCAAAAATGATGGATAGTGAGAATGACGAAATTGTTAACATGGCGAACTCGCCATCAGAGGAAAACAGTATCATGAATAATGAAGTGGAAAACAATTTAATCAGTCGAGAAGATAGTCCGGAACCATTTCAAAATTTTTCTCAATCAGAAAATTCACAGAATACGAGATTAACGATAGAAGATTCAGGAATAGTATCGAACACAGATATCTTTACAGCTATGACGAAGGAAACTGGTTTTGCGGGAAATGTTAGGGGCGAAAAGAATTCTGAACCATTTAATATGGAGCAGTTGATGGGTGCAATATTAAATTTGGGATCACAGTTACGATCTGAATTAAAAACAGAGATGGGAACTTTGGCAACACGGTTAGACTCACAAATGGAAACACGGATGGGAACAATGGAAACTCGGTTAGGATCTGAATTTAAAACAGAGATTGGAACAATTAAAACAGAGATGGGAACTTTGGAAACACGGTTAGATTCACGAATAGGGACATGTTTCAAAAATATGAAAGATGAATTAAAGAAAGAAATCAGAGAAGAAGTACAACCGATTTTGAATGCTCACAATAATAGATTAGTTACAGTAGAGATTAGACAAAGGGAACAGGATAGAGAACAGGAAGAAAGAGATCGCGTGATAGTACAGAAATTTTCAGAGTTAAATTTACAACGTGCAAAAGATAGGGAAGAAATATTTGAGAGAATCGAGGAATCCGTACCAAATCACAGATTAAATAATCTAACACAACAATATGAACAGTTAGCTACCAAATGTGTTAATACTGAAACTCGAGTCGCGACACTTACGGAAGACATAAATAAACAGAAAGAACAAATAGGTGATTTATCGGAAAGAGTTGAGGAGATTTCAGATAAACTGACAAGTCTTAGTTTAAGTGGGGACAGAGATTCAGATGATACAGCACCATTGCCATTTGCAGAAACCGAAGAGTACCAGAATATAAATAAGCATGTTGAAAATCAGGGAAAATTTAATGAACGCGTTAAAAGGGAAGTTGAGGCATTACGAAAGCAAGTCAAACAAATTGAAGGCGAAATCGTAGGAAAAGACAGCAGAAGAAATTTAGAATCACGGATAGCAGAGGGCTTTGAAGAAAATAATTTGTTTCATTTACGTGATGCAACAAGAGAGCGCCAGGCGCGTGAATTTGACAATAATCGTCATTGGGACTGGGACAGACGCGGCAGGTCTTTGTCGACACGAGGCGAAAACTTTGACTATAAACACTTTTTGACTGTTCGGAAATTTAAGATCTTTCGTAATTCTAAGAATGACATACATCCATGTTCATGGTTAGATCAATTTATGTACGCACTCCCACCAAATTGGCCACTAAGTCACAAACTGGAATTTATGTGTGGATATTTAGAAAACGAACCGGCGACGCGGATGCGCGCACTCATTAGAGATTGTAATAATCTAAATGATTTTCATCATGCATTTCTATCGGCATATTGGTCCGAAAACACACAAGACAGAGTCAAACATAGTCTGATTATGCAGCGTAATTTTAAACAGTCTGAGTTCCGCACGCCGGCAGAATACTTTGAAGACATGATTCGAAAGAATCAGTTCCTGTCCAACCCTTATAGCCCGACTGAACTAATTCGCATTTGTTTAACTAAGCTGCCACAATCCATAAGACAAATTGCTTTAGCCGGAAGATGTAAAGACGACATTGAGACTTTTAAGACTTTGTTGCAAGAACTTGAGTATGACAACGATGACGGGACTTCTTGTAACTTTTTCAGTAACAGTATTTACAATATATTTTCAGAGAAAAGAGATAGTGATCGGAACGGGCGTTATATGGGTAACTTTGAGAATGACAGACGTATCAGACAGGACAATAGATACCAGCCTTATGACAATAACAGACGTTCTAACAGAAATTACACAGACAGTTATAATAACGGTAATTCCTACCGGAATGATCAATCATACGGAAACAGTAATCGGTACCATCAAGACAGAAATTATTCATACAATAATAGAAATTCTTTCTACAGATATAACCAGGGTAGTAGATACAACAATAATTTCAGACGTGACAGTAGAAATTATACAAGGAGTAGTCATGGAGACAGACAGGAAAATAGAAATTTTTATAACAGACACAACCAAGAATTTGCATCTAACAGACAGGAGGGACCTAATTGGCATCCTCCACGTGACAGAACTTCAGAGAGACAAGTGCAAGTCGTAGAAATTGATCCGCGAAATGACGCGAATAATCAAAGACGTGACGCAAACAATCGACAATGACTTGCAGCGTCGGCTTCTGGCAGCAATATGGACGGTTCAGAAAGTAATGACACTACGACTTTACACTACGTACGCCTGGAAGACATGAGAGACATTTTGCTAGACAAAAAGGAAAATAATGTAGACGCATTTTTACATCCTGTTATTGAAGTATGTGTGGGTAAGAATAAGTTCACTGCAGTTTTAGATTCTGGGAGCCCATTGAATGTCATTAGTGAATCAGTTTTTCTTATATGTGAAAGAACTATTGCCTGTCCTGTGTTACCTGTTTCTAAAACTACAAATCGAGGAGCGATTTCTGGAAGAAGTGTGGAAGTTAAACAACAGACCAACTTAAATTTCATTTGTCAAGGATACGAATTTTCTGCTAATTTTATTATTGTTCCATTACTCAGTACACAAATTATATTAGGTATGGAGTTTCTTAACGCACATAAGGCAATTTTGAACTTTAAAGAAGGAAGTGTGCCGGAATGCCGAAATGTTTGAAATTTTTCGAGTGTTTAACAAGATCTGAATCAGATACAAAATGTTTAAGGTTTCTTACTTCTGATGTTTTCGTTGAGCATTATGACGACAGTGCGTTTATTCATGACAATGACAATAGATACAGAGATGCGATGTATGAAATAATTAATAGCGAAGAATTAATTAATGAAAAGGTTAAGAAAGCTGAAGTGCCAGATGACGTTGCAAGAGAAGAGCTGCACCACATTTTGACTTCACATGCTACAGTGTTTAGTCATCACACAGGAACTTTACAAGGCTTACAATATTTATTTAAAGTAAAAGAACACACACAATTTCGCGGGAAAACGTACGCTATTCCTTTGGCTTACAGAGACAAGGTTAAGAATGAACTTCAGTACATGTTAGATCAGGGCATTATTGAGCCTACAGCCAGTCCTTATACCAGCCCATTACACGTTGTTCTTAAAAAGGATGGGTCAATTCGTTTGGTTCTGGATTCCAGACAGATAAATAATATCATCATTCCGGAAACTGACCGCCCACAAAATTTAGATGAACTTCTTCAGCATTTCCATGGAATTAAAGTTTTATCCACGATTGATATGCGCGCAAGTTTTTGGCAAATAGAACTCCACCCTGATTGTAGAAAATATACTGCCTTTTTAGCCTTTGGCAACTGTTACAAGTTTCGGAAATTGCCGTTTGGACTTACTGTATCTCCTGCAGCATTCATTCGTAGCTTAAATGAAATTTTACCTGTTTGTCTTCGTGATAATATTACTTCATATGTTGACGACATTCTTATTGCTAAACATTCTTGGAGTGAGCACAACAAAATTTTGGATTCATTATTACGTATTTTTGCAAGAGTTGGCATTACAGTGAACTTAGAAAAATCTGAATTTGGTCGTTCTCAGGTGAAATTTCTCGGTCACATTATATCCACAGAAGGTATTCTTCCTGATCCAGAAAAATTAGACGCCATTCGTAACTATGCTGTTCCTACCACAAAACGTGATGTTCGTAGTTTCCTTGGTGTCTGTAATTTTCTTAGACGCTTTGTTAAATTGGACGATTTGGCCACACCTCGTTTATGTGAACTATCTGGAAAGAAATCTAATTGGTGTTGGGATGAGGAAGCTCAGTCAGAATTTGAACAACTCCGTGATGCTTTAGTTGCTGCTCCACTTCTTTCACATCCGGATTTATCTAAAGATTTTTGTTTGGCGACGGACTCATCATACAAACGCCTAGGTGCACATTTATTTCAAGAGATAGAAGAAAACGGCGTTGTAGTACAGAAAACTATTGCATTTGGAAGTCGTGTTCTCTCTAAATCAGAAAAGAATTATTCGATTACGGAACTTGAAGCTTTGGCTGTTGTATGGGCTTTCACAAAATTTCGGACGTTTTTGTTTGGCAGACATACTAAGGTTTACACCGATCATCGAGCATTGGAATTTCTTATGTCAACAAAATTAACTCATGGCAGATTGTCACGATGGGCGTTGTACCTACAGGAATTTGATTTTGGTATTGTTTACATACAGGGTTCTTCAAATATTGTTGCTGATGCTTTATCACGTGCACCTATGGGTTTGAAACAAAGTGCTGAAGAGGACTGCAAGGAAAACAATTATTGTTTGATGTATATTCAAGGTGTTGCGTTTGAGAACTTTATTTCGTCTTCGCTCCAGGACATCGCTAAGGAGCAAAATAAGGATCCAATCTGGAAGGACATTAAGGAGAAGTGGAGGAGAAAGGAAAGCGTAGCGATTAGACAGCATTATTTAGTTCGCAATGACATTCTTTTTAAACGAAAATCGCTCGACAACTCTGTTTGGTTAGTTTGTATTCCTGATGAGTGGGTTAATAAGCTGATTTGGTATACGCATTTCAGTTATGCACACTTTGGTCCCAGAAAATGCTTTCATAAATTACGGGAAAATTGCTACTTCAATAATACGGAAAAACGTATTCGATCTGTTCTGGCCAAATGCAAATTATGTCAAAAGGCTAAGCCGCCAACAATTTCTCACAGAGCACCGTTGTTTCCTATCATTCCAGCGAAATTAAAGGAGATGGCTGCAGTCGATTTGTTCAGTCCAGTGGTTCGTTCTACTAATGGTTTTGTGTACATTTTCGTAGCAGTGGAGTTGACGTCAAAATATGTGTGTCTTACACCTTTACGCAAAGCAACAGCTCGTTCAGTATCTAATGCTTTCATCAAACTTTTCTTAAAGAAGTGGGTCATGTTGATAAGGTTATATCAGATAATGGATCACAGTTTCGTTCTAAAATTTGGCTTCGTACTCTACGGCGTCGTAAAGTTAAATCAATTTTCATTTCACTTTTTCACCCTCAATCTAATGCTTCAGAGAGATGGATGAAGGAAATCAATAAATTGTGTCGTCTTTATTGTCATCAGAATCACAGAACGTGGGATCAGTATCTTCATATTTTTCAAAACATTCTGAATGAACTTCCTAATGATTCAACTTCTTTACCGCTAATCCTGATATTAAAAAACAAAGCACCGACAAATCGCATTTCTGAAATCGTTCCTTTTCCGCCTTCACGGAAACTGCGGCATTCTGAAGTTGTCAACCTGGCTCTACAAAATATTGCATCTGCGGCTGCTAGAAGAGAGAAATCAGCTAAACGTCCTGGTCGTTTAAAAACATTGTCAGTTGGTCAAAAGGTATTAATTAAGTCTCATCGTTTGTCTCACAAAGGAAAGGGCTTGTTTCGCAAATTTTTTCTGCTTTATAACGGTCCATATAGAATTCGCAAAATTATTCATGATAACACTGTCGAAGTAGAAACTCTTAAATCTCGGCGCTCTAAGGGAATACATCATATATCTAACGTTAAAATTTTTGTGGAATGATATATTTTTGAAAAATTTTTGTAGAATGACATACTTGTGAGAAACTAACAGCTACATGTAAACATGCGGAGAGTACAAGGATACCGCGCTGTGTTTTGGCGGCGGCACATACTCAAAGCAACAGTCAAGTCTGCGCGCCGCACAAGGCAGTCGTTGACCGCAAACAATTGCTTCCTACGTCACGCGCCTACAGCTGATTGAGCGCTCAGTGCGAATGCACTGACAGCCGTAAACAAATACACAGTTTAATTTCTCCGATTAAATTCAGTATAAAGCTATAGTGACTTGATGAATTATGTTATTAACGTTCAGTATTTTTCAGGATACGGTTGTATAAAATATTTAAGAACTTCAGGTAAATTCTGTGTGTCTCCGACGTTAAGAGGACTTGCTATCGAGAAAATTTCAGAAAGAATGTAATTTCCAAGAAGAAACTAATAAACTAAAGAGGGTGACTATTAATTGAGTTCGTTTTTCAGGTAACGTATTTCCACTCAGGTACGTACTTTAGACGTAGTTTGCTGCTCGCGATTACGTGATTCATACTTTGTGCTACTTTTATGTTCTATGAATTTACTTGTGAAGCGACGTGCTTGCGTACGTTAGCTGATTTTGACAATGATTATTAATGAACTGGGTTGTAACTTGTGTATATTATGCATCGCTTGGCTGCACTGCTTTTTCACTGATGTCATATTTTCTTTATTATGTGCCTGCTGTGCTTATTTATTTAAATTATAATTGTCACCTGATTTATTGTGCTGATGTGGTTAGGCATGTAAGTTATACTTTGTGATTTATCTGCTTGCGCCTTCATGTTTACTTATTAAGATTACATATGAACATTTATTTGCTTATGCTGATATGATGCTAATGACCTGTTTGCTGCTATGCGTATGGATTGCATATTTATACATTTCTGTTTGTTGTCATAACTACTCTTTAATTTGGTGTATAGAAATGCTGATATACTGTGTACAAACATAGAGTTTAGGTCACACTATTGTATTAATTATAGATTGTTTGCTTGGGAGAGCCTTGTTGTAAGAACTGTGCTGCATCCACTTGTTGACACTCTGTTCTCTACTGGTATATTTACTCGCTATTGCTTGTTTTGCTTATGCTCAGTGCCTTATATTTTTAAGATAAGAAAATGAACTGTTATAATTCGACGAACGATATTAGTACAAGAAACTTCATAGAAGTCACATGAGCTGAGGTTTTATGGAAGCTGTATAAATTTATGCTAATAGGAAGGAAGCTAACGACATGACATACCAAAACTAGGTTTAGACCATTGACAGTTATTACACTGCATTTTTCGTGAGCAATTGAAATAGGAAGTGACACTTGACACAAGAAATACTCCACATGTTTGCTTCTGTTTGCCATAATTCTTGAAGTGGTGTACACACTGTGAAATATTATGACCATTCACACTCCGTAATCGTACTTAATTACTGAGAGTTGTTCGAACTACGTCTGTTAGAGGTCATGTATGCATTTCTTTCGTTTATAATTCACAATGAGTAGAAGATTTGGGTCAGATGGATTACACAGAGGTTGTGTGTTGACAGTGTGTCTTCGGATTGTATAGGATGATGAGGTTTGCATTAGGATTTTATCTGTACTTGTTCGAGGAGACTGACTAGAGGAAAGAGTTGTTATGGAAGTGAAATGATATTGAAGAGGTATTATTGAGGTATTATTGAGATTGTGTGAAGTTGATGATTATTGGAGTTTTGGTGGATAAGAGGTAAAGTAAGTGAGGTGCATTTTTTTTTTTTTTTTTTTTTTGTTGGTCTATATGGAACAAGGAAGATGAAGATAGCAGACGAGAACACTAAAGTGGAAGGAAGATTGTCTACACACACTTTGTTAAATCACTAAGCAGTATATACTTTTTTTTGGAGAGAGGAAGTAATTGCATATCTTGGCTCACTGACAGTTGTTCAGCAACAGTACATTTGATCTGGCTTGGCAAACATTGGTCTTGACATGATGACTATGACGTTGACTTAACTATTATTGACTGTTATACATTGCTGCCACTACTACTTGATACACAAGATGAACATCAAATTTTGACAGAATTACATTTACACAGTTAACACTATTCAATTACACAGTAGTACTTAATGTGGATGAAAGATGAGTGAGTGTGTTTTGTGTGTTTTCCTTTCCTAATCCTACCCACCTATCTCCTAAATATTATTTTATTTGTTTGTAGTGGCTTGCACTGACCCCCATAAATATTATAGGTTTACTGATATTTGTGTATTTGTAATAGTTAATATGACAATTATCTGACATCATTTGTGTGTTTGTTATGATTTGTATGTTTACTGTAAAAGCATTTGTATGTGGATTCAAACTATTGTTCATGCCTGAACTGTGTGATTAGGATAGTGAATATTATGGACTGTTACTTGTACTTTTTCTACATGATGGGTGCCACTTAGCAATGTTTAATTTCTGCTTATAAACTCTGATTAGCAGTGTGATCAGTGATTGTGAATATTATGGACTGTTACTTGTACTTTTTCTACATGATTGCTGCCACTAGGACATGTTTAATTTCTGCTTATAAACTCTGATGAACAGTGTGATCAGTGATAGTGAATATTATGGACTGCTCTCTGGACCTGCTCATCATTGCTGGGTGCCACTGATGGACTGCTTGTACTGAAATAATGTCACTTGTTGGTTTCTGCACCTGTTCAACATTGCTGGGTGCCAATGATGAACTGCTTCTACTGAATTAATGTCGCTTGTTGCTGTCTGCACCTGCTCAACATTGACGGGTGCCACTGATGGACTGCTTCTACTGAAATGAAGTCACTTGTTGGTGTCTGCACCTGTTCAACAATGCTGGGTGTCACTAATGGAACTGCTTCTGCTGAGAAATGTGACTTGTTGCTGTATGTACCTGCTCAACATTGCTGGGTGCCACTAATGGACTGATTCTACTGGAATAACGTCACTTGTTGGTGTCTGCACCTGTTCAACATTGCTAGGTGCCACTGATGGACTTCTTGTACTGAAATAATGTCACTTGTTGCTGTCTGCACCTGCTCAACATTGCTGGGTGCCACTGATGGACTGCTTCTACTGACATAATGTCACTTGTTGGTGTCTGCACCTGTTCAACATTGCTGGGTGCAACTGATGGAACTGCTTCTATTGAAATGATGTCACTTGTTGCTGTGTGTACCTGTTCAACATTGCTGGGTGCCACTGATGGACTGCTTGTACTGAAATAATGTGACTTGTTGCTGTGTGTACCTGCTCAACATTGCTGGGTGCCACTAATGGACTGATTCTACTGGAATAACGTCGATTGCTGGTGTCTGCAACTGTTCAACATTGCTAGGTGCCACTGATGTAACTGCTTCTACTGAAATAATGTCACTTGTTGGGGTCTGCACCTGCTCAACATTGCTGGGTGCCACTAATGGAACTGCTTCTGCTGAGAAATGTGACTTGTTGCTGTGTGTACCTGTTCAACATTGCTGGGTGCCACTGATGGACTGCTTGTACTGAAATAATGTCACTTGTTGCTGTCTGCACCTGCTCAACATTGCTGGGTGCCACTGATGGACTGCTTCTACTGACATAATGTCACTTGTTGGTGTCTGCACCTGTTCAACATTGCTGGGTGCAACTGATGGAACTGCTTCTATTGAAATGATGTCACTTGTTGGTGTCTGCACCTGTTCAACATTACTGGGTGCCACTGATGAAACTGCTTTTACTAAAATGATGTCACTTGTTGGTGTTTGCACCTGTTGACCATCGCTGGGTGCTACTACTGGAACTAATCATTGAAAGAATTTTATGTGAACATTTGTATAAACTGATTTTTTGTGTATTGTGTGAACTATTATGTAAAGTCACATGTATGAAAAGAATTTGTATTGCGTACTGTATTTTATATAGTAGGTTATTGAAAGGTCAGTGCAAAGCCAAAAATTTTATCTAATTATGTGATATTTACGTATTAATATTATCTTTTATTTTTGTCTGTATTTTTGTGGACGAATTTGGTGGTATTTTCACCACCAATGCTGGCAAAAATGCCATCAAATTCTGGCTCGTGGAGGAGGGGCATATGAAATGTGGCTACACTGAGCCACAGCGCCAGAGATTGCGCCAAAGAGTATTATTCAGCCGCCTCCACGGAGTGCCTGTCGAGAGCTCGTAGTAGTCAGTGCGTGTTAAGAACTCGTAGCAGATAGTCTGTGCTGAGATGTCGTAGTGAAGAGTGCTTGCTGAGATGTGATACTGAAAAGTTCTTGTTGAGATGTGGTAGTAGCGAGTCGGTGTGGAGATATTGTAATGATTAGAGTGCTTTTCATCAATATAAATTAAGGTAACAAACTACTTTTCTTTTTTTTCTCAATATTTCAATGTCCTGACTAATGCGTCATTACAGGTTCAGTCAACAAAGCATCTGGCTTGTGTTCTTGTATTAGAGTGTAATTCTGGTTTTCTTGCGCAATTATAGGATTTCTATTTTTCTTAATTACTTCAGTATAAATGATGTTTGAAATTTCTTGTCTTGTTGAAGAAGAACCGTGCCAGATGTGTACGTTGAGTCATACTTCCACACACAGAACAGTTATACTTGTGCCTTGGTTTTGTAGGTTTTATAGTTGCTGGGGACTTAATTAATTAATTGTGTTAACGAAAATTTTCATTTCATTCTTTGTTGTTGTTCTATGCAGTCAGATAGCGTAATAATACTAGTCAGGGCCAACCGTTTACGAGACATTGCGTAATCGGACTTACAGCGACGAAAAATAAAAAATTATTTTCAAAAAAAAATAATTAAGCCCCCATGCACTGTTGCTGCTTAGGTCATCTCTATGAGAGTACTGAAATAAATATTCCTTACCACTTATTGTGCGTCAGTGCTGTCACTCGAAGCAAGAGTCTTTTTCGCAGATTACCTCACATCGCTGTAAACGAAGACGATACCTTGCTCCATGACAGTCGCGCGTTCGATGTACAGGGTGAAGAAAAATTCGCTCACGCCGACTTAACAACGCGATTCCTCACATATTAACAATATAAATGTCTCCAAAAAATTTCCCTCTGTGCGTATTTCCGGCAGTAAGTGGACTCAAAGATTGTCAATCTGGCAACACTGAAATCCCATGCACAGTAACTACGTATGTCAGCGTATAAGAGCAGTGACGAGTAGTGGATAGCGTTTTGGGTTAGCAAGCGGGATATGGAGGGTTGGATTCTTGATAGAAGCGAATTTGTTTTTATTTGCCAAATGTAGTCCGCTTGGTACGTCTTAATCGTCTTACAGCGATTACAGTGAGTCTTCTACAAAACATTCGCTCTGGCATACTGCGAACACAAAAGTGAAAGTAGAATCGTTTTCATTGGTCAGCTTTTAAAGAGGCATTGTGCACATCGTGGATAAGAATAGTTTCGCACCACTGCATCTATTACGTTCCAAACCTGTTTTCTGTGTATCCTCCCCCAATGGTCCGATCGATTAGTACCAACTATTATTACTACCACGTTCATATCCATTACTTTTTGTTGGGAATGTACTACTTCAGTGTCGGATACGTGCGGCTCAAGAAAACGTATATACTACCTTATTATATGGCAGAATGAAATTCGCAAATAAAAAGAGCACGCCTCGACCCAAAATGGAACCCTTGATCTGCATGCTAACTCAAAACGCTATTCAGTGCAGCACCTGCACAGCGCTAGGTACATCTGCTGACAGATGTAGTTACCGTACATATGATTACGGTGTTCCAAGATTGACAATCTTTAATGTACTTTTGCTGCCGGAAATATACGCAGGACGAAATTTTGTAACAAACATCTTTGCATTGTTAGTACGTCAGAAATCGTGCTGTGCAGTCAGAGCCGGCCGGTGTGGCCGTGCGGTTCTAAGCGCTTCAGTTTGGAACCGCGTGACCGCTACGGTCGCAGGTTCGAATCCTGCCTCGGGCATGGATGTGTGTGATGTCCTTAGGTTAGTTAGGTTTAAGTAGTTCTAAGTTCTAGGGGACTGATGACCTCAGTAGTTAAGTCCCATAGTGCTCAGAGCCATTTGAACCATTTGTGCAGTCAGAGTGAGCGAATTTTTGTTCACCCTGTATATCGCTTGCAAGCGTTCTTCGAAATTTCTGGTGACTGTAAATACTTGGTATACGTATCATTGAGTTATTCCCTGCGTTTCACTTTTTCAGTGAGACAATGGTTGTGAGAAAGCATACGACTGACTAAATGTAAGGTTTCTTCTACTAATTTTTACTACTAAATGTTTACTACTAAATTTTTACTACTTGTGCCTCAGAAGGAACGCACACATTGTCAGTTAAACATAGAAGCTGCAAGTACGAAGCACTTCAGCACGAGAATAAATTATTCAAACGTCTCGTACTGTGCGCAATACAACCGTAATTGGAATTTAACTGAAAGCGAATCTGACTATTCTCTACAATACAAAACTTTAAATTCCTCCGAAATTTATTTTTAATAACTCCAGTCGCTGCAAAGTAAGCTGTAATCTACCCGTTCCTAGGTACAAACTCAAAATGAAACACACCAATTTGTAAACGAACGTTCCCTGCTAATGAAATGAAAAGAAATACAATGTATATATTTTTCTGTGCCTTATTTACGACACGATACATCCTAACTAAGATTTCCATCGTGCTTCTGCAATGAAATTTCCAACAGGCCTGAGCAGTTGTCACATACAAAATGAGAAGCTTTCATCTCGAACGCTACCAGACACGATTTTTTTGACGTCCTATAATGAGATATGAACAGTTACTGATATTTATACAGAGGTGAGCACATTCGGTAATACCAAACAATACACTAAACCTATTCTATTCCAGTTGCTATTAATTCCCTTTAAAATTGCCAGTTATTTTATGAAACCCTTATGCATATGACTTACGTCTCAAAGAAAAAAGACTGTCAATTAAAAAAAAGCATATTGCGTAATCGTTAGTAGAGGCTTTGCTACTATTTGAATACTTAGTGATATACTAGTCCGGCAGCTCATTACTCCAGGAACCAAATTCCACCTGAAGCAGCAAATTAATGTAGAAATCAGCGTTACAAACTATAACACGCCATTACCATGCGTGTCACCCAGGAAACTGGTCTAGTAAATCAACCAACTCTAAGGGGTCGAGAGATATATTAGATATATTACTTATTTCCAGTTTACACGAAAGGAAACGAGTGGTACGAAGATGAGAAATTCGGATTCGCATTGCAGGTTTATTGCAGACATACGTCAGTCTGACAACTAACTGGCAGCAGAATATCTCTTGACTGATTGTCTGACTGATTGTTAATCGTTTTATACTCTTAGTTCCAACAATAACATCACCGGCATATTTCATCAGAGAAGCAGTGTCATTCAGAGAATACAAATTTTCACGCTAGTATTTCTAAAAGACATTTCAAGGCGCGATAATATGGTCAATAGAGAGTTTTCTTTTGAGTCCAACAAAAATGCCAGTACGGTGCAGCCTAGTCAAATTTCACACCAATCCTGGAGAGCGCGCTAGTCGTAATGATATATTTAAATTGTATTACTTTTCGCCAGTAGCATGTTTATTTAATTCGTAGATACCAGCGATGCACTCCATTCCGGAGACACAGATATAGCCAATGCAAAAGTCGGTAGTTCGCCAACGGCCTTGCCGCTGTGGTAACACCGGTTCCCATCAGATCACCGAAGTTAAGCGCTGTCGGGCTAGGCTAGCACTTGGAGGGGTGACCATTCGGTCTGCCGAGCGCTGTTGGCAAGCGGGGTGGCCTCAGCCCTTGTGAGGCAAAGTGAACAGCTACTTGATTTGGAAGTAGCGGCTCCGGTCTCGGAAACTGGCACACGGCCGGGAGAGCGGTGTGCTGACCACATGCCCCTCCATATCCGCATCCAGTGATGCCTGTGGGTTTAGTATGACACGGCAGCCGGTCGGTACCGTTGGGCCTTCATGGCCTGTTCGAGAGGAGTTTGGTTCCTTAGTTTTTAAAAATCGGTAGTTTACATGGTACCAGTGGTATAATAATTATTATTGCTTCGACCTACAGTACTACACACTTCCTTGGAAAAAGCGCGTCTGATATTTTCGAGTAAAATGCTTTTAGATAAGCCGATAACGGCGGATAGAATAGTGAACTTTACATTTCGCAGAAACTGGTAGGAAGAGATGAAAGGGAACTCAGCTTAGAATTTGAGGTAGGAACGAGTGAGAAAATTAATGTAACTGAATAGAGTTTTCTAAACCAAATATTTTTGTCCATTTTTATTTTTTTTTATTTTTACTCTGCGCCGTTTCAGTGAAATTGTGTCTACCGCTTTCTGTTGTAAGCAGTACTCGGCTTTCTCGTCCATTTGGAAGAACGTTTCAGATGAATGTCTTGACACACTGAGTCTTCGTTCACAGAGAGGGCAGTTTGTTTACTAACAGTTGCCTTCTTTCCCTTAAACCATGTTTTAATGCTGCAGCTATTTTTTTTAAATCGTGATGTAGTAAGTTCGGTTTATTTTTTAATTATAGTGGCGAAAAATCAAATGATCTACAGGTTATAATCTTCTCATTTTGATGAAGTTACACTAATTTTGGTTCATTTGTCAACTCTCATTATTTAGTGTTTGGTTGTGCTTTGCATAAAATTAGATTTACATCCTGCATATCCCAATAATGGCTCCAGTATGTCTGTCATTGTCCGCCATCTTACAGAAGTATCTAATATTACATTTATTATTTTCTAGTTTCTTCTCGTACAAGCCAACTGACTTTCATTAAGTTTATGCCAAGAATTGAACAACACAGCTGAAAAGCGAACCTCTCCGTTCCCTTCGCGGAACATTTGTAACTGACTATGAAGATCCTGCTGCAATTATTGTCGAATAACCGTAGGCAGAAGAACACTCTATAGCAAAAATTAACAAGTTTCACACGAGGTGTCTGTGCTTACGGTAAAAATTGTCACTGTTCACAAAAGTGGTCAATTTTCCAACCATTGCCATCCTTCCAAAAATCCCTAGTTGTTAAGTGTAATTTCTTTCATTTGCAGAGAATCTGTTGCAAACGGAATACATTAAAAATTCCTTCATATAAAAAGGGACCAACACGTTGTCCGGAGCTTCAGCAACATTCTCTCACAAATTCAAAGATCACGAAAAACATCCATAATGAAAAAATCAACTCAATGTGGTGCACCAAAGCGCACAAACAAGGTTGCTGTATCACACCTAAAGGCAAAACGCTCTACATTGCAATAGCAGCGAAACCCAGAAAATAAACAGAGTCCAGCGCCTACATCAGTGATTACCGAGCTGGTCCCCACCGCCGATTACCGGTTGTTCCAGCTTTCGTTGTGGGCAGTAGGCGGTAGAGATTTTTTCCTTACGTTTTCATATAATTTTGAACTTAAGTATTTGGTAAGTAATTATTAACATAAACTTTAACTCGCTGTAAGTCTGCTCTATAACTTTTATAAAGTAAAGCTAATTTCCTGTTTCATAAATCACCATTACTGTGGCACCAGTGGGAAGTAGAAAATTTTGCTACTAACATGGACACAAAAGTGGGCGCTACGTAAAAAATGTTTACTACACACGGTCTAGAGCATGCTGTTACTCCAGGCCGTATGGCACCAGCGAACTCTTTGCACAGAACGGGCGCCAGCTTTTCATACGCTGAGTTGAAAACGAACTACTGGAGCTTATCATGACGAGATACCTCTTCATACAGTGCAGGATTCCACTTCTGGCACTTACACCCTTGGTGATGTATGTTATACGGGCATTAGGCGATCGTCCAAGGTATGTTTTTGTGCTTCACGTTTCATCTCCTAATGCCACGGACATCGTCGGAGCGTATAAAGCCTCAGTAGTTTCAAATTTAGACAAGGTCTGCAAGCCGAATTGTTTGTACGTGTCCGCGTAACGGTCGGGCCGCGACGTCAAAAGAGCGCTCACTGCCTAAGACGGGCGTCCGCCTGAAAGTAAAAATCGGCGAGTAACTCTCGAGACGCCTATTAGCGGAAAACTCGCAGGTGTACAGACAGGGGTGTGAGCGAGACTCCCGCAGTTCGCCGGGCAGGTGCGTGAGAGCCGCGTGTCAGTGGGTTCGTGCTCGCCAACACGACCAGTATCCGTACTGCGCGAACTGCTCTCTGAAAACTGTGCATAACGAACACGAAACGACTGCTTAAAGTCTGCAGTGCCCTCAGAGTAGAATTTCTTTGATAAATATAGGGTGATGCTTATTTTGTGAATATTGCACAGAGCGAGATTAGTGGCAGGGGTTAGAAAAAATGTGGTAACGCTGCGAGAAATGCATGTTTAAACACTAACGCAGGCCTGCGGGTTGTGCTCCTGTATTTGACTAAGAACGCCAACTGCGCAATGTCCTGAGTGCGCTGCAAGTGTCAGTTTTGTGCAGAACATGTAACGTAGCCAATTATTATGAGTTGTCATCTTGCATTGAAAGTGTTTCTTGCCGTGGAGCCAGGAGAGCGGAATTTGGTTCTGACGCTCGCACAGCTGACGCCGGCTGCTGGGCCGAGCGAGTAGCTGTACTTGCTTTGGAAATTCGTGGTAAGTTCCTATGGGACCAAACTGCTGAGGTCATCGGTCCCTAGACTTACACACCACTTAATCTAACTTAAGCTAGCTTACGCTAAGGACAAAACACACACACACACACACACACCCATGCCCGAGGGAGGACTCGAACCTTCGACGCGGGCAGCAGCGCGAACCGTGACAAGGTGCCCTTAGACCGCGCAACTACCCCGCGCGGCCTTTACTTACCTAACGCTACGTGAAATACGTTGTACATACTCTCTACGAATCTAAACAGGTAGTGTTAAATATTATCTTTTTCATACTTCGTATACCAAATTCTGTGGGCAACAGAACCATATCGCTAAAATTTCAAATCAATAACTTCAATATTTTCGGAGATATAAATTTTTAGCTGAAACACATAATAACCGTCCTGGCATTGTTGAACCGAGTTAGGGACTGCAATGTATTCATCTATAATGTCAATTGAAACTACAAGAATATATTCTAATTTTCTGGAATTTTCTTTGGTTTCATTACCACAGATTCCTGACATAATTAGAAATACTTTAGAAAATGATTATTTCATCGTGTATTGGTTGTGTGAGTGTTTTGGAGAGACTAAACTAGTGAATGGAGAACATATGAGAAATGAGCATATAATATTTCATCAAAAGTATGTAAATGTAAGAATGAGAAATTTGTTGTGTAATAGGGCAATTTGTGATATATGTCCGAGTGAACTTGATTTTGTAAAGGGCAGCCAGAAGGTCCGTTGAGTATTAAATTTATTAGTAATTTATCCTGTGGAAAGATATCGTATTTTCTTTTCGTTAAATTTCATTTAATTTCGGAATTACAAGGTTTGTAGTGTAAATTACTTGTGGTTATCTGATTGGCTGACATTAGAAGTACCGCCAGTACAGAAGTGCTCCAGATGATCTGATTGGCTGCTTAACATACTAGCCAGTAGGAATTCTCCATTTCCCACGCGTTTGAGTACAGCTTGGTGCCTGAGATCTATGAGTCGATGTAGTCGCTCGGGGGTCGTCTTCTGATTAACACCTATGTTAAATTGCTCTGATCAAATTTGCACCAAAATGAAGAAATCCGCGCGTTTGATCGGCTCGTGTACTTGATGAAAAGTGACTACAGGTTTGAGTATTTTGTGAAACTTTAAGGTTTGTGAGTGATTTATTGTTGGAGATTTCGCGTGTGAACGTTTCAAGTCGTAGATAAACTCGGCGCGGCGTCTTTCGTGCAAACTGCGAGATATTATGGGGAGCACTTCTGTGCAAGAAGACAACTGTACGATTGACTGTGTTAACTCGCAAGTAGTCGGGAGTCAGTGACTGTTTAGGAGCTTACAATATCTGGTCGGACTAAATACCTTCTGGCTGCTTTTGGGTGTGAACTTGTTACAGAGACAATTAGTAGCAATGCACAATAAGTGTCGGGATATTAAATAAGGACTTGATAGCCATTTTCTGTGTTTTAAAGCCAATGAACCAGCTTATAGGAAATTTTAGACATTTTTCAAACGAGTTATGCAACAATCCCGAACGCCCGATGGTTTAACTAACTTTCAGTTGTTGCTCATGGACTGGTGTTATATGGCCTTTGCTTGGAAGGTATTTAGCTGGCTTTTCGTCAACGCTGCTGTTATTGGCTAAACCAGTATCTATCATCGAAAATGGCTCTGAGCACTATGGGACTTAACATCTATGGTCATCAGTCCCCTACAACTTAGAACTATTTAAACCTAACTAACCTAAGGACATCACACAACACCCAGTCATTACGAGGCAGAGAAAATCCCTGACCCCGCCGGGAATCGAACCCGGGAAGCTGGGCGCGGGAAGCGAGAACGCTACCGCACGACATCTATCATCGCAGAGTGAAGGGGCAGAGAACCTGAAGCCTTTCCAGGCAGGTGGACTGACTGTTTAGAGGTTAGTGAGAAAGCGACCCACCCCGCCGCCAACGTTGTTCTGTGTAGTTGTGAGTGTGTTAGCCGGAGCTACCTGAATTCCAACGTTGCCAAACTGTTAGTGCTCTTATGGTGGGTGCTTCTGTAATCGAGGTTGCCGATGTGTTTCGATGTTCAATATTGACCATATCGAAGATTTATGCAGCATACAGGGAAAGCGGGAAAACATTATCCACAAAGTCAGAACGCCAACGAAAATGTGTACTCCGCGATCGTGACAGTCACTGACGAGGACTGCGACGAAAAATAAAGAGAACGCCGTCTTAAAAAGTCATTGCAGAACTGAACGTCGCACTCACGGTTCCTGTCAGCACCAACACAACTTGAAGGGAGCGTGTTGGAATTCCAGAATTACTCATCAGTGAGGCAAATTGTCGTAACGGGAAAACGTTGTGACGAAGACATAAAATCTGAAGTAAGGAACAACGGAAGGAAGTCATTCGGTCTGATGAGTCTTGTTTCAGACTGTTCCAGCGTCTTTCTTGTTATGTCCTAAGAGTGAAACATGGCGTTGCATTACTACAATATTATGTGACCATTTCGGCTGATAACGTCCATCCCACGTTACAACTGCTACCCAACAGTGATTCTGTGTTCCAAAAAGACACAGCCCCTGTTCACACAGCTCGCGTCGTCTAGGACTACCGTTTTGACCTCGTGGATGAATTTTCGCAACTGCCCTGGCCTCCACAGTCACAAGATCTAAATATTATCGAGCTTTTGTGGTCTACTTTGGAGAGAACGGTTAGTGGTTGCTCTCCACCACCATCGTCGCTACCCGAACTTGTCACCATTTTGCAGCAACGGTGGTGTAAGATTACCTTGAAAACCGTACAGGACTTGTATTTATCGATTCCGAAACGAATAGAAGCTGTTTCGCATTTCAACGGTTTTCCACACGGTATTAGTCATCATGATATGTTTTTGGTGTTTCCATACTTTTGTCAACCCTCTGTACATAGTTGTTTACATTCCTACCTGTACATGTTTGCCTTTCAAAACGTTAGAAATGAACGGATCAACTTGTTTTATGATGTCAATTGTTCACACAGGGTTGCGAAAGAGGTACTGAACGCTACCGTATGAGCTACCTTGAAAATGGTAGTAGAGGGTGTAAGGTGGCTATTTTTTGATGGATGTTATTGGATGTGTCAACATTTTTAAAGGAAAACTATATATTTTGAGGATTAGGGTAATAGAAATAGTTGTTACGCAATAGTACCTGTGTCTGCGATGGCAGCACTGTGGAATCTTAGAATCTTTGACAGTCAGTAGTGGATAGCTGCGGGGTGCAGCATTCGGTTTTTTGTTGAATGTACAGCGCAATACATGAACGCCCTTTTGAAACTATGTGAGTTGCAGATTTATTACGAGGTGGAATGATGAATCAAAACAATGGTTGGATAGCATATGGACATAAAAATAAGGTTTTTAAATGAAGAACAAGGTATTATTTGATAACATAAAAAGTTTGTTTATATTTTGGAAGAATTGTATCGTTGATCCACTTGACTCTTAGCACAGTCGACTTTTTGATAATTATTCTATTGACTGATTTTCTGAGTTAATTTACTGTACCATGGAAGTTATTAGATTAAATGCATTTTGATATTAGAGTCTACAATTCTTTTCTTTGATAAGTTCCTTCCTACCTGAAATTTCGCTACTTAATGGTTGAGTCATGTGTTTCACTGGCATTCTGTGTCAAGATTATGGACCTAATTTCCCCAGACCAACTGTAGTTAATTTTTAGCAGTGTTTCTGTCTTGCTGTACTACTATTTCTGCCAGTATTTAATGTTGCAGCTGAGATTCATAATATATGATTGTTTCGTTGCCTTTGCGTAGTGTAGGCTGTGTCAGTGTCTTTATTTTACTACGGCCGCAAGTCAGTGTTGAAATTTTCGTGTGTTTCATTTTTTCTTATACATGTCGACATTACAGTCTGGATTATTTTTTATACAGTAATGTTTTTTTTCTAACTGTTCGCACTGACCAAGTCTACTGAGCTTGAAATTACAGGTTTGATTATTTATTTGCTTATGGATGAGATCGATTTTCTCACACACAGGATTCATTTCAATTTCATGTAAGTAATGTGGAGTCCTGCGCAGTGGTACATTTAGGTTGTCAGTTCACGTTCCGAGGTTTGTATTCACGATAACACATACACACACACACACACACACACACACACACACACAAGTGTGAAATATTTTTAATGCCAGATAGTAGTACCTGAGCTGAAGAACCTTAAGCTGATTATCTCTCTGTTCCATTAGAACTACTAACGGCCTTGGGAGAGCCAGTCCTGACAAAACTCTACCATCCGGTGAGCAAGATGTATGAGACGGGCGAAATACCCCCAGACTTCAAGAAGAATATAATAATTCCAATCCCAAAGAAAGCAGGTGTTGACAGATGTGAGAATTACCGAACTATCAGTTTAATAAGTCACAGCTGCAAAATACTAACGCGAATTCTTTACAGACGAATGGAAAAACTGGTAGAAACCGACCTCGGGGAATCAGTTGTTATTCCGTAGAAATGTTGGAACACGTGAGGCAATACTGGCCTTACGAATTATCTTAGAAGAAAGATTAAGAAAAGGCAAACCTACGTTTCTAGCATTTGTAGACTTAGAGAAAGCTTTTGACAATGTTGACTGGAATACTCTCTTTCAAATTCTAAAGGTGGCAGGGGTAAAATACAGGGAGCGAAAGGCTATTTACAATTTGTGCAGAAACCAAATGGCAGTTATAATAGTCGAGGGGCATGAAAGGGAAGCAATGGTTGGGAAGGGAGTGAGACAGTGTTGTAGTCTCTCCCCACTGTTATTCAATCCGTATATTGAGCAAGCAGTAAAGGAAACAAAAGAAAAATTCGGAGTCGGTATTAAAATCCACGGAGAAGAAATAAAAACTTTGAGGTTCGCCGATGACATTGTAATTCTGTCAGAGACAGCAAAGGACTTGGAAGAGCAGTTGAACGGAATGGACAGTGTCTTGAAAGGAGGATATAAGATGAACATCAACAAAAGCAAAACGAGAATAATGGAATGTGGTCGAATTAAATCGGGTGATGCTGAGGGAATTAGATTAGGAAAGGAGACACTTAAAGTAGTAAAGGAGTTTTGCTATTTGGGGAGCAAAATAACTGATGATGGTCGAAGTAGAGGATATAAAATGTAGACTGGCAATGCCAAGGAAAGCGTTTCTGAAGAAGAGAAATTTATGAACATCGAGTATAGACTTGAGTGTCAGGAAGTCGTTTCTGAAAGTATTTGTATGGAGTGTAGCCATGGACGATAAATAGTTTGGACAAGAAGAGAATAGAATCTTTTGAAATGTGGTGCTATAGAAGAATGCTGAAGATTAGATGGATAGATTGTAACGCCGGAAATGCATATCCTCCTATTTCCATCTATTGTACTATTATTTTTTTCCTTGTTTTGTTACCTCAAGATATGACATTTCTGTCTCTTTATATATTGTAATTGCTTTGCTGTTTGGATATATATATATATTTATGCACTTATGTCGATGTATAATTGGTTTGTTTCGTAAATATTATTTGTATTTTTACGCTGGGTCTTGCCTAGGGAAAACTGCTATCGAACGATTACATCGATGAGTTGTGTGAAGAATCAAAGTGTGTAGGATCTTTGGTAGTGTTAACTCTGCCGCGTGGAGCGCGGGCAGAGCAGTGAGAGTCTGGCGGGAGTAGCGAGTGGAGTAGGTGTGTTGTGTGACGCTCCCGCGAGTTGCCGCGCTTTCGGGGTTTGGCAGCATGTAATTGCGCTCGACTCGCGATGATAGTTTCTGACATGGTGTCGCGGACGGGAAGCATTAGCTGGCGCACATCAAGAGCCCGTTTCGCCTGGTGGCCGTGTCGAGAAGAAGGCGCGCCAACATCCAGCTTCTGCAACAGCGACGGCCGACAATGAGTGACTGTCGCCACCTCCTCGATCGACGGCTTCAAACCTTCAATCAACCAACAAGGAAGACTAAAAGCACGTAAAGTTTCAGAACTGTATGGCAGACCTCAGCTTTTCAAATTGTTCCATTTGCCTCGCAAAATTACAGCAACTTAGCATGAACCTTTGTTGCTCATTGTCCCAATTGCATTGCCAAGCAGGGTCCCTTCCTTTTCCGAAATGAACCCGAGTGTCGTTGAAATTCAAACGCCAGCATTAAAATAATATAATTAGATTTCACTGCTTTAATTTCAAAGTTCAGTAGCTGGCTACAATATTTAGGTTACACGAGCACAAATTTAGAGTGCGAGTTTTGTTAGCATATTTTAGCTTACCTGTGACTGCAGCTCAGCTTGGTACGTACTAAATTTTACTATTGTTAATAGTTCAGAATCATTTAATTCAAGTTCAAAGTTAAATCTCTTGTTTCTAAATTGCGTAGAGTCAAGTTGCTTTTGAAATGATTGTTGAGGTAGTCCAAGACTAACCGTATTTTACTGGATTTCGATGTGCTTCAGAAAGAAAGCTCACTATTAACTTCAGTCACTAAATTAACTTTCGATTTTCCGGTTTTATTAATTCTTTTGCTAAATTAAGTCAGAGTGTAGCGAAATTTATTACTTCTGACAAACTTTCAGTTTTCACACTACACGTGTCAACCTTCAGTTGCCACGCTTCTAGTGTTAATTATATGTGTAATAACCTTTCTTTTTCAGTTACTATAGTAATTGTCCTTAGGACTGGCGACCGTGATTTCCCCCAAATCTCAAATATCTAATTACCGCTAGTTAATTGTTAACGTAACGGCCGCACATTTACTTTCTTTATTAACTTTACCCCTTTTCAAAATTAATTTCCACCAGTTTCATTTGCATTTTTCCTTTCATTTAGATGTAACCCTTCCTCCCTCTTTACCGACAGATTAACTTCGGTGACGATTGCTTTTCCCAAATTTCCATTAGGTACACGCGGTTTAATTTTTCACTGTCATTAAGGTCGATAAGTGAGGGGGGAGGTTACAAGATCACATAACTAATGAGGCGGTATTGAGTAGAATTGGGGAGAAGAGGAGTTTGGGGCACAACTTGACAAGAAGAAGGGAGCGGTAGGTATGACATGTTCTGAGGCATCAAGGGATCACAAATTTAGCACTGGAGGGCAGCGTGGGTGGTAAAAATCGTAGAGGAAGACCAGGAGATGAATACACTAAGCAGATTCAGAAGGATGTAGGTTGCAATAAGTACTGGGAGATGAAGAAGCTTGCACAGGATAGGGTAGCATGGAGAGCTGCATCAAACCAGTCTCAGGACTGAAGACCACAACAACAACATACTAATACTGTTTTTCTCATTTTTGTGTTCTATTTGTTACGACTGCAGGCCGAAGAGAATTTATAAGAAACTGAATTTCACAGCTCGTTAATAGGTAGAACGTTCGAAATTGCTACGCATTCTCTGTCTGGAGTTCCAGAATCTGCGTATGGCGTGTGTCTCGGATCTGTCCTCGCTCTTTTCTTCTCATTCGTTTGCTTTGTTCTCCTGTAAATAGATGCCATCACTCACACATCGTCAGAACTCACCACTAATGACTGCGACAGTTTCCTAGTGGACACATAACGGTGAGCGGTCGCAGACGATCTCGCGAGTTGTTTCCGAGAGTAAATGACGCCAAAAATTACCCTCACGTGGAAAGAAACCTCAGAGTAACTCTCGATAGTTATTCTCGTAAATTGTCTCAAGTGGACAACCCAACTTTAGATCGCAGTCTCGCAGTCGTGTGTCTGTTCGCTTTATTAAGGCACACAACTTCGCCAGTTTCAGTCCTTCTTCTTTTCGTTTAAACTGATTTTTGTGCTTGCGAATTTGTGTGGTCTCTGTATATCCTAGCATAGTAACGATTAGATTGTGATATAATCATAGCATTGCAGAAACGAATTTGGCGGTTCCATAATACCAGCGCACAATGTGCTACTGTCGATTTCTCCAAAAAAATGGTTCAAATGGCTCTGAGCACTATGGGACTCAACTGCTGAGGTCATTAGTCCCCTAGAACTTAGAACTAGTTAAACCTAACTAACCTAAGGACATCACAAACATCCATGCCCGAGGCAGGATTCGAACCTTCGACCGTAGCGGTCTTGCGGTTCCAGACTGCAGCGCCTTTAACCGCACGGCCACTTCGGCCGGCTCGATTTCTCCATGCCGTTCAGACAACAACTGCTCAAGTTTAAAAAAGTTTCTGTGTCTTTTATTTTAGATCTCAGTTGCATGTTTCTACTATATGACTAGCTCTGATCTCCTTGGATCATCTTCAGATCTACGTAGTTGTGCCACAAACCTGTCGTGTCTGTATCGAAACAACGCATCCGGATACTATAACGATCTGAAGACAGTCCAGGGAGGTCGAAACTAGTCATACCTTCAAAATATGCGACTGCGACTGGAAAATAAACACTGCATAATTTTGTTTGGTGTCAGTACAGTTTCTGAATTCTCTCTCGACGAAAACGTCCGATTTGAAGTCGGATGTTAATGCATCTTCTTCTCGTACCCACGCACACTTGCCCGCATGTACAAGGGAATTTGTATACTCCTGATGAGGCAAGCGGCAGGCGTAGGTACATTTCAGTGTTAAAATATCCACTCAGTTTTCCCGTTGGTTCTTCTTAGCGCTCTGCTGATGCGATCTGCGACTGTTCTTACGAATGAGAGTAACAGCTTTTCCTTTAGGTGGTCTTTTTCGCCAGAGGCTCCTTGTATTTTAGGGTGTAGTTCCACTTCTATCTCTTTTGTGGAAGTAACAATTTCTTCTGAAAGTAATTCATAAATGATCGAGTTCTTCCTCCAACTTTTTTTCTTGCTTGGGATGGTGATTGCAATTTTTGTTAAGATATCAATCTGTGTGACGTAGCTTTCTATACATTTTGTGCCCAAAATCTCCGTCCGGTTTTTAAGTATCTGTACAGATTTAAATTAGAATTAATGTCGTTCACAAAATTTAGAAAATCAACAGTTCATTTTCTGAACGAGGCCATAAAACGGAAGTACCATCAGCGTACCGAAACCAACAAGAGGCTTTCTTCTTGGTCTCCTGAAGCACTGCTTATTCAAAACTTGTCAAATATAAATTCCCTACAACTGCATTGAGTGGATTACTCACAGCCGCATCATCAGTTTGCTCATAGGATTTGTTGTCCCAACAGTAAAACAGATCATATTATCTCTTGGACACACCTGAAGGATTTTTATTTTTCGAGAAAGTAACCAGAATCTTTAATACAAGTAAGTTTTTCTACAAACGGTAGTAGGAGAGCGGCAAATTTTTTGGCTGTCCCACTGGCCGGTCAATCCGTAACGCTAAAAATAGGTCTTACTTAAGTGCCAGATTTGCGAATTTTTTGTGAAACACGTAGTTTCTGTGGCAGCGCTTCTGATTTCATGAGGTACTATCTGTCAAAGGGAGGCTTTTATTAGCTTGTTCGTTACCCTGAGAACGAAAGGTCGCATATCCCGTAGGTTTAGGGGAAACTAGTGAGTGACCTTCGAGTAGATGTTTAAGGAGCTCACAACATATGCACCAAGGAGGAGTATACTAGATCCTCTTGTCCGCCTTGGCATCCTGCAAATTTCTTAGTTTTGGTAGACCAACGTAAGTTTTTTGTCGTAACAACCAAATTATTGGTAAAAGGATAAGAGAAAGAACTGGTCATGACGTTCCTGAAAGAATCATCGCAGCAATCGACCAAAGTTGTCTAGAGAACCCGTAAGATATTTGCACCTGGGTGATTACGTGAAATGAATAGAATCCAGGCGATCTTCAACAGTGCAAAACATAAGTACACGGACGTATCAAATCCTGATGTGAATCCAGGGCTGTACAGAGGGCGTGGCGAAGTCGGGCCCTGGCAAGACCGAAGGGACAGAGGGAGCCCAGAAACTGGCAAAAAATTGATGCTTTACGAACTAACCTGGAGGGTTAAGCGAGTTTTCTCAGCCGCGCCTTCCTCTCTTCTGTTTAGGGGAATAAACCTTCGTCTCGGCTCGCCACTGTAAAACCACGGTGAGGTCACAGTGACGTGCCGACCAAGTAACGTCATAAAGAAACAACTGCAACAGAAGAACGTCTGTCGGTAACTAAACATACTTGACGCGGATACAGTGTGCCTGAGTCAACACACCTGCCGCCTACACTGTCCCTCGCGTTCAACAATGCAGTTCTTGTTACTTCGCTACGGTATTGCAGGCTCTCAAAAGTCGACGAGCGGATGCTGAAGTAAATATGCTATTTAGATTTTTGACGATTTCTGCCCAACGAGGGCTGGAGCTAGACACCTCGAAGGAGGAAGCCAGCAAATTGGTGGAGCCAGTATTTAATTTATTTGCCCTCCACCTGAGGCAATGCTTTAGCAGCTCCTACGTTTCGGTCGGTACGATCTGCAGAGAAAATAAAACGAATTCAAGAATAAGTCTTACATGGATGCTAATAATACAGGGTGATTCAAAAAGAATACCACAACTTTAAAAATGTGTATTTAATGAAAGAAACATAATATAACCTTCTGTTATACATCATTACAAAGAGTATTTAAAAAGGTTTTTTTTCACTCAAAAACAAGTTCAGAGATGTTCAATATGGTCCCCTCCAGACACTCGAGCAATATCAACCCGATACTCCAACTCGTTCCACACTCTCTGTAGCATATCAGGCGTAACAGTTTGGATAGCTGCTGTTATTTCTCGTTTCAAATCATCAATGGTGGCTGGGAGAGGTGGCCGAAACACCATATCCTTAACATACCCCCATAAGAAAAAATCGCAGGGGGTAAGATCAGGGCTTCTTGGAGGCCAGTGATGAAGTGCTCTGTCACGGGCTGCCTGGCGGCCGATCCATCGCCTCGGGTAGTTGACGTTCAGGTTTCATAACTAACCTTTTTCGTAGGACTCTCCATACAGTTGATTGTGGAATTTGCAGCTCTCTGCTAGCTCTGCGAGTCGATTTTCCTGGGCTGCGAACAAATGCTTGCTGGATGCGTACTACATTTTCATCACTCGTTCTCGGCCGTCCAGAACTTTTCCCTTTGCACAAACACCCATTTTCTGTAAACTGTTTATACCAACGTTTAATACACCACCTATCAGGAGGTTTAACACCATACTTCGTTCGAAATGCACGCTGAACAACTGTCGTCGATTCACTTCTGCCGTACTCAATAACACAAAAAGCTTTCTGTTGAGCGGTCGCCATCTTAGCATCAACTGACGCTGACGCCTAGTCAACAGCGCCTCAAGTGAACAAATGTACAACTAAATGAAACTTTATAGTTCCCTTAATTCGCCGACAGATAGTGCTTAGCTCTGCCTTTGGTCGTTGCAGAGTTTTAAATTCCTAAAGTTGTGGTTTTGTTTTTGAATCACCCTGTATTACGGGAATTGCCCGTAGGCGACTGTACTCTGTTCATCTAACAGTAAGTTGAACCTTCATGAAAGCAAACGAATGGTCTGCCCTGCATTGCCTACACACTGGGTGTCGTAAGAGCGCCAAAAGTAAGCCTTATGAGATAAGATCACCGGACAAAAAATTAGTCACGCCAGAGTGCACTCGCTGATGGGTCGTTAAGCCTTTACAGACGGTGGAACGATAAGAGTCGCGTGCTCAAACGCGCGCTCTCTCTATCTAAGTCAGTTGCGAGCAGACTTTTTGGTATGTGCGCATGGTTCAACGTAAGGTAACAGAGTGACAAAAAAAGGCAATCGTGTTTGTCCGTGACCATGGCCATATGGCGTTTGAAGTTGCTGGATTTGTTGGTGCTTGCGGCGTAATACACGTAGCCACCAAACACGACGTCACAACTGTGGACGGAAAGAATCCTGACTGAGGGGAACCGGAGAAGTGTTTCACAGCTTGTGAATCAAAATCGCTTCCAAGCCCGATAGGAATAGCAGCAGGCAGTGAGGAAGGGACTATCCCCACATGCTACCAAGACAATATTGCTACGGGAACTGCGTGCAGTGAACACGCAGAGTCGGTCACCTCGCAAGAGGTCACTGCTCACACGGGCACATAAAGATAAAACAACAGCACTGAGCTGGAAGAACATGTGACTGGTTTTCTGAGCATCCCCAACCTATTACATTGCGACTGCCTTGCAAAATTACCTGACTTGGCCCAGTAACACCAAAAATGCAGATAAGCATCTGCAACATCCAAAATTTTCGCCGTTTAACATCCGCTGATAACTTGCACTATACTTTTGATTCTGAAGCCTTAAGCTGTATTACAGAAACTGTATTTAATACGTAATCGATGTACTGGTTTATTTATTTCTGACAGTATATAATTATTGAAATGTATCGATAGCAACGACGAAATTTTAGTAGTTGTGCCGTTGTTTATCTTTGCGTGTGTAGAGTCTGTCGCGTTGCGAGCAGCTTGAGTCATGAAAGAGTGCGGAAGTGAGTTTTGCGCGCTCTCGTCGCCGCGGTGTGCAGCTATGCTCGCTACAGTGTAGACGCGCCTGATTTGTTAACCCGCCAGTATGGAGAGCGCGGTATAGGAGTGGACAGGCCGACGAAGCTGCAGCTGCCTGTCCCGTAATTATCCGTGGCTCTGGAGAAGACTCGGGGTTCTTCTCATCGAACAGCAGCAGCAACAACAACAATGGCAACTTAGCATTGTCGTCGGCTACATTCTTTGTATTTCGCACAGCTACAACATCGTCATACTGTCAAGTGACATATACAGTAATGTAGAGGCTTTTCCCAGCAACATTTCTTTCACGAAGTATGAATAACTTGAATAATAACTTGCAATAGTTAAAACTAGTAGGGCACCTGTGTTGTCACTGTTAGGGTAACCAGACGTCCGGATTAATCCGGACATGTCCTCCTTTTTAGCTCTTTGTCCGGGGTCCGGGTGGATTTTTACAGTGTCCGGCTTTTTCGCAAAGTTGAGCGTAATACAGTTAAATTTACAATTCGTCCTGTTCTATTGTTCTTTTCTTAAATACTTTATCTATTGGCACAGCCTTCGTGATAAACACGCACGAAAGCGGGGTTAGTAGGTGGCACCAGGATCGTCGATGTTATCGTTGATCGACCTACAAGCGAATGCAAATATCGATTATTTAAAATTTTCGTTTCGTATCTTCGCTTTGTATTGGCTTGGCTTCCTGTGGCGCACGTGTGATTTGTGAGTGTAATTTTTAACCGAGTGAGTTACGTAAAATATTTGGCTATGCCTAAACGAAACTGTACATTTTCTGATGTCCTTTCCTGCAAATATCCGGCTTTCAAGAAAGGGAGAAATGAATTTGAAGCGGAATGTAAGATATGTGGAGCTGGAACGTACGTCTCAGTGGCCAATAAAAGTAAGAAATAACTCGACAGATTAACTGTCATGGTTTTATTTCATTGTTTCATAGTCATTCAATTTATTTGTATTCGGAAGGTTAAAGCGCAGTTTACATGCCGTCAGCTGCTGCTTGAATTGTAGATGTTGGTAGCGGTGCGTCGAATGAAGGGAGGTGAAGGGTCTTACGTTTTCCGCTTTGTAAACAATTCCGTGTTGTTGACATAACAAAACAATTGACGCCACAGTGCACCACAATCAGTGTTTTTAATTTTTTTATGTTGCTCAGTAACAATGAACTACTGGTTTTACCGGTAATTCTCGGCAGTCACGTGACTTGTCCAAAGCTGACGGCTGGTATCCTCATCTGCAGTTGACCCGTTTGATCTGTCCTCTTTTTTCTTACTTTGTGCTCCTTTTTGAAGCTGTTTGTCCTCGTTTTTAAACAAATGCGTCTGGTCACCCTACTCATTGTCCTCAGACATTATTACCAGGCAGGGTCCCTTTCCTTTCCATGCAATCACCGAGTGTCGTAAGAATATGAAAATTGTTTAACTTTTTACTGTCAGTTAGTGTGTTTCCAGCATTGGCGGCCGAAGACTTCCGGCATAAGAAGTCAGCCTCATTCTGCCAACGGCCTTGTCAAAGAGGGCGGACGAGCGGATAGAGGTTCAGGGCACTCTCTTGTCCTAGGGGTGGGAAAGTGCCCCTAAAGGCGGAAGAATCAGCAATGATCAACGACATGAGGATGCAGAAGGCAATGGAAACCACTGCATTAAAGACACTAACGTGTATCCACAGGACATGTGGCCTGTAATTGAAGAAGTGTCATGATGATCTCTCCATTGGCAAAAGGATCCGGAATAGTCCCCCATTCGGATCTCCGGGAGGGGACTGCCAAGGGGGAGGTTACCATGAGAAAAAGATTGGATAATCTTGTTAAGTTTCTCGCTGTTCTCATTTCTACTACTTCTCATTACCTTTGTCTTTCTCCGATTTACTCTCAAACCCTACTGTGTACTCATTAGACTGTTCATTCCGTTCAGCAGATCATTTAATTCTTCTTCACTTCCACTCAGGATAGCAATGTCATCAGCGAATCGTATCATTGATATCCTTTCACCTTGTATTTTAATTCCACTCCTGAAACTTTCTTTTATTTCTATCATTGCTTCCTCGATGTACAGATTGAAGAGTAGGGGCGAAAGGCTACAGCCTTGTCTTACACCCTTCTTAATACGAGCACTTCGTTCTTGATCGTCCACTCTTATTATTCCCTCTTGGTTGTTGTACATATTGTATATAACCCGTCTCTCCCTATAGCTTACCCCTACGTTGTCGGCCGTCAATGCTGAATATTTATCAAAATTTAGGCAGTGGCGGGGATCGAACTCGGGACCGAAGGTGTTTTGATTATGAATCAAAGACGCTACGCCTTTTTTTTTTTTTTTAGTCTCATTTTGTTCTCTTGTGTTCATTGCATCTGCTCGGGGCGGATGTCGTAAGACATTCATTTATGTTCGTTGTTGATCGATTGACTCAGTTTTTTTTTTTATGACAGAGGGCAGCTAACCCTCTGACCGGACACGCTGAGCTACCGTGCCGGCGTCCCCTAGATCAACAGCCTTACTGATCAACAGCCTTACTCACTGTAAAATTTATTAGGCGTGTACGATGACGGTCAGTTATATCGTAATCGAATAGGCCGATTAGGAACGGGGAGGTTACATACTTCATCGAAAATCTCTGATACATGCTGGAGCAGCATGTAAAACGCCGACGTCAGCAACCCTGCAATTTGGTGGAAATGCGCGATCAATTCCTCAGCGAGTGGTTTAATTGGGATACGGTGTATCTACACCTAACCGAATCCACGAGGTTATGAAGCGCATACTTTACATAGTTAAAACAGCAGTTCGTCGTTCGTGGACAGTCTAATTTAACGATGGCCATAAAACTGAAAACATCCATGTATACATATTTTCAGCTTTATGACCATCGCTCAATAACACTGGCCACGAATGATGAACAGCTGTCTTTAATTATGTCATGCATGCCTACGTCATTTTAAAAAACGATTTGAACGATGTGTGAAGCCGTAATGGCACCAACACTACTGAAGAATGTTTTATGGTACGTATTCTGTAATTAATTCGTGTACATGCTCTTGAATTCTGGTACAATATTATGTGCAGTTTAGTAAGCTGCTGCACGAGAAAAGAATCTGTTTTATATCTTAGGTCTGAAGATGGCTGGACTGTTAGCCGAAACCAGAACTCCATCCAAATAATGATTTGATGTGCGGTCTTGACTTGTGGATTTTCAGTCCCTAACGTAAATAAAAAATTTACAACGGATTGTTTATCTCCTGGTTGACAATGTGAATAAAGTGGAGAGTATTTATCTTATTCTACCACTAAGTCTGACACCAGCTAAAGGATAGAAAGTCTGAAGTTCGTTTGCTAATCACTGTGCTGAAAGTTTAACACATGTAGTTCTTGCACCATATCTCACTGGACGGTCGTTCTCTCTGTGCCTGCCAGCCACGCCCATATGGACGTGCCGTTCGTACGCGCATATCCGAGCCTGAAATATATTCGAGAAAGATAGTTTTAGGATGTGATGGAGTTGGGAGGGAGGGGGATGGGACGCAGCTTCCAGAGGCGCATGGTCGTAGCGGTACGGATCGGCTCTATCTGAATACAGCTAACTAACTTCACTGTTGGTACTAATATTTCCTACCATATTCCATATTCTCGAGACAGCCATACACATTTGGAAGTAGGGTCAAGTAAGAGTGAGGCATCAGTGCAATTACGGGAGTGATTTGGTAAATCTGGTAAAAAAGCAAGTACAAACGTTTGTTTTGTAAACAACTCCTTACTTCTCAACATAGTCTCCTCTGAGGGATATACACTTGGTATAGCGATCCTCCAGCTTTTTCAACCCATTGGAAAAAAAAGGTCCTGTCAAATTCTGCAAAATACTCGTTGACTGCAACTATAACTTTCCCATTTGATGAACATTTCTTCTCACCAAGCCAAAGTTTAAAGTTAAGAAACAGGAAGTATGGTGAATAGGGTGCATCAGGAACCAATTCAGAGGACATTTCAATCACTTTCGGCACTATTGTCGCTGATGTGTGAAATGGTGCGTAATCCTGGCGAAGATCACTTTTTTGCGTGCCAGCCTTGGTCTTTTTTCAGCCAACGCAAGTCTCAAACGATCCAGCAAAAGCACGATAGGGTCCAGCTATGGTTGTGCCTTTTTCGAAGTAATCAATGACGATTATTCTTTGGGATCCTTAAAAATAAAAAAAAGCGGAAATGACCATACCAGCAGACGAAATACTCTTCGCTTTTGTTGGTGGACTTTCACAAGCCTTTCTCTACTGTTTCGACTGCCGCTTGGACTCTGGTGCGTAATGAAGGATCCCGGTTTCATTAACAGGTTCGAATCGGCACAAAACCCGTTGCCGTTTGCGATTAAACATGGCCAGACGTTGTGCTGAAATATTGTACCGGGTTCGCTTTTGGTCACCTGTGAGCAATCGCGGGACGCACTTCGCACACAGCTCGTTCCTAGTCAATTCTCCGTGCAGGATACTGCGCACTCGGTCAGTTGAGAGACCTACAGTTTCAGCACTCTCACGAATTCTTATTCGGCGGCCTTGCACACCATATCACAGAGTTTGTCAATGGTTTACTTTTGTGGTGACCTCAATTACACGGCAGGAGCGCAATTCGCCTTCGGTGTTGGTCCGGCCACGGTTAAGGGGAGCCGGAGGTGCCTATGCTGCCCATGTTAAAATCACTAAGTTTGAGGAACATTTATGAATAAACTACCAAATAGAAAAATTTGAATTTTTTTTCACATATAGAGTGGTTTAGTATTGCAGTTATGACATAGGGATTTTGGAGTATCTTTTCTAGTTTCCTTCCAATTATTTTTTTATTTATGACCCAAATTTTTTTTACAAATAATTGATTTATAATTAACCTGAAATGAAACTACTGAACATATTGCCAAATGGCTGTGTTACTATGTAAGTTTGACCCCTAGGAGTGCTGTATAAAAATTTCATCTCTCTTAACTTGTGTGGATTTTGAGAAAATGTTCCTTATATTCGAAAAAAATTCTAATTTACGGGAAATGGCTATCAAAGTTTCTCAATACATTCCTGCACTATAGGACGGATTATCAGGGTCTTCTTCTTCATCCTCCAAAAGCTTCCTCTTCTGTCTTCTTTTTTGGCCTGTTGTTCCATCATACGTCATATGCCTTTTTCTTCTTTCTGCTCCTCTTATCCTTTCTCTGTCAATATTTCTTAGTGCTCGTACATCCTAATGCCTACAGAACTTCGCACTTCACACTGTTCCCTTGGTTGTAGGTTGCTATTGCATCATAAATGCCAAAGTGCAGTGTTTTTATGCTTAGAAACACCCTTTTAGGAATTACTTTCCAAATCAAATTGTTTACGCTTTCATTAGGATTCTGCGTCTTTCCGTGTAGACATTTGTGTAACAATTCTGGCTGTGCTAAGTCATGAAAAATTGGTTTTATTGTTCTCTCCTGATTCTTGTACATACTGCATATTACGCGCTTCACACAAGAAGTATAATACTACCAACAACAGGCGCAACTCTGAACTAATTCGAAACGGTAAACAGCAAAGAGACGATGTTCCGCGCTCTTATTCATTGTAGTATCGCAACTTGGTATTAGTGTTAATTATCTTTTCCCTACGTTCTTCCTCTTCTTATATACACGGTTACTAAAACGTGGCATCGTAACCAGATCAAAAGTGTACGACAATATTAAATGGAGCAAGATGTTCGAAATTCTGAGGAAAATAGGAGTAAGCTGTAAGGAAATACGGGTAATATTTGCTACAGAAAACAATGCAGCCAACCCTTGCACACTCGCTGTATGCGTAACGTAAGACGCTGTATGCGTTAACAGGCCGAGAAAATCCCAAGCAGTTCGCCAGGAAGTCACGAGAGGGTGTTAGATGCATTCAGCGGCCGCCCATTTCCTCTGCAGGCGTGGGGGAAAATGGTAATTATTCCACTTCTAGGGCGAGTACAACAATAATTCAAAGTTTACATTAAAGAGGAATGTTCCAATTAATTTTCGGTAGCAAAAAAAAAAATCGTAATTTTTTGGATTTCACCACCTCCGGCTCCCCTTAAATCCATTAATCCAAAAGTAAATGGTGGTGTTCAACGACGGTGCAGAGTCGGTCTGAACTTCATCTAATGATGTTTTGATCTGTGTGGCAGTCCAACCCTTCAAATGAAATTGTTTGATAACAGCACGAAACTCGGTTTTCTCGATGATCAATCGCAGTCGACACGCTGCCCAATTCAGACGGGTGTCAACAATGAACTGTACGCTGTGCATTGTTCTAATTCTTTATGTGGTACTTGCAATAATCAAGCTTAACTAGCATGGAGCCGCATCACAAATGTTCCATTCTTTTATTGAAATGTACCAGAGTTGTCAAACCACGTTCGTATTTGGCGTATTTCGAACGAGAGACGGAGATTGCCGGCCAGTGTAATAGAACTGGTTATGTAGAGATAAATGTACTACCCGATCTTGCATCATATGAAGAGAAAGATACCGCGGTGAAGACGTAATAACCAAAGATCCACCACTACAAAGCTATGTGAAAATGTTTAAATGTCAACGTTTGTAAATACTTTATGTAATTGTTGTTGTTGTTTGTTTGGGGGGGGGGGGGGGGAAGAGACCAAACAGCGAGGTCATCGGTCTCATCGGATGAGGGAAGGAAGTCGGCCGTGCCCTTTCAAAGGTACCATCCCGGCATTTGCCTGGATCGATTTAGGGAAATCATGGAAAACCTAAATCAGGATGGCCAGACGCGGGATTGAACCGTCGTCCTCCCGAATGCGAGTCCAGTGTGCTAACCACTGCGCCACCTCGCTCGGTATGTAATTACAACGATGATTATGGACTTCTCAGAAAAGATAGACAGTTACTTAATTTTATTTTTGAAATGTATCTCACAGAGATTGTTTTGCGTAAATGGATCGATATATGATAGTAATTACTTGTCTACATGTTGCTACAGGAAAATCATTGTTTTTTGGGTAGTTGGTTGCACGAGTCGGAAGTGCGAGGATGGAGGACGACTTGTGTGTGTTTCCTTGCTTTGTATTGTGAAGCGAAAAGACCGGAAATACACTGAAAAGCCAAAGAAACTGGTACATCTGCCTAGTACTGTGTGGGGCCCCTGCAAGCACGCATAAGTGCCGCAACACGACGTGGCATGGACTCGACCACTGTCTGAAATATTGCTGGAGGGACTGATACCACGAATCCTGCAAGGATGTCCATAAATCCTTAAGAGTACGAGGGGGTGGAGATCTCTTCTGAACAGCATGTTGCAAGTAATCCCAATATGTTCACTAATATTCATGTCTGGGAAGTTTATTGGCCAGCGAAAGTGTTCAAACTCAGAAGAGTGTTCCTGGAGCCACTCTGTAGCGATTCTGGAAGTGTGGGGTGTCGCACTGTCCAGATGGAATTGCCCAAGTCCGTCGTAATGCACAATGGACATGAATGGATGCAGGTGATCAGACAGAATGCTTACGTACGTGTCACATGTCGGAGTCATATCTAGACGTATCAGGGGTCCCATGTCACTCCAATTGCACACGCCCCATTACAGACCCTCCACCAACTTGAACAGTCCCATGCTGACATGCATGACATCACCATAAACGTAAGAGATTCTGCAGTATATATTTACTGGTTTCCCACAGTCAGCAAGTATAAAAAGAATAACAGAATGTTGATAATATTCTTCTCGGGTATGCAGCCGGATCATAACGTCTTCATGACACAATATTTCCGCGGTCCATCTGGCCGCCATCTTCACGTGAAAGTGCTGGTACACGAACTCGCCGGAACTGACTTCCTAGCGCAAGCTGCGGCCCCTATATAGGCCGCAGAAGACCCACAACGCGTGCGCGAGAAGGTGCCGTAACTGCCCTCTAGCGCAGTAAACATACCGCGCCGCCAGTGGAGGAAATAGGCGAAATCGAGATATCGCTGTCAAAAATTAAAATTTTTTTTTTATTGCGACGATCGAAACACAGACCGTTGATTTTTGATGTCAGATAACATCAAAAAACATGAAGACGTTATGATCCGGCTGCATACCCGAGAAGAATATTATCAATTATTACGCCGGGAAAGCCTTTGTAGCCACAATAACAGAATGTTGTTCAGCTAATATGGACGTTTCAAGCGGACTCGCCATCTTGAAATGTATTTTTGATGTTATAAACAAAACAATGTTGATACATCAGCTGGTCAGGGCTCATGCCAGTGACGCCAACTTAAAGCCATAGAAGTACCAAACTTGCCCTACCTACAGTTTCTTCCCCAGACCAACTTGTCTCTTTAATTATTGAATGACCCTCCTACATTACTAAAACCACGATACACATAAAAATTTATGCAAGAAAACAAAAACTTACCCTGGTATCTGTTAGAGGCGGTGAAGGCGACATTAATAATCACTCAGGAAATGAAAATCGCAGGCTGCTATGTGAACACTGACACACGTACACAGCACACATGCGGACAACAAAATTCTACAACAGTCCGACGTCAGAGATACAAGCCCGTAGTTATGTGCACTTGTTTGACAATCCATCTAGAAATCTGGCAGGACCTGCGGTTTTTTTTTTTTCAATTATTGGGAATGCTTTGGTCCTCCAGCACCTTATGGTACGCACCTCCTAAAAGAGAGCGAATTCGTTCACACACACTGAGGTGACAAGAGTCGCCGGAAACGATATGCACTCATACAGGTGGTAGTAGTACAGCGTACACAAGGTGTAAAAGGGCACGTACAGACGGATCTGCCTTTGTACTCTCAGGTGATTCGTTTGAAAAAGTTTCCGACGTCATTATGCTCGCACGACGGGATTTAACAGACCTTGAACGTGCCAATAATACACTCCTGGAAATGGAAAAAAGAACACATTGACACCGGTGTGTCAGACCCACCATACTTGCTCCGGACACTGCGAGAGGGCTGTACAAGCAATGATCACATGCACGGCACAGCGGACACACCAGGAACCGCGGTGTTGGCCGTCGAATGGCGCTAGCTGCGCAGCATTTGTGCACCGCCGCCGTCAGTGTCAGCCAGTTTGCCGTGGCATACGGATCTCCATCGCAGTCTTTAACACTGGTAGCATGCCGCGACAGCGTGGACGTGAACCGTATGTGCAGTTGACGGACTTTGAGCGAGGGCGTGTAGTGGGCATGCGGGAGGCCGGGTGGACGTACCGTCGAATTGCTCAACACGTGGGGCGTGAGGTCTCCACAGTACATCGATGTTGTCGCCAGTGGTCGGCGGAAGGTGCACTTGCCCGTCGACCTGGGACCGGACCGAAGCGACGCACGGATGCACGCCAAGACCGTAGGATCCTACGCAGTGCCGTAGGGGACCGCACCGCCACTTCCCAGCAAATTAGGGACACTGTTGCTCCTGGGGTATCGGCGAGGACCATTCGCAACCGTCTCCATGAAGCTGGGCTACGGTACCGCACACCGTTAGGCCGTCTTCCGCTCACGCCCCAACATCGTGCAGCCCGCCTCCAGTGGTGTCGCGACAGGCGTGAATGGAGGGACGAATGGAGACGTGTCGTCTTCAGCGATGAGAGTCGCTTCTGCCTTGGTGCCAATGATGGTCGTATGCGTGTTTGGCGCCGTGCAGGTGAGCGCCACAATCTCCTACACTGGCCGTACACCACTGGTGATCGTCGAGGGGACACTGAATAGTGCACGGTACATCCAAACCGTCATCGAACCCATCGTTCTACCATTCCTAGACCGGCAAGGGAACTTGCTGTTCCAACAGGACAATGCACGTCCGCATGTGTCCCGTGCCACCCAACGTGCTCTAGAAGGTGTAAGTCAACTACCCTGGCCAGCAAGATCTCCGGATCTGTCCCCCATTGAGCATGTTTGGGACTGGATGAAGCGTCGTCTCACGCGGTCTGCACGTCCAGCACGAACGCTGGTCCATCTGAGGCGCCAAGTGGAAATGGCATGGCAAGCCGTTCCACAGGACTACATCCAGCATCTCTACGATCGTCTCCATGGGAGAATAGCACCCTGCATTGCTGCGAAAGCTGGATATACACTGTACTAGTGCCGACATTGTGCATGCTCTGTTGCCTGTGTCTATGTGCCTGTGGTTCTGTCAGTGTGATCATGTGATGTATCTGACCCCAGGAATGTGTCAATAAAGTTTCCCCTTCCTGGGACAATGAATTCACGGTGTTCTTATTTCAATTTCCAGGAGTGTAGTTGGAGCTCGACGCATGGGACACTCCGTTTTGGAAATCGTTAGGGAATTCAGTATACCGCGATCCACAGTGTCAAGAGTGTGAGGAGAATACCGCATTTCAGGAATTACCCCTCACCACGGACAACACAGTGGCCGACGGCTTTCACTTAACGACCGTGAGCATCAGCATTGGCTTAGTGTTGTCCGTGCTAGCAAACAAGCAGCGCAGCGTGAAGTAACCGCAGAAATCAATGTTTGATGTATGAAGAACATATCCGTTAGGACAGTGCGGCGAAATTTTGCGTTTGTGGGCTACGGCAGCAGACGATGGACGCGAGTACCTTAGATAACAGGACGGCATCACCTGCAGTGCGTCTCTTGAGTTCGTGACCATACTGGTTAGACTCTAGACGACTGGAAAACCGTGGCCTGGTCAGATAAGTCCCGACTTCAGTTGGTTACACTGTAAGTAGGCTGTTTAGGTTTTTTATTGGTAACGCCACCTCTGTATAAAAATCACTGGCTGTGCTGTGTGCAGTCTGTGTCTAGTTTGCATTGTTGTCTGCCATTGTAGTGTTGGGCAGCGGCAGATGGATGTTAACAGCGCGTAGCGTTGCGCAGTTGGAGGTGAGCCGCCAGCAGTGGTGGATGTGGGGAGAGAGATGGCGGAGTTTTGTAATTTGTCATGAACTGCTATATATATTATGACTATTAAGGTAAATACATTGTTTGTTCTCTATTAATATCTTTCATTTGCTAACTATCCCTATCAGCAGTTAGTGCCTTCTGTAGTTTGAATCTTTTATTTAGCTGGCACTAGTGGCGCTCGTTGTATGGCAGTAGTTCGAGTAATGAAGATTTTTGTGAGGTAAGTGATTTCTGAAAGGTATAGTTTAATGTTACTCAGGGCCATTCTTTTGCAGGGATCTTTGATAGTCAGATTGCGTTGCGCTAAAAATATTGTGTGTCAGTTTAAGGACAGTCATGTATAATTGTTCAAAGGGGACGTTTCATATGTCGACCCTTAGCCGAGGATACCTCACTGGAATCTTCTGATTTTTTTCTTGTAGTTTGTGTAATTAGTGTAGCTATTGTTTATTGCTAGCGCGTAATTGTAGAGAGAATCTCCTTTGTAGTTGCAGTCTATCATTGTTGTACAGTAAAACAGTTGTGACATGCATGTAGATTTGCACCAAGTATTTAAGTAGACATTATTTCCATTTCTATGTTAATGTGTTATCTTATTTTGCTTTTCAAATTGTGCTTTTCTGTGTCATCGTGTGAAATATTGTGACAATAATGGCGTGTGAAAAACGTAACACTAGGCTCCAAAAAACTGAGAAATAATAGTGACGATGAGCATAGCTTATCAGCACCACTGTGTAATGAAGTAACAGACATTCAAAGTAGTAATTTGGTAATAGTGCATAGGGAAATGGAGCAGGCGGCAAACAATGGCGTAGACAGTGAAACAAATAGTGAACAGGGAAGCATTATCGATCGATCGGTCGGCAACAGCTCGCCTCAGGAATCGGGAATGACAGGACACAATCTTGCAAATACTGCAGATTCAGATCCTCAGGGGGGTACACGCTTACTTTGTGTACTATGTGTTTGGCAAGCACAAGGAGCCCTAGCTAATATGGTATTTGCTTATACAACTTTACACATCGGTACCATATTTCTCTAACATAGAATTACACAGCTATCTGATCATTTAACAGAGAAAGAAACTTTTTTTACTACGTCAGTGACAGATGTTTACGTAATTACACAGTTGGATAACTTCACACTTACGAAATTGTATTTTGTCTGTACTTTGTGAACTATTCATATTTTTTCGGAACCATTGTGATACTATGAGAGCTTTGAATGATGTATTTGGTATGGGATCACGATTTTTAAAGTACGTTTGAGGCAGATGACACTTTTGACATGAGCAGAGAATTTTTTTAGGTTTTGAAATCATTGGAGGAAGCTACGACGATTTTGAGAGTTGACTGAGGTGTTATGATGTTATTATTACGATGACTATGTGTATTATGCTGTTGCGGTATGTTTATGATCAGTAAGCTGATGCTATATGAGTTATTTGATTATGCTATGTATCTGTTATCATGAAATATTGAAGAAGTGTCGACGAATAAGGTAAGGAATAATGAGTAGTGGTTAGGGACTCTGGTTTGTGAAAAAGGTTGTTGGAAACCGAGAATCGTACTTTAAGAGTTATGAAATGTGTGTGAATGCGTGAATGTATCACATTGCCAACGAAAACTTTTTGAACACTGTTATATTCATAGGATTTTGTTTCTACACATTTGCAACGCAAATTCTCGACCTGTGAAATATTTTTATATCAGACTGTCACTGTAGCGGAAACCGGTGTCGTGAATATTTCGGCAAGAAAGTGACCTTCACGTAATGCGTCGTGGGCACGACGCATCACGTAGGCAGCTGCGCGACAGACACCTGGAAAAAAGCCTTTCAGAGGCACAGGTGAAAAAAAAAAGGGGAGGCCATTATCCTCACTATTGACATTCCTTTGTAAAAGGCATCGCAAATACGACACACTCGAACTTGAAAACATGATTACACTGTAGAGCTCTTAATTTATGATATTTACTGAAATGAAATGATGAGAAACATTTTATGACTACTGTCTTTCTAGTTGAGAGATTTTCTGTACTACCTTATGAAATGCCATATGGCTAATGAATGATGTTTCACGCCTTCCTTTGTACATATTTGCTCATTTTCTTTAATATCTAGTTTCTAGCTGCACTGCTGCATTGGTTATTATAAAATTTTATAGATGTACTAACATAAATATTTTCTGTCTACAGATCGAGTAAATAATAATTTTTTTCAAAAAAAATGAGGGAGCACCAAAAGACATTTACCTTCACAGGAACTGCATTCATAATTTTCTTTTCAAGTACTTAGTAACTTTTTTGGTAGAATAACTTCTTGTGGTGCACCACTTTAATTACATAGACATTAAGATGTGAATATACATTTCCCTTGTCTGCATTGTTGTCTTTAGTGTACTATTTTTTTTGCTTGAGCTTTGTCATGCTTAAGTGTACGTTATAGCATTTACTGCAGCTGTTTGCCAGGCATAGTGCTACTGAATTTTAATTTGTGTTACTCTGCTAAGCCAGTTTACTACTGATTTATTTTTCTTGTTTGCTGCTCATTGCCTTATATTAGTTGTAATATTGCTGCTTGCTTTGACAATTTCCATTTTTTTTCATTGCTATTTGTATTAATTGTTTTGTGCTGCTGCATTGCCTCGTCCCTTAGTTTAGCATCTGAGCTCAGTAGATTTAAGTTATCTTAAGAGGGGGTAGACTATATAAGAGAATGAGTTGCAATGAATTGGAAGAAATGCATTGAGAAGTTATACGAAAAAAAGTACAGAAAGCAGGTATAGATAGGACTTTTGGGAATAATGATGAACCAAGGGAGATCTCCATGCAAAATACTGCAGTAAAACAAACCCTGTCCTTTCCTTTTGTGTTATTTTGCTATGTGTGTATGTACCATTGTTTATTTGTCTTTTTCCTGTCTTTAAGTGTTTAGCTAATAAGATTTATGTTGTAGAATTTTTCAAATACTATGTTATTTATCTTGTAAAGATGCTTAGACATTATTTATTCTGTTTTGTTTTAATGCTCATATGTGAAGTTGATGTTTCAAAAGTTATTCTGATCTTTATGTATGTACTTATGTCATAATTCTTGTAACACTGATATGCATGTCTATTTCTATTCTTTTGTGAAGCCTGTACTACAAATGTTATCTGTATTGTTATGTTTTTAATGATATATTTTGTACCTTTGTTATTGTGTTCTTATGTCAGAAAATTGTACTTGACACCAATTCATCAAATTAATTAACTTGTAAGTTACATTTCACTGCACACGTTTCTGTTGGTCATAGTACACTCCTGGAAATTGAAATAAGAACACCGTGAATTCATTGTCCCAGGAAGGGGAAACTTTATTGACACATTCCTGGGGTCAGATACATCACATGATCACACTGACAGAACCACAGGCACATAGACACAGGCAACAGAGCATGCACAATGTCGGCACTAGTACTGTGTATATCCACCTTTCGCAGCAATGCAGGCTGCTATTCTCCCATGGAGACGATTGTAGAGATGCTGGATGTAGTCCTGTAGAACGGCTTGCCATGCCATTTCCACCTGGCGCCTCAGTTGGACCAGCGTTCGTGCTGGACGTGCAGACCGCGTGAGACGACGCTTCATCCAGTCCCAAACATGCTCAATGGGGGACAGATCTGGAGATCTTGCTGGCCAGGGTAGTTGGCTTACACCTTCTAGAGCACGTTGGGTGGCACGGGATACATGCGGACGTGCATTGTCCTGTTGGAACAGCAAGTTCCCTTGCCGGTCTAGGAATGGTAGAACGATGGGTTCGATGACGGTTTGGATGTACCGTGCACTATTCAGTGTCCCCTCGACGATCACCAGTGGTGTACGGCCAGTGTAGGAGATCGCTCCCCACACCATGATGCCGGGTGTTGGCCCTGTGTGCCTCGGTCGTATGCAGTCCTGATTGTGGCGCTCACCTGCACGGCGCCAAACACGCATACGACCATCATTGGCACCAAGGCAGAAGCGACTCTCATCGCTGAAGACGACACGTCTCCATTCGTCCCTCCATTCACGCCTGTCGCGACACCACTGGAGGCGGGCTGCACGATGTTGGGGCGTGAGCGGAAGACGGCCTAACGGTGTGCGGGACCGTAGCCCAGCTTCATGGAGACGGTTGCGAATGGTCCTCGCCGATACCCCAGGAGCAACATTGTCCCTAATTTGCTGGGAAGTGGCGGTGCGGTCCCCTACGGCACTGCGTAGGATCCTACGGTCTTGGCGTGCATCCGTGCGTCGCTGCGGTCCGGTCCCAGGTCGACGGGCACGTGCACCTTCCGCCGACCACTGGCGACAACATCGATGTACTGTGGAGACCTCACGCCCCACGTGTTGAGCAATTCGGCGGTACGTCCACCCGGCCTCCCGCATGCCCACTATACGCCCTCGCTCAAAGTCCGTCAACTGCACATACGGTTCACGTCCACGCTGTCGCGGCATGCTACCAGTGTTAAAGACTGCGATGGAGCTCCGTATGCCACGGCAAACTGGCTGACACTGACGGCGGCGGTGCACAAATGCTGCGCAGCTAGCGCCATTCGACGGCCAACACCGCGGTTCCTGGTGTGTCCGCTGTGCCGTGCGTGTGATCATTGCTTGTACAGCCCTTTCGCAGTGTCCGTAGCAAGTATGATGGGTCTGACACACCGGTGTCAATGTGTTCTTTTTTCCATTTCCAGGAGTGTATATGGACAATATGAGAGAAGTAGGGACTGTTGGTGTTTGCACGTGTGTTAATAATTCAGCAAGGGACTGGATAACAGCATTGCTGGTTCTAAGGACAATTCCAAACACTTTGTGAGTGCACAAGTGGTGGTTATGGAATTGCTATATTATCTGCAAGACTCTTCAATGGTGATTGTGTACCTGCACAGTCACAACAGATGGCTGCTGTCCATCTCCACAAGAACTACAGTGGGTCTGCATCTTTGATGACCCACCAATACCATTATTTTTACAAGGACTACAGTGGGTCTACACCTTTGCTGACTCACCTGTAACATACTCTCTACCAGGACTACAGTGGGTCTGCTCTGTGATGACCTACCTACCAATATTCTTCAAAACGTCGAATGACTCTGCTGTGGGTTGGCTCTGTTGTGGCCAATTACCTGTCAGCATGTCAAGAGTCAGCACTGTCTTTCCGTTGGAAGGGCAACACTACTTCTTCAAGACTGCATGGAAATCCACTACTTCCGTGTGCATTTTCTTTTACTGCTCAGACTTTGAGAAAAACACTGCTATTTTACTGTGATGAACGATTAGGACTGTCTTTATGGACTGTGAGAAAGTTTAGCTTTTGACCAACATTGTATCAATAAGTGTGTGCATTTGATATCTTTGTTATTGTAATTATGAAACATTTTATCTAATCATTATTGGCCACTGCCCAAAACAATTTGTAAAACTTTTTGTGGGGAGCATGCGGGCTATGTAAGTAGGCTGTTTAGGTTTTTTTATTGGTAACGCCACCTCTGTATAAAAATCACTGGCTGTGCTGCCATTGTAGTGTTGGGCAGCGGCAGATGGATGTTAACAGCGCGTAGCGTTGCGCAGTTGGAGGTGAGCCGCCAGCAGTGGTGGATGTGGGGAGAGAGATGGCGGAGTTTTGTAATTTGTCATGAACTGCTATATATATTATGACTATTAAGGTAAATACATTGTTTGTTCTCTATTAATATCTTTCATTTGCTAACTATCCCTATCAGTAGTTAGTGCCTTCCGTAGTTTGAATCTTTTATTTAGCTGGCAGTAGTGGCGTTCGTTGTACGGCAGTAGTTCGAGTAATGAAGATTTTTGTGAGGTAAGTGATTTCTGAAAGGTATAGTTTAATGTTACTCAGGGCCATTCTTTTGCAGGGATCTTTGATAGTCAGATTGCGTTGCGCTAAAAATATTGTGTGTCAGTTTAAGGACAGTCATGTATAATTGTTCAAAGGGGACGTTTCAACACACTGAAGAGCCGAAGAAACTGGTACACATGCCTAATATCGTGTAGGGCCCCCGCGAGCACTCAAAAGTGCCGCAACAGAACGTGGCATGGACTCGACTAATGTCTGGAGTAGTGCTGGAGGGAACTGACACCATGAATCCTGCAAGGATGTCCGTAAATCCGTAAGAGGACCAGGGGGTGGAGATCTCTTCTGAACTATACGTTGCAAATAATCCGAATATGCTCAATAGTGTTGAAGTCTGGGAAGTTTGTTGGCTAGGGAAAGTGTTTAAACTCAGAAGAGTGTTCCTGGAGCCATCCTATAGAGATTCTGGAAGTGTGGGGTGTCGCACTGTCCAGATGGAATTGCCCAAGTCCGTCGTAATGCACAATGGACATGAATGGATGCAGGTGATCAGACAGGATACTTACGTACGTGTCACCTGTCAGGGTCGTATCTAGAAGTATTAGAGGCCCCATGTCACTCCAACTGCACACCTCCCACAGCATTACAGAGCCTCCACCAGCTTGAACATATTTCCTGACAAGCAGGGTCCATGGACTCATGAGGTTGTCTCCATACCTGTACACCCCATCCGCCCGATACAATTGGAAACGAGACTCGTCCGACCAGTTAACATGTTACCTATCATCAATGATCAAATGTCAGTGTTGACGGGCCCAGGAGTGGCGTAAAGCTTTGTGTCGTGCAGTCATCAAGGGTACATGAATGGGCCTTCGACTCCGAAAGCCCATATCGATGATGTTTCGTTGAATGGTTCATACGCTGACACTTGTTGACGGCGCAGCATTGGAATTTGCACAATTTGCGGAAGGGTTGCACTTCTGTCACGTTGAACGATTCTCTTCTGTCGTCATTGGTTCTCTTCTTGCAGAATCGTTTTCCAGCCGGAGCTATGTCGAAGATTTGATGTTATATTGGACTCCACGGTACACTTGTGAAATTTTCGTACGGGAAATCCCAATTCCGTCGCTACCTCGGAGATGCTGTGTTCCATCGCTCGTGCGCCGACTATAACACCACGTTCAAACTCACTTAAATCTTGATAACCTGCCACTGGAGCAGCAGTAACCGATCTAACATCTGAGCCTGGCACTTGTCTTATATAGGCGTTGCCGACGGCTGCGCCGTATTCTGCCTGTTTACATATCTCTGTATTTGAATACGCATGCCTATACCAGAATTTTTTGAGCTTCTGTGTAGTAAGACGAGCCACAGAAAGGAAGAGAAGATGTAGCCAACGATATACAACAAAGAAGAGCAACAAAAAAGATGAGTATTATTGTTATTAACAGAAGTGATTATTAAAATTCGACTGCCCCTGTCACTCGCTGCGGTGTGTGACTGTCTCGGTGTGGCAACTGCTGTCCAAACGCGAGCAGCCGCCCAAAATTACTAACTTAGTCCAAACGTCACTAAGTTCAACATTGGGCTACAAGAGGGTGTGGATGGTCAGACTGGCGATGCATTCCGCGCCGTAGGCAGAGTGTGGGCCAGGAGGCCGGGCCCCGCAGCGGCGTAGTGCAAGGTACTAGCCGCAGCGAAATATTAGCGCCCGGAATGTTAAGAGCCGGCGCGCCGGCCATAAATATACGAGCCACAGAAATAGGCGGCAGAGCGGCCCATTGAGCGGCCGGCCGGGGCTTGGGGAGCGCGCCGGTCCGTCACGGCCGGAGGCGACTGACTGCGTGGCTAGGGAAGCGAGGCGAGCCGTGGCAGCGGTCGGCGAGGGAAGCCAGGGCTCAGTCATCGAACGCAGCCGCTGCCAGCCGAAGCCAAATAAACGCCGCCGCCGGCTCTGCCGCCCCCCCCCCCCCCTCTTCCCCCTCAGCCAATCACCTCACTCCGCACTGTTTGTTTACCGGCTCAGCGCCGCGACTGTGTGTGTCGCTCGCTGTCCGAAACCGATAAGTGACCCAATGAAACACCTGTGAGCGTAACGTACTATACTTCCTAGAAGACATAAATCTCCCTCCGCAAACTGATGGAGCCATCTCGGCGGGCGGCTGACGTATTATATGCCGCACTCGTCGGTTCTACCTCGTCCGCTACTGTGGGCGCTAGAGCCGGTTTCTGCTATCCAGGTACGAGATAGTACCGACTAGAAGATCACTAACAATAAACAATTAAATCAAGGAATCCTTGCAGTCGCGTCCCGGCCCAGTTCAAAGCTACCAATACATCGAAATCTACACGATTACTTTATAATTCACAATGAAGTGCTTGTTTCCTTTTGCTCTACAGAGTTACTTTTATTGTGTTAACCAGTTCAAATGGCTCTGAGCACTATGGGACTTAACATCTGAGGTCATCAGTCCCCTGGAACTTAGAACTACTTAAACCTAACTAACCTAAGAACATCACACACATCCATGCCCGAGGCAGGATTCGAATCTGCGACCGTAGCAGTCGCTGTGTTAACCGGATTTCGGCTTAAAAGATCATAAATTTTTGTTACGGTATGGCCCAAATGCGTTGTATTTATTTGGGATTAACAATATTGGGATACAGGCGTGCTACTGTAGATTGGTAGACACACCTGAACATACTTTATTTGAATATGATCGACATATTCAATTTAGACAATGGATGGATATAAAATCAGATAGTGTATTTGACGTAGTCCGTAATGAAGAAAAGTGGCAGCTGCTTGGTCTCCTGTGAATAATATATACAAAGATAAACTAGATGATTATAGAGATAGAAGAAGACACGAGCAAGAAGGTGAAGTTAGTAGCAGTCAGACCAGCAAGTTATAACGACCGCTGCAGATAGAGAAACATCACTACGAGTTGCGACAAGATCAAGACGATGCGACAGAGAAGTAACAAAAAGCTACTATTAAAAGATAATTCTTGCGAATATAACAAAGGGGGCGGGGTCAGACATCCAGTGTCGCGTTCTCCTGCGATATTCCAGGAGGAACAGCTCTTGATGAGACCGGTGGGGATGTGGTGTTAGAAGTTCGCACAGCGCCACTGTCAGAATGTAGAGCCACCGACATGGTAGCGGGAAAACTATTTTGCTGATGACATGGTAGTCATCTCACGCACGGAAAAAGAAAGCAATTTTGTATCACAAATGTTTCCGTTAGAATCAACAATGAAACACTGGACAGAGTAAATCATCAGTGCTGTAACTGTAAGAATATAATGTATATAATGTATAATTATACAGGGTACTTTTATTTTGTTGCCGGCCAGAGTGGCCGAGCGGTTCTAGGCGCTACAGTCTGGAACCGCAGGACCGCTACGGTCGCAGGTTCGAATCCTGCCTCGGGCATGGATGCGTGTGATGTCCTTAGGTTGGTTAGGTTTAACTAGTTCTAAGTTCTAAGGGACTGACGACCTCAGAAGTTAAGTCCCATGGTGCTCAGACCTATTTGAACCATTTTTTTAAAATTTTGTTCGAATTGCTAAGTATAGACTCTAAATGGTGGAGCACCAGTTGGTCCAGGAATATCAGGTTATAATTCATGCATAAAATCACATATGTACTCAATGTGACATACTCATCATATATAGTTACAAGGTTTTTGGCGGTGTGTTCTTAGGATGGATTGTTCTTGCTACGGCAGACTTATTCATCAACGAATAGTGATTGTATGAATTCAAGCTTTAATATTTGTACAACGACAGTTTGCGTTATCTTGCCTCTATTCGGTAAGAGTACTGCAGATTTAGTTTGTTAGCTGCTACAGTGTACAGGTATTCAGCTTACAGATGATGGATCGAACTATCTGTGGTCCTTTTAGTTGGATACTAGCAAGAGTCCCGTATACAGGGCTTGCGGTTTCCTCGTTATGGAAGGTATTTTGCTGTACATACCGGAAATAAACGTTCTCCACAGCTTCCCACCATTGTTCACAGAATTTCGAACATCTTGCAACATTTTACATTGTCGAAAGCTTCTTCTGAGTTGACAAATCTGAAGGACGCCCTATGATGCTTCTTACGTCTTGCTTTTATTATCAACAGCAACGTCTCTGGTGGATTTACCTTTCCGAAAGGCAAAGTGATTGTCTAACAGCATTCTCAGTGGTCTCCTCCAGTTTTCTTTATACACCGTGTGCACAGCACTCCAAAGAGGCCGGCATGCCATTATAAGAGGCCTTCCGAATCTGAGTTGTAGTCTTCTAAGTAATAAACTCATCGTCGATGTTTACTTTAATATTAATGACGTTACAGAATATGTTGGAAAACTCGTAATTCGGCAAAGGAATGGAGGCGAGTGCAGCGGTCAGGCGAACTGCGGTGTAGGGTAGCGGCGGCCGTCCCAAAGCGGCGTCGGTTGCCCAACAGGGCGTCCTCTAGCGCTGACGTCACGGGTCACGTGTGCGCTAGACGCCGCCGCGTGCGAATTCCTGTCCCACGTGTGTCCGGCCAGAGGAAACAAATGGCCCAGCTGTGTACACAGGCGGTGCGTGGACTTGAGAGGCTGGCGCCTATTTCGGTGCGAAAAGCGGAAAAAATCTGAGCACAGGCGATAGGCTTGGAAAGAGGAACCACTATTCTGGTCAAACAAGTCATCCTAACAGTGATAGCACGACCGAAATATGAGGATGGTAAGGATGAGAATGGTGACGACTTAGGGCGTTAGGAAGCACAGCTTGGTCCTCAGCGCTCGTAAAGAAACATTATGAGGTGATCGTGATTCAAACAGTTCAATCAATAAAGAAATTTTCTACAACAATGGTATATAAGTCAATTCGATCTCCGATGTATAATTCTGAATTAATACAGCGGGTTGCTTATGCAACTATATAGATCTGAGGATGATCAGATACTGAGAAATTTATCGCCGTAATAATAAATGCGCAACTGAAACGGCGAAAGAAAAGGATAAATGTTAAATTCCAGCTCCGCTGCGGAGTCATTCGTGACGAAAATGACAATAACAATGAATTCCATCTATCTCTCTGCCTCTTTCCCTCTCTCTCTCTCTCTCTCTCTCTCTCTCTCTCTCTCTCCCTCTCCCTCTCCCTCTCCCTCTCTTTAGTTCTAAAAGTCGTAAAGAGTAGAAAGTTTAATGAAGTTACGTAGCAACATGTTGCTCATAGATAACACATAATAAATCATAGATTATAGCTGTAGATCTAAATCTGTGAGCCGTGGATGTGTTTGTGGGTGCCTCGAAAATATTCAGTTACTAGACACCCTCCACAACAGTAACAGATACAGAGAGTGGACAGAAAGATGGAAGCATCACGAACACAGCACGTTACTCTGCCTAACATCTACATCCATACTAGGCGAGCCACCAGACGGTGTGTGGCGGAGGGTACGTTGAGTACCTCTATCGGTTCTCCCTTCTATTCCACTTTCGTATTGTTCGTGGAAAGAAAGATTGTCTGTATGCCTCTGTGTGCGCTCTAATCTCCCTGATTTTATCCTCTTTGTCTCTTCACGAGATATACGTAGGAGGGAGCAATATACTGCTTGACTCCTCGGTGAAGGTATGTTCTCGAAATTTCAACAATAGCCCGTACCGAGCTACTGAGTTTATCTACCATCTCCGTAACGCTTTCGCGATTACTAAATGATCCTGTAACGAAGCCCGCTGCTCTCCGTTGCATCTTCTCTATCTCTTCTATCAACCCTATCTGGTACGGATCCCACACCGGTGAGCAACATTCGAGCAGTGGGCGAACAAGTGTATTGTAACCTACTTCCTTTGTTTTCGGACTTCATTTCCTTAGGATTCTTCCAATGAATCTCAGTCTGGCATCTGCTTTACCGACGATTAATTTTATATGGTCATTCCATTTTAAATGGTTCAAATGGCTCTGAGCACTATGGGACTCAACTGCTGTGGTCATCAATCCCCTAGAACTTAGAACTACTTAAACCTAACTAACCTAAGGACATCACACACATCCATCCCCGAGGCAGGATTCGAACCCGCGACCGTAGCACGGTTCCGGACTGCGCGCCTAGAACCGCCAGACCACCGCGGCCGGCTTCCATTTTAAATCACTCCTAATGCCTACTCCCAGATAATTTATGGAATTAACTGCTTCCGGTTGCTGACCTGCTATACTGTAGCTAATGATAAGGGATCTTTCTTTCTATGTATTCGCAGCACATTACACTTGTCTACATTGAGATTCAGTTGCCATTCCATGCACCATGCGTCAACTCGTTGCAGATCCTACTGCATTTCGGTACAATTTTCCATTGTTGCAACCTCTCGATATACTACAGCATCATCCGCAAAAAGCCTCAGTGAACTTCCGATGTTATATATATATATATATATATATATATATATATATATATATATATATATATATATATATATATATATTGTGAATAGCAACGGTCCTATGACACTCCCCTGCGGCACACCTGAAATCACTCTTACTTCAGAAGACTTCTCTCCGTTGAGTATGACATGCTGCGTTCTGTTATTTAGGAACTGTTCAATCCAATCACACAATTGGTCTGATAGTCCATATGCTCTTACTTTGTTAATTAAACGACTGTGGGAAACTGTATCAAATGCATTGCGGAAGTGAAGAAACACGGCATCTACCTGGGAACCCGTGTCTATGGCCCTCTAAGTCTCGTGGACGAATAGCGCGAGCTGGGTTACACACGATCAGCACAGAGTAGGACAACAGTTGAGATAAATGGATAAATACAGGTTCTGTGCGGTTTTCGAGGGAATCGTACACCATTATTCCTCCAAAATAGGGCCATGCTCAAGTAATGATGATGGACGTAGATAGCGATCACACATCAATAATAATATTGAGGTCTGGTGACTGTGGGGGCCAGAAGACATGCGACACCTCAACCTCGTGCTCACAAAACCAGCGCTGGACTATGTGAGCCCCGTCGACTTGGCACATAACATCACCACTGGGGAACAAACGCTGTACCATGGAATGGGCTTGATCACCCAAATGACCACATGATCCTTGGCAGGAATGTTATCTTGTAGAGTACTCATGGGACCCACGCAATACCACGATATGCCTGCCCAAATCGTCACCGAATCCCCGCCATGTTTCACTCTTGGGGCACAAACATGGCCAGAAGTTGGAGTCACTGTGAAACAATACTCACGACCAAATTACTTTCTTCCATGAAACACTTATATCGATCAGAAGTAGTTTTATATTATGTAACGGTGTATCTGCAATTATCTGCAATTATGAAGTGTGTATTCTGTGTTAATTAAACTCCTTGACCTGTGGCAAGAAAATTAGAGATTTGTTATGTTGTTGTTGTGATCTTCAGTCCTGAGACTGGTTTGATGCAGCTCTCCATGCTACTCTATCCTGTGCAGGCTTCTTCATCTCCCAGTACCTACTGCAACCTACATCCTTCTGAATCTGCTTAGTGTATTCATCTCTTGGTCTCCCTCGACGATTTTTACCCTCCACGCTGCCCTCCAATACTAAATTGGTGATCCCTTGATGCCTCAGAACATGTCCTACCAACCGATCCCTTCTTCTGGTCAAGTTGTGCCACAAACTTCTCTTCTCCCCAATCCTATTCAATACTTCCTCATTAGTTATGTGATCTACCCATCTAATCTTCAGCATTCTTCTGTAGCACCACATTTCGAAAGCTTCTATTCTCTTCTTGTCCAAACTATTTATCGTCCATGTTTCACTTCCATACATGACTACACTCCATACAAATACTTTCAGAAATGACTTACTGACACTTAAATCTATTCTCGATGTTAGCAAATTTCTCTTCTTCAGAAACGCTTTCCTTGCCAATGTCAGTCTACATTTTATATCCTCTCTACTTCGACCATCATCAGTTATTTTGCTCCCCAAATAGCAAAACTCCTTTACTACTTTAAGTGCCTCATTTCCTAATCTAATTCCCTCAGCATCACCCGACTTAATTAGACTACATTCCATATCCTTTTTTTGCTTTTGTTGATGTTCATCTTATATCCTCCTTTCAAGACACTGTCCATTCCATTCAACTGCTCTTCCAAGTCCTTTGCTGTCTCTGAAAGAATTACAATGTCATCGGCGATCCTCAAAGTTTTTATTTCTTCTCCATGGATTTTAATACCTATTCCGAATTTTTCTTTTGTTTCCTTTACTGCTTGCTCAATATACAGATTGAATAACATCGGGGAGAGGCTACAACCTTGTCTTACTCCCTTCCCAACAACTGCTTCCCTTTCATGTCCCTCGACTCTTATAACTGCCATCTGGTTTCTGTACAAATTGTAAATACCCTTTCGCTCCCTGTATTTTACCCCTGCCATTCCATTCAACATTGTCAAAAGCCTTCTCTAAGTCTACAAATGCCAGAAATGTAGGTTTGCCTTTCCTTAATCTAGCTTCTAAGATATGTCGTAGGGTCAGTATTGCCTCACGTGTTCCAAAATTTCTGCGGAATCCAAACTGATCTTCCGCAAGGTCGGCTTCTACTAGTTTTTCCATTCGTCTGTAAAGAATTCGCGTTAGTATTTTGCAGCTATGACTTTTTAAACTGATAGTTCGGTAATTTACACATCTGTCAACACCTGCTTTCTTTGGGATTGGAATTATTATAGTCTTCTTGAAGTCTGAGGGTATTTTGCCTGTCTCATATATCTTGCTCACCAGATGGCAGAGTTTTGTCAGGTCTGGCTCTCCCAAGGCCGTCAGTAGTTCTAATGGAATGTTGTCTACACCCGTGGCCTTGTTTCGACTCAGATCTATACGGACAATGAAGATGCGGCCGGAAAAAAGATCCTGCAAGAACAGGGCATGACGACTGAAGAGAACCGTTCAACTTGACAGAAGTGCAACCCTTCCGAAAATTGCTGCAAATTTCAATGCTGGGCCGTCGACAAGTGACAGCATGTGAACCACTCAACGAAACATCGACATCGTCTTTCGGAGTTGAAGGTCCACTCGTGTACCCTTTATGATTGCAGGACACAAAGCATTACGCCATGCCTGGGCCCGTCTGCACCGACAATGGACTGTTGATGACTGGAAACATGTTGCCTAGGCGGATGAGTCTCGTTTCAAATTGTATGCAGCGGATGGATCTGTACGGATATGCGGATATGGAGACCACCTCATGACTGCTTGGACCCTGCATGTCATCAGGGGACTGTTCAAACTGGTGGAGATTCTGTAATGGTGTGGGCGTGTGCGTCACTTGCGTGCTCGCGGGGGCCCTACATGATATTAGGCAGGTGTACCAGTTTCTTTGGCTCTTCAGTGCATAACAATACTGTATAACAGTGCAATAAATTGAAAACAGAGAAGGAAAGACGATTCTGAGGAAGAGAGGCACGAGACCTAAAATTATAAACACTTAAATGAATATAATACGTCATAACTGACGTAGGTGTGGCAGTCAGGTCAGGAAGAAAGAAAACGTTTCAGAGCAGCAGAGGAAGCTAAAAAGCCAAATCTCTGCTTGGAAGACTTTACGTGTTTATGGACTGATTCAAATGCTTCAAAGTGAGTGTAAGCGCCCACACGCACGTTATGAATATATATTCGAGTGCGATACTTCATATTTGTACACTGGATATTTCTCAGATATCTTCAATTGTTTATATGTTACGCCACAGAGGTTCTGAGTACAAGCAATTAATCTTTGGTTGTTAGTAGCATTATCGTTGCAGTAATCTTTCAGAGAGAAATAAGTGAGAATGATGGGTGGTGGTTACGCTGCTGTGCGATCTGGAAATAACTCTGAGAACACAGACATGCAAATTCAGAAGATGTTGCTTTTTGGAAGTACGATTTTGTAATGATTGATTTGAGAAATGTGAAGATTTTCAGGTACTGTAATGTCGTCGCTGCATTGCTTGCTTGCCCGTAATTTATCATGGGTTTGAGAAAGACAAATACTTAGCAATTTTCTCCTTATTGCCAAGATGAGAGTATGCAAAATTATCTGTTCACATAGCTTGCATTCAGTTATAGATTCATAACATCTTTACCATACTCTTAACTAATTTCATGGCAAAGCCATATTTTTAATAAGAAGTAATTTTCGTGAAGATGATTGTAACTGTTAAGGAATGAGGTTAACGATATAGTTTTGAATGCTAGTCTCCTTTTGAATCATTTAATAAGTCGAGTTTCTACTACTGTCTCCTCAAGAAAGTTGTTTTTTATAATTGTGTGTCGCCGCATTGCACTTAGAGGAACACAGCTGCTGGAAGTAATGTATGATGCGTGTATCATACCATGTTAACTCTTGCGTTCCTCTTGGGCAAGACTTTTGATTTTCTTTAGCTGGTATGCTGCTGCACTGCATTTTTACTGTCACAACTTGAGTAGTACAGAGTCTCCGTTGTAATAAGGTAAGTCATCAAAATTTGTTATGCCCAGTTTAATGTCGGTGAGAACACAGTAAAATCATTTACAGTTAAGCTTTGCATTCAGGAGTTGTTTTAAGGTTCAGTTTAGGTAAAGTTTAGTTCAGATCACGTTTACTTTGCCAGACAGGATTCTTACAGTGCAGTGTTTCATTTGAGTGTGTCATATGTCTGTAATGTTACGTAGTCAGTTTACTTACATTAATTTATAGGCCATTTTAATAAAAGCATTTTGGACCGATTTTCTTTCAAAATTCGTTTTGAAATTTTATGTAAAACTTTTATTCAGTTAGTTCTACGTGTTGTTACTGCAAGGTTACGTCACGCATTGTAGCACTCGCTTTGAGGCACAGTTTGTTGCACTGCTCAATATAGAATTTCACAGGATAGCTTATTTAGTTTACAGTTTACGTTTTCTGATTATTTTTGGTAAAAGTCAGCTGCAATACAGTTATACAGTTTCAGCTGGATTTGGCGGCTCTTTTTTTATCAGACAGCGTTTCCGCAATAGCACCATGTACATTGTTCAGGTTCACATTCAACACAGACATGGTAGTTTGAGAGTAGGAAAGCAGTTTCGTTTACAGCAACAACGTGCAAGAACAATAAACAATAAAAGAACGTAACAGTTACATTCTGCTAACCGTCTGCCCAGAATGAAAATTTAGAATTTTCTGTGATTTTTGTTGTTAGATGAAGGTACTGCAACTATAGTGAAGTTACATGAATCACTTTTTTATAGCAATCTGTGCAAGCGCTGCTTTAGTCTAATATTAGTGTAAGAATTTTGTACATATTTCTTTATGTATTATCATTTGTATTTTCATGATTTGTGCTATTTTAGAGAACTTTTTGAGTATTTGTGTGATATTTTCCTGCTGATAAGTAATTATGTAGACTAAGGTCATTATAGTGCAGAAGTTACGAGATTCTATTTGATATATACAAGAGTATTATGAGTTATTCACTACCTGGAACAATTCATTTTGTTGTAGGGCAGTGTGTGATTGAAAGCTTTTTTTGGATGTGTTTCATTTTGTTACGAATCGGCACTATGGATAGCAACACTAGATCGAACCGTCGTGCGAGATAAATGAACGAAGTTCGAAACGAGGATTCAGTCAGCACCAAGTGAAATTAATTTTGTTCAAAGTTTATCACAAATTAGTAACATTATTGAAACTTCCAAAAACATTACAGACATGTAGGTTCTGATTAATCCGTTATCGAATCAAAGTACAGAACAAACAATTGAGAGTGAAAGTTCAGGTTTTGAGGAAGAATCAGTGGGGAATGAGACACCACAACACAGTGATATTTCGCAACAGACTCTGACAACAACGGTAGATTCCGGTATCTTCTTTTGTGCGGACTATACCCGCAACACCTTCTGTTGACAGTAGTGTAGAGTATAGTAATGTCAGTACTGTAGAATTGTTGCTAACAATGAGGAAGGAAAATATTGGATCGCAGGAAGAGATGAAATCACATAGTAAGGAAGAAAGTACTAGGACACAGGAAAAGGTACAAAGGTGACCGAAAGAGACGTAGAAAAGATATAAAAAGTCACAGGACGAAAATAATAGGAACCAGAAAGCATATTACAGGTCATTGAAGGAGATGATTCAGTCACAGAAAGAATATTCTTTAGAAAGGGAAACTGGGAGAGATAACAGCATAGTTGCAAGATTTGCCAGTTCAGATTAGGAAAGAGATGTGACGACTTTCAGCCAATAATGAAAAATACTGATACAAGGCAAGGCGATATTAAGACAGAACAGCATCGACAGAATGGAATATGTTCAGGAAGAGATAAAAGGTTAGATGTGAGGATTTCAAATATAAAATAGAATCAACGTCTGGCCAAAATAACCAGTGAAGTGCCGAATGCTGTGAGCACTCAAGTAAATGAACAAAATGAGATACTACTCGATACCACCATTCACGAGATGGGTGAACAGGCTGGAGCAATGAAGTTACAATCTAACACAGAGCAAGAACAAATAGGTACTATTTCTGAGGAAGTTGACGAACTTATTGTAAAAGTGACCAATTTGTCGACCAACACAGACGGAAATTCAGATGACACTTTATCGGCCCAATGTTCGAAAACAGAATAATACCGAGTTCAGAGATAATTTACAGATGGTTAAATGGAAATCAAGCAACAACAGACACGGGAAGTAAATATGATATGTGATAAGGTCTCACCGACTGAAAGAAAACTTACTCAGTGTGGCGATGTTAGTGATTTTGGTCATTCCCATTCAGACATTTTTGATAAATATGCAAACCTATGGCGTTTAGGTGATCATACTCTGGAATAAAACTAATTTCGCAGCCAAGATAGTGGACAACAACTGTGGTGCAACAGAGACAATTTGAGCCCACTAAATTACGACAATTTCAGTTGTAAGCGTTTCCTGGCGGTTAGAAAATTTAACATGTTTCGAAATTTTCGTAAAAAAAAAGAACTTTAAATATTTGATGGAGTTTTTCATTTTGTATGTTTGTACATAGTTACATTCTTGTATGGAGTATAATTTGATCATGGAATATGCATTTCTGTGACTTTTACTGTTGAATTTTTAACCACGTTTAATGCATTGTAATGAAGAGAATACACTCATATGGTATTTTGTAGTGCGTATTTTGCTATATATCTAAATGTCTTTTTTGTATTTCTAAGGAATTTATGCGTACAAAGAACGTAGCAATGGAAGATGTACAGAAAGAAATAATTGCACACATCTGATGGAAATAACTGATAAAATGTTTTAGGACTTGTATGGGTGATGAAGGGACAAAAGAAGAATACACAGTATTTGTTTACGTATGCTGTAAATCAAAACATGTGGTGCATGTTGAAAATTCGTTTCGAGAAAGCGAAAGTGGTTTACTATGCAGTGTAACGTTTGTAACTGTGAAAATACAATCATGATTGCAAATGTATTTTATTGCAAGAAATCTGCAGAAACAAATGCACCAGGAAGACATTTCATGGCAACTCACAGGAAACTAATGTATAACTTGTTTTGACGAAAGCATAAAAAACGCGTGTGATGATGAATTGTTAAAAATTCGAAACCGATAATGGTACTTTTTAAAAAACGTAACCTAAAATCAACTTATGGCTGGTTGCTGTACACCATCAACAATTTGTTTCATATAACAGCCACGGTCTCCAACCACATCTTTATTTGACAAAATTGCATTATACAAAATCCTTTAATCATTTTTTGCAATATACTAATTACTTTAAATTTTTGCTTTTAAATTTATTATTCTGCCACTGCATAGTTCAACATGTAATATTATATGACCCTATGTGGATACATTTCCTGGTGATAACATTCTTGTCAGGTTATATAACTTTGCCTGTTAGGGACCAATACAGTACTTAATAAGAATGAAATTCAGGGACATAATGAATCTAGATAAGTAATGTTTCATGTGGAAATGAAGCTCCAGAGCTGGAAAGAGAACAGATAGGATGAAGATGAGTTTACATTCTTTTTAATGTGCTTGGGGATTTTAATTTTTTTGATGTTATGGTATAGCATGTATTTCGGTTCTAATGTTGTTTATATAACGCTGGTGGCTTTGAAGAGGTAAGATGAAATGTATAGAGGTTGATAAGTAATGTTGACAGAGGAGAAATGTGATAATGATGTAAAGATATTGTGTTGTAGTGGTCGAAATGTGTATGAATGTTAAGATATAACGAGCATTGGTGATATAAAATTAATATAATAAATTTGTGGTGAGGAAAATGTGATAAGAATTGAAAGAAGTAAAAGTTTATGAAACAATGGATAAGAAAGTACTAATGAGAAGAAATGAGATAAGCATATAGGAAGAAAATAAGGATTCATAAAAGTTCAGTGCACTGTGAGAAAATCGTGGTTATTTAACTTGTGTTTGTTATTTACTGCTGACATTAGCAAAATAATGTTTCAATCATTTCTTCTCGTTTCATTCAAGCAAAAATGCTGAAGGAGAAGCAAGAAAACAGGCCATATCTAAGATTATTTAGTCAGTACATTTTACTTTGGAATAACATTTAAACGTCTGTATCTTTCCCATTTTCTTTTTTAGTATAAGATGATATTTCCAGGTTTCTTCATATGACTGACTAGTCACTAATATATGTCTAAGAGGCTATTTTTTGCAGATAAGTTTCTGAATGCATTCAATAACATTTTCTTTAGTCGGTCCAACCATGTGAAATGTCTTACGTATGTGTACACAAATAATGTTTCTTTTTTATTCTTTCTTACATGAAATACTAATGTGTAATAATTTGACACTGTTATGCATGTCTTCTTTTGCCATTGGTTTTGTACCACCTAAATATTTTTACCTTTACAACTGCTAAGAATATTTGCTCATTTTCATTGTTATCATTACACTGCTTATGCAGCTTTACTTCAGCACTATTTGGATGATTATTATGTTAAACGTTTGAATTTTCACTATACTTTTATGAGAAAACTGGTTATATCTGCTTAGGCATTGCATATATCATCTCTCATGTCACATATTATGTTCCAATCATTTTCTTTCGCATTAATTCGCTTATTCAATTACAGATTGTAATGCATGTTCTGTTATGTTCCATGTTAACTTTGTTGTGACCAAACGAAAGTGTTTTATAATGCAAACCGACAATCAAATGGTGAAAATGTGAACATATTTGCAAATATATTTCCTTCGAAGGAAACTGCGAAAACAAATGCCGTATATGGATGCTTAACGGAAATTACACTCTAACACAAATCTGTAGCGCAGCAATCTTTCTTACACATATGTATCTGTCGTTTATTGTTCATCTGATGCGCCTCATCAGTAAACCAATGTATCATTTGTTTCGACAAAAGCATAAAAGCCATTTGATGATGATTTGTATAAATTCGAAATGAATAACGTTACTTTTTGAATAAAGTAACCGAAAACCAATTTGTGGCTGGTTGCTGCAGATTATATTAGATTAATATTTGTTCCACGGATCATGATTACGACACTTTGTAGTGATATGAAACATGTCAATTTAACAAAAGATTTCTGTACATGCTTTAACTCAAGTTTTTTTGTTGTCAGATTACTAATTTATACCTAAAAAATCGTCTGTTGAGTGGAAGTTGTCATTCAGAAATTCTTTTAATTTGTTTTTGAATGTTGGTTGGCTATGTGTCAGATTTTTTGATGCTATTTGGTCAATGACCAACAATTTTTGTGGCATCACAATTCACCCCTTTCTGTGCCAAAATTAGATATAACCCAAAGTACTGAAGATCAGCCTTTCTCCTAGTGTTGTAGCTATGCACATTGCTATTGCTTTTGAATTGAGGTGGTTATTAATAACAAATTTCATATGAAGCTACTGCAAATATCACTAGTTCTTTAAATAAATGTCTGCAAGACGATCTTGGCTGGGCTCCACCTATTGTTCTGATTACACATTTTTGTACAATGAATAATTTTTCCTTAACTATGAACCACCCCAAAATATGATTCCATATGAAAGCAGTGATTGAACACAGGTATAATAAGCTAATTTATGTATATGTTTATCACCAAAATTTGTAATCATCAGTCTGTTTTTTTATTTAGATCTCTCATCATTGTACACACTCAAAAATTTGGAATATTCTGCCTTAGCTACTGACTTCTGTTCAAACTCTATATTTATTAATGCTGTTGTGCCATTTGCTGTAGAGAACTGTAAATACTGGGTTTTATCAAAATTTAATGAGAGTCAATTTGCAGAGAACCACTTAATAATTTTCTGGAAGACATTATTTACAGTTCCTTCAGCTAACTCTTGACTACTCTACTCGTATCATCAGCAACAATTAGCTCCACATCTTCATTAATATACCTCCCTAGTGGCAAGTCATTATATTAAGAACAATAAGAGACCCAAGAACAAACATTGTGGGACCCCATTCTTCATACATCCCAAGTTTGAGAAATATGCTTCTATATTTTGCTCTACACAGAATTTTTTAGTTTCCAAATTTCTGACATTGTCATAACTTTTAATGTATGGCAACTTCTTCTTTTTCTCTGTTTATATATCTTCTGAACAAACAAGAAGTTCATCTATTTTGTTTTTTAGCCATCTGATATTCTGATACAGTATAATAACATAATTTTTTTACTATAATTTGTTATCTTGTGGCATTTTAACATCTTTAGTACCTGCCTCTCTGAGTTTCTCATTGTGCTTCATTCCTCTCAAAGTTTCATTACTGGACACTGATCTTAGCCGAAAAAGGGGTAATGACATGAGTTTCATGCTCCCCTCTTAATGATTTTCTATCAACCCAGGCAAATTACCCTTCCACTTCCATCAACAATTTATTATATGAATATGGGAGTTCACTTTGATTCTTAGGGTTGAGAAATTGTATAGTGAACAACCAGCTTTTGTAGTCCTTTTACTATAACAGTATTTGTTTAGTTATTTGATTATGGATTTGAAATTCGCATGTTATTTATTGCAGTGTTTTAAAACTAACCTAACCTCATCAACTGCACATTTCCAATACATTATATACTACAACGTTTTAAATTTTTTAGAGCGCCACTCAAGAAATCTGAAATTTAAGAGAGTACAGTCACTTGATATTATTTAAAAGAAACATAGAAAACAGTGTTGTGACGGGAAGTCACCAACAGAGTGTGTCGACGTTGGATGTAAATGTTTTGGTGTGTTGGGCATTGACTGATTTCATGTCGCGGACTGCTCTGTGACGACGATGCGGTCATAGAACGTTATCGGTATCTTCCAGTAGCAGTTACATGTACACTTTATGATGAATAAAATGCGGAATCGACTACTAGATGTCACAAAAGGCGGACCGCCAGTGTAAGAGGAGATGGGGAGTATTGTGTCGCCAGTGCACCGGCACCAATGGCAGTAGAGTGAGTCGGTCAGGAGAGGTTAATGACTTCGAACGTGGACATGTCACCGGAAAGCACGTACGGAGTAAATCCAACAGGGACATTTCAACCCGTCTGAAGCGGCCCAAGTCGACTGTTCGTGATGTACTGTGAAGTGGAAACGCGAAGGAATGTGCACAGCTAAACCAAGACCAGGTGGACCACACGTACTTACGGACAGGGACTGTCGAGCATTGCAGAAGGACGATGTAACAAATCGAATGTAATCAGCAGAAGAGTCGCTCGTGAGTTCCAGAATGCTATAAGCAGTCCAGCCGGCACAGTAGCTGTGCGCAGGCATTCAAAAAGTACAGTGGTCTAGGAGCTCCACACAGCCCAGACAGCTCTGTATTCAGTGCTAGGCTACGACTGAGGCGGTGTAAAGAGAGACACCGTTGGACAGTGAATGACTGGAAACAAGTTCAGATGGTTCAAATGGCTCTGAGCATTATGGAAAACAGCTGAGGTCATCAGTCCCCTAGAAGCACTTAAACCTAACCAACCTAAGGACATCTCACACATCCATGCCCGAGGCAGGATTCGAACCTGCGACAGTAGCGGTCGCGCGGTTCCAGACTGAAGCGCCTAGAACGGCTCGGCCACTCCGGCCGGCTGGAAACAAGTGATGAGGAGTGATGAATCACGCTATACCCTGCAACAATCCCGTGGAAGGGTTTGCGTTTGGCGAACGCCTGAAGGCCATTACATGCCGTCATGTGTAGCGCCGGAGAAGGTGCTGTTACGGTGTAGTTGTGTTTTTCGTGATGAGAGTGTAATCCCCTTATTGTGCTTAAGAAAACTCCATATTCGGAAGGATACCGACGGATTTCATAGCATTGTGTACTGCGAACAATAGAGGAACAGTTCGGAATCGTTGATTGTTTGTATCAACAAAAGCGGGATCCCAGAGGCAATGGTTTGTGGACAATAACATCCCTGAAATAGACTGGCCAATACAGATTTCCGACCTGAACCCAATGGAACGCCAATAGGATCAGTCAGAACGTCGATTTCGGACCAGATCGCAGCGTCCAACATCACTGAGATTTTGGCTATCGAAGAATGGGCTGCCAACCCTCCACAGAATTCAGAAACCTCATTGAAAATATCGCCAGCAAAGTTAAAGCCGTCAGAGTGAATGGTAGACACAACCAATATAACATCCACTTATAGGTGTCCAGATACTTTTGATAAGACTGTGTACTTTGGTCGACCGCTGTTCGAAGTACTCTAATTGAATGAATCATCTGTGTCGTGTTACGACAGTGATAAAATACAGACAGTGCAGCCGTAATTTGCAGTTCATTGCTTTAATATTTTTTTTTGGTAGAATCTTGTTCCTACCCTTTTAAACATGCATAATTTCTGATTTTTCGAAATAGTTTGTGTGATTGTTTCTTACTGTTAAATGGCATTTGTGGCTCTCTGAAGTTACGTATTTTGATTAATTGTGATTCTCAGCAAACTAAGGCAGCCAGCGTAAACATTTTACTATATTTCCTAATATTTAACGGTCAATAAATTAGTGTAAAATGTAGTGCACGCAGTCAGCATGTAAGCATCCAGTTGTGTTCTTGGTGGCGGCGGCGCTCGTGCGGGGTACGAAGAGGAAAATTATTTTATTTTCTCTTTTGGCAGGGATCACGGGTCATAGTCGTATATTTTACTTCGTATTTATTGTAATTTCACACCAGCAAGAACACAGACATTAGTCCGGTCATGTGACGCCTCTGTTATGGTACTATTATCACGTCATCAAATTCAAACATTTTTCCTGTCAACGGAAGACCTTGCAGACTGCACGCGTCTGCCCAAGCCATGGGTGCTCGCGAAGTGCGGTTGCACCCGCGAAAATACACAGTGCCCACTCGAACTCATTGCTAAGGAAGGTTGTAGTATATACCATCTGTTGCTTTCAACAGTTTCAAGCCTAGTCCTAGTCCATTACAGGCACTATATTATTTTAATTACAGAAATGGCTGCGGTAGCGTTCTCGCTTCCCACGCCCGGGTTCCCGGGTTCGATTCCCGGCGGGGTCAGAGATTTTCTCTGCCTCGTGATGACTGGGTGTTGTGTGCTGTCCTTAGGTTAGTTAGGTTTAAGTAGTTCTAAGTTCTAGGGGACTGATGACCATAGATGTTAAGTCCCATAGTGCTCAGAGCCATTTGAACCATTTTTGACAGAAATGGCTACGCTTGCCTCACAAGCCCACTTCTCTCACTCCCTTCTGCCCGGTACCACTAACATCAAGTTGGAGGGCCAGACGCAAATTTAACTCCCCTAGATGCGACTGCAATGTCAATCAATCTCGGTAACGTCTGTCAGTCACGCCGCGAGAAGCTCAGAAACCATGAGAAAGACTTGATTTTTTAGAACAGTTTACCTTTTCCTGACATCAAACAAGAGCTTGTGGTACTGATAAAAAAAGAATTGAATTTCTTGTACATTTCTTACTCCCAGCCGCGGGTCTACGGAATCACCGAACCGGGGCAAAAACTTCATAGTGAAGACACCCTGCCTCGAGCGTTTGAGATAGGACGTCAAAGATTTTAAAAAATCGATTTTTCAGAATTATGTTCACTTTGTAGCGTACATCTTTCGAAAGAGTTTGATACATAAAACATGTATGTTGTTCGAGGAAATGTAACACACGTTATTTGATCTTAATTGTGCCAAAGTGCAGTGCCACGCCTCTTAACACAGCATTCTTCTATTGCCGGCCGAAGTGGCCGAGCGGTTAAAGGCGCTACAGTCTGGAACCGCACGACCGCTACGGTCGCAGGTTCGAATCCTCCCTCGGGCATGGATGTGTGTGATGTCCTTAGGTTGGTTAGGTTTAAGTAGTTCTAAGTTCTAGGGGACTAATGACCACAGCAGTTGAGTCCCGTAGTGCTCAGAGCCATTCTTCTATCGTACGTCAAACGTGTATATTTTGCAATGGAAGCCATGAAACCTATATTCAAGAGAGTGGATATTAAAATGTCCTGTGGTGCCTACCAGTCAGCCGGTTTGACATCTTACCCCCTTTAAAAAAAAGACAGACTCACAGTTAATGCTCGGGGGGGGGGGGGGGGTTATTTGTAACCGGGAGAACAAGAACTCTTCAGAAAATTTGTACTCATTATTGCCTATTAGCTAATAACCTTCTCTTTTGTGTAACATAAGCCGGCCGGAGTGGCCATGCGGTTCTAGGTGCTACAGTCTGGAACCGCGAGACCGCTACGGTCGCAGGTTCGAATCCTGCCTCGGGCGGTTCTAAGTTCTAGGGGACTTATGACCTCAGAAGTTGAGTCCCATAGTGCTCAGAGCCATTTGAACCATTTTTTTGTGACATAAAATTAAATATAGCAAACACAAAACCAGTAAAGACAAGAGACAAGCAAGACAGTACACATTTCTTCAGTCCTTAGGTCACAGCACTTTTTTTCTATCTATTCTTTCTAGAGCTTTACATGGCGTGCTTACCTTTCTGCGAAAGGACCTATTACCTCATCAAAGTTCTTCAAAATCAAAATGTCGTTGTCTAATACTGAAATAGCTGTTAATACGAATAGTACCCAAGACTGGTGTGGTGTCTTGATTTGATTGCGTCTATGTCGTCACTGTCTGCTAGACAGGCCTTTCTAATATTGCAGCAACTGTAAGAGAGCCTATTCCGGTACAAACGGCAGTTTCCATCTTCCTCATTTACATAAATAACATAACAATATGATTTACGAAGTACTAACATCATATGTCTGTTAGGCGTACTACAACCGCTAGACCACCGCGGCCGGCCGTAAAAAGTTACCGTACATCTGACGATTTAAATTTTCCGAGAGAATATACGGCCTCAGTAACATGTCACTCACAATTCCACTCCAGACATTGACACTGAAGCTACGTTGAAATTGAGATACTACCATGGCATTGGGATTTTCGTCTGCCTAGACATGCATGTTACGCATGTTGTTGATGCCATCTCTAGTAAACTTTGCCTCATCGCTAATCATTAAGATGGGATAGAGCTGCCGATTTCCATTTAACCAAATTACAATGAAATGAACACCCTTGGGTGCTTACAGGCGTTGACGTACGGCAAGTGATGAAAATGTGTGCCCCGATCGGGACTCGAACCCGGGATCTCCTGCTTACATGGCAGACGCTCTATACATATGAGCCACCGAGGACACAGAGGGTAGTGCGACTGCAGCGGTTTATCTCTGGCACGCCTCCCGCGAAACCCACATTCTCAACGTATTGTCCCGCACTACATTCGTAGTGCCCCCGTCCATTATACTCATTACTCGCGGCGCGTTGCCGATTCCCGTTAGAGTTCGGGCACTGTTTGTGCATTCGCACAGAAGAAGAAGAAGATGGTCAAGTGGCCGGTGAGCCGAACTCTTACGGGAATCGGCAACGCGCCGCGAGTAATGAGTATAATGGGCGGGGGCACTACGAATGTAGTGCGGGACAATACGTTGAGAATGTGGGTTTCGCGGGAGGCGTGTCAGAGATAAATCCCTGCAGTCGCACTGCCCTCTGTGTCCTCGGTGGCTCAGATGGATAGAGCGTCTGCCATGTAAGCAGGAGATCCCGGGTTCGAGTCCCGGTCGAGGCACACATTTTCATCTGTCCCCCTTGACGTATGTCAACCCCTGTAAGCAGCTAAGGGTGTTCATTTCATCCTAACGAGCTGCATGGTCACCGATTGTATCTGTTCTTTCGGACATGTCCGAAAGAACAGATACCATCTTAGTATATATCCATTTAACCAGTTACAAAAGTGCAAACCGTTGGCACAAATCATGTGGCTCTAAATGGTGAACTTCTTGCACATGAAAAGGATACAGTCCATTTTCATGAAGAATCCTACATACCTTAGATTGTGAAACATTCAATCGGGTAGCTAGGCGTCTCGTACTTGAACTAGGACTGGGCTCTACTAAATTAAGAATGTTTCCCTCTTCTTGAACGTCACGATGTCTTTCGGAGTGAATACGAATACTGGGAAGAGTACCAATTTCTAGCAACGTTCGATATGTTCCACTAAATGTTTTGGCACTCGAAATCCTACGATTAGGATGCCGATGGTGATATTCGGCAACAGCAGCTTTCGCAATACCATCACAAGAGCCCATAATGTACACCATGTCTCCATACCCCTGCGATGAAAACTTGTACGGCATCGCAAAGTGTACTGTACACGGGAGACAATAACAGTAAACGGTGACTGCAGTATCAACAGCGTGGCTGTTATGCAAACGTACCACCCGCTGCACTTGTCCACCTAAGACTGATTGTGTGTCCTGTAAACACAAGCGTAGCGCTCCATGCAGCGTGGCATGTTTCGGAACTCTGCTTGTAGCTCCTTAATTATAGGTTTGATTACATTACAGTATTTACGTTTTTTGTTACAAATAACCTAGGGAATAACCTCCGGCAACTGGAGGAAAACCTCGTAACTCACCCTGTATTGTTTTCACAATTTTAGGCAAATATTTAAAACTGTTCTTTCGAAATTATAGTAGAACAGAATTTTACTTTCACTCTGTGAAAGATCCTTACAACTTTTTGAGCTTTCATCACGTCCAGTCTTTCACTTTGACTGTGTGAAGCAATCAAAGATGGCACAAAGAAATAGTCCGATTGCACTGGAGCGGTGGAGGGGTGGGGGGGGGGGGGGGGGTAGTGTGAATGGAGTAACAGTAGCAAGGAATCCGAAAGAAATAGCACGCCAGTTGCTTTAAAAAACAATCTTCACGCAACTAGTGAGCTATTACTTCACGTCGGCATTCTTCAGAAACAGTCGTTAAAAAGTGATGAACAAAAATCTAAATGACAAGACTGGTCTTTACCGCGAGCGGAGACTGGTCTTTACCGAGGGCGGAGACGTGTGAGAGAGGAAGTACTGACGTAATCGGCGCTCGGCGCTACCGACAGAAACCGCAACGTTTAGCTTCACCGCACAATTTTGACATTACGACTGCTAGTTCGCTGGCGCTTGCAGAAATGAGAAAAACAGGGAAGCCGACATGAAGTGTTGCAGACAAATCCGATATGTGACGAAACTGAACGACAGACCAGTCGTACAACTTTTATCGTGCCTCTTACATGCAATTACCATTGTTAGCAAAGTGATTATCGCGTAGCATGGACGTCCATCGTTTTCCTTTGAATTCTTGCTCTTAGGTGGATAAGCAGGCAGCTAGCTTGTTGACGTACAGAATATCTATACGTAAACCAGTACTTAAATATACAGCTCTAAAGCTGGCAGTATATTTACAATGTGGAACCGATACTTTTTTCGGCCGGTAATTCAATATTTTTTCTGTAGATATATCAATAATTTTTTTCGATATACTGAGTGCATATAATGACATTTTTTTAAATATCGATATATCGAATGCCTTATATTTTTAAAAATATCAGCGATACCGTTCACATATACAATATTGTCCATATATTTTAAGTGCAGTAAAGGCAGAAGGATAAGTGTTGCCCGCATCTCGTGGTCGTGCGGTAGCGTTCTCGCTTCCCACGCCCGGGTTCCCGAGTTCGACTCCCGGCGGGGTCAGGGATTTTCTCTGCCTCGTGATGGCTGGGTGTTGTGTGATGTCCTTAGGTTAGTTGGGTTTAAGTAGTTCTAAGTTCTAGGGGACTTATGACCACAGCAGTTGAGTCCCATAGTGCTCAGAGCCATTTGAACCATTTTTTTTTTTTTTGGATAAGTGTTACCATGACGTCGAACGAAATACAATTACTCTGTAACATGCCGCCGTAGTCCACTGATCCCTTATAACAAAATACTCAGAAAATATCCCTGTCTATGGGGTTTGGTTTTACCCTGTAGAAGCATTGTACACATAACCCAGGCCAGCATCTAGGGTGGGAGGGGAGGGGGGCGGGGGGGGGGGGGCAAGCCGGGGTAAAAAAAAAAAACCTTGTTTCACAAAACGCCTAGCATCCAGCGCGGTTTGGTCTATCAATTATTCGTATGATTTTGAAAAGCATCCCAGTTGGTTTTTGAACATTTTTAACATATTCTAAGTCGATTTCTGAACGAATCATAAGTTGATTTTTGAATGCGCACGTAGTGTACGTGATGTTTGTACCACGGGAATCCCCGTCGCATCAAGAAATACGAACTTTCCAGCAGGCAAAAGGGGATGGGACTAATTGGACTATACGAGCTGAGCCGAAGAAACTCGAATGGGTGAATATCAATCGCTGTTTGTTTATGTGGTTGATCGGGTGTGCGAATGATCAGCGTTGTTATAATTATTAGCGACATATCAAATTCAGACTACTAGATTGGAAATAAACGACTAACAGGAATAACAGGTAAGAAAGATTACATATTATCTTCTCGATGTCTCGAATAAAGCAAAATTTTGACAGAAAATTTTTGCCGGGTCACTACACTACCAGTTATACAGTCTCCAGTTAGCAGCCGCTTTAGGTTCTATCCTCGGAATAGCGCGGCAAATGCGTCGCACAAACACGTAATAACACATAACAGGAGAATAAACGCGGGATAACGGAGCCGGTGATTCCGGCAGGATTAGCGAAATTAACCGGAGAATAAATTTTGACAAAGACAGGAATAGTTCCAGGATTAGTAATGACAGGAGTGTTACAACGAGGAGGACAAGAAACGGGAACATCACACAAATTGTATGGAAGAATATGACGATTCCAAGTTCATATGAAAATTTTCTATACTAAACGTGAAACTATTTCCTAACATAAAACGTTTTGCTTGTGGTAGGCCTATAGGCAATTGATATTGGCACGTCTTGTTATTTATGTAAATGAGATGCATAAAAATGACCATTTCTGCCAAAACAGTCTCGCTTATTTGGCGTGTATTACAATTGGTACAATATTAGGTAAGTCCTATTTTGATTTATCTAGCCTACAGTTACGAAATAGAGGTAATCGAATCTAGAAAGCACACCAGTCATGGGTACGACTCGTATTAACAGCTTGTTGAGTATTAGGTAACTACATTTTGATTTTTCGTGTAACAAAACGTTAGAAGAACTTTGGTGAGGTAATAGGTCCCTTCGCTGAAAAGAAAGAACGGCTTGTGAAGCTGTAGCAAGATAAAGAATTGAAGAAATGTGTACTGTCTTTCCTGTTCTTGTCTTTAGCGGTTTTATGTTTCCTATATTTAATATCACACAAAAGAGAAAGTTATCAGCTAATGGACAATAAAGAGTGTAAATTTTCTGAAGAGTTCTTATACTCCCGATCACAAATAATCCCTAGCAGTAACTTTTTTTAAGGGAGGTAAAATGTCAGACCGGTCGACTGGAAGCACGACAGGCACCACAGAACATTTTAATTTACACTGTCCTGAATATAGGTTTGAATGCTTCCATTTCAAAATACACACGTTTGAATTACTAAAAGTGAAATACAGTGACGTGCGGTAGGAGAATGTTGTGTAAAGAGGCGTGGCACTGTTCTTCAGTACACTTCAGACCGAATAACATGTCTTACATTTCCTAGAACACATATTTTCATATATCAAACTCTTCAGAAAGATGTGCGCTAAAAATGAACAAATTTTTGAAAAATCTTTTTTTTAAATTTTTGACGTTCTATTTCAAAAGCTCGAGGGGGAGGGGAGCCGCTTTGATGTTCCTGCCCCGGTTCGGAAATATCGTAGATCCGGAGTCGGTGCAACCTTCAGAAAGTGAATCATTCGCTTTGGGAGATCTGTTTTTATGGAGAAGTATTGAGAGCTCTGGTACAAAGTGGAAGTTACGAGAGGCGGGATTTGCACCTGTGCAGAGCTAGTGCGCGTCCTGGCAGCAGTTGCAGCACCGCGGCTGCATCGGGTTGCCCGCTGCAGCGCACACATACGCGCACACACACACACACACACACACACTTGGCAGCAGCCGCTAGCCGCTCACGTGACGCCCGGTCACACTTTTGAGCGCTGAAGAGGCGGAAATCCCCCAACGGCTCATCACTGTAGCTGCTCGCGCTGCACGAGAGCTCTGGTTTCATCAGCTACCAGCACACGTAGTGACGGGTAGCGTAGTTCAGAAGCGCGGGGTGCTAGAAAGTAACACTCGCCGGCGGAGCCGCCCCGAGCTCATCCTGCGCTCCGGCGCAGAGCTGATAAAGCAGCACCCCTCCTCACCTCCCCCCCCCCCTTCCGCACTCCCGAAGAAAACTGCTTATCTGCAATTTCTTCTACATAGATGTAGAAAAGTTTGTATTTTGCAAAGCGGCTTCAATAAAAACGAAGCATTACTGAAAAATGTTACTTACACGAGCCGCAGGTGACAATTATTGAACAATATCAAATAAAATGGTCACAACTTCTGAGCGGTTTGCGTTACGACGTTCAAACTCCACGGTTGGCCGCGGGGCGTGATGGCAATTAGTACTCGCATTCGCACGCGTTTAGCGACGAAGCCCACTTTCATTTGGATGGCTCGTCAATAGGCAAAATTGGCGCATTTGGGGAACCGAAAATCCGCATTTCTCGATCGATAAGTCTCTTCACCCTCAACACACTCTGTGGTGTGCAATGTCCAGTACGGAATAATCGGTGCAATATCCCTTGATGGCGCGGTGGCTACCGAACGGTACGTGAAGGTTTTGAAAGATGATTTCACCCCCATTACCCAAAGTGACCTGATTTCCACAAGATGTGGTTCATGCAAGACGAAACTCGACTCCATCGGACCAGGACAGTGTTTAATGTACTGGAGGAGCACTTTGGGGACAGAATTCTGGCTCTGGGGTACCCAGAGGCCACTGGTATGAGCCTCGATTGGCCGCCATATTCTCCGGATCTGAACACATGTGACTTTTTTTGTGGGTCTATGTTAAAGACACGGTGTACAGCAATAACTTCAGAGCCGTTGGTGAGCTGAAAGCAGCCATTCAGGAGGTCATCGACAGTATCCATATTCCGATACTTCAGCTGGTCGCGCAGAATTTCGCTATCCGTCTGCGCCACATCACCGCCAATTATGACAGGCATATCGAACATGTCATACTCTAAATTCGAGTACTCTTCGTGACCTTTACATGCTGATTAAAATGTGTGCACGCTGTAGCTTATAATTAATTTTCTTTTTTTTATATATAGTTCGATAATTGTCACCCTGTACATTGCAAATTGTGCAAACTTTAAAAAAAAATTGAAAGTGTTATCGTTTGTGCCAGTTCTATATTGATTTTATCATGATGTATAAAAAGGAGCTGGTTTTTACTTGGTTCTATTAATTATTAACAATGTATGAAGCATCAATAGGAATTAAAAGAAATAGCACTATAATTAAGTGTTGAGAGTTGTGTTCTTACTATAATTTTACTTACCATTTACTTGCTTTGAGAGCAGCACACTCATTGAAAATATCATTGAAACAAAATTAGCTGCTATGTATTATTCCGTCAACAAGATAGCTGAATTTGACAGTGTGCTTCACATATACTCAAGTCTTAGCAGTTGTTTATCGTCTTTAATGTGCGTTGAAATTGTCATAAATATTCTCAAGGTTATTTCGATGTTCGGATAAGCATCTACTAACTCACACTTCGGAGAAAAAAATTCAAAACATTTAAATGGGAGTCTGCCTGTGGTTTCTACTGGAATTTGACAGCTGTCATTTCGGTTGTATTGGTGTCTCCGTTACATTTGGCACCAAACTCTGATGCATATTTTTCAGAATAAGATACAGAGCTCTATTTGAACGCTTAACTGGCTCAGTGGCCGAGCAGTTCTAGGCGCTTCCGTCCGGAACCGCGCTGCTGCTACAGTCGCAGGTTCGAATCCCGCCTGGGGCATGGATGTGTGTGATGTCCTTGGGTTAGTAGTTCTAAGTCTAGGGGACTGATGACCTCACATGTTAAGTCCCATAGTCCTTAGAGCCATTTGAACCATTTTTGAGCTTAACTGACAGGAAATTAAAGGGACATAAAATGATGCTTTATGTGTGACAGTTGGTTCCCATTTTACTTACTACTCAGTCTAATATTTTGAAGCAGTCTTGCTTGAACAGTTTCACTTCAGTCTTCAGTTGGCAGAAATCGCCAAAAATAGGAAGCTGTCGGTTAAACTGCGTATTACTTGCTTCAAGACCCGGGCCAACCTTTCACATCCAAACAATACTATTGCGAAGTAGCCGCGAAAGCCCCATTGTTGATACGAGCTAACTGTACAGGCAGCATCTGTATGGACCGAACGCACTGTTGGCACATACACCAAGCGATCCATGTTCGGTAGTAATCATTTCTTTATGCACTACTTGGACGAAATGACAGAGGTGGAAGGCAGGAACACGTGGGGCAGGAGAACTAGCGTGCTTGTCCCGGTTAATTCTTTAACTGGGTTGTTTTGCGTCCCCTCGGTACGGCCCCTGCTGAACCAGGCGTCGCAGTTGAAATTTGAATGATTGTCGAGTACAGGTGTGAGTGCAGTGCCGCGACGCAAACGGAGCGGCAGTGTGTGCCCTCTTGTCGAGTAGCTCTCCTCAGTGTGGCTGAATGCAGCCCTTGGACACTGCCGCACAGTTTGGGCCTCCACAGCCGCCATGCCTTAGTCTTTGAAAGGTTTCTCACGGAGGAACGTACAAATGGGAGTATCGCGGATCGGTACGAGAGCAAGTAGTGCACCTCGGTGACTTGTAAGGCAATGTCGTGTCCCTATCAGCAACGAGAAAGAAAAAGTGCCACTGATACGACTCTCATCATTTTTTGGCATTAATTACGTTGAATAGTATGTCCTGCCAGCGCGCAGGCACTTCATACCAATTTTCAGTTAACCTGGACCCCAGATTAGCGGTAGTTTTTTCATATCTTCCGGGTACCAGAACCACGCAGTGCGTTGTCTTCTTGTGTGTATGTAAAACGTACATACACACATCAAAAAAGGTTTCCGTCACCTCTGTTCCGAGAGTTCTGGAACCTGTATAGAAAACTGTAATAGAGATCATCATAAACATCATTTCCGCACTTCTTATTCCTCATGAAAACCACACATTGCATGTTCTACCGCCATACAGCGAGACTTTCAGAGGTGTTGTCTTGCATTGATGCATGCCTGTATTCGTGGAGGCATACTATCCACAAGTTCATCAAGACACTGTCAGTCCAGATTGTCCCACTCCTCAACGGCGATTCGGCGTAGATCCCACAGAGTTGTTGGTGGGTCACGTCGTCCCTACGTAGCCTTTTCAATCTATCCCAGGCATGTTCTGTAGGGTTCATGTCTGGAGAACATGCTGGCCACTCTAGTCGAGCGAAGTCGTTATCCTGAAGGAAGTCATTCACAAGATGTGCCCCATGTGGGCGTGAATTGTAGTTCATAAAGATGAACGCCTCGCTAATATGCTGCCGATATGGTTGCACTATCGATCGCAGGCTGGCATTCACGTATCGTACAGCCGATACGGCGCCTTCCATGACCACCGGCGGCGTACGTCGGCCCCACATAATGCCACCCCAAAACACCAGAGAACCTCCAACATGCTGCTCTCGCTGGACAGTGTGTGTAAGGCGTTCAGCCTGGCCGGTTTGCCTCCAATCACGTCTCCGACGATTGTCTGGTTGAAGGCATATGCGACACTCATCGGTGAAGAGAACGTGATGCCAATCCTGAGCGGTCCATTCGGCATGTTGTTGGGCCCATCTGTACCGCGCTGCATGGTGTCGTGGTTGCAAAGATGGACCTCGCCATGGACGTCGGGAGTGAAGTTGCTCATCATGCAGCCTATTGTGTACAGTTTGAGTCGTAACACGACGTCCTGTGGCTGCACGAAAAGCATTATTCAACACGGTGGCGTTGCTGCCAGGGTTCCTCCGAGCCGTAATCCGTAAGTAGCGGCCATCCACTGCAGTAGTAGCCCTTGGGCGGCCTGAGCGAGGCATGTCATCGACAGTTCCTGTCTCTCTGTATCTCCTCCATGTCCGAACAACATCGCTTTAGTTCACTCTGATACACCTGGACACTTCCCTTGTTGAGAGCCCTTCCTGGCACAAACTAACAATGCGAACGCAATCGAACCGCGGTATTGACCGTCTAGGCATAAGACGTCAAACAGAACACAATGTGAACAGCTAGGTCACTAGAGCACTCCCATTTCCGTACCCTCCGCGTACAAACGTGCAAGTCTGTGCGGGATTTATTTGTATTAACATATTAATTACTAGATTTACGTAATCAGATTTCTGGGCTGGTACGTCGACTTTTAATTGGTGGACTGTCAAACGATCAGTTTATTTAACGTTTATTTCGTATTAAGTCGAAGAAGAATTAAAGAGAAGTATTTTTTAATTTGTTGTCATTCAATAGACTAACCACAGTCCCTGTTCTGTATGAGTACCCTGCCTCCTCCGTTTCCCCTCGTCCCCACGACGTTGCATCCCAGCCTGTCTGCGACTTGACAGACCGCAACTGTAAATTTTCGAAGTGTTCCTTACTGTTCTACTAAACTGTCTCACTGGTCTTTTAAATACTCTTCTCATTTATTATCCACAAATATGCGAATATAAAATGCTGATTATTCTATTCATTATACATCTGACACGTACACTACTTCTTTTCGTGGTGATAAAGAGAAAGGAGACACATAGAGGCTCAGATCCTCTACACTTTAAATATTAATATTTTAAATTAATAATTAAATATTAAAATATTAGTATTTCATTATATATATATATATATATATATAAAATTAGTAATTAAATATTAATATTTTATGACTACGGTACTGCTACTAGATAACGAAATTCTTGGCTCATTCTTCAAGATACATTCCACCGCTTGTTATCTCTTATTTTGCCTTTGGATTGTACACACATACGAATAGTAAATACTACACGAAACCTACGTTGTGACGGTTAGGCCAGGATATAATCTGGCTTTTCCCGAAAGACAAATTGGTAAATTAGGAACTAAACGTAGTGTCACTCTATCAGTCAGTAAAAGAGATAATACTTCGTACAACCGCCGAACCAACATAAGTGATACTGCAGTGGACAGCATCGTTTGACACGCATAGGAATCTCTACAGTTAATTCGGCCTAAATAGATTCTACAGTCTCCTGTTAATATTTTATGCACAAAACACGTATCTAATTAAAGGACAGATATTTTTATTGTCCAATGTCATGTCTGCTTCTCTTAACTCGAAAAATAGTTAACACTACGTCTCAATACTCTGTCGTTAAATGTTTACTCAAGTTGGAAATACTATGAGACTTCACGTCAACCTCTATGAGTAACGTCGCAGTCCTATTCAGTCTGCTGCCGTCCAACATGGATGTAGCCGATTAAAATCTTGATGGTATAGGAACTTTGACCACCAGAATTTATCTGGCAAGGGGACACATGGATTCGCCAGTCTCTTAAAGTAAATACGGTCTTATGAAATGAAGATCAAAGGACACTGTTTATAATCTGTGTGTCAAATGCGGATGATTGGCATAGCAGGGATATGCCAGTACCAGACTTCACCATCTCCCTTTGCTATCAAGAACATAAACACAACTCTGTTTTCTGTATCCAGGGCAAAGTCGCTCTGAAATGGGTAATTTGGAATTAAGGGCGCTCGAAGGGCGTACAATTAGGATATAGCTTCCCGCCCGTGTCTTTCCGCATTCCTTCTCCGAAAAAAAGGAATGCTGCTGCTCCATTTCCTCTTCTTCCGAGCACGCAAAAAGTCGCATCTACTTCACACTAAAGCGCAACACTTTACGGCGCTAGCCCTTAGGTCCAAGGACGAGGTAGTAATGGTCGGTGTGTACTCGCACCCGTCACGGGCAGGTATGGTAGAAAGGTAGGTTAAGGCGTAGAACTTAACACACGATGTGCCAAAATGTGCATTAAACGATATAATTTCCAGTTAGATCACAGCAGAACTCTTCGGGTACTCTCAGTCAACCGTACCACACGATACACGCTCTCAGTTCGCGAGGGTGAGTGATTTACGAGCAGGCTTGACACGAACGGCTGTCGAGGTGTACGACTTTCGTCACCCTGCAGAGTACGGAATGCCGGACACCTTCCGGCCATAGGGCCGGTGTGACACCCCACAGCGGACGCTGGCCTTTACCTGTGGTGACGGTCATGGCCGCGGTGAGCGCCGCCGCGCTGAGGCGCTGCGGGGTCCGGCTGGGTCTCGCGGTGACTGCCGGCCGCCGCGACGCCTCGCGCTCCGCCAGCCTCGGGCTAAAAGCGTCGCGTCTCGGGCGGCGCGCGCCGCGGCGTGGCGGCGGCCCGCGCATGCGCGCCGTCGCGACGCCCGACGCCGCCCGCGTGACTCACGGCGCGGCGCCAGCTCCTCTCGCGCGCCGCTCGTGGTTCGCGGTCGCTGCTCCACGCTCCGCGGTCCCTGGCACCGGCCTAGGATCAAGGAAAACCTGCCCGCCACGACAGGACCGTCAGTGCCACTCGCTCGTGTCGACACCCCGAGCGTTGCTCGCCTCAGACTGCGTCCCTCCTGAAATCGAAAGTAACTCAAATCGCTCCAGAGAGAAAACGACACTGGATCTGATAGGATGAAAACACAGATTCTACATAGTCTATACTGAGGTGATAAAAGTCATAGGAACTACATCTACATATACATTTAAGTTTCACAAGCTCCTACATCGTCGCGAGAAAACACGGTGACCCGTATATGTAATAAGTTTCCTTTAATTTACGTCTATGGTCACAATCTTTTTGTTTAACAGATTACCATTTTCGGTCTTTAATGACCATCATGTTGTAAGGTGTCAGGCAAATGCAACACCTTCCATGAAAACCCTGACATGATAGCAAATCCGACAGTATGTCACATAGCTCCGAATAAATCGTGACATTAAATTAACGAAACTAATACGATCAACGAGTGAGCAAATCGAATACCACAGACTAACACAAGAACGCCTAAATGCATGTCATACCTTCCCACCGTGAAACAGACGCAGTTCCGAGGGAAGAAACGAGAACAGATGCCGAGACCAGAACCGTGTTAAGCTAGAAGGTCCTACGATAAGGGACAGACCCCCCCCATCGCCAGCCGACCGCCAAAACCACCCCCCAGCCCATGTTAAAAGATAAAGCCCTCCAGAAGAATAGTATAGATCTTACGATAACACTAAAAGAACCACACAAGCTGCAAGTTTTAGCGTGAGACTTTTTCGCGTCTCTGTTACGTAGCAAACATTAAAAACATTGCCCCACCACGAGAAGTATAATGTTTCTCATTGGATAGACAGAAGTTTTGTAGGCGGGGCTTAAGGTTAACATTGAGACCCTCATCGGTCAGTTGAAAACACAGCCAGATAGCTTTTCTGAAACCAACTTCAGTAAATCGTAGTAAGGAGAAGTTAGGAAGAGTTGCTTCCGAGACGAGCTGTGTGAAGCTGTGCCGCCCACCGCCCCCTGATGCTGCCTAAACACCGTCAAGGTAATGAACACACGCGATGCCGCATAACAGCGCATAAAGCTTCACTTAGAACTGCAGAAGTCTCATCTGTTACATCCCCTTTTTACGTAATACTAGTGTCGATCGTTAATTAAAGCTAATACACATTTGCTACTTGAAGTTAAAATCTGAAACGCGATGATTTTTCTGTTATATAATTATTGAGAAGCCACATCAGCCACTGTAATTTACGACAAGTTAAATAAGTCATCATCATCATTTAAGACTGATTATGCCTTTCAGCGTTCAGTCTGGAGCATAGCCCCCCTTATACAGTTCCTCCATGATCCCCTATTCAGTGCTAACATTGGTGCCTCTTCTGATGTTAAACCTATTACTTCAAAATCATTCTTAACCGAATCCAGGTACCTTCTCCTCGGTCTGCCCCGACTCCTCCTACCCTCTACTGCTGAATCCATGAGTCTCTTGGGTAACCTTGCTTCTCCCATGCGTGTAACATGACCCCACCATCTAAGCCTGTTCGCCCTGACTGCTACATCTATAGAGTTCATACCCAGTTTTTCTCTGATTTCCTCATTGTGGACACCCTCCTGCCATTGTTCCCATCTACTAGTACCTGCAATCATCCTAGCTACTTTCATATCCGTAACCTCAACCTTGTTGATAAGGTAATCTGAATCCACCCAGCTTTCGCTCCCATACAACAAAGTTGGTCGAAAGATTGAACGGTGCACAAATAACTTAGTCTTGGTACTGACTTCCTTCTTGCAGAAGAGAATAGATCGTAGCTGAGCGCTCACTGCATTAGCTTTGCTACACCTTGCTTCCAGTTCTTTCACTATGTTGCCATCCTGTGAGAATATGCATCCTAAGTACTTGAAACCGTCCACCTGTTCTAACTTTGTTCCTCCTATTTGGCACTCAATCCGTTTATATTTCTTTCCCACTGACATTACTTTCGTTTTGGAGATGCTAATCTTCATACCATAGTCCTTTCATTTCTGATCTAGCTCTGAAATATTACTTTGCAAACTTTCAATCGAATCTACCATCACAACCAAGTCATCCACATATGCAAGACTGCTTATTTTGTGTTCACATATCTTAATCTCACCCAGCCAGTCTACTGTTTTCAACATATGATCCATACATAATATGAACAACGGTGGAGACAGGTTGCAGCCTTGTCTTACCCCTGAAACTACTCTGAACCATGAACTCAATTTACTGTCAACTCTAACTGCTGCCTGACTATCCATGTAAAGACCTTTAATTGCTTGCAAAAGTTTGCCTCCTATTCCATAATCTTGTAGAACAGACAATAACTTCCTCCTAGGAACCTGGTCATATGCCTTTTCTAGATCTATAAAGCATAGATACAATTCCCTGTTCCACTCATAACACTTCTCCATTATTTGCCGCAAGCTAAAGATCTGGTCCTGACAACCTCTAAGAGGCCTAAACCCACACTGATTTTCATCCAATTGGTCCTCAACTAATACTCGCACTTTCCTTTCAACAATACCTGAGAAGATTTTACCCACAACGCTGATTAAAAAGATACCTCTGTAGTTGTTACAATTTTTTCTGTTTCCATGTTTAAAGATTGGTGTGATTACTGCTTTTGTCCAGTCTGATGGAACCTGTCCCAACTCCCAGGCCATTTCAATTATCCTGTGTAGCCATTTAAGACCTGACATTCCACTGTATTTGATGAGTTCCGACTTAATTTCATCCACCCCAGCCGCTTTATTGCACTGCAATCTATTGACCATTTTTTCCACTTCCTCAAATGTGATCCTATTTCCATCATCATTCCTATCCCATTCTACCTCGAAATCTGAAACATTACTGATCGCATTTTCACCTACATTGAGCAACTCTTCAAAATATTCCCTCCATCTGCCCAAGGCATCCTCAGGATTCACCAGCAGTTTTCTTGACCTGTCCAAAATACCTGTCATTTCCTTCTTACCTCCCTTTCGAAGACTGTTAATTACACTCCAGAATGGTTTTCCAACAGCTTGATCCATAGTCTCCAACCTGTTTCCAAAGTCTTCCCACGATTTCTTCTTGGATGCTGCAATTATCTGTTTGGCTTTGTTCTGGTATGTAGCCATTTTTGACACGCCTTCTTTTTCCTTTTACAGGCTGCCTTGACTGTATCATTCCACCAAGCTGTTTGCTTCATCCTACTTTTACACACTACTGTTCCAAGACATTCTTTAGCCACTTCTAGTACTGTGTCCCTGTACCTTGTCCATTCCTTTTCCAAAGACTGTAATTGACTACATTCAACTAACTGGTACCTTTCTGAGATCGCTGTTATGTACTTGTGCCTGATTTCCTTATCCTGAAGTTTCTCCACTCTTATCCCCCTACATATGGACCTGACCTCCAGCACTTTCGGCCTCACAATCCCAATTTCACTGCAGATTAAATAATGATCAGTGTCATCAAAGAATCCCCTGAATACACGTGTGTCCCTCACAGCCTTCCTGAATTCCTGATCTGTTATTATATAGTCAATGACAGATCTGGTTCCCCTGCCTTCCCAAGTATACCGGTGAATTTTCTTATGTTTAAAAAAGGAGTTTGTGATTACTAAGCCCATACTGGCACAGAAATCCAGGAGTTGTTTCCCGTTCCTGTTGGCCTCCATATCCTCTCCAAATTAACCCGTAACCTTTTCATACCCTTCTGTTCGATTTCCAATCCTGGCGTTAAAATCACCCATGAGCAGAACACTGTCCTTGTCCTTTACTCTAACAACTACACCACTGAGTGCCTCATAAAAACTATCCATCTTATCTTGATCTGTCCCTTCACAATGCAAATATACTGACACAATCCTAATTTTCTTGCTAGACACCGTCAAATCTTTCCACATCAGTCGTTCGTTCACATACCTTATTGCAACTACGCTGGGTTCCATTTCTTTCCTGATGTAAAGCCCTACACCCCAGTGTGCTATTCCTGCTTTGACTCCTGACAGGTAGACCTTGTATTCTCCCACTTCCTCTTCTTTCTCACCCCTTACCCGATTGTCACTAACAGCAAAAACGTCCAGCCCCATCTTACTTGCAGCCTCTGCCAGCTCTACCTTCTTCCCAGAGTAGCCCCCATGGATATTAATAGCTCCCCATCTCATTACCATTTGTTTGTCAAGTCGTATCTTAGGAGTCCCTGGTTTGTCAGTTAGAGGTGGGACTCCGTCACCTCCAAAGGTCCGAGGCATTTTGCTCTGATTGTTGCCAGCATCATATTTAAAGTACCAGGGAAACAGGTTGCTAGCCTTACTTGCCCCGAGTCCCATTGGGTTTTACCCCTAACGGCTGAGGGACTAACCGGTGGATTTGGTAGTCTTTGCCGTATGAGCACAAAGGTGACCACGACTCAGAATATGTCCGAGATGCCCAGCCTTATTCCAAAGTAACTGGTATCCCGACTGTCGGGACCACTTACTTGGCCACTCATACGTTGCCCGTGGTTCATGAACTAGGACATGACTACAGGAACCCACACCATGAACCAAGTTAAATAAGTAATTAAAGATAATTGAGGGTCACTGTAGACCATTGTGATAGTTTTCTCTTTCATGAAACTTAACTTAAACCTAGATTATAGATGTGATACGGCATAGGTCATCCTTCGATCCATTGTACAACTTGGAAACTGATTCATGGAATATTCGTTCACATTTTTGTTGAACGCAGTTGGTTTTTACCATCCTGTATTAAAACATTTCCTTTTATCAATAATGCAATTTATAAACAATGTTTTGTGAGTAGAATAAAATTTCCAATGGTTAACTTAACTGCTTTTTCGACGTTATTTTACCAGCTAACTAAAAATAGGAAAGACTTGAACCCCTTCCACTAAGTTTAGTTAGTATTAAGATTCTTTTACAGGGAGTGCAGTGGAGCTGACGCTGAAATCATTAAGTATTACATTATATCATCGCTAGTCTCACTGAGCTCTTCTGAACTCTACATATCATGTGTGGTCTGGCGTCTCCTTACCAGCAACAGGTCCCAGGTTCAAACTACTCAATTCCCTAAAAAACACGCTCAGGGCGTCGTTGCGCGAAAGTGTTAGGGAGACACGACTTAGAACAAACAGACACCACGCAGAATGTTAGAATGTCCGCCTCCGGTAGCTGAGTGGTCAGCGCGACAGAATGTCAATCCTAAGGGCCCGAGTTCGATTCCCGGCTGGGTCGGAGATTTTCTCCGCTCAGGGACTGGGGTGTTGTTTTGTCCTACTCATCATCATTTCATCCCCATCGACGCGCAAGTCGCCGAAGTGGCGTCAAATCGAAAGACTTGCACCCGGCGAACGGTTCTACCCGACCTGAGGCCCTAGTCACACGACATGACCATCATCAGATCTGCAGCAAAATGGGGAAAATACAAATACACTCGCAAACTGTATACAGCTTAAGAACAATACATAGACTATAATGAAAAGTAGTACTGACAAAATTTACATTTGTGCGATTTAAATATGAAGAGGCATACCTGTTTCACAAAAACAAAGTCCTAATGTACTGCAGCCATAGTGGCATCGTCAAATGTTAAATGCGGAATCAGCACCAGCATCGTCAAATACATATAAGTAACATCACATGCACGAGTCATGTTGTCAGTAGTACTACTGTTTAAAACAAGCTGCCGTACAGTAGCCACAAGATGTTTGTGTTGTAAGTTCACCAGATGTCGCTAATGTCGGCGTACACTAGTTCTCGATAATTAATTGAAAGCTAACGCTAGAGCGCCATAATTTCGCACAGGCGGGAAGTGGTTGGAGGAACGTGACCGGCAGAGGGCCCCACGAACCCTGCGGTACTCCGTTGCAAAAACAGAATGATAAAACTCCGTAACAGTGGATGATCCACATAATCTGATTAATGCAGTCTATGAAATGAATAAAGAAGGAACAAGAACATACTAGAGTCATGCGTAAAACATATGAAAACATTTAAGTGCCTGGCAGAGGGTTCATCGAACCACCTTCACAATTCTCTATTACTCCAATCTCGAATAGTGCGCGGAAAGAATGAACACCTATATCTTTCCGTAAGAGCTCTCATTTCCCTTATTTTACCATGGTGTTCGTTCCTTCCTATGTAGCTCGGTGTCAACAAAATACTTTCGCATTCGGAGGAGAAGGTTGGTGATAGGAATTTCGTGAGAAGATTCCGTCACAACGGAAAACGACTTTCTTTTAACGATTTCCAGCCCAAATCCTGTATCATTTCTGTGACACTCTCTCCCATATATCGCGATAATACAAATCCTGCTGCCTTTCTTTGAACTTTTTCGATTTACTCCGTCAGTCCTATCTGGTAAGGATCCCACACCGCACAGCAGTATTCTAAAAGAGGACGGACAAGCGTAGTGTAGGCAGTCTCCTTAGTAGGTCTGTTAAATTTTCTAAGTATCCTGCCAATAAAACGCAGTCTTTGTTTAGCCTTCCCCACAACATCTCCTATGTTCAAATGGTTCAAATGGCTCTGAGCGCTATGGGACTTAACATCTATGGTCATCAGTCCCATAGAACTTAGAACTACTTAAACCTAACTAACCTAAGGACATCACACAACACCCAGTCATCACGAGGCAGAGAAAATCCCTGACCCCGCCGGGAATCGAACCCGGGAACCCGGACGCGGGAAGCGAGAACGCTACCGCACGACCGCGAGCTGTGGACCATCTCCTATGTGTTCCTTCCAATTTAAGTAAACAAGGTGAAGTCAGCCATGAGACAGAGACGTCGTGGATCTCAGAGAGGTGTGATTCTCCAGCAAGACAACGCTCGTCCTCATATTGCTCCACTAACCCGTGAAACCATCGACAAAATGGGCTGGGAAGTAATGGCTCATCCCCCTTACAGTCCGGATTTAGCGACTAGTGATTTCCATTTGTTTGGTGCACTGAATGAGGCATTACGTGGTAAGAGGTTCCGGAACAACGAGGACAGGTAAAAGTTTGTGGGAAATTGGTTCAAACATCAAGATAAAGAGTTCTTTGTGGCCGGAATAAAAAAGTCTGAAGACCGTTGGAACAAGTGCATAAATGATCAAGGGCATGAAGATGAAAAGCAGAAAAAGTATTGTTTTGTAAAAATAAACGCTTTTTTGTCCAGACCAATTTGTCTCTTTAGTTACTGAATGACCCTCGTAGATTTACGCCTGCTGCAGGGCCACAGTCAAGAAGTTTGAACGTTTAGAGAACCAGTTCGTAATCTCAGTTCGTTCTCTGCCTGTATGCTGTGCATTTGTGTTTAGTGTGTTAGCATTTACATAGCAGCTTGCGCTTTTTACCTCAGAAGCCCCACAGTCCGGTAATTTTCTGTTTTTCGAGAGTCTGTACTTTTTCAACTGCCCTTCACTGCTTTGTTTGTATTTTTGCGACCTTACTCAGTTTTTTACACAGTACTATCTGGATAGGGACTGCGCGTGTTGTGAGTGGAGTCAAGGATAATTGGCCGGTGCCTGTAAACAGCTGGAAGCTGTACTGATCACAGTCTACAGGTTTCAGGCCGCTGGTCCGAGTTGAAGCGACATCGGGGCGGCAGTGGCGAGCTCTGCGACAGCTTTGTTGCTCTTGGAATCCCCCAGTAACGCCAATGCTACTGTCTTCCGATATGTAACATCCGACCGGTCTGTCTCCTCTTGGGACCGAGTGATGGACAGTCGTGGGTTTCTGTGTCCTTGGGCAGAAGCTGAAAGTGGGAGCAGGGCACACGGCTGACTCCTTACGCCTTAGCAATAGTAACGAGATGCTACCCAGTGTTGGAAACCCTCCTGAGCCAGCGCTGGACATCTCTCATCTTAGACCAGTGGACGAATTCCTGTCAAGTTTAGACAAGTGCAGAGGGCGTGCTACGCGTTGGGAATTCCTACGTAAAGAGGAAATGGAAGGAAGATTGGGTTAAAATCCTGTGAACATAGAGGTCTTTGGAGACAGAGCACAACATGGGATTGTGTCAAGGATGGGGAATAAAATCGATCAAGCGCTTTCAAAGTAACCATCCTAGCACTAAAGCAGGTAACGGAGCCCCTCGGGGCAGCAACATGCAGGACGGAAAGAATGCCACTGTGCACTCAGTATTTTTGCTGGGGGTCCCATCCGATACTTGGAGGAGATTCTCCTGGCGGTCGCCGAGTGCACTGGATGCAATCAGCAACAAACAGTGGCACAGTCGACGCGAATGATGCCTGCCACTTGAGTTCTGGGGCCATTCTCGGTTCATTTTGCCAGACGGCTCTTTCAGTGAAGGTAACTGGCATCGCATATAGGGTGCAGGCTAAGCTGCTTGTTTGGCAGCCTCAGGGTCGATCGCGGTTCTCTTGTTTGGAGCAGAGTTTAAGGTCTAAACCAGACACTCAGACGATTCGGCGGTGAATTTCTCGACCTCCGCTGCCGGGTAGAGAGTTGTAGGGTTCCCTTAGTAGGCCACACCTGCACTACATGCTGGAAGCGATTACGGGGGTAGCGGAGTACGGTTGGCAAACACATGGAGTTTTTTATGTAATAGAAACCTCTCCTTGGTATAAGAGACAGATTGGCTGCCAAACGTGAAGTTACTTCATCCACAATGATTTCAGAGAATGCTTGACCTCACAGATTGGATACAGAAAAGATTGATATCAGTAAATTTCTGGGGAATCAAAAGAAAGGTCCCAGAATTAGTAGGGGAGATAGGGACATGTTGCAACAAAAATCAGTTATTAATTTTTATTCTTCTTTTTGTTATAAACTAAATTTGAAAATGGTAGTGAGAGACTACATACTTTTACTCATAGGAGTCACAAATAAAATTTCCGATTAGACCATTAGAATCGCTACAATAAAGTTTAGAGAAAAGGTTGACACGTGTTCAATTTACTCCAGCAACGGGGCACGTTGCAGCATAACAAAGTTTAACTGAAAAGAGCTTACTCAGTTTGAAATATCTCACATAATTATCTTAATTGCGTCCACAGTCTGCACACACGTAGAATAGATCTTTATTCACATATGACCAATGAGACCACAATTTGCACTTAGTACACTGCATCCATTCCTCTCCCTTTCTGTAAACATCATCACAGGTCAAACAATTCTTTTCTTCTTTTTCTTCGGAAGGGGGTGAAACTGCAGTTTTATTTTGCTGCTAGTTGTTGCTTCCTTCTCTCCTTTTTTTCCTCTTTCCATTCTTCGGTGCCATCTTGTGATCTCTCCCCTCCATTTCTTTTTCTAGAGCCTGTTTTTCGGTTGTGTGTGTTAAGATAGCATACTTCCTCTTCTTTCTTCCACGGCTGCTCTCTTTCCTTGGTCCAGCTTAAGGGAAAGGACGAGTGCGTTCAGGGGAAAAATGTTTCTCTGCTGAAGTACCTGGAACAGAAGTGACAACATTCGCCACATTCTCGGAGTTAGCCAGAGGATCTGAAAGTTTCTCTTCTGGAACTGGCCCATCGTTCACAAAAGACGCAGAAAAGTCACTTTTTTGGAATTTGCCTGTGCCTGTTGCTGAGAATCCTAAAGTGATGTTTGCTGTGTGAAAGTGGTGAGAAGTCTTTGTTCATAATGGAAGGCATTTCCTGGATTTGTTTTCAACCAGGAATCAGTTCCCCTGGAGCACAACTTCTTGAAAGGACCGTAAACGCTTACATCAAGGGGCCGTAATTCGTGAGATCAGTAAGTAGGAAAAGATAGATGCACTACACCACTGTTCTTACATTTATTAAGGGGTTCTATACTGAAGTGGGACGAATGGTTGTCCAACAGTAGTAGGACAGGAGTTTCTTTTATTGATCTGTTTTTCGTAATAAAATTGTCGAGAAATGTTACAAAATATTGCTCCATCATCCATCCAGAACCTGTGACATCAGCAGTGCATCCACTGGGCCCGTCACGGATAAAATAATCTTTAAAATTTTTTCTTGGGAAATTAATCATGGGTGGAATGAATGTCCCTTGTGCACATATAGCAGCTTCTACTGTTACTAATTTTCCCCATTCAGCAGAGCTCACAATTCCAACTTGTTTGACACGTTTGTGCGCAACTGTCCTTTTTAGCTTCAACACTGTAGTTACACCGATTTCCTCCATATTCCAAATTCTGGAAGGGGGAAGAGGGTGCTGAGAGTAAACATCTCCTAACTTCTGGAAAAACTCCCCAACATTTTTTCTATTACATGCTGTCATTCTTCCCAGACTTGTGCTTTCAGGTGTCTGAGGGAAAGGTCATTGTTTCTCTCCAAAAATCCTTAAAGCCAATCGGCCCCAGCTATTTCATTTTGTTCCCAAGATGATGGCATTTTCAAGTTAAAGTATTTTATCCAAAGATACCCCAGTTTTCGTAATTCCTATTTGGTCAACCCGAACATAATTTCGCTGGATCTCAGAATATAATCCCTCAACATTTTTTCCTGAGTGTCTGAAAACACTTTCATGTGTTCAGGCTACCCACAAGTAACGTTTCCATCTGCTTCTTTTTTCTTTTTGATTTATCAAGAGAGGGTACAGTAGCAAATATTACATTCTTTCGCAGTTTTTCTAATAGAAAACATCTCGCGCCGACTCTGGCCATCACAGTGAGGATACCACGCAGTTGAAAGTGCCTCCACATGATGGCAGCACCTGATACGATACTTCACGAAAAATGCAGATGTTGCAATTTACCCCTGTTGCAACATGCGCCTCTCTCCCCTATCCTCATTGAGCCTTATAATGCTCAGATAGTATAAGAAACGGAAACTCGGTAAAAACGAGAAGTGAATTCGTTAAAACGAGAAGTGAACAGCGATTAAGTTCAGATTGGAACATTTACCGTAAGTACAGATTAGCTGTCAATGACGGCGGCGTATTTATCACAGTAAAGAATTTTAATCACAGTTTCTGAATGTGAATTAATCTGGGTAAGTTAAGCATCAAAAGTTGGTCAGAAATGGTAATCGGATCCATTAATAGACCGCCAGAGTCTGGAGCTGTTGTGGTGGAGCGCTTCAGAGGGAACTTGCAGAATATCGTTAGTAATTTTAGAGATCATGCCGTTCTAACATGGGGTGACTTCAGTGTACCATTTGTAGACTGGAAGAGTAGTACCAACAAAACTGATGCCAAAGACAGTGATTCGTGTGACTTTTTCTGAATGTTTTGTCCGAAAATTACTTCGAGCAGGTAATTAGAGAACCAGCCGATGTAGATAACGTCTTAAACCTCCTAGAATTAATCAGATATGAACTTATCGAATCAGTTAACGCAGAGGAAGATATCAGTGGTCATGAGGCTGTGGTAGGAACGGTAGGAACTATGGTCACGGGTTTAACAATGAATGTTAAGAAAGGTTGGAAAACATTTTTGCTTAGCAAGAGTGACAGGATACAAATTGCATTGTATCTGAGTAGTCAACATAAAAAATTCAGTGCTGAGGACGAAGAATATTGAAAAGCATCTTTCAATATGCCTGAGACAAATATTTTCCAAACAAGGTCTTAATGGATCGGAAAGACCCACTGTGGTTCAACAGCCGTGTTAGAAAACTGCTACGTAAACAAAGAGAGCTTCATCACAGATTCAAGAGAAACCTGAAACCTAGCTGAGAAACTAAAGCTGAACGAATCGAAAATGAGCTGAAGGAGAGCAATGAGGGAAATGTTCAATGACTTTGAAGTAAAATTTTGTCAAGCGATCCGCGCAAAAACCCTAAGAAGTTTTGGACTCACGTGAAATCAGTAACCTATTCTAAATCGTCTATCCATTCACTCAATGACTATACTTGCAGTGAAACTGAATATTAACAGAGAGAAGGGCGAAATACTGAATTCGGTCTTCGGAAGTTATTTCACAACAAAGGTGGTAACACACCATCCTTTCAATCATTGCACTAACTTCGAAACGGCTGATACTGAGAAAAGCAACTACAATCATTTATTTGTGGAAAGGCATCATATCAGATGCAAGAAGAGATACATAGCGACTGGAAATAAGCGCAAAACTATGACGTTTCGGAAAGCGAAAAATCTCCTTAATAAAAATGAACATGTATTGTGCAAACAGAGGTCATGCGAAACTCAGCTCGCCCTGTTCCCCTATGAGATCCACAGTGCAGTAGACAACGGCGCACAGGTTGATGCCGTATTCCTTAACTTCATGGAGGCACTTTAGTGAAAAAAAAATACGAGCTTACTGAGTATCGAACCACATTTGCGATTGGATTCAAGAGTTCCTTACAGAGAATTAAACACGTCTCTCTTAATGGAACAAAACGTACAGATGGAAAGTCAGTTTCCGTAAACACGGATTACTCCAAGGAAATGTGATAGGTCCGTTACTGTTTACAGTGTGTTCAAATGACCTAGAAGAAAGCGTCGGAAAGCTACTTAACACTATTTGGAGATGATAGGTTGTCTATAAGAATGTAGTAACGCCGGAAGGCAGTAAAATCGATTTGCAGAACGAACTGCAGAGGGTTGATGAATGATGCAGGCTCTGGTAGTTGACTCTGAACGTAAATAAATGAAACATTACGCATACATAGGAAAAGGAGTCCACTACAGTGCTGGTGACAAATTGCTGAAATAACCTGGTGTAACTATCCAGAACGATCTTCAGTGGAATGGCTGCATAAAACGAATAGTAAAAAAAGCCGATTGCCAAACTAAGATTCACAGCAAAAATCTGAAGGAAATGTATCTCATCCATGAAGGAATTGGCACTTGTTCGACCGATTCCTGAGTAACGTTAATCTATCCAGGGCCGGCTGCTGGTGGCCGAGCGGTTCTAGGCGCTTCAGTCTGGAACCGCGTGACCGCTACGGTCGCAGGTTCGAATCCTGCCTCGGGCATGGATGTGTGTGATGTCCTTAGGTTAGTTCGATTTAAGTAGTTCTAAGTTCTAGTGGACTGATGACCTCAGATGTTAAGTCCCATAGTGCTCAGAGCAATCGATCCGGGATCCTTATCAGGCAGGACTGATAAAGAACTAGAGAAGACCCGGCGAAGAGCGGCACGTTTCGTTATGGGACCATTTATTCGGCACAGAATCGTTACAGAGATGCTTAACGAACTTCGGTGGCAGACGTTACAAGAGAGGCGTAGCGCATCACGGAGAGGTTTACTGATGAAATTTGGAAATGGTTCAAATTGCTCTGAGCACTATGGGACTTAACCCTAAGGACATCACACACATCCATGCCCGAGGCAGGATTCGAACCTGTGAACGCAGCAGCAACGCGGTTCCGGACTGAAGCGCGTAGAACGGCTCGGTCACCGCGGCCGGCTGGAATTTCGAGAGAGCACTTTCTGGGAAGGGTCGGGCAACATATTACTTCCTCCCTCATACATCTCACGCAATGACCACGACGGGGAATATTCGAGAAATTACAGCTAAAATAGATGCTTACTGACAATCTTTTTCCCACACGCCATTCGCGAGTGGAACAGGGAAGGGGTACCAGTTAGTGGTACCAAAAGTACGATGTAGAAGTAGATGTTCGCGTGTAATTCAACAATTTTTTATTGAACATAATGAGAGTTACACACACGAAATAATAGTGTTTTATCTGTTGTTGTTGTTGTTGTGGTCTTCAGTCCTGAGACTGGTTTGATGCAGCTCTCCATGCTACTCTATCCTGTGCAAGCTTTTTCATCTCCCAGTACCTACTGCAACCTACATCCTTCTGAATCTGCTTAGTGTATTCATCTCTTGGTCTCCCTCTACGATTTTTACCCTCCACGCTGCCCTCCAATACTAAATTGGTGATCCCTTGATGCCTCAGAACATGTCCTACCAACCGATCCCTTCTTCTGCTCAAGTTGTGCCACAAACTTCTCTTCTCCCCAATCCTATTCAATACTTCCTCATTAGTTATGTGATCTACCCATCTAATCTTCAGCATTCTTCTGTAGCACCACATTTCGAAAGCTTCTATTCTCTTCCTGTCCAAACTATTTATCGTCCATGTTTCACTTCCATACATGGCTACACTCCATACGAATACTTTCAGAAATGACTTCCTGACACTTAAATCAATACTGGATGTTAACAAATTTCTCTTCTTCAGAAACTCTTTCCTTGCCATTGCCAGCCTACATTTTAAATCCTCTCTACTTCGACCATCATCAGTTATTTTGCTCCCCAAATAGCAAAACTCCTTTACTACTTTAAGTGCCTCATTTCCTAATCTAATTCCCTCAGCATCACCCGACTTAATTAGAGTACATTCCATTATCCTTGTTTTGCTTTTGTTGATGTTCATCTTATATCCTCCTTTCAAGACACTGTCCATTCCATTCAACTGCTCTTCAGTGTCCTTTGCTGTCTCTGACAGAATTACAATGTCATCGGCGAACCTCAAAGTTTTTATTTCTTCTCTATGAATTTTAATACCTACTCCGAATTTTTATTTTGTTTCCTTTACTGCTTGCTCAACATACAGATTGAACAACATCGGGGAGAGGCTACAACCCTGTCTTACTCCCTTCCCAACCACTGCTTCCCTTTCATGTCCCTCGACTCTTATAACTGCCATCTGTTTTCTGTACAAATTGTAAATAGCCTTTCGCTCCCTGTATTTTACCCCTGCCACCTTTAGAATTTGAAAGAGAGTATTCCAGTCAACATTGTCAAAAGCTTTCTCTAAGTCTACAAATGCTAGAAACGTAGGTTTGCCTTTCCTTAATCTTTCTTCTAAGATAAGTCGTAAGGTCAGTATTGCCTCACGTGTTCCAGTGTTTCTACGGAATCCAAACTGATCTTCCCCGAGGTTGGCTTCTACTAGTTTTTCCATTCGTCTGTAAAGAATTCGTGTTAGTATTTTGCAGCTGTGACTTATTAAACTGATAGTTCGGTAATTTTCACATCTGTCAACACCTGCTTTCTTTGGGATTGGAATTATTATATTCTTCTTTAAGTCTGAGGGTATTTCGCCTGTTTCATACATCTTGCTCACCAGATGGTAGAGTTTTGTCAGGACTGGCTCTCCCAAGGCTGTCAGTAGTTCTAATGGAATGTTGTCTACTCCGGGGGCCTTGTTTCGACTCAGGTCTTTCAGTGCTCTGTCAAACTCTTCACGCAGTATCCTATCTCCCATTTCATCTTCATCTACATCCTCTTCCATTTCCATAATATTGTCCTCAAGTACATCGCCCTTGTATAGACCCTCTACATACTCCTTCCACCTTTCTGCTTTCCCTTCTTTGCTTAGAACTGGTTTTCCATCAAAGCTCTTGATATTCATGCAAGTGGTTCTCCTTTCTCCAAAGGTCTCTTTAATTTTCCTGTAGGCAGTATCTATCTTACCCCTAGTGAGATAAGCCTCTACATCCTTACATTTGTCCTCTAGCCATCCCTGCTTAGCCATTTTGCACTTCCTGTCGATCTCATTTTTGAGACGTTTGTATTCCTTTTTGGCTGCTTCATTTACTGCATTTTTAAATTTTCTCCTTTCATCAACTAAATTCTATATTTCTTCTGTTACCCAAGGGGTTCTACTAGCCCTCGTCTTTTTACCTACTTGATCCTCTGCTGCCTTCACTACTTCATCCCTCAAAGGTACCCATTCTTCTTCTACTGTATTTCTTTCCCCCATTCCTGTCGGTTGTTCCCTTATGCTCTCCCTGAAACTCTGTACAACCTCTGGTTCTTTCAGTGTATCCAGGTCCCATCTCCTTAAATTCCCACCTTTTTGCAGTTTCCTCAGTTTTAATCTACAGTTCATAACCAATAGATTGTGGCCAGAGTTCACATCTGCCCCTGGAAATGTCTTACAATTTAAAACCTGGTTCCTAAATCTCTGTCTTACCGTTATATAATCTATCTGATACCTTTTAGTATCTCCATGGTTCTTCCATGTATACAACCGTCTTTCATGATTCTTAAACCAAGTGTTAGCTATGATTATGTTATGCTCTGAGCAATATTCTACCAGGCGGCTTCCTCTTTCATTTCTTATTCCCAATCCATATTCACCCACTACGTTTGCTTCTCTCCCTTTTCCTACAGCCGAATTCCAGTCATTCATGACTATTAAATTTTCGTCTCCATTCACTATCTGAATAATTTCTTTTATCTCATCATACATTTCTTCAATTTCTTCGTAATCTGCAGAGCTAGTAGGCATATAAACTTGTACTACTGTAGTAGGCGTGGGCTTCGTGTCTATCTTGGCCACAATAATGCGTTCACTATGCTGTTTGTAGTCGCTTACCCGCACTCCTATTTTTTTATTCATTATTAAACCGACTCCTGCATTACCCCTATTTGATTTTGTATTTATAACCCTGTATTCACCTGACCAAAAGTCTTGTTCCTCCTGCCACCGAACTTCACTAATTCCCACTATATCTAACCTATCCATTTCCCTTTTTAAATTTTCTAACCTAGCTGCCCGATTAAGGGATCTGACATTCCACGCTCCGATCCGTAGAACGCCAGTTTTCTTTCTGCTGATAACAACGTCCTCCTGAGTAGTCCCCCCCCCCCCCCCCGGAAATCCGAATGGGGGACTATTTTACCTCCGGAATATTTTACCCAAGAGGACGCCATCATCATTTAATCATACAGTAAAGCTGCACGCCCTCGGGAAAAATTACGGCTGTAGTTTCCCCTTGCTTTCAGCCGTTCGCAGTACCAGAACAGCTAGGCTATTTTGGTTAGTGTTACAAGGTCAGATCAGTCAATCATCCAGACTGTTGCCCCTGCAACTACTGAAAAGGCTGCTGCCCCTCTTCAGGAACCACACGTTTGTCTGGCCTCTCAACAGACACCCCTCCGTTGTGGTTGCACCTACTGTACGGCCATCTGTATCGTTGAGGCACGCAAGCCTCCCCACCAACGCCAAGGTCCGTGGTTCAGGGGGGGTCGTATATACTATAAACTGTAATTCCTAAAAAAAAAATTTTTTTTGTTTTTTCTTATTTTTTTAATTTTTTTTCGTATGTACTATAAACTGTAATTCCTAAAAAATACCTTAGGACACTCATGTGTCAGCATTTTAGAAGCCTCAACAAAGAAGCAGCTGGATAAAACAGAAAAAAATGGCTTACCTCAGAGAAATGTATTAGTTCCATCTTTGTTTGACACCTTTACAAGTGAGTAGTCACTTCCAGGAGGAATTCAAGTTTCACCTATGCTGGTTGCCGTGCTCTCGCAGCACAAGTCAAGAAATTTGATACACCTGAGGGACCACTGGCAGCCGGAGACGTACCGCCACTACATCGTGCCCGTTCGGGTGGAACATTACAGCAGCGATCAGCCTTGCAGTATGAGGCACGCGCCAGACAACTGGCGTCAGATCGCTCGAGTGCATGTGGTTCCTATGCAACGTGATAGAGGTCACTAGCTGAGGGGCACTGTTGGGGCTGTAGTCAAAATACTGTTAAGTTTATTTCCGGGACTGTTTAATTTTCTCGTTGTTTTTTAATTACTACTATTATTGCGTTTAGTTATGAGAATGAAAGAAGGTGTGAACGTGAAGTTCTATTTTATGTAAAGTTTTTATACTATACAGTGAGCTAATTGGTTACGTGAGCAGTGTTCGAGAACGACATGTGTGTTAGTCACTCGTACCGGGGAATTTGTTATACACTATTTCAGGCGTTGATGGTACTGCGGAAATAACATTCTGATTTCGCTAAGGTTGTTTTTTTAAGAGAGAATTTTATATTTTTGGGTTCTCAGAATTTATTTATGGCAATTTACTGTTGTTCAAAAATGTTCAAATGTGTGTGAATTCCTAAGGTACCGTACTGGTTAGATCAGAAGTTAATATTAAATACTCGTATTTTTTTTGCAATTTTGCTGTAGTTCTATCCACACTGAATTTTTGTGGATGTTCTCCCATGCATCGACATAGACACTGAGATTTTTGTGGTTCGTTGTAGCACGACTCCACAACAAAAAAGTCATTCCACTCCATTCTCAAACTCGCTGCACTGGTACAGCCAATAATAATAATAACAATATGATACTAATATCATTACTAGCATTATTCGCTGGTGGTGTGTCACCACACTACTGTAATAACCATCACAAAGTACAAATTGCGGCTATCGGCACTGTTCCGTATTTTAGCGTTATACATGCACTCGGCCCATTCTTGCCTAAGTGTAATTTTATACGTTTGATTCCTCATTTCATGAGATGATTATTTACCCAAAGTTCCTTTGCCTAAGATGCCTTTAAATACAGGCAAAAAGCGTCGCAGATGAAGAACTATAAAATCATCTTTATTGCAACCACGACTAAATTCTCTGTGTAGCGATTCCACAAACGTATATCTTACTAGTATAGTTCAAGGCAACGCCAGAACTTTCATGTTTGTCCACTATTTCTGAGACATCGCGATCGCAAAAATCCAACCTGGACGTACAGGCGACGAACAAACTCGACAGTCAAAATAAACAACGTTGCGCCAATGTGTGGTCGACGTATCGACATTGGCCGCAACACCCTCTGATGGAACCGAGCGAGGTGGCGCAGTGGTTAGCACACTGGACTCGCATTCGGGAGGACGACGGTTCAATCCCGTCTCCAGCCATCCTGATTTAGGTTTTCCGTGATTTCCCTAAATCGTTTCAGGCAAATGCCAGGATGGTTCCTTTGAAAGACCACGGCCGATTTCCTTCCCAATCCTTCCCTAATCCGAGCTTCCGCTCCGTCTCTAATGACCTCGTTGTCGACGGGACGTTAAATACTAACCACCACCACCACCTCCTAGACTTAAACACTACTTAAACTGCAGGCCGGAGTGGCCGTGCGGTTCTAGGCGCGCAGTCCGGAACCGCGCGGCCGCTACGGTCGCAGGTTCGAATCCTGCCTCGGGCATGGATCTGTGTGATGTCCTTAGGTTAGTTAGGTTTAATTAGTTCTAAGTTCTAGGCGACTGGTGACCTCAGAAGTTAAGCCGCATAGTGCTCAGAGCCTGTTGAACCATTTGAACTTAAACTAACTTATACTAAGAACAAAACACACACCCATGCTCGAGGGAGGACTCGAACTTCCGGCGGGACGGGTTTACTGTTGTGATTCAGTGACAAATTTTCTTTTGTTCTGCATATATGTGCGGAACTGAGAAGGTTGGACGCTGCTTTCCGATAGTCTGTGACGTTTCCCTGCCAATCAGAAAGTAGGATATTGGCGCGTTTTTTGGGAAACTAGAAGCTTCTTTTGTGTAGAGAGATGAGTAGAGTCGCGGCTTGGATCTCGTAGTCATAAGACCTACACTACTGGCCATTAAAATTCCTACACCACGAAGATGACGAGCTACAGAAGCGAAATTTAACCGACAGGAAGAAGATGCTGTGACATGTAAATGATTAGCTTTTCAGAGCATTCACACAAGGTTGGCGCCGGTGGCGACACCTACAACGTGCTGACATGACGAAAGCTTCCAACCGATTTCTCATACACAAACACCAGTTAACTGACGTTGCCTGGTGAAAGGTTGTTGTGATGCCTCGCGTAAGGGGGAGAAATGCGTACAATCACGTTTCCGACTTTCATAAAGGTCGGACTGTAGCCTATCGCGATTGCGGTTTATCGTGTCGTGACTTTGCTGCTCGCGTTGGTCGAGATCCAATGACTGTTAGCAGAATATAGAATCGGTGGGTTCAGGAGGGTGATACGGAACACCTTGCTGGATCCCAACGGGCTCGTATCACTAGCAGTCGAGATGACAGGCATCTTATCCGCACGGTTGTAACGGATCGTGCAGCCACGTCTCGATCCCTGAGTCAACAGATGGGAACGTCTGCAAGACAATAACCATCTGCACGAACAGTTCGACGACGTTTGCAGCAGCATGGACTATCAGCTAGGAGACCATGACTGCGGTTACCCTTGACGCTGCATCACAGACAGGAGCGCCTGCGATGGTGTACTCAACAATGAACCTGGGTGCACGAATGGCAAAACGTCATTTTTTCGGATGAACCCAGGTTCTGTTTACAGCATCATGTTGGTAGCATCCGTGTTTGGCGCCATCGCGGTGAACGCACATTGGAAGGGTATATTCGTCATCGCCATACTGGCGTATCATCCGGCGTGATTGTATGGGGTGCCATTGATTACACGTCTCGGTCACCTCTTGTTCGCATTGACGGCACTTTGAACAGTGGACGTTACATTTCAGATGTGTTACGACCCGTGGCTCTACCCTTCAATCGATCCCTGTGAAACCCTACATTTCAGCAGGATAACGCACGACCGCATGTGGTAGGTCCTGTACGGGCCTTTCTGGTTACAGAAAATGTTCGACTGCTGCCCTGGCCAGCACATTCTCCAGATCTCTCACCAACTGAAAACGTCTGGTCAATGGTGGCCGAGCAACTGGGTCCTCACTACTGTTGATGAACTGTGGTATCGTGTTGAAGCTGCATGGGCAGCTGTACCTGTACACGCCATCCAAGGTCTGTTTGACTCAATGCCCAGGCGTATCAAAGCCGTTATTACGGCCAGAGGTGGTTGTTCTGGGTACTGATTTCCCAGGATCTATGCACCCAAATTGCGTGAAAATGTAATCACATGTCAGTTCTAGTATAATATATTTGTCCAATGATTACCCGCTTATAATCTGTTTTTCTTCTTGGTGTAGCAATTTTAATGACCAGTAGTGTATTAATAAGTACCCCGCTGAAAATTATTAATGTTGTTACATTTCGGTACCAAAATGTTTGAGAAGTGCCGTGAAGTGTGGAAGGGAGTTAGAGTTAATGTACGTGGTGAAATTCAGAACTTTTAGTGGCGCTTTAAATAACTAAATTCTGCGTAGCGTGTTGTTCACTCACGAACGTCAACTCGTTGTTACGTGAGACTGATTATAGCAACATTTGAGCGAGCAGTTCTATAAGAAACAATCCATTTGTAAACTTTCTCTGCAGGATAATTCGTAACTACCATAAACTGTCTATGATTATGAATGATGTGTGTGTGAAATTTTTAGACTTCGTACAGCTTAGAGTAAGGCTTGGTAGTAATGGTGTACGCAAGCTTATCGTAATTCAATGAAATACGAGTAAATACTTTCAGTTAACTATTCCTTACACCGACATAACTTGAGGTTGCGATGTTTACACCCATTTTCTCTATAGCTTTCTCCGGCTGAGAACTGTATGTCAGTAGCTTCAAGGAGGCGTGCGTGTAAGAAGAAATTCACAGCCAGATGAGCGGATCATGCCGTCTGTTCTTTGGCATTTTGTCACATCAAGTGGTGTCTTGTTTCTTCCTTACTTACTGGCGTAACGAAGTTGCTGGGTTGCCTCCTTGAATGGCAGCAGCAACGCTTATCGATACTAGTACTGTCGTACTATCTTGGGTGTGACCGCTAGAATTTCCGGGTGGTGGTGATGCGTGGTGGTCAGTCGGTTGGGACGGAGCAGTGAGGAAGTCTCCGCAGCTCGCGGCCAGCTGGGACGGCTGGCAGTGTGCACGCGCTGTCGGATCGTGAGGCGCTAGCTGCGAGAGTGACAAAGTTCGTTGCCCACCGAACCTGGACACTGAAGTTGAGTGATCTGTCAACCTGTTATGAAACCTCAACTACAGTGACATCTCTTCGTTCATTTGCGGGCTGTTGCTCTGTGGGCCATTCGGCCTAGCAGCAACGTATGATGTGTTCGGGTTGGCGAAATCTTGCAGCCATCTTCCTATATTCTGATTAATTATTATACTGACTGTTACTTGCCAGTGAAGTACACCAGCGATATTTTCTGCACAGTGGCCGTTAAAGCCCCAGTTACCTGCCCTGGTCGTTAGCATAGTTTTCCGGCAGTGTGTTTTTCCTCGTCGTGTTGATGCTGTCCGGCACAGCGTGTAGTTCGACAGCCTTTTACGTGTTTGGTTCATATTTGCTTAGAGTGGTTATTGTTCCCTTGGCTGTTTTTAGACGCCAATTCCTGAAGACGTAGTGTTGTTCGTATCCTCGTCTCGGCCGATATTTTCCATCGTTGTGCCGTTGGACGGATGGAAGGGCATTGGTTAAATTGTTGGTCGGTCCTTGGGTTGTCCTAGTTTGGGTTGCCATCCGATTACTTAGCTTCAGCTCTTGGCTGCCTGTCTCACCTCACCTTACGTTTGAGCTACCTTCTCAGGCCGACCCTTGGACCACTTCTGAGCACCACTTGTTCTGTTTGTTTTAGGTTGTGATTTTCATTTTAGTTTGAATTATTGTGCGAGGCCTTCGACCATGTATCATTTCAGTTCCTTTTAAATTTTACATAAAGACCTTCAGCCGTGTTAACTTAAAATTTTGCAGATTGATTTTATTTTTAAAAGATATTTTTCCTTAAAATTTGTTCTATCTGTGAAGTTGTTTATATTCCAGGCCCTAACCTGTTAGTTGACTGGGACACTCAGATGTTTAGGACGGGGGGGTAGGGACAGAGCATCGAGTGACATTATACTGAGTGCACTATCCGAAAATTACCTCGAGCAATTAAACAGAGAACCGACTCGTGGAGATAACATCTTGGACCTACTGATAAGAAACAGACCCGAACTTTTCGACTCTGTAAGTGTAGAACAGGGAATCAGTGATCATAAGGCCGTTGCAGCATCCCTGGATATGAAAGTTAATAGGAATATAAAAAAAAAGGGAGGAAGGTTTATCTGTTTAGCATGAGTAATAGAAGGCAGATTTCAGACTACCTAACAGATCAAAACGAAAATTTCTGTTCCGACACTGACAATGTTGAGTGTTTATGGAAAAATTTCAAGGCAATCGTAAAATGCGTTTCAGACAGGTACGTGCCGAGTAAAACTGTGAGCGACGGGAAAAACCCACCGTGGTTCAACAACAAAGTTAGGAAACTACTGCGAAAGCAAAGAGAGATTCACTCCAAGTTTAAACGCAGCCAAAACCTCTCAGACAAACAGAAGCTAAACGATGTCAAAGTTAGCGTACGGGGGGCTATGCGTGAAGCGTTCAGTGAATTCGAAAGTAAAATTCTATGTACCGACTTGACAGAAAATCCTCGGAAGTTCTGGTCTTACGTTAAATCAGTAAGTGGCTCGAAACAGCATATCCAAACACTCCGGGATGATGATGGCATTGAAAACAGAGGATGACACGCGTAAAGCTGAAATACTAAACACCTTTTTCCAAAGCTGTTTCACAGAGGAAGACCGCACGGCAGTTCCTTCTCTAAATCCTCGCACAAACGAAAAAATGGCTGACATCGAAATAAGTGTCCAAGGAATAGAAAAGCAACTGGAATCACTCAACAGAGGAAAGTCCACTGGACCTGACGGGATACCAATTCGATTCTACACAGAGTACGCGAAAGAACTTGCCCCCCTTCTAACAGCCGTGTACCGCAAGTCTCTAGAGGAACGGAGGGTTCCAAATGATTGGAAAAGAGCACAGATACTCCCAGTCTTCAAGAAGGGTCGTCGAGCAGATGCGCAAAACTATAGACCTGTATCTCTGACGTCGATCTGTTGTAGAATTTTAGAACATGTTTTTTGCTCGCGTATCATGTCGTTTTTGGAAACCCAGAATCTACTCTGTAGGAATCAAGATGGATACCGGAAACAGCGATCGTGTGAGACCCAACTCGCTTTATTTGTTCATGAGACCCAGAAAATATTAGATACAGGCTCCCAGGTAGATGCTATTTTCCTGTACTTCCGGAAGGCATTCGATACAGTTCCGCACTGTCGCCTGATAAACAAAGTAAGAGCCTACGGAATATCAGACCAGCTGTGTGGCTGTATTGAAGAGTTTTTAGCAAACAGAACACAGCATTTTGTTATCAATGGAGAGACGTCTACAGACGTTAAGGTAACCTCCGGCGTGCCACAGGGGAGTGTTATGGGACCATTGCTTTTCACAATATATATAAATGACTTAGTAGATAGTGTCGGAAGTTCCATGCGGCTTTTCGCGGATGATGCTGTAGTATACAGAGAAGTTGCAGCATTAGAAAATTGTAGCGAAATGCAGGAAGATCTGTAGCGGATAGGCACTTAGTGCAGGGAGTGGCAACTGACCCTTAACATAGATAAATGTAATGTATTGCGAATACATAGAATGAAGGATCCTTTATTGTAGGATTACATGATAGCGGAACAAACACTGGTAGCAGTTACTTCTGTAAAATATCTGGGAGTATGCGTGCGGAACGATTTTAAGTAGAATAATCATATAAAATTAATTGTTGGTAAGGCGGGTACCAGGTTGAGATTGATTGGGAGAGTCCTTAGGAAATGTAGTCCATCAACAAAGGACGTGGCTTACAAAACACTCGTTCGACCTATACTTGAGTATTGCTCATCAGTGTGGGATCCATACCAGATCGGGTTGACGGAAGAGATAGAGAAGATTCAAAGAAGAGCGACGCGTTTCGTCACAGGGTTATTTGGTAACCGTGATAGCGTTACGGAGATGTTTAGCAAACTCAAGTGGCAGACTCTGCAAGAGAGGCGCTCTGCATCGCGGTGTAGCTTGCTCGCCAGGTTTCGAGAGGGTGCGTTTCTGGATGAGGTATTGAATATATTGCTTCCCCCTACTTATACCTCCCGAGGAGATCACGAATGTAAAATTAGAGAGATTCGAGCGCGCACGGAGGCTTTCAGACAGTCGTTCTTCCCGCGAACCATACGCGACTGGAACAGAAAAGGGAGGTAATGACAGTGGCACGTAAAGTGCCCTCCGCCACACACCGTTGGGTGGCTTGCGAAGTATAAATGTAGATGTAGATGTAGTTGTTCGATGTGTTATGTGTGGCCTTCAGATGAGGATTTACGTGAACCCCTTTTAATAAGGTCTTCAGCCTTGTGTATTCTTTAGAGGAAAATTTTTTTTGTGACAGTGAAGGAGTTTGTTTTAAATTGTTTGTCTGACTTGTTGTGCAGGCCTTCAGCCCTTGTTTCAAATTTCTTTGTGGCCTTCAGCTGTGCAATAAGTTAATATTTCCTTAATTAGGCTTTCGGTCATTCTGTTGTAACTTTAAAAGAAAATTTCTTGGTTTGAAAAAATTGTTTATTAATGTGTTTTAATTATAGTTGTCCTTCAGACGTGTAGTGTAGGGCTTCAGCCGCTAATTGTTTTCAATTGCATGTTTTTTTTAATTTTTATCTTCTATTTTTAATTGCTCTTGATTTCTAAGCCAGGCCTTCAGCCGTTCTTGCTTTTGGTGTGGTTTAGAAAAATGAAGTTGTGTATTTGGTTGTGCAACTCACAGTAACTGTTTACGGCCCCATCCACAATCGTAACCTTATCCTGTGCGCTCTCTGAGTACCTACCAACCAGGTTTCAATACTATGAAAGAAAGCAGCTCCAACCGAGTTCACTGAAAACACCAACACTGTCTGAAGGCCAAAGTGAAAGTAGCTGCTAGGAATAATGTTGTATGGAAATTGGTGGGGAAAATTTGGAGAGCAGAACCAGAAACTGTTAAGCACCTCTTTCGTGTTTTGCGCTATTCTACAGCTGAATGTACTCGTACATGACATGCATGCTACAGATCACACCGTATTGAAGCAATCGATGTGACCGTCAATGAGACATGCCGAGTCATTACAGACTGCGTACGGTACGAGTCTCTGAATACTTACTGGAATTGGTCTTCCTGACATTCTACTAGGAGTAGTTGCTAGCAAAGAAAACACTGAGGCAGTAACATCTGAATTTCATTCTCTACTTAGATACTAGCAAATCGAAGAAGAGTTTCCTTAAGGCAACTGTGGCGCACATTGAATCACCACTGCAAAATGAGGCTATAAATGTGGCACTCTGGAACCCAGATTACGAAATATGAAAGAAGGACTCCATCTCAGACACACAGAAAAATGGAATACTTGGGATCACTCAGTCAGATTCGTTCTGATATCACAAGAAGAAAAGTTAGTTCCAGAAATGTGGTCTCAGCGTTAAATCCGTGTTTTGTGAATGTGGTGCTGAGCAGACCTTAGCTTGCTTCTTTTTGTGAAGTTTATGCTCTTTCTGGTGGACAGTGGAAAGTTCAGCAAAAGCTGCTAATAGTGCTACTGATGCCGCCAAATTCTGATCTGCAGTTGTCAAATATTTGCAGTATTTATATTTTGTCCGTAGGATGCATATATTTCTGTTGTACGTTTTCTGCTTTTGACGCGATAAACAAATAAGTTAGAAGCCTGAGAACATCCGTACTCGTGACTTCGGAGAGGTATGAACTTATGAAAATTAACAGTTAACTTTGCGGATCAACTGTTCGTGTAAACTTTGTTCCTATCTGCAAAACGTACACCTACACTTAAAACAGGGTGACCTCCCGTAGGCTGCCAAGTATCTACCTTGCTACGTCTGTAATACTGAAATTAAAACAATTTTGAGAATAGAGAGTTGGTACACTTTCTCTGCTTCTTCTCTTTGAGTGGTTTCGTTGACTGCAGTTTCATGTAACGATTTTGAATTCATTTCATGCTCGAATTAATGTATGTAGTTTGGGGAAAGAAGTTTTTTATAAAACTCTGCCAGATACTCCTCAAATTCACAATATTCAAAATTCTATATACACTGATGCTCATAAATTGAGGCTAATGCTGATACATGGTGAAACAACGCTCTTGTGGGCGGTTTGCGGGTTTGATTCACCTCGGGGTATGACCATGCGGTGCATTTGACTTGCGGTCGTCGCACGGTGGTGCTGGCAGCAGCCCACATTCGCAGAGGTGTGTTGGTGCATGTCAGAGTACGGTGCAGCGAGTAAGTGTGCAGACGTTTTCAGACGTGCTAATGGTGACTGTGTGATAAAACGGTTCAAAGAAAACATATTGATGACGTTATTAGGGATAGAATACTAGGGCGACTTGAGGCTGGTCAAACACACCAGGTCGTAGCACGGGCCCTCCGTGTGCCACAAAGTGTGATCTCGAAATTATGGCAACGATTCCAGCAGACAGCAAACTTGTCCAGGCGGTACAGTGCGGGACGTCCACAGTGTACAACACCACAAGAAGACCGATATCACATCATCAGTGCCCGCAGACGGCCACGGAGTACTGCAGGTAGCCTTGCTCGGGACCTTACCGCTGCCACTGGAACAGGTGTCTCCAGACACACAGTCTACAGACGACTGAACAGACATGGTTTATTCACCCGAAGACCTGCAAGGTGCATTACACTGACCTCTGGTCACAGGAGAGCTCGTAAGGCCTGGTGTCAAGATCACAGCACATGGTCATTGGAACAGAGGTCCCAGGTTATGTTCACGGACGAGTCCACGTTTAGTCTGAACAGTGATTATCGCCGGGTTTTCATCTGGCGTGACCCAGGAACCAGATACCAACCCCTTAATGTCCTTGAAAGGGACCTGTATGAAGGTCGTGGTTTGATGGTGTGGGGTGGGATTATGATTGGTGCACGTACAGTCGTGCTCAAAAGAATCCGAACGACCTGAATTGCATTTCGCCTGATTCGAATGCAACCCACATAGCGCAGCTGTCTAGCAGGTCCTCTAATCGCCCCTCGGTACAGTCGTTTGACTATTGAAAATGGTTCCAACAAGTCACCACTAGAAAACACTGCTCTGTATCGCAATAACTTTAGATGTAAAGTAATACCAAGGTATTACAAATATCAGGGAACATCTTATCACAGATAAGACGGTTCTTCAGGCTTATAAGCTCACATTTATTACAATAAATGACATACATGAAATGTTACCACTCTCATTATTACCTCAGACAGGTAATTCACGTATTAAGTTCGTCGTATTCATGATTTCCTCTTCAAAATAACGTACCGTACTTATTATTTAACACAAAATGACATTAAAAATTTAAATTATTCACAAGCAGCTAGTTGAGAATATGTATGAACTTCAAATGACACGACGAACCGTCTCGTTCTGCATATGGACTCAAATCCAGGTCATGAAGTCTAAGCAAAGACTTCGTGACGGACGGAAACTAACAGTCAATCCTCACTACGCATACAGAGAGTGATATACAACGATTTTAGACAGTATCAGTTAGCAAATATCAGCTTCAAATTACACAACGTAAACATTTTTAACAGACGCGAATTCCTATCCAGCATCTATTGTCCTTGTTAACGAACTATGAGAGATGTTTAATAGTGCTTCTTCACAAGTAGTAACTTACTTGAAATGCCGTGAGTTAAAACTTTGTGTTGGACAGGGATTCGAACCCAGAACCTAATTGGATTGTCATCGAAGCACAATCAACTGTGACATATTGGATTTTCTCGGCAGTAGCTAAATGTTTTAACTGAAATGACGAGACGAAACATTAATTTTTTCTTTCCCAGGACTCCAACCTGGCACCTATCGCTGTTATATTCTAGAGAAAACTAACGTTAAAAATGGGTTTGTTACACCAGCAGCGACATGGGAGCATGTTTGAACTAGAAATAATATGACGAAGAGTCCAGTGCTGACTGGGAATCGAGCCCCACACATATCGTTGTTGACTGCACACAAAGAGACGTCAGCTACCGAATTTTTCTCCACCAGCAGCTCAGAATAACATCCTTGAATTTACAATGATTTCGCAAACAGTTCTGTGTCTCACTGGGACTCAAAAACGTCAGATACCGTTAGTGTTGACAACTAATGAAAATACATTAAAAATCAAAATTACTACCCACCAGCAGGTAGGTGTTCTCATGCTAGAGCTTGATAATACATAATGAAAGCTTTAGTGCCGGGCCAGGATTCGAACCCTTTCACGTGCAGTATGTGGAGATGTTGAGGAATCTGCAGTTTTGAACAAACAACAAATTGCAGTCGAGCTGTATTGTCATGAAGGGATCAAATTCCGCGTTAAGGGCGATCTGAGTTACATTCCCAGATCAGAACCAATTTTATTGACATACAGAAGCTCAAATAAAAGATGAAATAAGTGTCCTATGACCCTACATAGTGTTTGTTTCGTCACTAGAAACAAATAACTATTATAAGAAAGGTTACTGTTGATAGAGTTTCTACGTGTTGCGACTCCTGACTTTATTGTGGTTCACCCTAACGTCTACCTGGTAGAGAAGGAATATCATGTTTAACATGAATGTCAGACCACAATGCCATTATACCTTCTTCACTTGGCGCATCCAGAAGAGAACAGAATCTGTCTCTCCTTATCAAAAATCATTAGAAGAAGTTGGAATCGAACCCAGACCATAAGTATATGAACCCAGCATCAATCCAAGAGACCACCAGATTCCCTTCTCTAGCACTCATTTTTCTACCATAACAACATTGCGCCACACTGGATGAGAATTCTGACACACAGACTCCCTGTAGTGGTGTGCAGCATGTTCAGTACATTCATTTACTTGGTTGACCGAATCGCCATGAACTAGCTGTCTCGGCTACCCAGTGCATACATTCGACTCTATTTTGTAATCACCGAAATAAAATCACATAACTGACACCTACACATAACTGCCAACAGTGCAGGATGCAGAAATTTAAACAGCAAGTGTTCCTTTCGAGTTGATATACTCTATTGCGCTATCTGTTTGTTATAAACTTCGTGCAGTGCAAAAGAAAAGCTGTAACTGTCTCTCTCAGAAGTCTAGATCCGGCCATATGCATTATCTCACAGCACTGTGCAATGCGTAACGTAACGGTAAGCGTCGCGCACTGTTGATAAGACATCGCGAGTTTCGGTACATCCACTGCTACATTTTTTTAAACGCCTTACTGCTGTCCGCTGAAGTTATCGATCTAATGGAACTTTAAACATAATTCGCTTCAACTCTCTACCCAAAATTGTCGCATGCGTAAAAGGGGGAAACTTCTGCGACATTTTGTTCTTTTCAGGTTTAATAGATGGCCAGGCTGCAGATGCATCTCGAAACTTTCGTATTATGTATGGGGAGAGCGCCTCGACCCAAAATAAGTCAGAAAAGTATTTTCTACATTAGCTACATTAGCTTCATAAAACCTTGTTTGACAGAACAAGGTTTCTACATGCATGTAACCAATAAACTGCATGTGCATTGTCAGACTGTTATAGATAATATCAGAGAATTCGCATATATCGTTGATGATTAATTTCTCTCTCATGTTAATTAATGTTTTAATAACACTAAAAGAAACCGTACGAAAAGTGTGCACTGTATTATAAGAAATGAAATAAAACTACCTACGATTACCTCACGACGAATGTCTGTTTCAATAAAACTGAGTATCTGTACACAAGCGTGCCTCTATCGGCACGAATTAGTAAAATACTAATCACGTAGATTTAGATTGGGTCTTTGTTTGATTGGTATTCTGTGTCATACTCAAGTGGTATGCAAATGTGGCATTTCATAAATATGGTTATGTATTCCTAGAAACCCAAAATTTGTTTGTCAGCACTGGAAACAAGCGTTACCTGTTGTGCAGCATTGTAAGTTTTTACCCATTGCACTATGAGCCGAAAGGATTTTCTTGCGATTTCCTTATCGATGTGTGATATGACTGCTTGTAGCTCTTTCACAGAAGGGATAAAAATGTTATAGTCAGCAAGACTGGAACCGCAGACCATAACAGACCCTTTGTCGCAGGTTAGCACGTTTCCACAGAGCTAGGGAAGAGACATGCGGTTAGGTTTTCTCTTACGAGACCAGTAGTGGCTAGAACTCGTAAACCGCTATTTAAAGGACGAGATTAGATGTGATGTTCACGTGCGACGACTTTCCTGGGCTGAAAACCGTAAATTTACAATCTTTTGTTACAGCTCAAGTGCTAAAAATAACTCAGATTATTCAATGGAAATGGCAGGAAAAGTCAAGTGAATTTTGAGGCTTAATTCGGTGCACACCAGGAAGAAACTCGTCGATCACAGAGTTGCCAAATATACCTTGCCTTGTTGCCACTACAGTGGGCTGGGAAGTGACCATAGCTGACGTCTCAAAGACGCGGCTGCTACGGCCTGGAATACGTAATCCGTCTGAATCACATTTCTGTAATTGGGTTTAGGGACTGGAGCGTAGTTACTAATAATACTCAGAACTGACTGCAAACTAAGCTTCATAAATCAGTAGCTCTCATAGTTGTTTTTATATATCTTTCGTAAGCGTACTCAAAACTAAGAATATCATTGACGAACGTTTTCGTGCCTCTTCGATAGTCGAGCACAACAAACAAATAAAAATAAAACAGACTGTGTGCGTGTGTGTGTGTGTGTGTGTGTGTGTGTGCGTGTGTGTGTGTGTGTGAGTGTGTGTATGTATATATGTATGTGTGTGTGTGTGTGTGTGTGTGTGGTTGTTGTGGTTGTGTGTGTGTGTGTGTGTGTGTGTGTGTGTGTGTGTGAGAGAGAGAGGGAGAGAGAGAGAGAGAGAGAGAGAGAGAGAGTGAGAGGGAGAGAGATAAAAATAAAAAATAAGAGAGAGTAAAAAAATGTTGCAAAGAAACTGAATCACGGTTGTAAAGAAATCTTTCATTAAAATGACACGTTCTACATTATTACGAAATGTCGTATTCATGATCTATGGAACAAGTATTAATCTAATCTAATCTAATCATATTTCTGACTAATCATGAAGAGGCACGAATTACAGAAATTTTCGCCAATATCAGTAACCAAATCTAACTTGAAAAAAAAAAAGGACGACAGTTTTTGTAATAAACCGGGACTCCTTTAAAGGCCCTTTCGTCCCTGTTAACTAACCACGAAAGATGTGTGATATACCTCCATTCAGAAGGAACAAAGTGTTCATGCATTTAAAGATGAAGCGCATGATGTGAAGTTCTGTGACGGAGATACGAACCCAGCACGCAATCGGATTGTTAACTAAGTAAATTCAAATGTTACGTATCGGTTTTTCTTACCAGCTGCTAGATGTTTGAATCTAAAATAAGGATACAAATTTTTGTGCCTGAGCGACAATCGAACCGCGCACCTACCGTCCATCTTTATCACCCACGAACATAGCTTATGTAACACTTGCTTACTCATCAACAGTAAGATGTGTGCGTGTTTGACCAGAAATAACGACACCTATTGCGATTGTTGGCAACACATGAACGGACATTAAAAATGCACGTTAATTTTCACTAGCAGACTGGTATGCACGTGATAGGGCTTGAAATGAAATTATGAATATTTTTGTACTGGATCAGGATTCGGACCCACATACTTACCTTTGGAGGAGACCTAGAGAAGATTGCAGTCTTGGGAAAAGGAACGAAATGATTGAACTATACTGTTCCGAGAGATTCAGATCCTCGAAAGATGAGATACGAATTCGAATCACAGCCCAGCACCAAATTTTTCAACGTCTCTAGTTCAATCAAGTGCAAGAAAACTGAGAGCCCTGTTCCTTTAAATGGCTATCGTTTCATGAAATAAAATAAAATTTTCTAATGCAAGTAAGTTTCCTGGAGACAGTATTTCTGTTTACCATGACTTCCACCTACGTCATTTCCCAACGCAAACCGGCTCTGCCCAATTGGTAGTGAAGGAACGTGATGTTTAATGCGGATTCTGGATGATAACGTCTTTCTCTTGAGGTTACCAGAGGTAAAGTAAATCTGTTTGTGCCTCTTAAAAGTAAATGCCTGAACCCACGCATTGCACCTGTGATAGTTCGTTCCACCAGACCATTGTGGGCACATTTCCCAGCCCCAGGAATTTGCTGTAACGGATGATGTGCTTAGCTTACAGAATTAGTCATGGTGGAAAAAATGTGAGTCTATTAAATGGTTAAGTAGAAGCAATCTTCTGACGTGGAGATTATGCTATTCTCATGTCAGCAGGATGTAAAGACTCTTCTAGGCATCATAGGCTCGATGTAAAGCCATTTTGAAATATTCACTAATTCAGCAAATTTCTTAGTTCGAGAAAATCCACTGTGAAGTGTTACCGGATAATTCGATTATTACCGTCATTGTTACCATCATTTTCTTCATACCATTGCTGGAACACATGTGCTTGAAGATCATTTAATGCCTTTTGGTCATTATAGAAGTAGTTGCCCAAGAAGAGGTTCTTTCCCTGTCTACGGAGTCCTTTTCATGTTAATATCAAACATCAGCAATTACTCGCAGATTACATTAAAACTAAAGTAATTGATGAAGACGTTAATTGATAACAAAAACGCGCTGCCTTTCTTAATTTACTTGCGCCTAGAAATGGCTGTCGAACACTGTAAAACCAAAAGCCAAGGAATCTTACTACCTTCCGTTATACGTCGCTGTCAGTTCTTCCACAAGATTTGGTCGACGTGACCTGTTTCAAGTTGTGTATGGCAGAGAATGCTTTAGAAAATCAATTGTTTTCCTTTGCAATAAACAGAAAGATTTTCATTGTAAGCTATCCAAGTTCAAAATTTTCGCATTATTAGTTCATATTTAAATTTCACTTCTATAATGTAGGAAAGTATTTCACAGTTGCAAAACCCGCATCCGACTCATTGACCTTAATATGCAATTCACTCATTGGGCTCCAATAGTACACTGTAACAGTTATTTCTGTGTGTATGCAATGCAGGCGGATTGTGGAATTTAGTGGTGCTCTCTCTTCCACTTCTGTATACAATATGCCTGACCTAAACGGGCCCTTTATCATTACAGGCCCTGGGCAGTGCAACATCATACTGACAACAGTAATGTTGTGATACTGACAGTAAGCTTTTTGCCTTCCAACCAGCGAAATGCGGCAGAGTACAGCCAGTAAACGATTGACTAACCACGATTTAGTGCCGTTAAGGCGATTTCTTTAAACATTGTCGTAGCTGAAGGAATTTAGTTTCTTCTTAAATCGTCTTATGCAGCAACGTTCACAGATATCTCGAATAAGAAAAGCTTTTTATCCAGGTAAGTAGGTTGTGAGGCAAACTTCCCACAGTTTGTGTCAGGTCGATCATTTCGTCTTATAGCACTGCATAAGTATTTTGTCTAAGAGGTATCACAAGTAGTGTTCCTGTAGCTGCGGGAATCATTGGTTTGCAAACGAGTTTAACACCAATGGGTACAGTACTGCCAAATGTTCAAAATGATTATCAACCTAAGTCTAAGTTCATCCACAAACTGAGGCGTATTTATAATACTGTAGCTAAGCTGTGTATCCTTGTCTTCCTTGAGTGGGCATTACACACACGTATACAATACTATGAATACTTCGAACGCTGTAGCTATCGTTGCTCTCATAAAATAATTTTGTTTTGTTAATTTTCCTGGGTGTTCAGCGTGCAATATGTGTTGTAAATACAGTTTTAAACAAAAAAATTGTCCGTAAGGTGGACAACACAATCGTGCTGCCATCAGAATTCTATGTTTTGCAATATGCTTGATCTGGCTACATTGTAGACTGCGTAACTTCCTGGAGGAAGTCTTGAGTGCAGTCTGAGTGCATCATTTTCCACTGCAATTGCAGTCTTGAGGTAAAACGCAGGACTAGCTACTACGACATCTGGCAACCGAGAGCACACGTCGACATAATTTTTAACCCCCCTTTCCTCTCGGTGCTGAAGCTATGAGTGTATGTTATGCGAATCTACAAAATATTTCGCTTTCTGTCACACTGGTAATAACAGTTTGTTTCAACAATATTTTAGCGAGAGATTTCTTGGCTGACCATCCGCCTCTGAACACCGCTTGCGTCTGAGTTCTCTGCGACCCTTTTGCTGCCTACCGGCGGGGCTGGGGCACTGCGCTGCCTTCTGCCGGCAACGTCTGCTCCACTCCTCACTCTCGACGATGTGAAATGCTTTAATGTTGTTGAGTGGTGACCCATAAAATCTGTCTACAATTTGTGTTTCACTCTCTATTGCAACGGAAGCACAAAACCGTTTTTATTTGCTGAGTATTTTATTACACTAGTATGCAATACATCAATGTGGCACAGATTTAATTTCATTGTGATCCAGTGTGCTATAATTAAAGTGTCATATCCTGTTCTTTTTCCTTTCACAAGAGATTCTTCAAATAATTTATTTTTTCATGGATTCGTATGTGTTAGTCAAGGCACAGAGAGTAAATGCAGTGTAATGTGTTTGGTTCCTTTCTTTGATTCCCTCTGGTAAATGGATGCAAAACATAGCGTCAATACCTTTCAGAACCTGCTACGTAGCTACTCAGGCATATTGCTTGTTTTGAGGTCTATACATTAATTAATGGAGAAGTGGATGCTGTTCAGAAGTGATATTTAAAATATTCAATTGGATTTAAGGCGACAAAATTGCCCATATTTGAAGCTACCCAGAGAAAAAGTAAGTCGCTAGAGCCGCTGTTGGTAAATGTCTGGAGAGAGTTTCTAGCTGCTACCCTACAGTAATCAAGAGGTTCATTCCCTTCATACTTATCACCCTGGCATTCCAGTCTTATGTGAAGAACAAGATTGAAATTCGTATCGTTGACGGTCGATTCGAATTTCTTCAGAGACGCTTGTATTGTGAAGCAGCTTGACAGTCAGAAAGCCAAGATCTATTACTGGGTCGAGCTACCAAGAGGACTTCAAGTGTAAAGGTTTTTCTTCCGATTTCGTTACAGCTCCATAAAATAAATTAGGGAAAAAAGCTCGCACACGCTGGCTCCTAGCACGATTAGAACTGACGATTCTTTGAGCCGTTGCGACACGAGACACGGGCTGTACCACGGGGCTGCGGACACACTGCTGCAAGCACTCCACTCTAATCATGGTATTGGTCGCTCAGCCTCATAACACATCGTGAAAGATAATAAAAGTTGTCACTTACGTGAAGAACAGCATTTCTTTAGCCAAAAAATTGAATTTTCTGTTTCAGTGTCTTAGTTTACGTGAGGATTATATAGCACGAGTCATTCAAATGGAAAGGGAATATCAAGGGAATTTAGCAACTCCATTCAGTACCATACGTGGAAGTGATTGCACTGTCACAGTGTTGCCAAATGTTTGTGACGGTGTTGTCAATTCTCAGCTGTGCTAGCAACAGCTCAGTAGAGGTATGTGAGGAGAATCCCATGCTCATGTCATAGCAGGATACGGAGAGGAGGCGTGTGGTTTGGTTAATATGCGGCGTTTTCTCCTACCAGTTGTGTCAAACATTCAGGTGTATAATCTTCCATAACGATTACAGTTTCCCACAAAATATATACAAATAAAACACTTACTTTGTTACTTAGTGACAAAAGATTATTTCAGTACAATAAAAAGTTTTTGGAAATAAACTTTTCCCACCTGTCACAAAAAGTAAGATAACAAACAGTATGCACCTCGAAATCGATTGCATCTATGTGCAGTCTTGTGATCATACAGGTAGAATTTCATGAGTTGAACGAGAATGTAGAAAAATGTTGGTGCGAATGGAAGCTGTAAGAAACACAGTTAACTAATTATTCTGTGCCTTGTAATAATCAATTCATTTGAAAATTCAGAAGAGAAGAAACTAAAAATCATGCCCATTAAGACAGAGAGTAAAGTGCAGATCTGCGCTTTTTCATCTTCCGATCTATACAAATAATGTATACTAACCAGCGTATTCATTGCTTTCGTAATGTTTCCCTCTTGTTTAGTCTTTTAATGATGAAGTTGATCCACACCCATGAGTCTGATTGTATCCTTCCATCTACTATCTTTGTGTGTTACTGCACTGTGTTCAAAAAGCAAAATATTATGCCTGCTCCCACGAGGTATTAGAACGAGGTCGCAAGAAGGCTAACGAATTATAATCAAAATACACCGAGACGCCAATTTGTCTGTCGTCATGGTGTTAAGTCGACATAACTAGTTGGATATTATTACCTGTATCAGCGGCATCCCGTTGTCGTCTGCTCTTACTGAGATTTTCATATTACCCTGAACATAAGACGCGGAAACAAATGTCTATATTCTCCGTGACGAAGCATCTCACATTTCATTCATCCTGAACCATTCGTAACGTACATCGGCAGCAGTGAGTGATAGGAAATCTGTTGTGAGGTGACGAATAACAATGACACTGGTAGTAACAAAAAATCAGTAATCAAATATGTTTACTGCATTACAGACGATTGTTAAGGATTAACAACATAACCAAGAAAGACTGAGTGTTTAATTGTCACACTGCATAAGTCTTCTTACCTCTTTGATACTGAATTGTGTTCTGGTTGTTTGCAGAGAGAAAAGAAAGACCCCTGTAGCCATACATATTCCTAGTACAACGAGATACTACCTATCAACTATCCTTGCTTTACATCACGAGACGAACATGGCGTCACCGAGCTGATATTTGAAATACATTTCTGTTTTCTCTCTCCGTCTGCTCTCCCTCTCTTTATTCTTCTTTTTATTTTCTGAGGAAAGCACCGAGAAGCGCGAGTAATAAGCAAGTAGGCATATAATGTACTTACAGTTATTTTCATTGGGATACATAATGCAAAAATAAACATTTTAAGTGTATTATTGCGTAATTCCAACTATTGACAGTCTATTCGTGAGCTTTCTCGCATTCGGTGGGCTGAAACCCGTCACAAAAGCAAGCAAAACACAAATATTTCTTGCACCATGCGCAACACACAAACGAAAGAGAAGACGGCAATGGGATGCCGATGATGCAGGCAATAATACCCAAATATTTCTACCTACTTAACACCATGACGATGGACAAATTGGCGTCTCAGTGTATTTTGATTATAATTCGTTAGCCTTCTTGCGACCTAGTTCTAGTACCTCGTGGGAGCAGCCATTATTTATTGCTTTTTGAACACCGAGCAGTAACACACAAAGATAGTAGATGGAAGGATACAAAGAAACAATCAGACTCATGGGTGTGGATCCACTTCATCATTAGAAGACTAAACAAAAGGAAAACATTATGAAAGCCATGCATACGCTAATTTGTATACATTATTTGTGTAGAACGGAAGAAGAAAAAGCGCAAATCCGCACAGTACCCGCCTCTGTCCTTTAGTTTCTATCCACACCCTTGAGTCTGATTGTTTCTTTGTATCCTCCCATCTACTAAAATTAGATTTGAGAGCAACGATAGCTACAGCGTTCGAAGTATTCATATTATTGCATTCGTGTGTGTAAATGTCTTCCAACGCCCACTCAAAGAAGACAAGGATACACAGTCGAGCTACAGTATTATAAATACGCCACACTTTGTGGATGAACTCAGACTTAGGTTGATAATCATTTTGAATATTTGGCAGTACTGTACCCATTGGTGTTAAACTCGTTTGCAAACCAATGATTCCCACAGCTACAGGAATACTACTTGTGATACCTCTTAGACAAAATATTTATGCAGTGCTGTAAGACGAAAAGATCGACCTGACACAAACTGTGGGAAGTTTGTCTCACAACCTACTTACCTGGATAAAGAGCTTTTCCTATTTGAGATATCTGTGAACGTTGCTGCATAAGACGATTTAGGAAGAAACTACATTCCTTCAGCTACGACAATGTTTAAAGAAATCGTCTTAACGGCACTAAATCGTGGTTAGTCAATCGTTTACTGGCTGTACTCTGCCGCATTTCGCTGGTTGGAAGGCAAAAAGCTTTCTGTCAGTATCAGAACATTACTGTTGTCAGTATGATGTTGCACTGCCCAGGGCCTGTAATGATAAAGGGCCCGTTTAGGTCAGGCATATTGTATACAGAAGTGGAAGAGAGAGCACCACTAAATTCCACAATCCGCGTGCACTGCATACACACAGAAATTACTGTTACAGTGTACTATTGGAGCCCAATGAGTGAATTGCATATTTTCTGGTGAAAACGAGCACTGGCAAACAGTCTTCGCTACATTAGGTTACTTAAACTGGTGTCACTCTGAGCTACAATTTATTGTCAGCGACTAAGTATAAGGTCAATGAGTCGGATGCGGGTTTTGCAACTGTGAAATACTTTCCTACATTATAGAAGTGAAATTTAAATATGAACTAATAATGCGAAAATTTTGAACTTGGATAGCTTACAATGAAAATCTTTCTGTTTATTGCAAAGGAAAACAATTGATTTTCTAAAGCATTCTCTGCCATACACAACTTGAAACAGGTCACGTCGACCAAATCTTGTGGAAGAACTGACAGCGACGTATAACGGAAGGTAGTAAGATTCCTTGGCTTTTGGTTTTACAGTGTTCGACAGCCATTTCTAGGCGCAAGTAAATTAAGAAAGGCAGCGCGTTTTTGTTATCAATTAACGTCTTCATCAATTACTTTAGTTTTAATGTAATCTGCGAGTAATTGCTGATGTTTGATATTAACATGAAAAGGACTCCGTAGACAGGGAAAGAACCTCTTCTTGGGCAACTACTTCTATAATGACCAAAAGGCATTAATGATCTTCAAGCACATGTGTTCCAGCAATGGTATGAAGAAAATGATGGTAACAATGACGGTAATAATCGAATTATCCGGTAACTTCACACTTCACAGTGAATTTTCTCGAACTAAGAAATTTGCTGAATTAGTGAATATTTCAAAATGGCTTTACATCGAGCCTATAATGCCTAGAAGAGTCTTTACATCCTGCTGACATGAGAATAGCATAATCTCCACGTCAGAAGATTGCTTCTACTTAACCATTTAATAGACTCACATTTTTTCCACCATGACTAATTCTGTAAGCTAAGCACATCATCCGTTACAGCAAATTCCTGGGGCTGGGAAATGTGCCCACAATGGTCTGGTGGAACGAACTATCACAGGTGCAATGCGTGGGTTCAGGCATTTACTTTTAAGAGGCACAAACAGATTTACTTTACCTCTGGTAACCTCAAGAGAAAGACGTTATCATCCAGAATCCGCATTAAACATCACGTTCCTTCACTACCAATTGGGCAGAGCCGGTTTGCGTTGGGAAATGACGTAGGTGGAAGTCATGGTAAACAGAAATACTGTCTCCAGGAAACTTACTTGCATTAGAAAATTTTATTTTATTTCATGAAACGATAGCCATTTAAAGGAACAGGGCTCTTAGTTTTCTTGTACTTGATTGAACTAGAGACGTTGAAAAATTTGGTGCTGGGCTGTGATTCGAATTCGTATCTCATCTTTCGAGGATCTGAATCTCTCGGAACAGTATAGTTCAATCATTTCGTTCCTTTTCCCAAGACTGCAATCTTCCCTAGGTCTCCTCCAACGGTAAGTATGTGGGTCCGAATCTTGATCCAGTACAAAAATATTCATAATTTCATTTCAAGCCCTATCACGTGCATACCAGTCTGCTAGTGAAAATTAACGTGCATTTTTAATGTCTGTTCATGTGTTGCCAACAATCGCAATAGGTGTCGTTATTTCTGGTCAAACACGCACACATCTTACTGTTGATGAGTAAGCAAGTGTTACATAAGCTATGTTCGTGGGTGATAAAGATGGACGGTAGGTGCGCGGTTCGATTGTCGCTCAGGCACAAAAATTTGTATCCTTATTTTAGATTCAAACATCTAGCAGCTGGTAAGAAAAACCGATACGTAACATTTGAATTTACTTAGTTAACAATCCGATTGCGTGCTGGGTTCGTATCTCCGTCACAGAACTTCACATCATGCGCTTCGTCTTTAAATGCATGAACACTTTGTTCCTTCTGAATGGAGGTATATCACACATCTTTCGTGGTTAGTTAACAGGGACGAAAGGGTCTTTAAAGGAGTCCCGGTTTATTACAAAAACTGTCGTCCTTTTTTTTTTTTCAAGTTAGATTTGGTTACTGATATTGGCGAAAATTTCTGTAATTCGTGCCTCTTCATGACTAGTCAGAAATATGATTAGATTAGATTAATATTTGTTCCATAGATCATGAATACGACATTTCGTAATAATGTAGAACGTGTCATTTTAATGAAAGATTTCTTTACAACCGTGATTCAGTTTCTTTGCAACAATTTTTTACTCTCTCTTATTTTTTATTTTTATCTATCTCCCTCACTCTCTCTCTCTCTCTCTCTCTCTCTCTCACACACACACACACACACACACACACACACACACACACAACCACACACACACACACACACATACATATATACATACACACACACACACACACACACACACACGCACGCACACAGTCTGTTTTATTTTTGTTTGTTGTGCTCGACTATCGAAGAGGCACGAAAACGTTCGTCAATGATATTCTTAGTTTTGAGTACGCTTACGAAAGATATATAAAAACAACTATGAGAGCTACTGATTTATGAAGCTTAGTTTGCAGTCAGTTCTGAGTATTATTAGTAACTACGCTCCAGTCCCTAAACCCAATTACAGAAATGTGATTCAGACGGATTACGTATTCCAGGCCGTAGCAGCCGCGTCTTTGAGACGTCAGCTATGGTCACTTCCCAGCCCACTGTAGTGGCAACAAGGCAAGGTATATTTGGCAACTCTGTGATCGACGAGTTTCTTCCTGGTGTGCACCGAATTAAGCCTCAAAATTCACTTGACTTTTCCTGCCATTTCCATTGAATAATCTGAGTTATTATTAGCACTTGAGCTGTAACAAAAGATTGTAAATTTACGGTTTTCAGCCCAGGAAAGTCGTCGCACGTGAACATCACATCTAATCTCGTCCTTTAAATAGCGGTTTACGAGTTCTAGCCACTACTGGTCTCGTAAGAGAAAACCTAACCGCATGTCTCTTCCCTAGCTCTGTGGAAACGTGCTAACCTGAGACAAAGCGTCTGTTATGGTTTGCAGTTCCAGTCTTGCTGACTGTACCGTTTTTATCCTTTCTGTGAAAGAGCTACAAGCAGTCAGATCACACATCGATAAGGAAATCGCAAGAAAATCCTTTCGGCCCATAGTGCAATGGTGAAAAACTTACAACGCTGCACAACAGGTAACGCTTCTTTCCAGTGCTGACAAACAAATTTTGGGTTTCTAGGCATACATAACTATATTTATAAAATGCCACATTTGCATAACACTTGAGTATGACGAAGCATACCAATCAAACACAGACCCAATCTATACGTGATTAGTATTTTACTAATTCGTGCCGATAGAGGCACGCTTGTGTACAGATACTCAGTTTTATTGAAACAGACATTCGTCGTAAGGTTATCGTGGGTAGTTTTATTTCATTTCTTATAATACAGTGCACAATTTTCGTACGGTTTCTTTTGGTGTTGTTAAAATATTAATTAACATGAGAGAGAGATTAATCATCAACGATATATACGAATTCTCTGATATTATCTATAACAGTCTGACAATGCACATGCAGTTTATTGATTACATGCATGTAGAAAACTTGTTCTGAGTTAAAGCTGTCAAACAAGGTTTTATGAAGAATAAAATGCCACTTCCACAAGACAGCTAATGTAGAAAATACTTTTCTGACGTATTTTAGCACGATGCTCTCTCCCCATACATAATACAAAAGTTTCGAGATGCATCTGCAGCCTGGCCATCTATTAAACCTGAAAAGAACAAAATGTCGCAGAAGTTTGCCCTTTTTCCGCATGCGACTATTTTGGGTTGAGAGTTGAAGCGAATTATGTTTAAAGTTCCATTAGATCGGTAACTTCAACAGACAGCAGTATGGCGTTTTAAAAAAATGTAGTAGTGAGTGTACCGAAACTCGCGACGTGTTATCAACAGTGCGCGACGCTTACCGTTATGCTACTAGCTGACACATAGCTGCAACACCTCCAGAACTCAACAACGATTCGTCCATAACTTGCGCATTGCACAGTGCTGTGAGATAATGCATATGGCCGGATCTAGACTTCTGAGTGACAGACAGTTACTGCTTTTCTTTTGCACTGCACGACGTTTTTAACAAACGGATAGCGCAATAGAGTAGATCAACTTGAAAGGATTACTTGCAGTTTAAATTTCTGCATCCTACACTGTTGGCAGTTCTGTGTAGGTGTCAGTTACGTGATTTTATTTCGGTGATTACTAAATAGAGTCGAATGTATGCACTGGGTAGCCGAGGCAGCTAGTTCATGGCGATTCGGTCAACCAAGTAAATGAATGTACTGAACATGCTGCAAACCACTACAGGGAGTCTGTGTGTCAGAATTCTCATCCAGTGTGGCGCAATATTGTTATGGTAGAAAAATGAATGATAAAGAAGGGAATCTGGTGGTCTCTTGGATTGATGCTAGGTTCATATGCTTATGGTCTGGGTTTGATACCAACTTCTGCTGATGATTTTTGATAAGGAGAGACAGATTCTGTTCTCTTCTGGATACGTCAAGTGAAGAAGGTATAATGGCATTGGGATCTGACATTCATGTTAAACATGATATTCCTTCTCTACCAAGTAGACGTTAGGTTGAACCACAATAAAGTCAGGAGTCGCGACACGTAGAAACTCTATCAACAGTAACCTTTCTTATAATAGTTACTTGTTTCTAGTGACGAAAAATGCTATGTAGGGTCACAGGACACTTATTCCATCTTTTATTTGAGCTTCTGTATGTCAATGAAATTGGTTCTGATCTGGGAACGCAACTCAGATTGCCCTTAACGCGGAATTTGATCCCTTCGTGACAATAGAGCTCGACTGCAATTTGTTGTTTGTTCAAAACTGCAGATTACTCAACATCTCCACATACTGCACGTGAAAGGGTTCGAATCCTGGCCCGGCACTAAAGCTTTCATTATGTATTATCAAGCTCTAGCATGAGAACACCTACCTGTTGGTGGGTAGTAATTTTGATTTTTAATGTATTTTCATTAGTTGTCGACACTAACGGTATCTGACGTTTTTGAGTCCCAGTGAGACACAGAACTGTTTGCGAAATCGTTGTAAATTCAAGGATGTTATTCTGAGCTGCTGGTGGAGAAAAATTCGGTAGCTGACGTCTCTTTGTGTGCAGTCAACAACGATATGTGTGGGGCTCGATTCCCAGTCAGCACTGAACTCTTTGTCATATTATTTCTAGTTCAAACATGCTCCCATGTCGCTGCTGGTGTAACAAACCCATTTTTAACGTTAGTTTTCTCTAGAATATAACAGCGATAGGTGCCAGGTTGGAGTCCTGGGAAAGAAAAAATTAATGTTTCGTCTCGTCATTTCAGTTAAAACATTTAGCTACTGCCGAGAAAATCCAATATGTCACAGTTGATTGTGCTTCGATGACAACCCAATTAGGTTCTGGGTTCGAATCCCTGTCCAACACAAAGCTTTACCACACGGCATTTCAAGTAAGTTACTACTTGTGAATAAGCACTATTTACACTCCTGGAAATGGAAAAAAGAACACATTGACACAGGTGTGTCAGACCCACCATACTTGCTCCGGACACTGCGAGAGGGCTGTACAAGCAATGATCACACGCACGGCACAGCTGACACACCAGGAACCGCGGTGTTGGCCGTCGAATGGCGCTAGTTGTGCAGCATTTGTGCACCGCCGCCGTCAGTGTCAGCCAGTTTGCCGTGGCATACGGAGCTCCATCGCAGTCTTTAACACTGGCAGCATGCCGCGACAGCGTGGACGTGAACCGTATGTGCAGTTGACGGACTTTGAGCGAGGGCGTATAGTGGGCATGCGGGAGGCCGGGTGGACGTACCGCCGAATTGCTCAACACGTGGGGCTTGAGGTCTCCACAGTACATCGATGTTGTCGCCAGTGGTCAGCGGAAGGTGCACGTGCCCGTCGACCTGGGACCGGACCGCAGCGACGCACGGATGCACGCCAAGACCGTAGGATCCTACGCAGTGCCGTAGGGGACCGCACCGCCACTTCCCTGCAAATTAGGGACACTGTTGCTCCTGGGGTATCGGCGAGGACCATTCGCAACCGTCTCCATGAAGCTGGGCTACGGTCCCGCACACCATTAGGCCGTCTTCCGCTCACGCCCCAACATCGTGCAGCCCGCCTCCAGTGGTGTCGCGACAGGCGTGAATGGAGGGACGAATGGAGACGTGTCGTCTTCAGCGATGACAGTCGTTTCTGCCTTGGTGCCAATGATGGTCGTATGCGTGTTTGGCGCCGTGCAGGTGAGCGCCACAATCAGGACTGCATACGACCGAGGCACACAGGGCCAACACCCGGCATCATGGTGTGGGGAGCGATCTCCTACACTGGCCGTACACCACTGGTGATCGTCGAGGGGACACTGAATAGTGCACGGTACATGCAAACCGTCATCGAACCCATCGTTCTACCATTCCTAGACCGGCAAGGGAACTTGCTGTTCCAACAGGACAATGCACGTCCGCATGTATCCCGTGCCACCCAACGTGCTCTAGAAGGTGTAAGTCAACTACCCTGGTCAGTAAGATCTCCGGATCTGTCCCCCATTGAGCATGTTTGGGACTGGATGAAGCGTCGTCTCACGCGGTCTGCACGTCCAGCACGAACGCTGGTCCAACTGAGGCGCCAGGTGGAAATGGCATGGCAAGCCGTTCCACAGGACTACATCCAGCATCTCTACGATCGTCTCCATGGGAGAATAGCAGCCTGCATTGCTGCGAAAGGTGGATATACACTGTACTAGGGCCGACATTGTGCATGCTCTGTTGCCTGTGTCTATGTGCCTGTGGTTCTGTCAGTGTGATCATGTGATGTATCTGACCCCAGGAATGTGTCAATAAAGTTTCCCCTTCCTGGGACAATGAATTCACGGTGTTCTTATTTCAATTTCCAGGAGTGTAACATCTCTCGTAGTTCGTTAACAAGGACAATAGATGCTGGATAGGAATTCGCGTCCGTTAACAATGTTTACGTTGTGTAATTTAAAGTTGATATTTGCCAACATACTGTCTAAAATCGAGGTATATCACTCTCTGTATGCCTAATCAGGAATGACTGTTAGTTTCCGTCAGTCACGAAGTCTTTACTTAGTATGCATGACTTGGGTTTGAATCCATATGCAGAACGAGACGGTTCGTCGTGTCATTTGAAGTTCATACATATTCTCAACTAGCTGCTTGTGAATAATTTAAATTTTTAATGTCATTTTGTGTTAAATAATAAGTACGGTATGTTATTTTGAAGAGGAAATCATGAATACGACGAACTTACTACGTGAATTACGTGTCTGAGGTAATAATGAGAGTGGTAACATTTCATGTATGTCATTTATTGTAATAAATGTGAGCTTATAAGCCTGAAGAACCGTCTTATCTGTGATAAGATGTTCCCTGATATTTGTAATACCTTGGTATTACTTTACATCTAAAGTTATTGCGATACAGAGCAGTGTTTTCTAGTGGTGACTTGTTGGAACCATTTTCAATAGTCAAACGACTGTACCGAGGGGCGATTAGAGGACCTGCTAGACAGCTGCGCTATGTGGGTTGCATTCGAATCAGGCGAAATGCAATTCAGGTCGTTCTGATACTTTTGAGCACGACTGTACACCCGTGCATGTCTTTGACAGAGGAACTGTAACAGGTCAGGTGTATCGGGAAGTTATTTTGCACCAGTATGTCCGCCTTTTCAGGTGTGCAGTGGGTCCCAGTTTCCTCCTGATGGATGATGACGCACGGCCCCACCGAGCCGCCATCGTGGAGGAGTACCTTGAAACAGAAGACATCAGGCGAATGGAGTGGCCTGCCTGTTCTCCAGACCTAAACCTCATCGAACAAGTCTGTGATGCTCTTGGTCGACGTATCACTGTACGTCTTTAAACTCCTACGACACTTTAGGAGCTCCGACAGTGCCGGCCGGAGTGGCCGTGCGGTTCTAGGCGCTACAGTCTGGAACCGAGCGACCGCTACGGTCGCAGCTTCGGATGCTGACTCGGGCATGGATGTGTGTGATGTCCTTAGGTTAGTTAGGTTTAATTAGTTCTAAGTTCTAGGCGACTGATGACCTCAGACGTTAAGTCGCATAGTGCTCAGAGCCATTTGAGCTCCGACAGCTCCGACAGGCACTGGTGCAAGAATGGGAGGCTATAACCCAGCAACTGCTCGACCACCTGATCCAGAGTATGCCAACCTGTTGTGCGGCCTGTGTACGTGTGCATGGTGATCATATCCCGTATTGATGTCGGGGTACACGCGAAAATGGTTCAAATGGCTCTGAGCACTACGGGACTTAACATGTGTGGTCATCAGTCCCCTAGAACTTAGAACTACTTAAACCTAACTAACCTAAGGACATCACACACATCCATGTCCGAGGCAGGATTCGAACCTGCGACCGTAGCGGTCACGCGGTTCCAGACTGAAGCGCCTAGAACCGCACGGCCACACCGGCCGGCCTACACGCGCAGGAAAGATGTTGTTTTTTTTTTAGCACATGTGTTTGGGGACGGTTTTCTCAACTTATTACCAATAGCCGGCCGGAGTGGCCGAGCGGTTCTAGGCGCTACAGTCTGGAGCAGCGCGACCGCTGAGGTCGCAGGTTCGAATGGGCATGGATGTGTGTGATGTCCTTAGGTTATGTAGGTTTAAGTAGTTCTAAGTTCTAGGGGACCGATGACCTCAGAAGTGCCATAGTGCTCAGAGCCATTTGAACCATTATTACTAATACCGTGGACTTACAGATCTGTGTCGTGTATGTTTCCTATGTGCCTATGCTATTAGCGCCAGTTTTGTGTAGTGCCACGTTGTGTGGCACCACATTCTGCAATTATCCTTAACTTACGAGCACGTGTGTTCATAGATGTATCGCGCGTGTCGTATATATCTGGAAAACTTGGTATAGTTCCCATACTATAATGTTATTTATGAAGTACACGATCAAAGTGCTCCTGACAACGTACGTGACGCGATCGATGATATACTTTTCGTTATAAGACGTTCTGTAGAGAGATTCGCTATCAGTTCAGATGCGATAGTGCGTCTATATCAGATAGAGTAGCTGTAACGTTTCTGTTCACAGCAAGCAATTACACTATCAGCCAGAACATTATGACCACTAACATACTATCGATATAATAGCATTCAGTCGGTAGCAGCGCCATTTGACGAGGCATGACTGCTTGTGACGGGGCACGTAGCATCGATGAGCGTGCTGTCCGTGTGTAGCTAGGGGAAGATGCGCGATCTGTCTGAATTTGACCTAGAGTAGATTGTGATGGCTCGGAGGCTTGGAACGAGCATTTCGGAAACTGTATGACTTGTCGGGGGTTCGAGGACTATTGTGGTGAGTGTCTTCAACACATGGCGAAAGCAAGGTCGAAACACGTCCAGACGTCGTGGGGTTGGGGAGTCGCCCCTCATTGCAGATTCGGACGTCGTAGGCTGGGCATACTAGTGAAACAGGACAGGTGGCGAATTGTGGCGCGGAACTAACATCAGACTTTAATGCAGGGCAGAGTACAGGTGTGTCTGAACACACAGTGCACTGAACACGCCTAACGATGGGCCTCTGCAGCCGACGACCCATGCATGAGCGTTAAAGACCACGACATTAACTACGGCAGAAATGGGCAAGTGACCTATGTCACTGGACGTTGGCGTAGTCGCAGAGCAGATGAATCCCGATATCTTCTTCATTATGGGAGAGCGCGAATCCATCGTCTTCCAGGGGAACAGATCCTTAACACCTGTATTGTGGAACGGAGACACGCTGCCTGTGGGCAGCATTTACGTGAGCATCCATGGGTCCAGCGCAGCACGTACAAACCACCATGACGGTAATGGAATATCGTACACTGGTTGGAGACCACATACACCCCGTCATGACGATCACGTTTCCCGTTGACAAAGGCATTTTTCAGCAAGATAATGCGCCATGTCACAACGCCAGAAGTGTGATGCGCTCGTTCGAGGTGAGCAGGTGCGCTGCTGGCGTCCGTCTCCATCGATTGTCATCCCGATCGTTGTGAGTCGATTTTCGATGCCTGCTTGTCTTCTTCGCATCTTTGGCGGATGGCTATTTAACTGCGGCGCGCGCACTCTGCCGGGGCTGGAGGTGGGTATCAGCTGTGTGAGTGACAGTGACATGTGGCGCTGTGGATGCATGCAGCTGGCGAGTGACCGAATCGATACGACGGAGGAGCGTGGGCAGCTGCTGCGGCGTGTTCAGCAGTTGGAATGGAGGTCCGCTGCCGTCGGTGATTGGGATTTCCTTGAGATTTGAAAGACAGATTTCCTTCGCGTCTGTTACGTGTTACTCAGAGCGAATGAACTGGAGTCGTCGAATTGTTCGTTGGTGAGTTCTGTCTATGTTAAGAGAATACCCGAGTGCACTGAAAACGATGTTGATTGTTTCAGTTACTCTTCACTATATTTGGTCTGACCGCCTGATATGCTGACGTCATTTAAGGGAGTGCTAGCTGCGCACAACAAATAGACATGAAGCCGTGCTTAATGCGTAGCTAGAGGTCATACCAAGTAGTGCATAAGTCTGTACCTGGCGTTCGAGAGCGGGCCGAAATAATTTTCCCTATTTCCTTTTTCTACGTTATTATTTTATTTGTTTGTTCTAGAGAATTGGCTAATCAAATTTTAAGACCCGTTACAGGGCAAGTGGTCACGTAGGTTGGTTCTGCTTGGGTTCATTTTGTGCCGTGTATAATTAGAGGTTTATTTATAACCAGTTGGGCAGATATGTTTTGTGTATCTGATGCGTCAGAATGTTGCCTGCCGCTGATGTGTTTATGTTTCAGATAATTGGCAGTGGTCGACGCGAGCAAACTCCAATTGGGGTATCACGGTGGAAGAGGGAAATTTAAGGCTCTGGCTCTGAGCACTATGGGACTTAACAGCTGTGGTCATCAGTCCCCTAGAACTTACAACTGCTTAAACCTAATTAACCTAAGGACATCACACACATCCATGCCCGAGGCAGGATTCGAACCTGCGAGCGTAGCAGTCTCGCGGTTCCGGACTGAGCGCCTAGAACCGCTAGACCACCGCGGCCGGCGGAAATTTAAGGACCTGGATCGGTGTCTGTGGTTACGTTGTTAGTGTCCTGCGATTCCATCTTTCCGGTGGAGCTTTGTGGATTTCCGGAAGCTTAATTGTAGCTCGAGTATAGCTCTACTTCACCTTCTGGTCCGTGGATCTCCTGTATCTGTTAGAATCTTTCGGTCTGCTCACGTCCATCACTAATTTTCAACGTAAAATTGAAACGGCCTTATTTTTAAGACTATTTAATATGTTATTATTATATTCTGTGGGTGAAATGTCAGCGTCGTCCCTGTAAGTAATACTAAAGAGAAGCCTAGTTGAGTGTATTAATCTGATAATACTTTTAATTTGTTAGAATTGAATTGTTTAAGATCAGTCCATGGAAGATGTCTTAGTTGTTGGAAGCAGTTTTAGAATTTGATATGTTATGGTAAAGCCAGTTTCTATGTAAGTCAGGAAGCATGTTTAAAAGGTTTGTGTGATTCAGTTATGTCAGTTAAATTTGATTAATGGTGGTTTCATGAACATTGTTTTAATTAGTGAAAATTGCTTGAGTACATTCTGAAAGATCTGTGTGTGTCGGACTTAAATGGATTAATGTTTCAATCTGAGTCCGGATGGTGGTTCTGTAGGGCAGGTGCCTTTTATTATAATCGTTGTTACTGTCAATTTCATTAAGAGCGTGTGTTTGTAATAAAGAAGTGTATGGCAACTACAAACTGGTTGTGTGTTTAATTTCGATGAAAGGAATAACATATCACGAGGTACACAGTGACGAGTTCCAGTTGGTGTGCTGGCCCCTAACTCGCAAGATCTGAGCCTCATCGAACACGTCAGAGATGTGACTGACTGCGGCGTCAGAGCTCGTTGGCCGCCTGCCCCGAATTCACGGGAATTTGGTGACTTGTGCGCGCAGACGTGGTGCCAAGTCGCTCGAGCGACCTACAAAGGTCTCACTGCTTCCACGCCACGGCGGGTCGCCGTTGTTATCCGTGCCAAAGGCAGACATACCAGCTATTAGGTATGTGGTCATAATGTTCTAGCTGATGAGTGTATGTTTCTTAATGCTACTTGAACTTTGAAACGATATTGTAGATCAAAGAAACTTTATTCTGAAAACATTTAGCATTTTTTTCGAAACGTCAGCATGTCTCCATGTTCGCACTATTCATAATTCTTTGGTTTTCGAAGCAGTAGTCTAGTTGCACGAATTTACACTGCAAAACGTCTCCTGTTAACTGGCGTTCTCAATGACCGCTTATAAATACCATCTTCTCGCCGACTGAATTTGTGGCAACAGCTTCTGCCCCACTTGGGTGCAGATGCAAGTTGTTATATTTGTTGTTAGAAGGCCCTAATGTGGTCCATCATCACCAATCTCCTTCGCTTTCCAGTTTGTCGTAAACACATTTTGTGCTTGCAGCTTCCGTTTCGAACGTTTCTTCTAAATTGACTGCGTCTCTAACCTGGACTCAACATTTGTTACACATTTTGGCTTGTCGAGCTGAAGTCCCTTATCTTTTGTCTGTGTTCCTCTCTACATGGTCCATGAAAATTCCTCATTTATGACGTAAGCGCCATGAATATTAAAGCAAGAAGCATTTTTTTTTTTAAAGGGAAAGTGATTCTAGCATTAACAAAAGAGCTGGCGGCGTAGCTTTCTGATCGTATCATGAGCACAGAGAACAGGAAGATCAGAAAATAAGACTTGTACTCACTACTCTCCGCCAAACACGTACGTGTATCAGTGAAGTCGTGGAGGTCGTTACAGAATAAATAAATGAAACAAAATAGAGTCAGTAATGGAAGTAAGGCCCGTTGTTTCATTGTGGACGGTGGTCTTAGGAGTAGAGCAGCAACGGCACATGTAAACAGATGCAGAGGCACGTGTAGATTATTATTTCTTAAAGACTCGCGTGACATGGAGATTCAGATAATGTTGTGGAAGCATTGGCTATTACCAAGAGGAAGGGGGAAAGACATTCAGTTTTGTCGATTCTCGGTTTGTGGGTGTTATGCGCTTTAACAGTTTCAACAATCTGCGAGTCGCACTTGTGGTACAACTGGCTGCGGAGAAAACGTCTAAGTGACAGGGACAAAAGTGAATTCCAAGACAGCAATTTCTTACGTTGAATCGGGAAGAAAATTTCTAACATATTACTCTTACTCTGAAAATTCTACCAGAAAATACATGAATTCGTAAAAAGTAACTATGATCCGTCTGTATGACCTTCAGCTTCCTAAATTGATACAAAGACATAGGTTTGCGATTCGGTTCGACACTCTGTATTAATCTGCAGGAAGTTTGTCAAATGCTTGCGCTGCTATGTGTTGTCATGCCTCCTTCGTCTCAAGACTCTCTATTTCTTGAAATTCCTGGTGCACGACAAACGTGGAAACACTTGGTGGTTTATAGTGTTACATGTGACAACAGTACTCGGCGTACGACGGACTCCAGTCTGCAACCACTGCAGCGGCGATGTGCCTGCAATTTGCTGCTGACGGGTGATTACCATAAACTGTACGAAGACTGTTAGATAAAACAACAAGAGTACTTTTCTCGCAATTTATTTTACAAACAAGACAAATAATTTACAAATGTCATGCACATACTTGCAGACAGTTTGACAAGCCTTCCTCTTTCCTTGATGAAGAAACTATTTTCGGAAGGAATTAAGCACTAAGGATGTCTTTCATTACAAGAGCAGGTAATGTAAACAGTGAACTAACTAACGATTTACAAATGTTAGAGGTGCCATGTTTACCTTTCGCGACCGTAAGATGTCATAGAAACTGCAACAGAAGCGTGGTACTTGCGATCCAGGCAGCTACCAGCGTTTCCCCTTATCGTTCATTTGTAGTTATCTATATCGTGCAGCACACAGTGTGGAGCGGTTAGCACAGAATATCCACTTAAGTTTTAGCAAGAAGGAGGGAGAAATTACGACGCTGAACACGTAACTGAAAAGTCAGTTTTACGTATTTCGCTGCTTCGTTTCCAGCTACGAATAACGACGAGATTGTGTTTGCTCACAGCGTAGAGATCTTTTGCCTCCATCCAAACAGATAGATATTCGCTGGGATGAAATGGGAGAGAAACGTCTTGTCACGTTTTAGTGCTGACGTAGCGAGCGAGGTGCGAACCGTGTTCCTGGGCCCAGCGTTCGGAGCGAGCTGCAGCAATCTCGAGGGGATTAGTCGCCGCGGACCGCGCTAAAGATAGCCGACTCTGAGTGAGGGCACAGGTATTTATTTCTGTTGTGCTGAACGCTGGCTGCAGGTTCCCTCTTTAATTAGACCGTGGAGATGACAACGGCCATTCAAGCTGTTGTCTGCAGAAGAAAGCAGGCACACACGAAAGAAAGGATGCACGGTCGCGCGAGTCTGGCCAAGCGGAATCGCCGATCGATGTGTGCAGATCACTCCCGGAACAAAGGAGCAGTCAGCAATTAAGCTCACAATCGCTGATATCTTGGTTCTTCGGTGTTAAGAACTGTTACTGTTGCGCAAACTCTCGGTGGTTCCTGATTTCCCTCTCCCACCTCCCCCTTCACCTATCTCGCCCCCCTTTAGTTACTTATGTATCTGATTATTCTGCCCGCCAAAATAATGAAGTAGCACAATAAATTTCATCAGACTAAATGTCGTTACAATACACGAGAAGGGGAATATTACGGTTTATTCCAAGTGACATTAAAAAGTTTACTTCTGGTAGTAAAGTCTTAATTAGGTCTCAACAAGAATAGGCTACTCCATCGTCCTTCTCCCAATATAATATTCTCTTGCTAAAACGCTAGATTTGTTCTTTTTGTTACAGTGTGTGGATGATACAAATGACACGTTTCTACCGCAAATCGTTCAGTGTACATTTCTTGGACAGAACGTCTGTAAAGTGTTAGCTGCCGTGCTACCACAATGAGCAGTTTCACATGACATCAACCGGGAAAGTACGATATTCTACTAATGATAAACAAAAAAGGAAAAAAAAGTAGGACGGAAATCGTCATTTGCGGCAGTGTTTGGATTCCTTTGATTTAGCCACCAAAGGGACAGAGAACTGTTTTTAGAGCTATCACCAATTCCAAAAACGGAAGTAACCACGTTATCAGTTACGTTATACAAAACACACAAATGATGACACACGTGGGTGGGTGTACTGTGCTACACGGGCCCGTCCAGGGCTGTCAGTATGACATCAGTTAACGACGGAAACCAATTAGGGAGATCCTGAAGTACAATGGCTAGATGAGGAGGTGTAGGTATACTACAAGGTTGGCTTAAAATATACAGACGACAGCTACTCGGGTCATTCGACAGCTGTGAATAACAGAGAACTGCATCCCTCATGACGTTCTGGCAGCTCTACATACGCGGAGGAATTCGTATTTCGCCACCCAGAATTAAAATTCACTGTGAACGCCAACACCAGTAGCCACGTACCGGGAAGGCTCTGAGAACTGTAATATTGTTTCCCTATGTATCTGGAAGAGTCAGAACATCTCGAAAAACTGCCGATAGCAATACAGTTTTCGATTAAATCTGAACTGAATGACCCTGTCTCAGTTCAGTTGCACAGTGCCCTCCGGTGTTCATAATTTATGGAGTAACTGTAATTTGCTTTAAAATGTAAATGGATCACTTTTACAAATATAATGTGATAAACATGGCAGAGAAAAAAGAAAAAAAAACAGAACTTACAGAATTCGATACGATGCCTCTCTCGCTCTAGGCTTTGTTTCTGACAGAGTGAATATTTAATAATTCCGTTAGAAAAACACTGATATTTAGGGGAGGATGAAATAACCAGTGATTTCTTGATATAACTGTACATATGAAATCTATACATAACTTTATGGTCAATGGGTGTTTGCAGCTCATTAGAGTCTACGTATTCAGAATACAAAGAGTACTAAATACACATTATCACGAAAAAGAAATTCAAGAAAATTTTTTCTCGGTTTTAGAATTTTGCGTACCACATGCATAAATGAGAAAGTGTTTCAGACATGCAAGAAAATATTTCAGAAGTACAAATCCAAGTAACGCAGGAAAATTCGAGAATAACTGACATTACAGAGATCTGTTTCTATTATTATTATTATTATTATTATTACTATTATTATTATTTAGAAATTTGGAGCTGCAAGACACAGCGGATGTCTGAAAGTAGAGGTACATTTTTTGAGTGTCCAGTCTCTCGACGATTTTATTTTTTGCTCAGTGTTTCGACAGACAGCTTACAAAGGCGCTGCAGCTGATGGACCTAAGCAGTTACCAAATCCGTGTTGCACGATTCACGGACAAGTGAGTGATCGTCCCCACCGTAAACAGGTACGGCACGCTGGTTTAAAGTTGTTGCGGTGTAATATCATACTTTAGAGTGCTTATTACAAGAATGTTTGTTTCTTGACGAATGGTTTTGTTGTTGGTGAGGTTGTTTCCAGTTAAATAAAAAAGAAGTCAGTAGGCCTGCTTTCTCTGTGACAAGATTTACCTGTTCATGCTAAGTGGCCATACAATAATTCGTAATGTATTATGGTTTAAAACTGTAATCAAATATTCACTGAAGTAGTTAGTTAGTTGTACATCAAGTAAACCATTCTATGGTCCATTTTTGTTTCTAGGTCATGGGCCATAATTAGATGACAAATGTTAAAAAAAAAGGAAGTTCGTGCGCTGTATAACGGGGACTTAGTAACTGCTTATGACCCTCGCCATTCGAGGAAAAGTTTTACAAAAGGCTGGAATTGTCACAGGGTTATTTAAGACGATGAACCCCAGTTAAACACTTTTATTTTATGAAATATAAATTGGATATAAATAATCTACGTAATTCATAACGTGCATATACTGTTCTCGATGTGCTTGCTGCATTAATTAACTATGAAAATCTGAGCGTTTGACAATAACCACTTCTGTCTTTATTGGTAAAATCAATGGCTGCCGAAAAACTAACAGAATTAGTAGTGTCCACTATGGTCATAGATTCTATTGACGCCAACGATGAAATGTCACTCAATAGCGTCTTTCTCTCCATGACGACGAATGATATGGGACAGCATGCTACACAGTCTCACACGTACAGTGTCACATACACGCACCAAAAACAAATATACAACAATATGCAGTGGCACACATGCACACTAAAAATAAATGGCTCTGAGCACTATGGGACTCAACTGCTGAGGTCATTAGTCCCCTAGAACTTAGAACTAGTTAAACCTAACTAACCTAAGGACATCACAAACATCCATGCCCGAGGCAGGATTCGAACCTGCGACCGTAGCGGTCTTGCGGTTCCAGACTGCAGCGCCTTTAACCGCACGGCCACTTCGGCCGGCACACTAAAAATACATATGTGACAATAAACAGTAGCTAAATTTTCATTTTGAGTAAGTTAAAAGAGTTTTAATTCCCTGGTTCTGGTCAAGGTTTTCTGAAGGTTTCACTTGGTTACTAGGCGAATGCGAGAAGTTGAAGTGCCCTCCCAATTGTCCCCAGTGGGGATTCCGGCTGCTACATTTGCATCCTTCTGGGATGTTTGCTGAAAAGAACTGTGAATACGTATCAGGCACATGTCAAAGAGACCGCTCTACTCCTTGGGTGTAGAGTTAAAAGAAGAAAAATTATCACACAGACATTCATTGTCTGGTGCCCACTTCCAGACAGTGCTCAATGTGAATCCTGCGCCTTCATTAATGTAGCTGAGGCACACCCTTTCTGATTATGAAGTGACAGTCGGTTGGAGTGTGTGGAGAACGTGTGTCTGCTGACACAAAATTTTGAGCTTATCCGTAAGACTGTGTTTTCCGACAGCAGATTTCGCTAGACTTCTGTGGCTGATGTGCTGCTGATGTTCGGTGCAGCGATGGGAAACGGTTTGAATGGACTATAAGCTGTGCTTGTAGTCTGTAGAAGTCGCTGTTTCCATTTCTACATAGATTATTCATATCCCAGTTATATTTCACCAAGCAAAATAACTAAACTTTTATTCTGCCTATTTGCTTTCCTCTCTGGATCTTCGTCCGAAGTTTGATTAATGATTTTCCTGACGTTACGGCAGCTAAGATGATGGAAGTCTGAAAGATGCAACCTCCATTGTTGGTGGTGGACTGGAGTCGAGCCCGTCATCGCCAGTAGCAATGGACAAAAAAATAAAAAACACCTACAGCCGTCCTTACGATATCAGTTTATTTTGTCGCTACCAGTTTCAACACTTCATTGCCTCATCTTCAGGCTGTCTTTGATGCGGTACAGGTTGATATGATCCCCATGCATAGCCCATCAGTTGCCACCATTACTGGATACGCAGATAATGTGTCAGCACTCCAACCATCAACACATTATCTTCGTATCGAGTAATGCTGGCAACTGATGCGTTATGCACGGGGATCATATCAACCTGTACCGCATCAAAGACAGCCTGAGAATGACGCAATAAAGTGTTGAAACTGGTAGCGACAAAATAAATTGAAATCTAAAACTTTGAACATAGCTGCTAAGGTTCAGTGACCGTGTCAGAATTATATTGGAACAAATAAGCCCTCGATCACAAATATTAAGTCAAAATTGACCTGGTTTCGACGCTACTACGAGCGTCGTCTTCAGAATTAGACTAACTGTACTAAAACATATTAGGTATATAGTACATTAATAAAAGAGTCTCGTTGCAACCTTGTTCACAGTACGAGCAGCCCTTAGCGGCTCGCCATCTCACAACTGTTCATGACGTCGCCTTTCCAGCTCAGATCTTTCTTAATATGTGACTTGTAAGTACTGCATCTTTTCCAGTCAGTAAAAACTTTAATTTTATTAGTGTACTATATACCTAGTACGTTTTAGAACAGTTAGTCTAATTCTGAAGACGACGCTCATAGTAGCGTCGAAACCAGGTCAATTTTGACTTAATATTTGTGACCGAGGGCTTATTTGTTCCAGTATAAATTGAAATCGTAAGGATGGCTGTAGGTGTTTTTATTTTTTGTCACGACAGTAAACGGCCGTCGTCCCAGTGACCTCCTGCTAAAAGGATGGACATACAAAAGTAGCAGTGGAGGTCGATTCTTTGAGAATGCCCGGTGAAACGTCCGACGAATCGCTAGGCAAACCTCGGAGGGAGATCCAGTGGTGATAGCCGACAGGTGACAGGTCAACAAGCGGCCCAAAAAAGTTCGACAACTATGTAATTAAACTTGAACCATCTTGACGAATAAATAGGGCGGATTCAGAACTCTCGATCCCGGAACACGTCGGACAGAGGTGTCGGTCTGTAGGAGAGCTACTGGTCCTGAGGCGGTGCGGGCTGCCGCCGGCGGAAGGGGAGCCGCGGCAGGCGCGGCAGCCGGCGGCGGACGGCGGCGCTGAGCTGGCCGTAGACGAGGAACACCAGCAGCGGCACCACCAGCAGCTCGTCCACGAACAGGTAGAGCCAGCAGGCGACGCCCAGCAGCGCCGCGTCGCTCAGGAACTCGAACCACGAGCGCACGCGCCGGCGCACCACCTCGGGCGGCGGCGGCGCCTGCGGCTGCAGCAGCTGCAGCTGGCGGCGGCGCAGCTCCCACAGCTGCTCCTCGCGGCGGCGGCGCGCCTCCCACTCGCGCTGCTCGCGCCGCAGCTGCTCCAGCCGCTCGCGGTACACCCGCTCCGGGTCGGCGTCTTCCGACTCCTCGCGCGACGAGGAGCGCGCCAGCGCGCGCGCCGGGATGCGCAGCGGCGCGCCGTCGTCGCGGTGCATGGGCGCCGGCTCGCGGCCGCCCTCCTCCTCCTCCAGCAGGTGGTAGCGCGCCGGCACCGTCGCCGGGCCCGCGTCCTCGTCGTCGTCGTAGCTGTAGCTGTCCTCGGAGGAGCGGCTGCGGCCCAGCTGGTGCAGCAGCAGCGGCGACCGGCCCAGCGAGCGCAGCGGGCTCGCGCCGCCCAGCCGCTCGCGCACCACCGGCGTGTCCTCGCGGAACCTCTGCTGCACCTCCTCCTCCTCCTCCTCCTCGGCCGGGCCGCTCTCCTCGGAGGACATCCGCCGCGGCGGCGCTCTGGCCACGGCTGGAGTGGCGGGCTCTGCGACCTTGGCGCTCTTCAGGATGCCCTTCAGCTCGTGCTCGGGCGGCGCCTCCTCCTCCGCGCGATCCTCCCCGGCCTCGGCGGAGTCCTCTTCCGGGACGGGAGACGCCTGGCGGCGCTCCGCGTCGTCGGCGGCCGCCTTGAGCTGGTCGGCGTCGAGCAGCGCGGCGTAGGCGCGCGGGCGCAGCGAGCGCCGCGACGCCAGGTCGCTGATGAGCTCGCCGTAGTGGCTGGACACGGCCTGCCGCATCGCCGCCTCCTCCTCCAGCGACGCCTGGCGCGACGCCATGGCGATCCGGCGCCGGCGGGCCGCCTCCGCCGCGGCGCGCAGCTGCGCCTCCTCGTCCTCCCTCTCGTCCTCCTCTTCCTCCGCCCTCTCTTTGTCCTCCGAAGCTGCAGCCTGCGCCTCTCGGTTCTGCAGAGCTGTTTCTTGTGGCGGCTGCTTCTGCTGCTGCTGCGGTAGTGCTGATGTGCAGAACATTTATTACCAAAATGTATGACCACAAAAAAACAAAATATATTATTTGTAACAATTTGCCCTACACGGAAGACAGCCAACACACACTCGCCATCTTCCCCACAGCCCGCTGTGCTCGTGCTTCAGTATCGGCTCTGCTGAACATGACTGCTGGTTGGTGCGGTCCTAACTACAGTGGACGACCTATCGCGATTAGCAACAATTCTCGTATTACATTCGCGCACTGTCTGTATCACATTTCGCCGGCTGCTGCGGCCGAGTGTTTCTAGGGACTTCAGTCCGACTTTCATTAACTGTGACTGAAATGTTCTAGTTTCACTCGTCATCGTACTTATGAATGTTGTAGCCCCAAACTATTAAGTTGTTCCAGCGGTATGATGAATGTACGATTCACACCCTAGCTCGCGGGCCATAGTGTGAATTTTCATTCAAAGGAGCTACGATATCCTTTGAAAATGTCCTCCGCAGGTGGGGACGAAACGTTGGATTTTAAGGTATAACAGCCCAGAACATTTTATTAACTGTGACACTTTTGGCCGAGAAAGTTTATATTTTACAGTAAGAACTGTTTCATCGTTACCAAAGTATATGTTACTCAAAAATTATCATAAGAACTGTGATGCAAGAGTTGTTATAAAATATTTAAGGCCAACAAATTAAAGTCCCGACGGATGGAAGTCGTCTGTAATGTAATATCATGCACTACATTGATTTTCTTTGCTCTGCTACTCGTTTAACGATTACATCCGCAGCAATTTACCTGTTGATATAGACTGAAAATTATTCAAAAACTTAATGATTTTGAGACTATTTTGGTATGGTTTAAGTGTTTAATTTGAACTTTGCGCTACGCGGAGCTACGTTCTATTGTTATTGCTTATTCGCCGATGCGCGCTGCACAGGAGGGGCTGTACAAACCGCTGTTTTAGAGGTCCATCATGTGACAAAAGTGAGTAACTTTAACAATTTTTAAAAAATACTTGCAGTGTGTCTTACGAGCTAAAATTTCGGGAGTACATTTCTTTCAGTGCATTCTTTCCATGTGAAAAACTTCAGTATTCTCAAATAATGGGTAAATAGTGTCTGCGTATTTGCGGTTTGTGGGCTGCACTTCTTTTTCGCCCCCAAGCCCCATCCCTTTGATAGGTAGGTGGTTCTTTCCGTCCACAGCCATTCTTATCAGACTGTAAGTCGTGTGTGTACCAAGTTTGGTTCATATCGATTAATTACTTTAAGAATAGATTGGAACACACACACATACATTTTTAAAATACGTGTGGATATAATGAAAACATCTTGGTAGGATAGATTAACAGGTTAAACACTGTATTAAAGTAAAAATTTGTCTTTCTGAAGAAGAATTTACATAAAAACGTGAAGGGATGTTGTATGTCTATGTATTTCACTACATACAGGGTGACAGTTATTGAACTATGTGGAATAAAATCGTCACAACTTCTGAATGGTTTACGTTGGAACATTTAAACTGCACGTTGGTCGCGGGGCACGAAGGGAATCAGTATGCACATGCATCGTTTGGTTTAGCGACGAAGCCCACTTTCATTTGGATGGGTTCATCAGTAAACAAAATTCGCACATTTGGGAGACTGAGAACCCACATTTCGCGATCGAGAAGTATCTTCACCCTTAATGGGTGATAGTGTGGTGTGTAATGTCCAGTCACGGACTAATCAGTGCGATATTCCTTGATGGCCGAACGGTACTTGAAGGTTTTGGAATACGATTTCATACCCATTATCCAAAGTGACCCTGATTTCGACACAATGTGGTTCACGTGAGACGGAGCTCGACCCATTGAAGCAGGGGAGTGTCTGATGTCCTGGAGGAGCAGTTTGGGAATCGCATTCTGGCTCTGGGGTACCCAGAGGCGACTGGCACAGGCCTCGATTGGCCGCCAGATTCCCCGGATCTGAACACATGTGACTCCTTTTTGTGCTGCGATATTAAAGACAAGGTTTACAGCAATAACTCCAAAACCATTGGTGAGCTGAAAACAGCCATTCAGGAGGTCATCGACAGCATCGATGTTCTTACACTTCAGCGGGTAATGCAGAATTTCGCTATTCGTCTGCGCCATATCATCGCCAATGATGGCAGGCGTATCGAACATGTCATAACCTAAATCCGAATACCTGCAGTGATGGTTACATGTTGAATAAAGTGTGTACACAGCGTAGTTTGTAAGTAATTTATGTTTTCTTCATATAGTTAAATACACTCCTGGAAATGGAAAAAAGAACACATTGACACCGGTGTGTCAGACCCACCATACTTGCTCCGGACACTGCGAGAGGGCTGTACAAGCAATGATCACACGCACGGCACAGCGGACACACCAGGAACCGCGGTGTTGGCCGTCGAATGGCACTAGCGGCGCAGCATTTGTGCACCGCCGCCGTCAGTGTCAGCCAGTTTGCCGTGGCATACGGAGCTCCATCGCAGTCTTTAACACTGGTAGCATGCCGCGACAGCGTGGACGTGAACCGTATGTAAAGTTGACGGACTTTGAGCGAGGGCGTATAGTGGGCATGCGGGAGGCCGGGTGGACGTACCGCCGAATTGCTCAACACGTGGGGCGTGAGGTCTGCACAGTACATCGATGTTATCGCCAGTGGTCGGCGGAAGGTGCACGTGCCCGTCGACCTGGGACCGGACCGCAGCGACGCACGGATGCACGCCAAGACCGTAGGATCCTACGCAGTGCCGTAGGGGACCGCACCGCCACTTCCCAGCAAATTAGGGACACTGTTGCTCCTGGGGTATCGGCGAGGACCATTCGCAACCGTCTCCATGAAGCTGGGCTACGGTCCCGCACACCGTTAGGCCGTCTTCCACTCACGCCCCAACATCGTGCAGCCCGCCTCCAGTGGTGTCGCGACAGGCGTGAATGGAGGGACGAATGGAGACGTGTCGTCTTCAGCGATGAGAGTCGCTTCTGCCTTGGTGCCAATGATGGTCGTATGCGTGTTTGGCGCCGTGCAGGTGAGCGCCACAATCAGGACTGCATACGACCGAGGCACACAGGGCCAACACCCGTCATCATGGTGTCGGGATCGATCTCCTACACTGGCCGTACACCACTGGTGATCGCCGAGGGGACACTGAACAGTGCACGGTACATCCAAACCGTCATCGAACCCATCGTTCTACCATTCCTAGACCGGCAAGGGAACTTGCTGTTCCAACAGGACAATGCACGTCCGCATGTATCCCGTGCCACCCAACGTGCTCTAGAAGGTGTAAGTCAACTACCCTGGCCAGCAAGATCTCCGGATCTGTCCCCCATTGAGCATGTTTGGGACTGGATGACGCGTCGTCTCACGCGGTCTGCGCGTCCAGCACGAACGCTGGTCCAACTGAGGCGCCAGGTGGAAATGGCATGGCTAGCCGTTCCACAGGACTACATCCAGCATCTCTACGATCGTCTCCATGGGAGAATAGCAGCCTGCATTGCTGCGAAAGGTGGATATACACTGTACTAGTGCCTACATTGTGCATGTTCTGTTGCCTGTGGTTCTGTCAGTGTGATCATGTGATGTATCTGACCCCAGGAATGTGTCAATAAAGTTTCCCCTTCCTGGGACAATGAATTCACGGTGTTCTTATTTCAATTTCCAGGAGTGTAATTGTCACCCTTTACTTACGGATATCTGTCCTACATTAAATCGTTCGGTTAGTAGTGTAGAATGATGGTAACATGAAGTTGTTAGAGCACTTGCCCGCGAAAGGCAAAGGTCCCGAGTTCGAGTCTCGGTCCGGCACACAGTTTTAATCTGCCAGGAAGTTTCATGGTAACATGAATTTCTGCAAATACTTTATACTGTCTGGCGTGAGGTCAGTCGCTTGACGGCGCGTGTCGGCGCGGGCCCGCCCGTTGCCAGCGCGTCGTAAGGCACAGAGGCTCGCACTGGGGCGTATCGCTTTCCAGTCGGGTGTGCCGCGGCAGTCCTCACAGGGGAAGTGACGCGTCTCTCATAGCCTCTCCTTCCCAAGTCGCTCTTTCCGCCTTCCCGTGGTGCCAGACGTCAAGCTCGGCATTCTGCCTTGAGAAAAAAGGGAGAGCTGCGACCCAACCCGATGCGAAAGCGAAGGGTGCGTGGCACAGCAGGAGCTGTGTCAAGGGACCGAGCATCAGTCCCTCTCTGTTCGCAAAGCACAGACCATCAGTTGTCCTGCATGCCGGAGACCTCGTTCGTCGGCGTGGGATCGAGGCGCGACTCGGCAAGGGTGCTTCGCCGCGCCCCTGGGTAACCGGGGCGTGTTCTGCCAAACCCAGGAGGTGGTGACATCGCCTGGACCAGGTTAGATGGGTCCAGACCGCTGAACGACTGGGTGACCGACCCACCACCTGAGCAGGAGTGGGTCCTTGGCCGACAGGTGGAAGCTCGGGCTAGTAAGTGGCGAAAGGCGAGAGGTGCATCCGCCTCTCCGGAGTGCGGGGTGCACTTGCCGAGGAGCGTCGAGTGAAATCGACGATGACGGAGCCACCGATGGGGACCAGTGCGCTGGCAACGGCGTGCTGAACCCTGCCGTTCGAAGAGTGCCCTTGGCCTTGGGGCAAGGCCGGTGGGCGAGCTGCCTCATGTCCCCCCCCCCCCCCCCCCCCAATGCCAGAGGAGCCGGTTCGGGGCAAGAGACGGGCTCCCATTTCTCATCACTCGTTACTCATCATCGTGGCAACTGAAACGAGTGATTCTTGTGTGTCCAAACGCGCTTCTATTGCGCCTGATCCCTCTCCCCAGGAAGAGCTGGGACAGGCAGAAGGTGAATCCGTGACACAAAGACACGGTAGAATTTCACTGCTCCTAGAGCAGAACGTCAAAAACGGCAAAATAAGCCAAGCGGCTTTAACAATTATAAAAAATGAACTTACCGCATGGGCCATCGCCCACGCAAAACTTGAAGGCAGAGTGGAGGAGTTAGAAAAAGAAAACAACAGACTGAGAAACCAACCGACCAAGACCTGGGCGGCGGTGGCTGCGCAAGCGCCAACTAAGCCGCACACAACAAAGGAAACAATAGATAAAGCAGCTAAAAGAACAGACACTGCGGTCTTTCTCAGGACACTGCCTGGGCAAGACACCAGTGTAAAGAAAATCCAGGAGCTGTTTACAAAAACTGTCAACCCAGCTAAAGACAAAATTAAAATAAAGAGAATTAAACCCAGCAAAAATTCAGTAATTGTGGAAGTAGCCTCAGAGGAAGACAAGGATAAAATATTAAACAATCAGAAACTAAATGCACTGGTCAAATGTGAACCACCAAAGAAAAGGAATCCCTTAGTAATCCTTTATGACGTGCCAACTATAATGACTGATGACGAACTGACAAACACAATAAAAGAGCAAAATTTTGATGATATAAATGAGGAGGAATTTCGAAAGAGCTTCAAACTGAGATTCAAGACGGGGCCTCGGGGGCGTGATGTGGTTCATCATGTTGCTGAGGTCACGGCACCAATGTGGAGGAAAATCACAGCAATGGGCAGATTATATGTAGGATTTCATTCTGTTAACGTCAGAGACTACGTCGTGGTACCTCGCTGCCACAATTGTGGTGACTTGGATCACATCCTAAGGCTGTGTACCAGGGAGTCGGCCTGCACGAAGTGTGGCACATGTGGACACAACCGCAAAGACTGCAAAGCAGCAGCGGTCTGCATTCCCTGTAAAAACCGCGGGAAAAAGTCATGCGGAGCCTCAGGACGCAATTGCCCGACATACAGAATGTTGGACTAATTTCCAAAATCGACTATGGCTGATCACAGCCCACCAAACAGGATGCCAAAGTATAAATCCCCAAGCAAGAGGAGGCGGGACGCTATGAGGGCAACCAGGTTTAAGAACTTCCTGCTGGCGCTTTCGGGTGCCACTAAAACAGAAATAATAGACAAGACCATACAAACAGAGCCTTATATGGTTGACATAAGCATACAAACAGATTTTCCCATACTGAACACAGATCCCGCCCCTCAGCGCCGGGACACAAAGCCGACAATCCACCTGAAGCGGCAAGGGCATCCTATGACTGCAATATCCCAGACAAAACCCAAAGAAAACCGACCCATCCAAGATAGTGCTGTTACCAGTACAAGCCTAAAGTCCACAACGCAGAACACTCCAGTGGTCAGATTGCCACCCGTGGACCCGGTAAGGGTATACCCCAACATCGAGTACACGATGCAACTGGCCAGGCTGGAAGAGCCGATCACCCTGGCCACTGCCTTACAGCATGTGGTCTGTGTAGGACACGAAGAGGGTAAAAAGGTAACCTTCTCGGTAATGGAGGCTGTAGACAGAATACAGCTCAAGTCAGTGAATCTCCCCACTGATTTCGGAGCCCTGCAGGACTTACTGAAAAAAAGTATTTGAGAGACGTAATGAAAAGTTTGACCTTCAAAACATTTACGAACAGGCCGTACTGGCAAACGGACGAATTGCTTTTGACTGGAGTAAGACCTGGCCGGACGACCACATACACACATATTTTCCATGACAACTGAGATAACAATTGGACAATTAAATACGCATAACAGTCGACTTGTTATGCAGGAGCTCCGCAAAGAGGTGGAGGAGAGGAGACTGGACGTGCTCTGCCTACAGGAGCCATACTCCCAAGCTGGGAAAATAGCTTTTGCTGCCACAACTTGGCAAATTGTCAGCAGAGGTGAGGACCCTAGAGCAGCAATAATAGTAACAAACAAACTCTTGAGGGTTACTACACTCTCACAATTTACAACTCGTCACTGCAACGTCGTGGAGCTTCAGTCCCTGATGGGAGTAATTATTCTTATAAATACGTATTTTCAATACGGAGATGAAATAGAACAACATCTAGAACATCTGGTAAGAGTTACCGCGGCGTTGCGGGGACGAAAGATAATCATAACAGCTGACATCAATGCAAAATCCCCCCTGTGGTACAGCGGCACCAGAGACGCAAACGGCGATAAAGTAGAAGACTTTCTAATGGCTTCGCAGCTCGTGGTGGCCAACAGGCCAGGCAATCCTCCTACCTACACAGCAGGAGGAGGACAAGGCACGAATATAGATGTGACCCTTACATCACACAATGCAGCTAACCTAATAAAGAACTGGATAGTCGTAAGCAATGCCACCACGAGTGACCACAACTTAATAACCTTTACTTTAAGTGAAAGAGAGTGCCGCTGGACCATGGGGTGGGAGGTGCAATTTAACTATAACAAAGCAAATTGGGAACTCTTAGCAAGGGAGTGCGACATTCCTGCCTTACCAGAAGGTGACGCACATCAAGACCTAGACGTAGACGAAAGAGCTGAGGAACTGGTGGGTGCAGTACATAGAGCGGTGAGGGCCGCTGTACCAACCAGGAGGAAGGCCGTGGCGGCCTCGCCATCACCATGGTCGCCCGAATTAGAGGAGTTGCGGCAATCTGTCAGAAGGCTAAGGAGAAACTACCAGCGCAGTGTCGTCTGGCTGGAAAGACAAAGATGGCAGTTGCAATACAGGGAGGCCAAGCAAAGATTCCAGAAGGAGTTACGCGAAGTGAGAATGCGTAGCTGGGAAACCTATGTGCTGAGCCAGTTGGCCTTAGATCCATGGGGTCTCCCTTATAAATTAGTAAGGGAAAAAATCCGCTCTCCCCTGGAGTTATCAACAGTCAGGCGAGGGGACGGGATGACGGAGTCTTGGCAGGAAACTGCTGAGGTCCTTCTCCAGTCCCTGCTGCCTGACGACAATGCGGATGAAGAAACTGAAATCCAGAAGCAACTGCGTGACGCATATCTAGTGGACTATAACAACAACACGGCAGTCTACCCTTTCTCGGAAGAGGAGGTGGCTGCACAAATAAGATCCCTAAAAAGAGGGAAAGCTCCAGGACCAGACGGCATTGTGGCTGAGGTGGTGCAATTTTTGGCACCCCAGTTAGTCGCGCCGTTGACCCACCTATTCAACGAATGTCTTAGACAAAGAAGGTTTCCCAAGAGGTGGAAAACCGCGAATGTGATAATAATTAAAAAAGGACCGGAAAAAGATCCAACCGAAATTAAATCTTACAGGCCAATCTGCCTATTGGACCTGTTTGGGAAGCTCCTAGAGAAACTGCTGGCTGACAGATTGACGGCTCACCGGGTACTGTGGGGGATGAGCAGCAGGCACTTCGGCTTCAGGCCGGGGCGGTCGGCATCTGATGCCATCACTCTGGCGGCTGAGGTCTGTGGCTCGACCCCGCATAAGTACGTCGTCGGCATCATGGTGGATATCAGTGGCGCCTTTGATAACCTGTGGTGGCCTTCGCTCTTCTCCTGCTTACGGGAGAAAGAGTGTCCAGGGCCGCTTTATGGGTGTCTGAGGAGCTATTGTAAAGACAGGGAGGTTTGGCTATCATCCCCTAGCGGGAGAATCGGAAAAGTAATCACAAAGGGGTGTCCCCAAGGCTCTGTTCTGGGGCCCCTGTTCTGGGATATCCACATGGAACCACTACTAGATGAACTGCAACAAAGTGAGGAGGTCCTAGAGGTGATAGCCTATGCAGATGACCTCCTCCTGCTGGCCGGCGGCCGTAGCCGAGAGGACATCGAGCCAAAGATCGCAAGGGCCATTGAAAAACTGCACCAATGGTGCCTTAACACAAAAATGAAAATATCTCCTACTAAATCCACATATTTACTGTTAAAAGGTCAGCTTATCAGGAATCCCACGGTCAGAATTGATAGCTCACCAGTTCTTCGGCGACGAGAGGCGCGATACCTGGGAGTTATAATTGACGAGAGATGGAACTTTGGAAAACACATAGAAGCCGTAACTCAGAGAGCCCTCCAGTTACTAAATAATCTCATTTCCATTGGACACAAACGATTTCATCTCCCCCCTCATCTCATCAAGCTCTATCACAACAGCATCTTGACCTCAGTAGTGGGTTACGGCTCAGGAGTCTGGGCACACAGGCTCACGCGGGTCGTGCCCGCCATGATAGTGAGAAGAGTCCAAAGAAATATGATTTTAAGATCAGTGGGAGCCTACAGGACATCACTAGGGGGAGCTCTGTTAGTCATAATGGAGCTCTGCCCGTTAGACATCAAAATACGTGAACAAGCGGCATGGTATTGGGCAAAAAAAGGGAATGGGGAAAAAATAACAGATATCATGGGTGTGAGAGTAGAGGATAAGAGGGAAATAAGAAACAGAGGGGAGGAATTGTGGCAGAGGAATTGGGAGGAAGATGAAACGGGGAGAAGAACATTCCAGTTTTTACCTGATGTTAAAGAACGCGGGACCATGAAATATTTTGAACCTTCACGAGGACTCATCCACTTTCTCACTGGTCATGGACCCTATCCGACATATTTATGTCGGTTCGGGAAAAGGGCAACCCCCGAGTGTGACTGTGGTGTGGCTGAGGGAACTCCTGATCATGTGGTTTTTGAGTGCCCTCTCTTCAACGACGTGGCGACAACACTCAGAGACAGACTACCAAACAATAAGACATACAATCTCCTGAGACAAGAAGACACTTTCCATACCCTGAATGCCCTGGCAGAAGAGGTATCGCGAAAGGTCTTAATAGAATACTTGAGGGATCAAGAAGAATAGTCACAGAACTCTTTAACCAACCGATTACGACCTGATCCCAGTCCCATACCGCCTGTGCGTGGAACGGCCGACTTCCATCAGTTGGAAACCACCATGCATAGGATTAGGGGGATGGGATCTATCACACCGATCACGACAAGCACCAACTATGATGTAGGTTAAGCTAGTAGTAGTAGGACGTAGTTTAGAATACTAACATAGGAAACTGCAGCGATTACTAACCTTGGCCGGCCCGGTGCCAGGGGCATGCTCCCCGGGGTTAGCTCGAGGAGCCTGGCCACTCCAAGCAGGATTATATATTTACTGGCACACCTGTGACGCTGCAGTTAGTAGTCATTTCTAGGTTAGAAGTAGGTAAAAACTAAACTGCCCATTGTTGTTGTAGGAATCTAACACTACCTTAGGAATTTAAATAGTAGCTCACTAACAAAAATTGTAATCTAAGCTGCAAAAAAACTTAATCTTATGTAACAATAAATGGCCCACTAATCATGTTAGGAGGTGGGCCACATATTTATAATTATTATTGTATTATTGTTATGTCAATAAAGAATTTTTTTATTTTTTATTTATTTTTTTTAAAAATAAACTACATTAAAAAAAATACTTTATACTGCGACCCAACCCGATGCGAAAGCGAAGGGTGCGTGGCACAGGGGGAGCTGTGTCAAGGGACCAAACACTAGTCCCTTCTGTTCGCAGGGCCCAGAACAACAGGTGCTCTGCATGCCGGCGATCTCGTTCGTCGGCGTGGGATCACGGCGCGATTCGGCAAGGGTGCTTCGCCACGCCCCTGGATAACAGGGCCGTGTTCTGCCAAACCCAGGAGGTGGTGGCATCGCCTGGGCTAGGTTAGATGGGTCCAGACCGCTGAACGACTGGGTGACCGACCCACCAACTGAGTAGGAGTGGGTCCTTGGCCGAGAGGTGGAAGCTTGGGCTAGTAAGCGGCGAAGGACGAGAGGTGCATCCGCCTCTCCGGAGTGCGGGGTGCACTTGCTGAGGAGCGTCCGGTGAAATCGATGATGACGGAGCCACCGACGGGGACCAGTGCGCTGGCAACGGCGCGCTGAATCCTGCAGTTCGAAGAGTGCCCTTGGCCTTGGGGCGAGGCTGGTGGGCGAGCTGCAATAGTCCCCCCCCCCCCCCCCCCCATGCCAGAGGAGCTGGTCCGGGGTAAGAGACGGGCTCCCAACCTTTTTTCACTCGTCAATCAACATGGCCGAACAAGAGACGAGTGATTCGAGTGCGATTTCAAGGGCGAGTATGTCTACTGTCCCTACCTCGCAGGAGGAAGTGGGACATGATGATGAGAATGTGTATGAGAGACACTGTCGTATCAGCCAAATTTTAGATTCCAGCATCAAGAATGGAAAAATAAGCCAGGCTGCGGTCCTGGCAATAAAGAATGAGCTCGCTGCCTGGGCTATTGCAAACGCGAAGCTTGAGGGGCGTCTCAAAGAGTTGGAAAAAAAGAATGCAAGACTACGACAACAGCCAGTCAAGACATGGGCCGGAGTGGTGGCGCAAGCCGCTACAAAGGCTCAAACAACTAAAGAAACAATCGCCAAGACCTCAAAGAAACCAGACACGGCAGTCTTTTTAAGACCCCTGCCTGGTCAGACTATCAAAAAGGTGCAGGAGATCTTTACAACAACAATCGACCTGGCAAGAGACAAAATCAAAATCAATAAGATAAAAGCCACAAAAAATGTAGTAGTCGTTGATCTTGCCACCGAGGAAGACAGAGACAAAATATTAAATAATTGTAAACTAAATAAGGCTATTCAATGTGAACCACCTAAGAAAAGGAATCCTCTGGTGATATTGTACGATGTACCTGTGGCCCTAACTGAAAGTGACATATATGAAACCATGTACAATCAAGACTTTGATGACACTGAATGGGAAACGTTTAAAAACGAATTTAAGCTGCGATTCAAAACGGGACCTCGGGAACGAGATGTTGTCCGTCACGTCGCCGAGGTCTCCGGCAAGGTGTGGCGCAAACTTACCGCCATGGGGAAAATTTATATAGGATTCCATGCAATCAATGTTAGAGACTACCTAGTAGTCCCCCGATGCCACAACTGTGGCGATTTGGACCATGTCCATAAACACTGTGAAAGGAAGCCAGCCTGCTCCAGGTGTGGGGCAGAGGACCACACAAGAAAAAATTGTAATAAGAACGCAACCTGCATCCCATGCACAAAAAGGGGAAGGAAACCCTGCAACACCACTGGTAGGAACTGCCCAACGTATAGGATGCTAGAACAAAGATTAATTTCTCGAATTGACTATGGCTGAGGCCATACCTCAACTCAGGAAGCCAAAAAGGAAATCCCCAAGCAAGAGGCTGAGGGACGCTCTGAGGGCGAACAAATTCAAAGAATTTATTCAAAAAATCACGCAACCACGATGTCTGATGATAACAATGAAAGACGTTTGCATACAAACTGATCCATGTGAAGAAGACGCTTCCCTCTCCTCCCTGCTGGGGACCTGGGTCGAACCAAGAGCATTCTCGACCACGCAGGCATCCTGTACTTGGGAGTTCACAATCACACAGCAAAGAAATAGTAACCACCGAACATATCCAGTATAATGAAGTAAGCAGCTCAAAGCCATCCTCTGACTCACCATCCCCGGGAGGAATGGGAATTGATCATTGAGACATGTGGTAAGTGTCGGCCACGAGTATGGTAGAGATGTCACCTTTCCAGTAATAGAGGCTGTGGACAGAATCCAGCTCAAGACAATGAATCTCCCCACCGACTTCGGAGCCCTGCGAGATCTAGTCAAAAAGGTTTTCGAAAGAAGAAATGAGAAATTCGACATAGAGGAATTATACTATCAATCAGTAATAACTAATGGTAGAGAAGCCCACGACTGGTCCAAAAACTGGCCAGAATCACATATTCATACCTACTTCCCACGTGAGCCAACTAAACGTGGGTCAGATAAACACCCACAATAGTAAACTAGTCTTGCAGGAACTTCAGAAGGTGGTGGAAGAGAAGAGTCTAGATGTACTCTGTTTACAGGAACCGTACTCCCAAGCGGGGCGGATCCCATTCATGGCTGCCAATTGGCAAGTAATACACTCTGACATAGAGCCAAAAGCTGCAGTAGTAATTATCAACAGATCATTTAGAGCCACAGTCCTTGCGCAGTTTTCTGGCGAACACTGCAATGTCGTGGAACTGCAAACACCTACAGGAGTGATATACATCTCCAACATATACTTCCAATATGGAAGGGAAATGAGTTCTTGGAGACACTTACAGAGGTTGCTACGGCATTGCAGGGACGCAGGATGCTCGTGACGGCAGATATAAATGCAAAGTCCCCCCTATGGTTCAGTGGCACGCACGACGATCAGGGGCTAAAGGCTGAGGAGACAATCATGGCATTGCAACTGGTGGTTGCCAACCAACAAGGGAACCCCCCCCCCCCACCTATACTGGCGGCGGGGGAGAAGGCACAAACATTGATGTTATGTTAGTAACACCAAACCTTACCACAAAAGTCAACAACTGGAAAGTGTGGGACAGAGCAACCACCAGTGATCATAACCTAATCACATTCACTATTGGGGAAAGGGAGTGCCACTGGGACATGGGGTGGGAGCTGCAGCTCAATTACAACAAGACCAACTGGGACCGTCTCGTGGAAGAGTGCAACATCCCGACATTGCTGGAGGGTGACGAAAACGTGGAACAGTGCGCCGAAGAACTGGTACAGGCGATCACCAGGGCGGTGCGAGCTGCTGTACCAACCAGGAGGAGAGCCGTTGCGGCCACCCCCACACCATGGTCGGTCGAATTAGGACAGATGCGCCAGGCTGTGAGTGTCGTCTGGGGAGAAAAACAAAGATGGTTGCAGATCTATAGAGAAAGCAAGGATCAATTTCAACAGGAGCTTAGGGCAGTCAGACTTAGAAGCTGGGAAAACTACGTGAAAACCCAATTGGCTACAGACCCTTGGGGAGTCCCGTACAAACTGGTACGGGAAAAGATAAGATCATCTATGGTGCTATCCACCGTCAGGGACGGGGACCGGATGACGGGCACGTGGCAGGAAACTGCTGAGGCCCTCCTTCGGGTCCTGTTACCTGACGATGTGGAGGAAAACGAGACAGAAGAACAGAAAAGAATAAGGAGAGAAGACCGAAGGGACTACAACAATAACATTAGAACTTACCCCTTCTCTGAGGAGGAGGTTGCTGCCCAGATCAAGGCCCTCAAAAGGGGAAAAGCTCCTGGCCCGGACGGCATTACTGCGGAAGTGGTGCAATTCCTTGCCCCCCAGCTCGTACCTCCTCTCATTAAGTTATACAACGAGTGCCTGAAACTCGGGAAATTCCCAGCAATATGGAAAAAAAGCAAATGTAATCATCATCAAAAAGGGTCCAGATAAAGATCCCACAGAAATTAAGTCTTACAGACCCATCTGTTTGTTAGACATACTGGGCAAACTTTTTGAGAGACTACTGGCAAACAGATTGACAGCACACCGCATGCTGTGCGGGATGAGTGACAGACAATTCGGTTTTCGGTCTGGCCATTCTGCGTCTGACGCAATCGCCCTGGCTGCCGAGGTCTGTGGCTCCACCCTGCACAAGTATGTCGTCAGCATCATGGTGGACATCAGTGGCGCCTTCGACAACCTGTGGTGGCCCTTACTCTTTTCCTGCTTGCGGGAGAAGAACTGCCCAGGGCTACTATACGGCTGTCTGAGGAGCTATTGTGCAGACAGGGAGGTCTGGCTATCGGCCCCTAACGGTATAGTCAGGAAGACTGTGACCAAAGGATGTCCTCAAGGCTCTGTCCTGGGACCTCTCTTTTGGGACATCAACATGGAGCCACTACTTGAAGACCTAAAGAACTGTGACGATGTGCTAGAGGTCATAGCATACGCCGACGACCTCCTCCTGCTGGTCGGCGGCCGAAGCCGTGAGGACCTAGAGCCGAAAGTGGAGAGAACTGTACTTACATCGTGGTGTCATAAAAGCAGAATGACGATTGCGCCCAATAAATCTACATACCTCCTTCTCAAAGGCCAACTGGTCAGAAACCCCACTGTAAGAATTAATGGCACGCCAGTTCTTCGGCCCCGCGAGGCCCGATACCTGGGTGTAATCATCGATGAGAGGTGGAACTTTGCATCACACATTGATACCATATCTCAAAAATCTTTGGTTTTATTAAATAATCTCATTGGAATTGGTCATAAGCGGTTTCACCTTCCACCCAACTTAATCAAATTATACCATAATAGTATCTTGACCTCAATAGTAGGATATGGATCAGGAGTCTGGGCACACACACGAGGGTCATGCCTGCCATGGCCGTAAGAAGAGTGCAGCGGAACATGCTTCTACGTTCAGCAGGGGCCTACAGGACAACACCTGGGGGAGCGCTGTTAGTGCTAATGGGGATTTGTCCACTGGACATAAAAATTCGTGAGCAGGCCGCCTGGTACTGGGCGAAGGAGAACAGGGACAAAATCAGGGAGATACTTGGGGTTTATGCTGGGGATAAGTACGCCATCAAAAAGAGAGGGATCGAACTGTGGCAGGAACAATGGAACAATGAGGATACGGGACGCAGAACCTATGAGCTGCTACCGGATCTAGAGGAAAGGATAAAACTCACATTTTTCACGCCTACGAGAGGAATGCTGCACTTTCTTACTGGACATGGACCATACCCAACATATCTATGTCGGTTTGGGAAGCAGGCTACACCAGTGTGTGACTGTGGTGCTGTGCAAGGTACCCCAGAACATGTGGTGTATGAGTGCCACCTCTTCGATGATGTAGCCCATGACCTAAGACAACAGTTACCGAACAATGACACATACCACTTCTTAAGGCACAACAACACTTTTAACACCCTAAATAAACTCACTGATGAAATATCAAAAAAAGTACTTAAGAACTTTTTAAGGGACAATCATCATTAAAGACAAATACTTTTCACCGACTTAGACTTCATGCACCCTTCCTGTACCGCCAGGTAGGGACTTGGCCAGCCGCTTCACGGCTGGAATCCGCCATGCCCTGGACTAGGAGGGAGAGGGGTACATAAACACCGGAATGGAACGCACACCGATTATGACGTATATAATTAGATTAGATGTAGAAGATAGGATAACACCTTAGAATAGACTGCAGCGATACCAAGTGAAGGACCAGCCAAGTGCCAGGGGCATGCCCACTGGGATTAGCTCAGTGGGCCTGGCCAACACCCAGTAGGTTTATAGTAGCACTGTCACACCTGTAACGCTGCAGGTAGCATGTAGTTTCCTTGTAGGTTAAGTAGCTTAGAACCTCATAGCGGTAAGATCAGAGTAATAATAATAATAATAAAATTACCTGTAGTGTAGAATAGAAAGCTGCATTTCTCTGTATCATCATTAGGACCCACTAATGTAGTCAGGTAGTGGGTTATATGTATAATGCAATGAATTGAATACAGATTTTTTTTAAATACTTTATAAAACCTATATGTCTGTTGGACTTGCTGGGAAAATTGCTGAAGAGGTTGCTGGCTGACTGGCTGATGGCACACCGGATGCTCTGTGGGATGAGCAGCAGGCAATTCGGCTTCAGGCCCGGGCGTTCTGCGTCTGACGCAACCGCCATGGCGGCCGAGGTCTGCGTGTCGTCCATACATAAGTACATAGTTGGCATCATGGTAGACATCAGAGGCGCCTTCGACAACCTGTGGTGGCCTTCGCTCTCCTCCTGCTTGCGAGAGAAGGAGTGTCCAGGGCCGCTATATGGATGTCTCAGGAGCTATTGTATGGATAGAGAGGTCTGGCTATCATCCCCTAGCGGGATAGTAGGCAAAAAGATAACGAAGGGGTGTCCAGAGGGCTCTGTCCTGGGGCCACTCTTTTGGGATGTCAATATGCAGCCTCTCCTTGACACCCTGGAGAGCCGCACGGTACTTGGTAAAAAAGGGGCAGATCGAAAAAACCGGGGATATTATGGGGGTCAGAGTGGGGGTAAAATATCAATTAAAAGAAGGGGGATGGAACTCTGGCAAGAAATCTGGGATGGGGATGAGACAGGGAGAAGAACATACCAACGTTTACGAAACGGCCAAGAAAGATTGAGTATGAAGCATTTCCAGCCGAGCAAGGGACTGCTGCGCTTCTTCATTGGGCATGGCCCGTATCCGGCATATCTCTGCCGTTTCGGGAAAAGAGCGACACCCCCGTGTAACTGTGGTGCCGAAACAGGTACACCGGATCACGTGGTCTACGAGTGTCCCCTTTTCGACGACGTTGCCGCTGAGTTAAGAAATTCACTGCCAAATACAGATACCTTCCATCTAATTAGGGGCCCAATCACCTATCGTTGATAAATTGGCCAGCGAGGTATCCGCCAAAGTCCTGAGAGAATATCGTAGGGAGATTGAGTAGTGAAAGAACCAAAATGTGACATCACGCACCATCCCATTCCGCCAGGATGCGTACTGGCCGAGATGATCGGGATCCGTCGCATTCACGACTAGGGGGAGGGTGTGAACTCACCGATCATAGACAAAGAACACTGATTACGACCTAGTAGATAGAATTACCTGTAGGAAATAGATAGTAGGATATTTTTAAAGATCTACAGCGATATGCGTTAAGGCCAGCCCAGTGCCAGGGGCACGCCCACTGGGATTAGCTCAGTGGGCACGACCAAGAGATAGTAGGTTTATATCTTCTTACTGGCGCACCTGTAACGCTGCAGGATGTAACAGTTAGTAGAGTAGGATAGAGTAGATAGCATGGTACACTAACAGTAGATCAAATAGTAGGAATACCCATAGAACTAACTTCCTATCCTGTAGTTGATACTAATAATAGGTAAATAGAGTTTTGGTAAACGCAGCTGGAAATTGTAACCTTGTATGTAACTTCGACCCACTAATGTCTTTAGGTGGTGGGTTATGTTGTATAATATTGGTTTTGATGAATAAAGATTAAAAAAAAAGCTTTATAAGGGTTGAAACAGAGGTCGGTATGTGTGGAGTGCCGTACCACCGTTAACTCTCTCCCAGGCAGTCTGCGCCGGAGCCGCTGGTGGCGCCTTGGCGTCTGCTGGAGCGGCGGCTGGGGCCGGAACTGCGACTGGAGCTGGAGCTGGAGCGGCTGCGAGCACGCGTGGCGGGTGGTAGGTGTCCTCCTCGTCGTCGAGGCGGTCGGCGAGCCCGCGCTGCAGGCGGCTGCGCCACGCGCGGTTCTCCTCCGCCTCGAAGTCGCGCTCGTCCGCCGACTCGTCGCTCTCCTCCAGCGAGTCCTCCTCCATCGCCTCCTCAGACCTGCAGAGGAACAGCGCGCCGCCTGGAAGCACCTCTCGTCCGCTGACGCCGAGCAAGCCAGCGGCAGCAGCAGCGGGAGTCCACACTCCGTTCCGTCTCATTCCGCCTCTATGCTACTTACCGTGTAATAACGTGACTACTTTTACAAACTGGGGTGGCCAAAAGAAAACTGGCGTGGAAAATACCGGTCGGTTATCATTCAACGTTCCTTGTTTACCACTTTATAACATGGAAACTAATTACCGTACGAGCACCAAAGTGGGTAGCATTAATATCAGCACACGGGAAAAAGAAATAATGCAAAATCAATTCAATTGAAACATTTTTAATGTGCTGCTAACGTACATCATACCATTATACAGGGTGGTCCATTGATCGTAACAGGGCCAAATATCTCACGAAATAAGCGTCAAACGAAAAAACTACAAAGAACGAAACTCGTCTAGCTTGAAGGGGGATACCAGATGAAGCTATGGTTGGCCCGCTAGATGGCGCTGCCGTAGGTCAAACGGATATCAACTGCGTTTCTTAAATATGAACCCCCATTTTTTTTACTACATATTCGTGTAGTACGTAAAGAAATATGAATGTTTTAGTTGGACCACTTTTTTCGCTTTGTGGTAGATGGCGCTGTAATAGTGACAAACATGACTCACAATATCAGACGAACAGTTGGTAACAGGTAGGTTTTTTTAAATTAAAATACAGAACGTCGGTACGTTTGAACATTTTATTTCGGGTGTTCCAGTGTGATACATGTACCTTTGCGAACTCGCCATTTCTGAGAACGGATGCTGTTACAGCGTGATTAGCTGTAAATACCACATTAATGCACTAAATGATGTCTGTCAATCTCAATGCATTTGGCAATACGTGTAACGACATTCCTCTCAACAACGAGTAGTTCGCCTTCCGAAATGTTCGCACATGCATTGACAATGCGCGACGCATGTTGTCAGGCGTTGTCGGTGGATCACGATGGCAAATATCCTTCGACTTTCCCCACAGAAAGAAATCCGGGCACGTCAGATCCGGTGAACGTGCGGGCCATGGTATGGTGCTTCGGCGACCAATCCACCTGTCACGAAATATGCTATTCAATGCCGCTTCAACCGCACGCGAGCTATGTGCCAGACATCCATCATGTTGGAAGTACATCGCTATTCTGTCATGCAGTGAAACATCTTGTAGTAACATCGGTAGAACATTACGTAGGAAATCAGCATACATTGCACCATATAGATTGCCATCGATAAAATGGGGACCAATTATCCTTCCTCCCATAGTGCCGCACCATACATTAACCCGCCAAGGTCGCTGATGTTCCACTTGACGCAGCCATCGTGGATTTTCCGTTGCCTAATAGTGCATATTATATCGGTTTACGTTACCGCTGTTGGTGAATGACGCTTCGTCGTTAAATAGAACGCGTGCAAAAAATCTCTCATCGTCCCGTAATTTCTCTTGTGCCCAGTGGCAGAACTGTGCACGACGTTCAAAGTCGTCGCCATGCAATTCCTGGTGCATAGAAATATGGTACGGGTGCAAACGATGTTGATGTAGCATTCTGAACAGCGACGTTTTTGAAATTCCAGTTTCTCGCGCAATTTGTCTGCTACTGATGTGCAGACTAGCCGCGACAGCAGCTAAAACACCTACTTAGGCATCATCATTTGTTGCAGGTTGTGGTTGACGTTTCACATGTGCCTGAACACTTCCTGTTTCCTTAAATAACGTAACTATCCGGCGAACGGTCGGGACACTTGGATGATGTCGTCCAGGATACCGAGCAGCATACATAGCACACGCCCGACGGGCATTTTGATCAAAATAGCCATACATCAACACGATATCGACCTTTTCCGCAATTGGTAAACGGTCCATTTTAACACGGGTAATGTATCACGAAGCAAATACCTTCCGCACTGGCGGAATGTTACGTGATACCATGTACCTATAAGTTTGTGACTATTACAGCGCCATCTATCACAAAGCGAAGAAAGTGGTCCAACTAAAACATTCATATTTCTTCACGTACTAAGCGAATATGTGATAAAACGTGGGGGTTCCTATTTAAAAAACGCAAAATGGTTCAAATGGCTCTGAGCACTATGCGACTTAACTTCTGAGGTCATCAGTCGCCTAGAACTTAGAACTAATTAAACCTAACTAACCTAAGGACATCACACACATCCATGCCCGAGGCAGGACTCGAACCTGCGACCGTAGCGGTCGCCCGGCTCCAAACTGTAGCGCCTAGAACCGCACGGCCACTCCTGCCGGCTAAAAAACGCACTTGATATCCGTTTGACATATGACAGCGCCATCTAGCGGGCCAACTATAGCGCCATCTGGTTTCCCCCTTCAAGCTAGACGAGTTTCGTTCTTTGTAGTTTTTTCGTTTGATGCTTATTTCGTGAGATATTTGGCCCGGTCACTATCAGTGGACCACCCTGTACACCGGTACCATTACTGCTACAAAAGCGGCTCAATATGCCGCCCATCAGTGTTCACAAGAGTCTGAAAGAGCAGGATTGCTGCTGTGCAGAACGAAGCACGTCCGTAGGTATGCTGGCTACCTCTCTTGATATGCTGCGCTTCAGATCAGCACACCTGTGAATGTTCCCCTGGTAAACCCTGCCCATCAGGTAGCCCCACAACCAGAAATCACAGGGAGTGCGATCACGTGATCGTGCCGACCAAGCATTTGGAAATGATCGGCTCATTATTCGATCGTCTCCAAATGTGTTTCACGAGCAATGTCTGTGGGGCCCCATTTGCATTAAAACTGTTGAGTTCAATGCCTCTCTCTCCTGTAGGGCGGATATGAAATGCTGGCGAAGCATATCGCAGTAATGCTGGCCAGCCACACTGCACATCTTCGGTCCTTCAGCAGCAATCTCTTCAAAAAAGAATGAGCCAGTAACGAACGTTCCTTTCAAGCCACACCGTACGGTGTCACGTTCACCATACAGAGGAACTTCATGCACAGTGTCTGGAAGGTGAAGATTCCCACACTCGGCAGTTTTGTGTGTTCACCACACCCGTAGAGAAAAATGAGCTTCGTCCGTGCATAGTATGGTCCAGGGCCAGCCCTCATCAACTTCAGTCCTCGCGAGGAAGTGGAAAACGAAGTTTAAAAAAATCGTTGAGCGTCCTGTGGTGTAAGCTGCTGTACGATATCGATCGTGTACATATATCATTTGAGAATGGTTCGAAGCACCATCCGTACAGTGAACCGCGGGATGATCGACTTTCATGTCACTGCACACACACTGCCTGATCATCGGGAATTACGCGCAGCGTTGTCTGCCGTAGCAAAAGCGATTCCATCAAACACCTGTGGTGCAACTAGTCGTCGGTCTCTTCCCGGAGCGATGCCCAGTCCTCCAGTTGATTCGAACTTCTTCATCATACTCCGCACAGCAGGTCGAGAGAGAGGACCTTTCTGTAATCCTTTCAGCTGGTGCTATTCTGGAATTGCAGCTGCAGCGTTACTGTTGTTTTCATAATAGAACTTCACCAATAATGCTCTGCTGCTTTTATCCAAGCTCATGTTGACACGTCAACAAATGCATTGTGACTGGTCAGGTGCGTCAGACTGCATCATGATGACTGATCACAGCACCTGGTCGCCATAGTTGGAACTGATCGGTGGCGCTGTGACGCATGGAAATCACGCACCCCATGCTCTGGACGCTAATGCTACCAAGTTTGGTCCTTGTACGGTAATTAGTTTCCGTGTTCTAACGTGTTAAATAGGGAAAGTTTAACTATAACCATCCGGTACTTCATGCACCTTCAGATAGGCAATCCGCTTTACATCATCCCCAACAGGGGCAGACGATTTAAGCTGGGTTGCCTATCTTAAAATTCGTAAAAAAATTTCCACGCCAGTGTTATTTTGCACGTCCTGTATTAGCAAGCTACTCTTTTGAGCTACTGTGAACCTAACCTGATCATAAAAAGGTACACTTAGGGGTCAAGTATTGGGAGCAGACATTATGGCATATCTCGATGGAGAAACATACGTGGCGTTGTCTATGGCTGACGCAACAGGGACGCACTGGTCGTGGCCTTACTTTCCATTCATGGTCTTCTATTCACTTCCGATACGAAAGCGTAAACTGTAAACATAACAAGAGTCATCGTTAGCTGCACACTAAATAATGAAAACCGGACAGTCCACAACAAAAGCGGGGTCGTTTTATACGTAGCGACATGATGAGACATTCAACAGTCTATACACCACATTACTGATTACTGACTGTCAGCCCGGCCTAGATCCGTGCGAGTGGTGTGGCCCATGTGACACGCCTCTTTCGCCTCTTGTGGCTGGAAATGACGCCTGCCGTAGTAGCGATGTGCAGATATTTCTGAGTTAGTATCGACGCTCACTATGCGTTGGGATATTAAAAATGGCGTGGCACCAGATGTAATTCGGATGTCCAGTATCGAAGCTGCTGCAACACTGGCGACTAAAAGTTCATTTACGGTGTCCGAAACATTGTGTGCTGCCTTCTGTGTCGTTTTGCATGATGAATAATGGTAAGTGAACACGAGCAGTCATGACTTATGTGTGGGTAGACAATCGCATTGCTCGTTTGCAATTTCCCTTGCTTCGTAATTGAAAGTAGATGGTATTTTTTACTATTAGGTCCCAATTTAATCACGTCCTCGGAAATGGTGGCAATTTCAGAAGTAAAGCACACAAATAGATGACTGCAAAGACGAACGTAGGTATCGGGCTGTGCTATATATCAATTTGTTAATATAATTACTTTTGGTGCTAACATTCATTGGCTCTGCCGGTTTACAACCACTTTATCATACTCCAACCTCCAGTTACACTACAGATCAATATGTCACCACAACCAAGGTTGCGTGGGGTAGAGGGGAATTGTCCGCTAACCGGTAATAATGACTTTAAATGTGATTGCTGCTCGTTTCATTCACAGAAGTTTAAGCTCTACTGTTAGGGTCAAACCTCACCACAACGTCGGAAAATCGTGACATATTTGAAAAAAGTGCTAAAGGACCTTAAAATTCATAATAGATGAGTAGTAGTTAATGTCGCCTATTAAACAAAAGTAATCAACTGGTATCTTCCACCGAAAGAAATCATTGGTACGAGAGACTTGCATTGTCCGTTGGTATGAGTAACTGCCATTGATCACTGTATACTATCATCCCATTGGCTACGACCAACGATAACAAAATGCCATCAGCAGCACGCAGCGGAAGAGCTGCTGATACCGTAAGTGCACTTTGCCCTACTGGTGTTTTACTACTTCTGAATAATTGTTAAGTTACGGCGTAGTTTCTCACCCCAACCCTACAAGAAACGGATCGTCCATTTAGCCGAGCACTGCCAAGATTCAAAATAGTGCACAAGGCGACATATTTTTTGGATGCTCTACGAACAGTTGAAGAACAGGAGGATTGCCGAAGTGAGTGAACGAACTTTATTATGTTGCAGAAGTATTTTGTGGGCAAAGGTTTGTTCGCAATTGTGGCTAGCGAACGCTCAACACAGGCTATAAATAAGGTGCCATGTGTTTCTTAGAGGAGAAGTCACTGTGTCAGAGGCCCAGAAAACGGCGTTGCTGATATTCTGGTGCTTATGCTGTCATGAGCTCGAGGTCAGCTGCAACTATCGTATTCTTTTATCACACTGTATTAGACCGAGGATAGGTCAAGCACCGTCGAAAAGCGTCCCAGCCCAGCCACAGACATCGCACCAACCCAGCCAAGGGCTTCGTGTCTGTGTTGTCTTAGCGGTAGTATATGAACCGATGGCAGCCCCCATGTTTGTATTTAGGATCGTTTCCTCATAAGCCCTCAGATTCTTAGTGCGAGTCGTCAATTACAGTGATATCTATCCAAGGAAAATTGCCTTTGGTTTGTATTAACGTCTAAGACCAGCACGGCAGACAACAATTTGAGGTGTTTAATCAGCTGTTAGAGAGACGTATGTTCGCAGCTCGTGGTCTAGGGGCTACCGTTGCTGCCTCTGGATCACGGGGTCCCGGGTTCGATTCCTGGCCGGGTTGGGGATTTTCTCTGCCCGGGCACTTTGCGTTTGTGTGTCCTCATCATTTCGCCATCATAATAATCATTCGTGAAAGTGGCTAAGCTGGATTGTGAAAAAATTGGACTGTGTAACAACTGGGACTGTGTAACGAGTGCTGATGACCGCGCAGTTGAGCGCTGCACAAAACAGAGACGTACGCCGGCTTACTGGCGCTGAAAGAAGCTTGTGTGGGTAGGTACACCCCCGGCGTTATTTAGGTCGGTTTAGCCGTCTCTGCTATAGTGCGAGGGACAGGTGTGTGTGTGTGTGTGTGTGTGTGTGTGTGTGTGTGTGTGTGTTTGCGGAAGTGCTCTTTCCGTTATGTACAATTTTATGAAGCCACCACACTTCAAAGTAAAAGCGGATACTTTTTAAATGATGGTTCTGCTGTAATCGGGCTACTGTAATAAATAATTTCCCAATTAAAGCACTAGATGTACTCTAATAATACGTAGAGCACTTCGCGTGCGCATATTGTAATAAACAACGAGCAAGTAGTATTAATCATATACAGTTGGTGTTCCTGAGACATTCTGAGTCTCACTTTCATCTACAGTGATGTAAGCTGAAGCAATGAACTAAAATTTACACCAGCTCTGGGATTCGAACCCACGTCTCCTGCTTATTGGGCGAGTTTACAAAGGGAACGGCAATGGGCTGAGACGTGAACCGAAATTTGCATAGGCGTGGCGGACGTACTAGGGTATTCTGTGCAGCTGTAATGTCGGAACGAATAGAATAACATCTGCCCACCTGGTGTAACTGAACCTCGGGTACCTCCAGACAAATATTACTTTCCCCTCGCAAAATATCATGCGCTTCCATGGTTCAAGGGAACCATCATCCACAAAGTGCGGCCTTCTGCGATCACGTTGGACTCACAGTAGCTCATAAGAGTAGTTTACTAATACAGGATGTGCAAAATAACGCTGGCTGGAAATTATTTCACGCCTCTTGAAGTAGGCAACCCAACTTACATCATCTGCATCTTCGGCGAAAGGGAGAGAGTGGACCGGTGGTAGGTGCAAAACGCTCACAACGCTCTTGAACGCATGCTAAGGTACCGTGCGCTGTTTGCAAACCATTTACGCAGTGTTTTCGTAAACAACGCTGTAGTTGGGAAGTACCAGGCTGGGTGTGACGTTCCGCAAAGCACCTCATCGAAAACAGAATGACTTGAATTGTAAGCAGTAAGGAGGGAAGAGATTGGCTGATTCATGGGCAGCTGTATTCATTGAGGCATCAGCAATTTAGCATGAATCTGTTATAGATCTGTTAGAGATAGAAAAAGCCAATGCCAGTGGACAAGAAAACTTCTGTTGTACCATTTTTCGAAGAAGAATTCTTTTAGCTGCAGTAGCACAAACAATATACAAAGTATATTTTAGCTTGACCAATGGCCTTTCCGTAGCGGTAGCACCGGTTCCCGTCAGATCACCGAAGTTAAGCGCTGTCTGGCTGGGCTACCACCTGGATGGGTGACCATCCTCTCTGTCGAGCGCTGTTGGCAAGGGGGATGCATGCAGCCCCTGTGATGCAACGGAGGCGCTACTTGACTGAGAAGTAGCGGCTCCGGTCTCGGAAACTTACATACAGACGGGAGAGCGGTGTGCTGACCACATTCCCCTCCATATCTGCATCCGGTGACGCCTGTGGTCTGAGGATGACACGGCGACCGGTCGGTACCGTTGTGCCTTCATGGCCTGTTCGGGCGGAGTTTACTTTTTTATTTTAGCTTATGCTTTGAGGCACATAATTTGTAACATTCCGTTTATGAATTTTTTTGTACTCATTTATTAATTATAGTCATGTAATAAAAAATAAATAAAAAATTATAGACCTGTGGAGCCTATCGCCGAGAGAGAATTTTTGGGAATAGCTAGGGACAACTCCTGTAAAGGAGTAGCTTTCTTATGGTGGGGTAGATTTGATTTCAGTTCCTTTTTTGAGACAGATCCACCTAAAAAAGAGCTCAGCGCAAATATATATATATATATATATATATATATATATATATATATATCAGGAGACTTTCTGGTGCTGGTACAAGTTGTAATTCATTGCTTCAACTTATATTATCACCATATACGTACAGGTGCGTGTTGCAGAGCGCATTTCTAAGGTAACTACAGTTAGCAGAGGCTTTCAGCTGCACATTGTTCGGGCACCAGCAAAAAGCATGGATAGACTCTTCTCTCTCTGCCATAATCCGCGAATCAAGACACTTCCACATCCAGCAGTACGCCACGACACACACTGACTCACGTTTAGAAAGAGTATCTTGAGTACAGCCGCTGAAGCCACCGCTACGCCCAAAGCAGCAAGGGAGCATAAATTGGGCTATGTATCTCGGATACTCCCAGAAGTCGATCTTGCCACAAGAAAAACCACCAGGCGGCACGGGCGAGGGGTCACGGAGATCCATCAATCGAAACAGATCGACAGTGACGAGAACCAAAGACAACGTAGTAAAGTGAGGACTTCTTCCCACTGATAGCAGCAACGTTTGTAGTTGCGTCGAAATTGTAACTATACTGCAGCTTCCCCGATGTTTGCTAGGTCGGAGACGCTCAACTAGAGACTTTATAGTCTCATTGTGGATCAGCCAATATTGTCTAACATTCTGTGTTTCTCAAATTTCCTTTAATGTACTTTGAGCCGTGGTCGTCTCGGATCGATCCCATTGTGTCAAAGTAATTGATCTCGACGTGGCAAAGATCTCTGGGTAGCGTGCCTCGCGAACTTTGCCTTTGGTCACAGGAGGGCAGTGCGGTCGAAGTAGCTGAGTCTTCCACCAGAAGGAGGCTCTGACAGTCAGTGTTTATACAGTAAGTGTCACTCTGCTATTTCCTGTACTGTGTTTCGCCAGTTCGTGAAGTGGCTGAAGAATCAACACACATCAGAAAAAGTTTTGCGTCACCTCGGTTCCAAGAACTCGTGAAGATAGACGTTGACTGTGAATGTTCTATCACAGACACACTACCTTTGACTGTTCACTAAACCCGCCAAAAGATCTAAACAACCATGTGTGAGCAGCGCGTATTAGATGGAGGAGGTCCGACAGCCGATCAGTTCCAGTCATTCCACCAGGAAGGAGGTACACGGCTGGTGTTGTCTGTAGTTCAACCGTTCTATCGGATCCGCATTGTTACTTTGTGCCAGGAAGGGCTCTCAACAAAGGAAGTGTCCAGGCGTACCGGAGTGCACCAAAGCGATGTTGTTCGGACATGGAGGAGATACAGAGAGACAGGAACTGTCGATGACATGCCTCGCTCAGGCTGCCCAAGGGCTACTACTGCAGTGGATGACCGCTACCTACGGATTATGGCTCAGAAAAACCCTGACAGCAACACCACCATGTTGAATAATGCTTTTCGTGCAGCCATACGACGTCGTGTTACGACTTAAACTGTGAGCAATACGCTGCATGATGCGCAACTTCACTCCCGACGTCTGTGGCGAGGTCCATCTTTGCAACCACGACACCATGCAGCGCGGTACAGATGGGCCCAACAACATGCCGAATGGACCGCTCAGGACTGGCATCACGTTCTCTTCGCCGATGAGTGTCGTATCTGCCTTCAACCAGACAATCGTCGGACATGTGTTTCTAGGCAAACCGGTCAGGCTGAACGCTTTAGACACACTGTCCAGCGAGTGCAGCAAGGTGGAGGTTTCCTGGTACGCCGTTGGTGGTCATGGAAGGCTCCGTAACGGCTGTACGATACGTTAATGCCATCGTCCGACCGATAGTGCAACCATATCGGCAGCGTAGTAGCGAGGCGTTCGTCTTCATGTACGACAATTCGCGACTCATCTTGTGAATGACTTCCTTCAGGATAACGGCATCGCTCGACTTGAGTGGCCAGCATGTTCTCCAGACATTAACCCTATCGAACGTGCCTGGGATAGATTGAAATGGGCTGTTTATGGACGACGTGACCCACCAACCACTCTGAGGGATCTGCGCCGAATCGCCCGCATCTCGTGGTCGTGCGGTAGCGTTCTCGCTTCCCACGCCCGGGTTCCCGGGTTCGATTCCCGGCGGGGTCAAGGATTTTCTCTGCCTCGTGATGGCTGGGTGTTGTGTGCTGTCCTTAGGTTAGTTAGGTTTAAGTAGTTCTAAGTTCTAGGGGACTTATGACCACAGCAGTTGAGTCCCATAGTGCTCAGAGCCATTTTCTGCGTCGAATCGCCGTTGAGGAGTGAGACAATCTGGACCGACAGTGCCTTGATGAACTTGTGGATAATATGCCACGACGAATACAGGCATGCATGAATGCAAGAGGACGTGCTACTGGGTATTAGAGGTACCGGTGTGTACAGCAATCTGAACCACCACCTCTGAAGGTCTCGCTGTATGGTGGTACAACATGCAATGTATTGTTTTCATGAGCAATAAAAAGGGCAGAAATGATGTTTATGTTGATCTCTATTCCAATTTTCTGTACAGGTTCCGCAACTCTCGGAACCAATGTGACGCAAAACTTTTTTTGATGTGTATATTTGTATCCGTTCCGTCGAGGGTGATTTGGCTACAATTACTTTCACTTGAAAAGATGTATCACTCGCACAATTTCCGCGTTGTAAAATATACATCTTATATTTGTCAGTGTATTAGCTGTAACCTTGTCAAAAAAGGAAGAAGACAATTTTTTGTGTTCACGTTAAGTGACTTTCAATTCAATAAAATTATTTTTGTATGTTAATTTCACCACTATAAATTTTGGTTCAATTGAGATTCAAGTTAATTTGCAAGAAGTTGAGGCTTAATGTTCTATCATATAAGATTTGGTGTAAATAAAAGTAAACATAATACTATCATCTTTCTCTTTAATTTTGGAAAAGGCATATAATTTTATCTGTTGCACTATTTGGTTATTGTAACATGTCAGATTTCCTTGCAACACGTCTCTGGGTTAAAATAAATATCTTATGAAAGTTTTAAATTTGTTTTCTGGGCTATCAGACCTCACCACTCCCGAGCTCTTGCTTATCTTGCCTAATAATTAACTGGGTGCATGTTCGTTAGCTACATTTGTTATGCCTGATCTAAGTACGTGCTCTACCTCGTCAGAAGTATCCGGATATCTGTTAGTGGACGTGAGTACAGGCTGTGCTCACTCTACACACTTACGATGACTTGTTGAGCTCTGTTGGGAACACTCTGAATCAAGTGTCTGAATGTCTGTGGAAGAATGGCAGCCCATACTCCTCGGCGAGCCAAAACTAGAAAGGTAGCGATGTTGGATGCTGGCGTCTGGCACAAAGTCGACGCAGTAACTAACCCGTAAGGTACTGAACGTTATTTTCCGCAAATTGTTGCCTCATACATGTTGCTTTCTGACAGGGTGCATTGTCGTGCTGATACAAAACAATCAGTGTCTGTGAAGTGATCCACTACTGTACGCACTACACGATACTGTAAAGTGTGTTCATATTCTTCTGCTGTTGGCGCTTTCTTAAGCGCAATGAGATGAGCGCACTCTAACTACGAAAAAAAAACCGTACACATTAACACCACCTCCTCCGTACATTAGCGCTGGCACTGCACACGATGGCAGTTGACGTTCTCCACGCATCCGCCGAAACCATCCCTTGCATCGGATTGCCACAGAGTGAGGCGTGATTCATCATTGCAAATGGGTCGTTCCCAGCCATCCGCTGTCCACTGGCGTTGCCCTTTACACCACCTCAAGCGTCGCTTTGCGCTGACTACAGAAATGTTTGGGATTTGATGAGTTGCTCGACCATCGTACCCCATTCTTTTTAACTCCTTACGCACAGTCATTGTGCTATCTGGACTCCTGGTAGTACTTTGGAACTCACAAGTCATTCATTTGCTGATTTCATGCGATCTTCTGTAACCAACCTCCGCAATGCTTGACGGACCCTCATGAGGTGTGCCGGCTCTTGGTTTAGATGTGGTTTTTCCTTTCTGCTTCCAGTTGACAGTAGCGTCATTAACAGTCGACTTGAGCAGCTTTAAAAGGGTTGCAATGACCCCGATAGATCACTCACTAGTCGACCTTCGAAGGCACTAAAGTCTCCTAACCGGCTCATTCTGCTGTTACTGCTTTTGTACTGACAACACAGTATTCCCAACCTAGTTTCATAATGTCGGGCTCAACTCTCGTGATAGTTATTGATTGGTCAATTCCACATTACAAGTGGGTGCCGGATATTTTTGATCACATAATGCATGTCGCTGGAACTGCTCATCACAGTAGTGGTGCACACTGGACTCGCATTTGGGAGGACGACAGTTCAAACCCATGTCCGGGCCCCCTGGTTTAGGTTTTCCATGTTTTCTCTAAATTGCTTCAGGCAAATACCAGGATGCTTCCTTTGAAAGGGCATGGTTGATTTCCTTCCCTCATCCAGTGGGGTCGAAGACCTCGCTGTTTGGTCCCATCCTCCAAAACAACCAAACAACTAGTAGTTGTTCAATTATGGGGGTATTAACGCTGTTTTTCGCTGTTCCAATATAAACTTTATCACAACTGCAAGGAATTTTATACACCCCAGGGGCTACAGAAGGGTGTCGTGCGGCTTTCGGGAATCGTAAACATCCAGTGCTCGACTAGGTGGCTCTAAAGATTATTTCAGCTTGAAACTTGGCGAGAACTTTTCCATTACGATCAGTGAAATTGTGGATAAATTGAAGAAAAACATTCCCAGCCGACTGCTGTTGCACGGTTTCGGACACTTTTCTTAGCGTATCCATTTGTTGCGGCCACATGTAATAAGCGTTGCTTCACGCAGTGGAGAATGGCAGAACAAAGGCACGCCAGCGACCAAGGCGTTGCGAAATATGCATGCACAGATAGCCTTGCTGACAGCAACAGTCTACCAACAGACTGACGCAAGGACGCACACAGGCCGAGAGCCGAGCAAAGACTGGAGAGTGCTGAGTAAGAGGCAGTGAGGCCAGCACGCTAAGTTACGCTGCAATATACTGCGGGAGTAATAACAAAAAGCTACCACCGAGGGTAAAAACCGTCCTCCTGCAGGATATAAATAGTGGAGCGCAGGCAGCAACAGACATAAGCCATTACGAAGCAGTTCGTATCTAAGGACGGACGTGGTCCGTGTCCAAATGTTCAATCTTCGTAGGTGACGATTCCGGAAATCTGTTCCAGCTCGCAGGAGTCATCCGTTCGCCGTCAGATGTCAGCTTCAGCTCTGGAGGTCGGTCCGAGTTCGGTCGGCACCGTGGCTGACTAACCACAGCGAGAACTTCCAGCAGGACCGGCTGCAGCGCAGTCTTGGTCACAGGCGTCGCCGGGGACTGACGCCCGGACCTCACGGCAACCCGGCAACCACCACGGCGCGTGGTCCGTCCGTGACGGGACCTCGCGACTGACGGCTTCCCAGCCGCCGGTGCAGCGGGCGAAGGCAGCTGACCTCACGGCGTCGAGTTCGCCTCAACCACAGGGCTCCTGGCTTCAGCGGAGCACTGGTGGCCTGAGGCCCCCGAGTGCGATCAGCGGCGCGCGTTGCACGCATTGTCGGAGAATCTGCACAGCAGCAGCCAGGCGGAGGGATCCGCAGGGCTGGGCAGCGGCGACGAGGGAGAAATTGTAAAGGAAGTTCAATACATAATTGTAAAACTCCACGCCGTCTCAGTCTTTGGTTCAAAATGGTCCAAATGGCTCTGAGCACTATGGGACTTAACTGCTGAGGTCATCAGTCCCCTAGAACTTAGAACTACTTAAACCTAACTAACGTAAGGACCTCAACTCATCCATGCCAGAGGCAGGATTCGAATCTGCGACCGTAGTGGTCGCGCGGTTCCAGACTGTAGCGCCTAGAACCGCTCGGCCACTCCAGCCGGCCCTCAGCCTTTGGCGCAGCCACTGTGTCTGCTGTTAACAAGTGGTGAAGAAGTTGTAACAAGTACTCGTAACACATTTCTCGTAAAAGCTGTTCGGAAATGATTTAGTTCCTCTTGCAAATAAACTGTTGTTGTTGTTGTTGTGGTCTTCAGTCCTGAGACTGGTTTGATGCAGCTCTCCATGCTACTCTATCCTGTGCAAGCTTTTTCTTCTCCCAGTACCTACTGCAACCTACATCCTTCTGAATCTCTTTAGTGTATTCATCTCTTGGTCTCCCTCTACGATTTTTACCCTCCACGCTGCCCTCCAATACTAAATTGGTGATCCCTTGATGCCTCAGAACATGTCCTACCAACCGATCCCTTCTTCTGGTCAAGTTGTGCCACAAACTTCTCTTCTCCCCAATCCTATTCAATACTTCCTCATTAGTTATGTGATCTACCCATCTAATCTTCAGCATTCTTCTGTAGCACCACATTTCGAAAGCTTCTATTCTCTTCTTGTCCAAACTATTTATCGTCCATGTTTCACTTCCATACATGGCTACACTCCATACAAATACTTTCAGAAATGACTTCCTGACACTTAAATCAATACTGGATGTTATCAAATTTCTCTTCTTCAGAAACGCTTTCCTTGCCATTGCCAGCCTACATTTTATATCCTCTCTACTTCGACCATCATCAGTTATTTTGCTCCCCAAATAGCAAAACTCCTTTACTACTTTAAGTGCCTCATTTCCTAATCTAATTCCCTCAGCATCACCCGACTTAATTAGACTACATTCCATTATCCTTGTTTTGCTTTTGTTGATGTTCATCTTATATCCTCCTTTCAAGACACTGTCCATTCCATTCAACTGCTCTTCCAAGTCCTTTGCTGTCTCTGACAGAATTACAATGTCATCGGCGAACCTCAAAGTTTTTATTTCTTCTCCATGAATTTTAATACCTACTCCAAATTTTTCTTTTGTTTCCTTTACTGCTTGCTCAATATACAGATTGAACAACATCGGGGAGAGGCTACAACCCTGTCTTACTCCCTTCCCAACCACTGCTTCCCTTTCATGTCCCTCGACTCTTATAACTGCCATCTGGTTTCTGTACAAATTGTAAATAGCCTTTCGCTCCCTGTATTTTACCCCTGCCACCTTTAGAATTTGAAAGAGAGTATTCCAGTCAACATTGTCAAAAGCTTTCTCTAAGTCTACAAATGCTAGAAACGTAGGTTTGCCTTTCCTTAATCTTTCTTCTAAGATAAGTCGTAAGGTCAGTATTGCCTCACGTGTTCCAGTGTTTCTACGGAATCCAAACTGATCTTCCCCGAGGTTGCCTTCTACTAGTTTTTCCATTCGTCTGTAAAGAATTCGTGTTAGTATTTTGCAGCTGTGACTTATTAAGCTGATAGTTCGGTAATTTTCACATCTGTCAACACCTGCTTTCTTTGGGATTGGAATTATTATGTTCTTCTTGAAGTCTGAGGGTATTTCGCCTGTTTCATACATCTTGCTCACCAGATGGTAGAGTTTTGTCAGGACTGGCTCTCCCACGGCCGTCAGTAGTTCCAATGGAATATTGTCTACTCCGGGGGCCTTGTTTCGACTCAGGTCTTTCAGTGCTCTGTCAAACTCTTCACGCAGTATCATATCTCCCATTTCATCTTCATCTACATCCTCTTCCATTTCCATAATATTGTCCTCAAGTACATCGCCCTTGTATAGACCCTCTATATACTCCTTCCACCTTTCTGCTTTCCCTTCTTTGCTTAGAACTGGGTTTCCATCTGAGCTCTTGATATTCATACAAGTCGTTCTCTTATCTCCAAAGGTATCTTTAATTTTCCTGTAGGCGGTATCTATCTTACCCCTAGTGAGATAGGCCTCTACATCCTTACATTTGTCCTCTAGCCATCCCTGCTTAGCCATTTTGCACTTCCTTTCGATCTCATTTTTGAGACGTTTGTATTCCTTTTTGCCTGTTTCACTTACTGCATTTTTATATTTTCTCCTTTCATCAATTAAATTCAGTATTTCTTCTGTTACCCAAGGATTTCTACTAGCCCTCGTCTTTTTACCTACTTGATCCTCTGCTGCCTTCACTACTTCATCCCTCAAAGCTACCCATTCTTCTTCTACTGTATTTATTTCCCCCATTCCTGTCAATTGCTCCCTTATGCTCTCCCTGAATCTCTGTACAACCTCTGGTTCTTTTAGTTTATCCAGGTCCCATCTCCTTAAATTCCCACCTTTTTGCAGTTTCTTCAGTTTTAATCTACAGGTCATAACCAATAGATTGTGGTCAGAGTCCACATCTGCCCCTGGAAATGTCTTACAATTTAAAACCTGGTTCCTAAATCTCTGTCTTACCATTATATAACCTATCTGATACCTTTTAGTATCTCCAGGGTTCTTCCATGTATACAACCTTCTTTCATGATTCTTAAACCAAGTGTTAGTTATGATTATGTTGTGCTCTGTGCAAAATTCTACAAGGCGGCTTCCTCTTTCATTTCTGTCCCCCAATCCATATTCACCTACTATGTTTCCTTCTCTCCCTTTTCCTACACTCGAATTCCAGTCACCCATGACTATTAAATTTTCGTCTCCCTTCACAATCTGAATAATTTCTTTTATTTCATCATACATTTCTTCAATTTCTTCGTCATCTGCAGAGCTAGTTGGCATATAAACTTGTACTACTGTAGTAGGTGTGGGCTTCGTATCTATCTTGGCCACAATAATGCGTTCACTATGCTGTTTGTAGTAGCTTACCCGCATTCCTATTTTCCTATTCATTATTAAACCTACTCCTGCATTACCCCTATTTGATTTTGTGTTTATAACCCTGTAGTCACCTGACCAGAAGTCTTGTTCCTCCTGCCATCGAACTTCACTAATTCCCACTATATCTAACTTCAACCTATCCATTTCCCTTTTTAAATTTTCTAACCTACCTGCCCGATTAAGGGATCTGACATTCCACGCTCCGATCCGTAGAACGCCAGTTTTCTTTCTCCTGATAACGACATCCTCTTGAGTAGTCCCCGCCCGGAGATCCGAATGGGGGACTATTTTACCTCCGGAATATTTTACCCAAGAGGACGCCATCATCATTTAATCATACAGTAAAGCTGCATGCCCTCGGGAAAAATTACGGCTGTAGTTTCCCCTTGCTTTCAGCCGTTCGCAGTACCAGCACAGCAAGGCCGTTTTGGTTATTGTTACAAGGCCAGATCAGTCAATGATCCAGACTGTTGCCCTTGCAACTACTGAAAAGGCTGCTGCCCCTCTTCAGGAACCACACGTTTGTCTGGCCTCTCAACAGCTACCCCTCCGTTGTGGTTGCACCTACGGTACGGCTATCTGTATCGCTGAGGCACGCAAGCCTCCCCACCAACGGCAAGGTCCATGGTTCATGGGGGGGGCAAATAAACTAGCTCACAGATTTTATTACTTCTATCCAGCAATGTATTAATGGCATCTCTTTGTTCTGCCTGGGATGACAATTCGATTCCTTATGGGCTGAGCTCCCTTGACCGACCCATTCTGCTGCTACTGACAAGGGAACCTCCCCATCGCACCCCCCTCAGATTTAGTTATAAGTTGGCACAGTGGACAGGCCTTGAAAAACTGAACACAGATCAATCGAGAAAACAAGAAGAAGTTGTGTCTAACTATGAAAAAAATAAGCAAAATATACAAACTGAGTAGCCCATGCCAAGTTAGACAACATCAAGGATAGTGTAAGCTCAGGAGCGCCGTGGTCCCGTGGTTAGCGTGAGCAGCTATGGAACGAGAGATCCTTGGTTCGATTCTTCTCTCGAGTGAAAAATTTAATTTTTGGTTTCCAGACAACTATCAAAGTTCAGGCACTCATGCATAATCAACTTCGCTCTCCAAAATTCCAGGACATGTTCGGATTTTCTTGGAAATATGCAGGATTTGACGGTCTACACACGGAAAAATTTGAAAACGTTAAAAACATATGTTTTGACAGAGCACAGGGAAAACTGTGGGACTGTGAAACTGTTGCATTCATTTGTTGCAGTTTATGTGACAACTCTTATGTATTCATCACTTTTTTGGTAGTGATTATCACATCCACAAGAAAACCTAAATCGGGAAAGGTAGAAGAATCTTTTTACCCATTCGCCAAGTATAAAAGTTAGGTGGGTCGATGACATATTCCTGTCATGTGACGCACATGCCGTCACCAGTGTCGTATAGAATATATCAGACGTGTTTTCCTGTGGAGGAATCGGTTGACCTATGACCTTGCGATCAAATTTTTTCGGTTCCCATTGGAGAGGCACGTCCTTTCGTCTACTAATCGCACGGTTTTTCGGTGCGGTCGCAAAACACAGACACTAAACTTATTACAGTGAACAGAGACGTCAATGAACGAACGGATAGATCATAACTTTGCGAAAATAAACTTTTCACTCGACGGAAGACTAGAACCAAGGACCTCTCATTCCGCAGCTGCTCACCCTAACCACGGGACCACGGCGCTCCTGAGCTAACAGTATCCTTGATGTTGCCCATTTTGCACATGGACTACTCGGTTTGTATATTTTGCTTATTTTTTTCATAGTTCGACACAACTTCTTCCTGTTTTCTCGATTGATCTGTGTTCAGTTTTTCAAGGCTTATCCACTGTGCCAACTTATAACTAAATCTGAGGGGGGTGCGATGGGGAGGTTCCCTTGTGGGTCTCTGCTGACGACAGAAATCTGCTCGCCTCATTTTATGCTGGCGGGTCTGCCTCTGCTGACAACCTCTGGCCAGTCCTGGAGGGTCCGGATACTTCTGACGGGGCAGTGTAGCTGTTGCCTGTACGGAGCTGCCAGCCAGTGCCGGAGCTTACGTGTCGGTGGCCTGCCTGTGGAGAGGATGTTGGTGCGGGGGCGGCGCGCGCGCGGCCACCAGGGTGCGCGCCTGCCGCTGCTGCTGCTCGGCGCGCTCGCGGTCGCGCAGCATGCGGCGCTGCTCCGCCTCCTGGAAGAAGCGCGCGTTGGCGCGGTCGTGCAGCAGCTCGGTCGAGCTGACGGCGTTGCGCAGCGGGCCGCCCGGGTCGCCGCCGCCCCCCGCCGCCGGGTCCTCGCCGCCCAGCTCGGGCGCCGACAGCGACATGGGCGGCGCCACGCTCTCCTCCCGCTCCAGCACCGCGGCCGCCGCCGCCGCCCCCGCCGCCGCCCTCACCAGCCGCTCCTCGCTGTCGCGCGGCGTCCGCTGCTCCTTCTGACCTGCCGCATTCACCGTTACTGTCAGAACCGTAAACTGAAAAACCGCCCTGAAACAAAACGTGTCAAAAATATTCTGCACCACGTTCCCATCTGTAATCGTGAGTGGGATGGGAGCCGTCATTGAAAGAATAAGCCTCGTAAAACTGAAGTAGACACACTCATGGGAAATTAAAAAAAAAAAAAATACACGTACAAACACAAAAGCAAAATCCTTGCTAGGAGTATTAATAAAATGTTGATATAAGGATATTTCGGCGTTTTTTTCCAAAAAATATCGATATATACCGGCGATTGGTTTGACCAGTGTACCAGTATACCGATATCAAAATGGTAATATCGAGTACCAATATATACTGGGTGATGAAAAAGTCAGTATAAATTTGAAAACTGAGTAAATTACGGAATAATGTAGATAGGAGGTACAAATTGACACACATGCTTGGAATGGCATGGGCTTTTATTAGAACAAAAAAAAAATACAAAAATGTCCGACAGATGGCGCTTCATCTGATCAGAATGGCAATAATTAGCATAACAAAGTAAGACAAAGCAAAGATGATGTTCTTTACAGGAAATGCTCAATATGTCCACCATCATTCCACAACAATAGCTCTAGTCGAGGAATAATGTTGTGAACAGCACTGTAAAGCATGTCCGGAGTTATGGTGAGGCATTGGCGTCGGATGTTGTCTTTCAGCATCCCTAGAGATATGTCGGTCGATCACGATACGCTTGCGACTTCAGGTAAGCCCAAAGCCAATAATCGCACGTACTGAGGTCTGGGGACTTAGGAGGCCAAGCGTGACGAAAGTGGCGGCTGAGCACACGATCATCACCAAACGACGCGCGCAAGAGATCTTTCACGCGTCTAGCAATATGGGGTGGAGCGCCATCCTGCATAAACATCGTACGTTCCAGCAGGTGTTTATCAGCCAGGCTGGGAATGATGCGATTCTGTAACATATCGGCGCACCTCTCACCCGTCACGGTAGCAGTTTTGCTGTCTAGCGCCATCTGTCGGACATTTTGTGAAGTTTTTTTTTTTGTTGTTCTAATAAAACCCCATGTCATTCTAAACATGTGTGTCAAATTTTACCTCTCTATCTACATTATTCCGTTGTTTATTAAGTTTTCAAATTTATACTGACTTTTTGATCACCCGGTGTATATATATATATATATATATATATATATATATATATATATATATATATATATATATATATATCTCAAGTTGTGCTTTTGAAATTGTGGTAGAACATAATTTTACTTTCACTGCGAGAAGGAGTCTACTACTTTTCGAGCTTTCATCACGTCCAGTCTTTCTTCAAATGGTTCAAATGGCTCTGAGCACTATGGGACTTAACATATGAGATCATCAGTCCCCTAGAACTTAGATCTACTTAAACCTAACTAACCCAAGGACATCACATTGCCGGCCGTGGTAGCCGAACGGTCCTTAGGTTAGTTAGGTTTAAGTAGTTCTAAGTTCTAGGGGACTCATAACCTCAGATGTTAAGTCCCATAGTGCTCAGAGCCATTTTTTGAACATCACACACATCCATGCCCGAGGCACGATACGAACCTGCGACGGTAGCGGTCGCGCGGTACCACACTGAAGCGCCTAGAACTCCACTGTTTCTCTTTGACTGTGTGAAGAAAGTACAGATGGCACAAAGAAGATATCCGATCTGCAGAAACACCACACCAGTTGCGTTCATCTAGATTTACATCTACATGGATACTCTGCAAATCACACTTAACTGCCTGGCAGTTTTACAACAATTCTCTATTATTCCTCTCTCGAACGGCGCGCCGAAAAGAACGAACACCTAATATCTTTCCATGCGAGCTCTGATTCCCTTATTTTATCGTGATGATCGTTTCTCCCTATGTAAGTGGACGTCAATAAAATATTTTCGCATTCGGAGGAGAAAGTTGGTGACTGAAATGTCAAGAGAAGATTCAGCCGCAACGAAAAACGGATTTGTTGTTAATTGTTAAAAAACAATTTTTGACGCTACTAGTGTGCTGTTTCTTCACCTTAGCATTTTTCAAAATCAGCCGCTGAAACTGATGAACAAAAATCTAAATGACAAGACTGATGTTTGCGGTAGGTGCAGACCTATGAGGGCAAATGCTAACGTGATCGGCGCACTTCGCTACCAACAGAAACTGCAACGTTTAACTTCACCGCAGAATTTTGACACTACGACTGCTAGATTGTTGGAAGAAAAAAAAGTACAGGGAAATCGCCATGAAGTGTTCCAGATAAATCCGATGTGTGACGAAATCGAACGACGTACCCATCGGACACCTTTTATTGTGCCACTTACATGTAGTTAGCATTGTTAGCGAAATGACTCTCGCTAAGCCTGAAAGTGCATCGTTTTCCTTTCAATCCACGTTGTAAGCGGCATACGCTGGCTGCTATCTTGTTGATGAACGGAATATATACACTCCTGGAAATGGAAAAAAGAACACATTGACACCGGTGTGTCAGACCCACCATACTTGCTCCGGACACTGCGAGAGGGCTGTACAAGCAATGATCACACGCACGGCACAGCGGACACACCAGGAACCGCGGTGTTGGCCGTCGAATGGCGCTAGCTGCGCAGCATTTGTGCACCGCCGCCGTCAGTGTCAGCCAGTTTGCCGTGGCATACGGAGCTCCATCGCAGTCTTTAACACTGGTAGCATGCCGCGACAGCGTGGACGTGAACCGTATGTGCAGTTGACGGACTTTGAGCGAGGGCGTATAGTGGGCATGCGGGAGGCCGGGTGGACGTACCGCCGAATTGCTCAACACGTGGGGCGTGAGGTCTCCACAGTACATCGATGTTGTCGCCAGTGGTCGGCGGAAGGTGCACGTGCCCGTCGACCAGGGACCGGACCGCAGCGACGCACGGGTGCACGCCAAGACCGTAGGATCCTACGCAGTGCCGTAGGGGACCGCACCGCCACTTCCCAGCAAATTAGGGACACTGTTGCTCCTGGGGTATCGGCGAGGACCATTCGCAACCGTCTCCATGAAGCTGGGCTACGGTCCCGCACACCGTTAGGCCGTCTTCCGCTCACGCCCCAACATCGTGCAGCCCGCCTCCAGTGGTGTCGCGACAGGCGTGAATGGAGGGACGAATGGAGACGTGTCGTCTTCAGCGATGAGAGTCGCTTCTGCCTTGGTGCCAATGATGGTCGTATACGTGTTTGGCGCCGTGCAGGTGAGTGCCACAATCAGGACTGCATACGACCGAGGCACACAGGGCCAACACCCGGCATCATGGTGTGGGGAGCGATCTCCTACACTGGCCGTACACCACTGGTGATCGTCGAGGGGACACTGAATAGTGCACGGTACATCCAAACCGTCATCGAACCCATCGTTCTACCATTCCTAGACCGGCAAGGGAACTTGCTGTTCCAACAGGACAATGCACGTCCGCATGTATCCCGTGCCACCCAACGTGCTCTAGAAGGTGTAAGTCAGCTACCCTGGCCAGCAAGATCTCCGGATCTGTCCCCCATTGAGCATGTTTGGGACTGGATGAAGCGTCGTCTCACGCGGTCTGCACGTCCAGCACGAACGCTGGTCCAACTGAGGCGCCAGGTGGAAATGGCATGGCAAGCCGTTCCACAGGACTACATCCAGCATCTCTACGATCGTCTCCATGGGAGAATAGCAGCCTGCATTGCTGCGAAAGGTGGATATACACTGTACTAGTGCCGACATTGTGCATGCTCTGCTGCCTGTGTCTATGTGCCTCTGGTTCTGTCAGTGTAATCATGTGATGTATCTGACCCCAGGAATGTGTCAATAAAGTTTCCCCTTCCTGGGACAATGAATTCACGGTGTTCTTATTTCAATTTCCAGGAGTGTAGTAATAAATCAATACTTAAATACACTGCTCTAAAACTGGCAGTGTATTTACAATGTGCAGCTGATATTTTTTTGGCTGGAATGTCGATATATTTCCGTTGTCATACCGATAATGTTTGCGATATGTCGAGGTAATTTTTAAATACCGATATATCGGGTTCCCGATATTTTTATAAGTACCAACAGTCCTAGTCCTTACCCGTGACGTAAAAACCAGCACCTGACTAACACGCTACTCTGTAGCAGAATGTGCACAGATTTGAAACTTCCTGGCAGATTAAAACTGTGGGCCAGGGGCCGATGCCTTTCGTGTGCTGCTGTTCTGCTGACTGAGCTATCCGAGCACAACTAAGCATCCACCCTCACAGCATTACTAAATCGCCACATCTCTCCTACCTTCCAAACTTCACAGTTCTGCTGCATACCTTGCGTGACCAGCAATTGCGGAAGAACAGATAACACGCACAAATGGTTTGGTCACAACCTAGAGAATTGATTCTAGAGGCCAACTGAAAACAGTCCCTAGACCGTGGCTAAGCCATTTATCTCCACTGACTTTTTTTCCCAGGATTTAAACTTCCTTCTAGCATTGCAAGTGCCGCAAGGGAAGAAGAGTAGTGTGAAGTTTGTACTGTAGAAGAGAGGTACTGGCGGAATTAAAGCTGTGAGGATGAGTGCTTCATAGTGCTTGCATAGCTCTGTCGGTAGAGCGTTTGCCCGCAAATGACAAAGGTCCTGCGTTTGAACCCCAATCCGGCAGACATTTTTTAATATGCCAGGAACTCTGCTTCAGTACGGAGTTGCTCCAGCCTGTGCAGTCTAACTTGCTCGGAACATCCTTAGCATGCTGTCCAAAACATTGTCAAGAGGTTGCTGCTGAAATCTTCGACGGTGGCCGCCCTGAAGTGGTCCAGTGCGTGAGCAGGGTCCTGCGAGGGCGCTCTGGGAGTGTCACTGCTCCCAGGCGTGCTCCGTCGGTTTTACATTAGCAGATACCGCAGGCTGTTCCATTCGGTTGCTCCCTGCGTCCCAGTGGCAGGTGTTCATTAGATGCGCGCAGTGTTTTTGTACATTATTCTCTTGGAACGTCCGCCTGCTTAGCTGGGTGGTAACATGTTCGCCTCCCGTGCAAGCGGGCCCAGCCTCCATTTCACCACCAGCGATGAAGGGTGAAGCTCTGACAATGCCAGCCACTCGTACTGGCGAAACGTCAATAAAATCATCAGACGAACGTCGGCCCAAGAACCCGAGACAGAAGCCAATAGGCAGTTTGTCAAGTATGAAATGCATGTGTTGAAAATGAAATGTCGTGTGGCGAGGGCCTCCCGGCGGGTACACCCGATCGCCTGGCGCAGGTCTTTTGAGGTGAAGCCGCTTCGGCGACTTGCGCGTCGACGAGGATGAAATGATGAGGATGAAGACGACACAAACACCCAGTTCCTGTTCCATTAAGTTTCGGGTGTGCAGCCGCAAGAATTCTCCTTCTTCCTCTTCTAATATTTCTTACATTGGACAAACAACTCGTACTGTCCAAGAAAGACGCACAGAACACCGGAGTTACACACGACTTTTACAACCTAACAAGTCGGCACTGGCAGAGCACTGTATTGACACTGGTCACAGTATGTTGTGTGACAACGTCGAAATTTTGGCAACTACATCGTCTTTTTGGGACTCGATAGTGAGTGAGGCAACTGAAATTCGCTTGACGACGAATTTAATTAACAGAGATAGTGGTTTCAATCTTGATAAATCATGGAATCCGGCACTTGCTGTAATAAACTCACAAAGGCGTCGTCACACTGCAGCTCACAATGATATATCGACATGCCAACACAGATCGACTGCGGAGCCATAGATGTAACTCGCGCATCGTGCACATCTCTGCCGCTGACCAACGTCTCTGGTGCATTTGCATCTGTGGCCGCATGCACAGTTGCGCGGTACACGAGTATAAAAGGACGAAGCGAGCACTGGCGCGGCCATCCAGCAGAAAGCCCATTCCCGCCTCCGCCTCCTGAAACTCCTGTCTGGCCGGACATAGGGATTGCATCCTTCTACCATTCTCCACACCTACAAATCCCTCATCCGTCCTATCCTCTGTTACGCAAGCGTTGCCTGGATCTCCGCCCCCACCCGCTTTTACAAGGCCCTCCAAATCCTTGAACACCATGTGCTCCGCCCTGCCTTCCGTATCCGCCTTCCTTCCCCCACACGGCTCCTGTATGAACTGATCCCCTTCCCCCACCTCCTCCTGTTCCTCCAACATCCCCTCCGCATCCTTTACATTGTCCGCAGGCTTGATCCCCCCCACCCTCTGGTTTCCTCCTTCCTCTCCACCCCCCGCCCGTTGCCGCGCCTCTATCGCTGTATCCCTCCCTCTCTCCACCTCCACACCCTCCATCTCCTTCATCAGGGCAATTTCCAACGCCTCCCCCTCCCGGATGACGAACTTCGCCGTGACATCTACCCTTCCTTCCAACTATAACCTGGCCTCGTTCCCCCCCCCCCCCCACCTCCCCAGGGCTCCCTTTTTTCCTCTTCCCTCCTTCTCCCAGAGCGGATTTTCCTCCTTCCCCCCCCCCCCTCCCCTGAGACCCTGCACCGCATACTTGCCTCTTTCCTTCTCACATCCCTCCCTACCCGGCCCTCTTCAGCGCGCCCTCCCCTTATCTCCCCCATCTTTCCTTCTTCCAGTCTCCCTCATCTCCTTGCGCCTGGCAGATCCTCTGTTTTGATCATCGTCAGTGTATGTTCTATGTCTTTCGGCTGAAGAGCAGTGCATATGCTGCTGCCAGCCCAACCCAATGGGGAATTGAAATACAATAAAGAAAAAAAAAAAAAAAAAAAACTGGAGCGGCAGTCTTGCGGCTCACTCTGAAGATGGCTGAATGTTATACAGCCGAAATATTAGGAGGAGAATTCTTGCGGCTGCACACCCGAAACAATGGAACAGTCTTTGCGCCGCTAAAACCTGAAGATTCACACCCAGTTCCTGAGCACAGAAAATCTCCGACCCAGCCGGGAATTGAACCCGACCACCCCCCCCCCCCCCCCCCCCCGGCACAGCAAGCCAGCGCACTGTCCACTCAGCTACGGTGGCAGACGTGCAAAGGTGAATAGGCAGTTGGTGGCAGACATGTAAAAGTGAATAGGCAGTTGCACACATAAATAATGTACAGGTGGTCCTGAAATGAAACCTTCACTCTTTATCAAATTGCACGGTATAATGAGACGTGCTGACATATTAAAATTGGCTGCTGCGTTCGCCACAGAGTTTTAGTATGTCACGGCATGTCAGGCACTGCAGCTGTCTAGGGTTAACACATCGTAAAGGCGAAAAATAAACGCAAAATGAAACAGAAAGTGTAAAATTCAAATTTCAGTAAAACAGCTACTTTATAAACGCTAAACACGCATCGCACAAACTTGAATGAAAAGCAGCTGTAGAGAGGGCAGTGTCCCGTGCACACGCGCAGTGGCCCGTGCCATTTTCCGCGTGATTCAGCTGTTCCCGGACTTGGCACAGACAGGCGAGCTGCCCGCTCATGCCGCGGACAGCCCCGCGTCGGCAGCACGTGACTCACCCAAGCTGTCCAGCCCCCCTCCCCCCGGCCTTGGCTGTGTCCGTTGCTTTCGTGCTCGCTAGCGATCTTTCGCTTGACCGAGGGCCCGGGGCTGTATTTCTAAGGCAGAACCGAGCGAGGTGGCGCAATGATTAGTTCACTGTACTCTCAGTGTGGAGGTCGGTGGTTCAAATCCGTGTTCAGTCATCCGGATTTAGATTTTGTGCGAGTGCCCTAAATCGCTTTAGGCAAATGCCAGGGTGAGTCCTACGGAAGGGCACAGCCGATTTCTTTTCCACATGCTTCCCTAGTAATATGAAGCTTGTGCTCTGTATTTAATGAGCTCCTTGTCGATGGTACTTCAGTCGAACAGTAAGAGTAATATGTCGTGTTTGCCCAAGGACTCTTCGAGGAACTGGGCATTTTAACTGATCCTTACAATACGTATATTCTCATATGAAATTCGTCATAAATAACCAACCACAATTTGATAATAACAGTGGTGTACACGCCTACAACAGTAGAGGGAAAAAATGACATTTATTACCCACTGTGAAAGCTATCAGTGGCTGAGAAAGGACTTCAATACCCAGCAATAAAATTTTTTGATCATTTGCCCAACAACATAAAATGTCTCACAGGTAGCGAAGCAAGTTTTAAATTTAATTTAAAATCATTTATTCTGGACAACTCCTCCTATTCCACTGACAAACTTCTAGTTAAAAACTGAGAGCCAGTAAAAGAAAATTGTTTTTAACTGTGGGTGCATAATTAGGAACAAAATGACAATGTGTTCATTAATGTTAACAGGAATCGTGTATACATATACTGTCTGCTGACACATTCCTCATCATTTCGATAAAAGAATCGTTCAAATGATCTATAGAATATTCAACTAACTAATTAACTAAGTAATTTTCCTTCAAGGCGCATCCCATGAAGACCCAGTTACTTCACACATGGAGCCCACGAGCCCTGAAGTAACTGATTATAGTCTACACGTGTGGCATTTCGGAGTGCTTATACAGGCCCCAAAAACACGCGTAGCAATTCCGATGAAACTGCACCGTGTAATTTGTGACGTTTGACGTGGCAACACTGCACTCTGCGACATTGTTTGACGCAGAAGTGTGTTTCCGCGCGTCGCTTTGGCTGGAGCTCAGTGTTCAGTGTTTAATGACAATGTACGGCTATTCGGTCGACGAGCGCGTTTCTTGTGAAACAATATTGGATTGCTAGTTCCATTAAGGAAAGTCAGTGGTTGTTTCATACAAAAGTTAGTGAACGAGATGGTGAGCAGTGGAGCAGTGTTGCATCTTCACGGCGAGGGACGGACGCTATTATCGGAAAAAAAGAGACTGACGTGAAACATCGATTTCCAGCCTCTCCTGCGAAGCCTGTTCGACGTTTATCTCATGAATGTGCAATGTCACGGAGCACATGCCACAGAGCCGCGAAGAAAGCCAGCATGTATCCATACAGATTTACAGTTGTTCAGGAACTGAATATCAAATGACAAAGATAAATGCTTCATATTTTACCGTTGGTTTCAGCAGTCAGAAGCTTGGAATACTGCAGTACACATGGTTCAGTAACGAGGCGTGGTTCCACCTCTCTGGCTACGTAATCTCTCAGAATACACGTTTGTTGCGTAATGAAAATCCACATGCACTGGTCGAGCAAACCCTGCATTCACAAAACATTGATATGTTCTGTATAATATCACAGCGTCACGTCATCGGACCGATTTACAAGTGCAGTTTACATCGAAATGTTTCGGGAATTTGCGAACCAGTTGGGCGATGAAGAACTTACCCCTGGCTGGTACCAACAGCATGGCGCCACGTGCCACACATCTCGAGTGACCATGGCTGAGATCGAATAATTTTTTTTTCCAATACAGTGAGTTCCAAAGCACTGTGGCGCCCAAGGTCACTTGATTTAAAGCCACCTTACTTTTTCCTCTGGGTGGCCTAAAAGGGAAGGTCTACAGCAACAAACCACACAACTGGGACGATTTACGAGAGAACATCATCCGTGAAATCCAGGCAGTGATACCAGAGGTGTGGCAACAACATTCGAGAATCTGCAGCGTCGTGTTCAATTGTGTTTACAAGTCGAGGGCGGTTACTTCCAGTAACTTTTGTGATTCACGTTTTTTTCCGCATGAATAAGGTATGGTATGTTCATTTCATTTCGTGATTTTTATGTAAAGCCTTTAAGTGCAATTTTAGTAAATGTTTGTTTGTGGGGCCTCTCTCAAGTGGGACACCGTGTACCTGGCGTCGAATCTCTTTTCCTTCAATCAATGATAATCCTCTCTCCAAAATCGGGACTGAGAGACTGACAGGTGTCAGAGTCCGAGAAGACTACTTATAGGCCACATACTAACTAAATATACAACTAAAGCATAAAAGAAAAAAAGTGGGAGGGCAATATAATGATACAAAATTGTTGAGAAACACTGCAATGGGAACCGTTATTGAGAGAGTAAAAGGAAGAACAAATAGTAATTTTCTTTACTAGGTTCTGTACAGCTAGGGAAACTGGCAATTCACTGGTGACGACATGTAAGAACAAATTGTAAATTTCAAGGGCAAACTTGAATATCATTTAGTCACTCCAGATAGTGTACATGTGCTCACGGTACAAAAATATGTATCAGTCATATGTACGTACTATCCAGACTCCGTGTACATATTCCTGATATATACGGAAGTACTGTGAGTATGCTCTTGAAATCCATGTGATATTTCTGTCAATGACACAGTTATGAAAAAATACCGAAAATTAGCAGACAGTATCCAGAATGTGATTTTCACTCTGCAGCGGAGTGTGCGCTGATATGAAACTTCCTGGCAGATTAAAACTGTGTGCCCGACCGAGACTCGAACTCGGGACCTTTGCCTTTCGCGGGTAAGTGCTCTACCATCTGAGCTACCGAAGCACGACTCACGCCCAGTACTCACAGCTTTACTTCTGCCAGTATCTCGTCTCCTACCTTCCAAACTTTACAGAAGCTCTCCTGCGAACCTTGCAGAAATAGCACTCCTGAAAGAAAGGATATTGCGGAGATATGGCTCATCCACAGCCTGGGGGATGTTTCCAGAATGAGATTTTCACTCTGCAGCGGAGTGTGCGCTGATATGAAACTTGAGCACTTGCCCGTGAAAGGCAAAGGTCCCGAGTTCGAGTCTCGGTCGGGCACACAGTTTTAATCTGCCAGGAAGTTTCATTAGCAGACAGTGTGTACGATGAAGACTTCTGTCTAGTTGGTACAGTCTGTACAGATACAGTCACTTCATTTAATAAATTTGTTTAGGAAAGTCACTTGGCAGAGACTGTGTTAATTCCACATGGTACTGCTAATTTTTAAAATGTTACTGATTTTTTATCGCAGTAGAATAAGACTAATAAATTGTTAAGGATTCATTAGCCTTGTGTTCCACGTTTGGTAAATCTTATGTCGTTGGCTTTATGGCTGTTTACTTTGCTGTGGCAGGACAGGCTAGCACATGAGCTAATTTGTCATTTCCTCTCGGAAACAGTGAGTCCAGTTATGAAAATAGGCACCAACGGCCGCAAGGGCAGCGTTCAAACAACTCGTCACTCCATTACTGTTCTCCAATGATTACATTTTCGCTGGAGGAGCTACGCTTTGCTGGCAGGCCAATGTCCAGCTCTCTCAATGAGCCATCGGAGTTGGGTAATTGCTTCTCCACGTAGTTAAAAGAATTTATGAAAGATCTGCCACTGTAAGGGAGTGAGTGCACTGACGCCCTTCACAAGGACGATCATAGACGGTCGCCTACAAGCGTCAAATTGTAGCTCACAAGATACAGAGCTTACAACTGGCAAGCAGCCTGCGTGACGTCATGATCCCCGAACACCAGGCCCACGAGAAGGACAGGCCGCGGCGCGTACGTCACGAAGGTAGTCTTCAACTCGCTCGCTCGCTCAGCTCAGCAGATAAAATGCGTTTCTAAACCTGTTAACTCGCAGCTGGGCGTGTAAGTACTAACGAGAATTGCATCTTCCATTGGAATCTGCTATTATGAAGACTTACTGATTAAAAGTACTACAGCAAAATTTTATTTACGATCAATACTCGATATAAACTGTATAACAGCTTGATAATAGCAGCCGGCCGGAGTGCCCGAGCGGTTAAAGGCGCTACAGTCTGGATCCGCACGACCGCTACGGTCGCAGGTTCGAATCCTGCCTCGGGCATGGATGTGTGTGATGTCCTTAGGTTAGTTAGGTTTAAGTAGTTCTAAGTTCTAGGGGACTTATGACCACAGCAGTTGAGTCCCATAGTGCTCAGAGCCATTTGAACCATTTGATAATAGCTTTTAGTCTCTTCTGCTTAACGGTACTCATTACATGCTGGAAGTGGTGCCTTATGTAACTGATAATCATTTTAGCATGATTTTATTTTATTGTGCGCCAGTACAGCCGTAACAAATTATAAGTAGGCCCATGGACTTCCCAACATTATAAGACTAATAAGAGTAAGATTCCATAATAGCGGATCCAAGTAGAAGATTCGGTTTTAGTTGGTACGGACACGCCTAGTTACGAGTTAACAGGTGTAGAAACGTAGTTTGTCTGCTGATTTGAGCGAGTGAGCGAGCGCAAGACTACCTTCGTGACGTACGCGCCGCGGCCTGTCTTTCTCGTGGGCCTCTCGGCCCGAACCACACCGAAGAGCACTACGTGAAATGCCGCTGTAAAGCCCGTCTCGCTAGGAGTAAGAGTGCAGTTGACTGTCGGCTAGCACGGAGAATGGACAGCTAGTTCGCGTACTGAATCTCTCACGTCGTGTCATATTCAGCACGGCAGTTAGCATCAGACTCGCTGGACTGTGTGAGTGGCACACGCGCAAACGATTTGCAACAAAACTATTCTGTAAAATAATTTTACTCCCTCGCGTCTCATAGCCTCATTCGTCAGCTTCATGATGAACTGCCTATCAATTCGTTAATGGCCGTAATTACTTTGATATTTCGTCATTAAGTAACCTACTACATGAAATCGAATAGATTCCAATGAAGAATAGAGGTCAATATGAGCTTGCATTTGTTGCATGCTAGATTGCTGCATCTGAAATATAGCAAACATATTGAATTATTCTTTCAACTTCATAGGAGCTCTCTATCCAATCTCAAGAAAGTGGACTGTATGTAGCGCACCAACTCCGACAGCAGGTGCAAATGATAAATCAAGAACTAAATATTCAGAACAGCCTTTGTATCTTATAAACTGTTTAAGATATCCAAACAAGATTTTGGGAAATGACAGTTTGCCAAGAGAAATGTATTTTTCCATTTGGTAAATGTGCAAAACTTCTTATTTACTATGTGTGATATACAAGTAACTGTAGATTCGACGAAATAGTTCACTGGTGAATGGCTGGCTGTCAGTGTCCAGTAGGCACAATATTATGACAAGCGACCACATTACCTTTACCAGTTGGACTGATGAATCATTAGGACACCTGACGATCGCAATGCGGTTACTTGTCCATATATTGCGTCTGTCAGGCAATGACATCTGGCCATTCACCCATGAATAATTTTGCCATGAATTACGCTGGGAGAAGTTGAAGAAACACAACTATAGGTTTGTTCAAGGGAACTGAGCGTAAAACAGGTCAATAATTTATGAAAAACTCCATTCTCAGTACAAAAGTAAACGTGTAATTTCTTCACTTATGGTACTGAAAAAACGTAACAATTCTTTTTGCACCATCTATTAATGTCCATAAAAATTACATTATTCCATTGAAAAACGTCTTTGGTTACTTGATTAACGTGACAGATAGGGAAGTTGCTTACTCATATAACGAAGTGCTACCTCTTTGTGTGCTAATTTGCTAGAATCTCGTTTCGATATTTCAAACTCTTTAAGATATAGATATAAGGCATGTTATGAATATTTCATTTTGGCTTTATCGTCTGCTTGCATGAATGGAAATAAGTGTGCTACATACAATCCATTTTCTCAAGATTTGAAACAGAATACGTATACTCCCAAGTTGAACCGCTTGCATTCGATAATGCAGACACGGGACAACTCCGTGCGCTCTTTAAAAGAGCCACCAACCGGGCGGTGAGCGCGCCATAGCGAATTGCACGAGTCTTTCTGCGGAAACAATGTCACTGAACCTGTATAAATACATTAAAACAAAAAGTGTGCTTTCATTCAAATATATTTACTTAAGCACTACAACACAAAACTTTTCATTTTGTGATATGTTTTGAAACTCTTCAGGATAGAGAGTTTCCAAACAAGTAGGCGAAGACATGGAAGCGTTAGCCTCCTGTGAGGAATATTTCGGCACGGATTAAACATAGAGGCATGGCAGTTTGATAATACAATAAGGCATTGATTGTTCGAAATAATTAGGGATGGATGCGTACAGATAATCATATTATACCAGTTCTGACAGGAATATGAAACAAAAAAGCACTGAAATTAACATTAAAATTTACATATACCCTTTTATAACACATTTTACAAATAACACAGGGAACTGGCTAGTTTGAAAAGTTCAAAATGGCTTTTAAAATTGGACTAGCATTTAGGAAAAGAAGCAAAAAAGTTGTTTTTGTTTCTGAGCTGAGACTCCTTTATTGTCACTATCTTTTAACGTTTTAATGACAGCATGTGGACAGCATCACATTCTTATTGTAGTCCTAAGACCCCCACAGCACAACAGATTAAATTTTGTCGTGTAACTGAGTAGCGTGCTGAGAAACGTGTATAGCCTTGTACTCAATATGATGGAGTCGATGGAATTGTTACGTTGTCCTTTTGTATAAAGCAAAGGAGGCTCTCATAAGTCCTCCTTGCTTACCAGTGCTTCTTCTGTCTCTTTAAATGTAAAATCGCCATTTTTGTACCTCAAAGTTGACTGTCAACAATAATGTTAGGACTGGGTTAAAGTGAGTTATTATCTTATTGAACATGTACCTTAATCTTTTTACCTTAATCTTCACTAATTATCTGTACAGATTAATTTCATGTTACAGCGGCTTAATTCCACTGGGAAGCGAAAGTTTGGTGACGATTACACCCCATTAGCGTGCTATCGTTTGCATATTTCCATCTTTCCTGTTAGAACCTCCAATCTAAACTATTTTATGTATGAAGTTTGGTTGTTCTTGCTGTACACTGCAAGATATTTTGTCGTATTGTACTGAATATTAACACTATCCGCCATCACCTAACTCATCGCATTCCTACAGCGATATCTGCGCCTGTTTCCATCATAATAGGAAATTGAACAGGCAACAAAGTGCAGGTTCAGGTTCAGTGAAGAGTTTCGTTTGAATCCAATCCTAACTGCAAACTAACATGTTTTGTTTTTTTACTCTCACTGTACCCTCCGTGATTTATCGCACCTCTGAATCATTAGTATTCTGAGGTAAAATACAGTGTGTCGATCTTCTGGCTCAAATAATTATTTCATTGTCCGTCAGTACATGATAGCCAGGGTCATCAGCATTGCATTGAGGCCAGAGTTGACTATTTCCAGGAAGTGCAGTGGCGGTGGTTAGCATACTGGGCTTGCTTTCAGGAGGTTGATGGTTCAGATACTTGACTGACTATCCAGATTTAGGTTTTCTGTGACATAGTTAAGTTGCTAAGGGGAACGCCAGGATGGTTCCTTAGAAATGGCACGCCTGATTTCCTTCCATAATCCGAGCTTGTACTTCGTTTCTTCAAAATGGTTAAAATGGCTCTGGGCACTATGGGACTTAACATCTACGGTCATCAGTCCCCTAGAACGTAGAACTACTTAAACCTAACTAACCTAAGCACATCACACAACACCCAGTCATCACGAGGCAGAGAAAATCCCTCACCCCGGCGGGAATCGAACCCTTGAACCCGGGCGCGGGAAGCGAGAACGCAACCTCACGACCACGAGCTGCGGACTTTGGTTTCTAATGACCTCACTGTCGATGGGAGATTAAACTCTAATGTCCTTGCTACCTTTTTGAATACTTTCCTGTTTGCATTCTTATGCAGAATATTCTTTAATTAGTCCAGCCAGTTAGGATATAAATTAGCTGTTTGGGGGTTCTTCAAGTGCAGGGATGAACTCGTCTCAAGGAGGAGCTTTGAGTAATGTCTACATCCTACACCCCAGTTCCCTGCCATTTAAAATATTTTTCCCGTTCAAGTTTCTATCATTACTGACACGTCCATTTGCAAATTTTGTAATGGATCATTTTAATGTCCAATATTTTTGCATTTCCAGCCCATTTGCCCGTGCTAAGCTTGACCCATTAGCACCTTTCTTCAGCTGGTCTATCAATTTCAAATTCATTAAAAGCACTAACAACAATGTGTTTACATTTTAGTCGCCAATGCGAATGGCACGATAACAGCTCAACTTGTCACTACAGCATTGCATCTGTGTGGTGAAGCTAAGGAAGCAGCAGTCATTCTCCATCACTCGCTGTCCACGTGAGGGTTAGGTCTCGCTTTCACGTGGACAAACAGACGCCAATTTAGACTCAAAAGGCGCGTGGCCCCTTCCGCGCTGCTACGGAAATGTGGTGGTTATTTATAATACACTCCTGGAAATGGAAAAAAGAACACATTGACACCGGTGTGTCAGACCCACCATACTTGCTCCGGACACTGCGAGAGGGCTGTACAAGCAATGATCACACGCACGGCACAGCGGACACACCAGGAACCGCGGTGTTGGCCGTGGAATGGCGCTAGCTGCGCAGCATTTGTGCACCGCCGCCGTCAGTGTCAGCCAGTTTGCCGTGGCATACGGAGCTCCATCGCAGTCTTTAACACTGGTAGCATGCCGCGACAGCGTGGACGTGAACCGTATGTGCAGTTGACGGACTTTGAGCGAGGGCGTATAGTGGGCATGCGGGAGGCCGGGTGGACGTACCGCCGAATTGCTCAACACGTGGGGCGTGAGGTCTCCACAGTACATCGATGTTGTCGCCAGTGGTCGGCGGAAGGTGCACGTGCCCGTCGACCAGGGACCGGACCGCAGCGACGCACGGGTGCACGCCAAGACCGTAGGATCCTACGCAGTGCCGTAGGGGACCGCACCGCCACTTCCCAGCAAATTAGGGACACTGTTGCTCCTGGGGTATCGGCGAGGACCATTCGCAACCGTCTCCATGAAGCTGGGCTACGGTCCCGCACACCGTTAGGCCGTCTTCCGCTCACGCCCCAACATCGTGCAGCCCGCCTCCAGTGGTGTCGCGACAGGCGTGAATGGAGGGACGAATGGAGACGTGTCGTCTTCAGCGATGAGAGTCGCTTCTGCCTTGGTGCCAATGATGGTCGTATGCGTGTTTGGCGCCGTGCAGGTGAGCGCCACAATCAGTGCTGCATACGACCGAGGCACACAGGGCCAACACCCGGCATCATGGTGTGGGGAGCGATCTCCTACACTGGCCGTACACCACTGGTGATCGTCGATGGGACACTGAATAGTGCACGGTACATCCAAACCGTCATCGAACCCATCGTTCTACCATTCCTAGACCGGCAAGGGAACTTGCTGTTCCAACAGGACAATGCACGTCCGCATGTATCCCGTGCCACCCAACGTGTTCTAGAAGGTGTAAGTCAACTACCCTGGCCAGCAAGATCTCCTGATCTGTCCCCCATTGAGCATGTTTGGGACTGGATGAAGCGTCGTCTCACGCGGTCTGCACGTCCAGCACGAACGCTGGTCCAACTGAGGCGCCAGGTGGAAATGGCATGGCAAGCCGTTCCACAGGACTACATCCAGCATCTCTACGATCGTCTCCATGGGAGAATAGCAGCCTGCATTGCTGCGAAAGGTGGATATACACTGTACTAGTGCCGACATTGTGCATGCTCTGTTGCCTGTGTCTATGTGCCTGTGGTTCTGTCAGTGTGATCATGTGATGTATCTGACCCCAGGAATGTGTCAATAAAGTTTCCCCTTCCTGGGACAATGAATTCACGGTGTTCTTATTTCAATTTCCAGGAGTGTACAATGGATAGGAAGAACGTCGAGTCTGTGCACACTGAAACTTCGAGTCCTAAGCGCATGTGTGTGAGTTCTGCATGACTACGCTTGCCACACAGGCCATTGTGTCATTAGGCCGGGTGGTGTCAGTCATCTTCGGCAGCTGCTGTAGAGCTGTATGAAGTTAATTCGCCCTTGCTGTCACTCACCGCAGCTGAGTGAACACTATGCCGAATGGGCCCATGCCTGCAGTTCTCAAGTATGCTTTTCCAGTACATTTGCCTCGTGATGACTGGGTGTTGTGTGATGTGCTTAGGTTAATTAGGTTTAAGTAGTTCTAAGTTCTAGGGGACTGATGACCATAGATGTTAAGTCCCATAGTGCTCAGAGCCATTTGAACGAGTACATTTATCTGGAGGCGGTCAGGTGTTGAACTGGGCATCTATGGGCAGAGGTGTGCAGGGTAGACGAAAGGGTAAAGGACAGGGAATGAGTCAACCGGGGCAAAGCCTGTGTGACAGTTCTGCATTGGCTTAGCACACCCGGGTAAGATTGGCCATGTGGTTAGTGCATGCACAGTACGTGCATAATAAAGGTACCAGGGGGGTTGCCTGTATCAACTGCACATGGCTGCAGGCAAGCTGATGGACATTCGGTACCCTGTGGGGCAGCGTTTGAACCACTTATTTGTGAAATCCGTCAAACTGGCCAACCCAGAACGAACACGAATTCTACACAGCGTGGACAGATGCAGTTTTGAATTTGCCAATTGACTGCTTTCAGTTTACCGATGTATCAACTAATCCACATTTGAATAAACAATGCTCAATTGCAGGCTCCTCAAACCTGGAACATGTAAGAGAAGTGTCGTTTCTAACTTCCTGATATGCGTGGCTTACCTTCCTCCTGTGGCACCAGCAGCAGCATGAGCTCCGAGCTGCCGTGCACGAGCCGGTCGTCCTGCTCGCGCGGTCCCTGGCTCGACCCCCGGCGCACCAGCTCCCTCCGCCGCGCCAGCCGGTCGTTCTCATTTTCGTGCTGCACCACCGTCAGCGGCCGCGAGTCGTCGTCTACCCTGCCAGCGGGCACCGCAGCCGCTGGGGCTGCAGCCGCAGCCGCACTGCCCCAGGTACTCACACCTCTGGCCGCTTCCTTCGCTCCGTGGGCTGTCCGCACTGGTTTCACTGGCACAACACTGTCACCGTCTCTGTTGTTCTCGGACTTGGCAGCTCCGCTACCGGTGGCACTGCTTCTGAGAGCATTAGGCTTTTCGGAGCTCACCTTGTTCGTATCAATAGCAGAGGAAGGAGGCTTCTTTACTTCGGACCTGTTCAGTCATCAATATGCAATCTGTAAGATGTGTACAGTAATTTATTACTGTGTTTTGCACCATAAATATGTTGTTCCGTTTTTACACTTAAGAGTGAAGTATTGGTTAGTAGCGTGGTGTTGTGTACTGATTTTAACAGAGTAGTGGTAAAATAATACTACTCTTTCTATATTAAAGGTTATTATTTCGTAAAAACTGACGCCTGATAGACGAGAAAAAGAGAGTAGACACTTACGAATTACTGCAAATGTGGAAATGCGTACAAGCTGCGTTCCATAAGTAATGCGACCAAATTCATAAAATAATCAGTTATTAAATATATTTGTACAAATAATCAAAACTTTTCAAAATAGCACCGTCTTGCGTCGATGCACTTCTGGAGGCGATGTTTCGATGCCTGGAAGGCATCCTGGAATGCCTTTTCCGGAATATCCTTTAGCGCTGATGTAACATGCGCCTGGATGCTTTCAATCGTGTCCCAATGTTTTCCTTTCATGACTCCTTTTAACCGAGGAAACAAAAAAAAGTCAGGAGGAGCCAGGTCAGCACTGTAGGGAGCCTCGGAAACCAATGGGGTCTTGGTCCTGGCCACGAAGTCGTTGACAATGAGGGCGCTGTGACTCGGCGCGTTGTCGTGGTGAACTTTCCACGTGTACCTGATGTCACTTCGGCTGTGCGAGACTCTTCTTTTCAGTCTTTTGAGCACTTCCAAGTAGAAACCTGAGTTCACTGTAGTCCCAGTAGGTACGAATTCATGGTGGACAATGCTTCAGACGTCAAAGAAGACAATGAGCACGGTTTTGATCCTGGACTTGCTCATGCGTGCCTTCTTGGGACGGGGTGACGATGGGGTGTGCCACTCTGAACTCTGCCTTTTTGTCTCAGGATCGTACTCAAAAATCCACGACTCATCACCAGTGATAACTGAGTTTAAATAATGAGGATCATTTTCACAGATTTCCAACATTTCTCGGCACTGAAGCACTCGCATGTGCTTGTGTGTGTCGGTCAACAATTTTGGGACGAGTTTGGCACATACCTTTCTCATGTTCAAATATTTGGTCACAACGCAGAAAACGGTTGTTTTTGACATGTTTAGAGTTTGTGCTATCAATTGAAGGCTCAGCCATCTGTCAGAGTTCAAACAATCACGCACACGCATCACATTTTCATCGACTCGTGCGGTTGATGGCCGTTCACTGCGTGGTTCATCGATGATCTCCTCTCGGCCCTCCATGAACGACTTGTGCCATCGGAAAACTTGTGATTTGGACAAGAAATCAGTCCCAAAGGAATGCTGAAGTAATGGAAACGTTTCGGTGGCGGACTTCCCAAGTTTAACGCAAAATTTGATAGCGTACCATCATTGCTCTACAGAATGATCCATTGTGCCATGTTGCATAAACTCAAAATGGGGTTGACGGAAACGCATGTCCTGACTCTCCGGCAGCTCATGGCCAAATGAGACAAAGAGCGTTTTGAAGCTGACACCCCCCTCCACTTAGCCCGGCCAGTTACAACACGCTGTGGTGTACTGTTGCGTCAGAAAAAAATTGGTCGCATTACTTATGAAAGGCACTCTGTATGTTATACTTGAAAAGTGAAGATGGTCCTAAACTGCAATGCAAGAGCAAGACAGAGATGAGTGTAATCCAATAGAGTGATAATCTGGTGAATGTAGTCAAAATATGCAATAATAAGAGAGAAATGTGTACTAATTTCAGTGAATTGGTGTGATAAAAAGTATACTTCCCTGTTACAATGACACAAAAAATTCACAGGAACTACTGTGATAATAATAGATTATGATTAAGAGATAGTCTGTTGCAGCATCTACGTCATATTGTGATCAGTTTCAAAAAATACACAAATAATAAACCTCAGCTATTATTACTGCACAAAATAAGTTGTTAAACATGTGCTATAAATAAAATGCAAAGTAGTATACCATCACATTGTGCTGACACTAGCTCAAGCCAGAAAATCTGACTCTACCAGTATTGTATGCATGCAAAAAAGGATTGAGTCTAAAATGGTGCACAAATGAACTTTTTGCTCAGTTACGGTACTCATTCAGATATGAAGCTTAAATACAATATGATGATGAAGAATAACCATATTTCAGTAGAAAAGTAAAAAGATTAAAACGTTTGGGGTGAAGCACACAGAAGCTTTTGAACAAGCTATGTAATTCAGTAAAGGAAGTAATAGGACTTAAAATTTTTTTTAAATTGCTGAAAATTCTCCACAAAGATGTTAACTAACTAACTGTATATACAATATGAGTGAATTTAAAATGAAACTAAACATCAGGTAATTATATTGTAACAGAAAATATGTAATAATTTTTATATGCATGCTGTTCTTTTATTGTATATTTATTGTTCATACATCATAATTAAGCATTAATGTAACGTAATATGGTACATTCAGTCAGAACACAGATGTTACATCTGCCTTTTGCTGCATGTAAAATTTTGTGACACATGGGAAAAGAATAACTGAACAATAGACCATTATTTATCAACAATGGGCCACTCTGGTTGGCACACTTTGTTTGTATTCAGGAGGATGGTGTTTCAAATTCCTTTTTGACCATAGAGTTTTAGGTTTTACATGATGTCCTTAAGTGGCTAACCAGTTGGTTCCTTCGCCCCTACCGAGCAAGGTGGCGCAGTGGTTAGACACTGGACTCGCATTCGGGAGGACGACGGTTCAATCCCGCTTCCGGCCATCCTGATTTAGGTTTTCCGTGATTTCCCTAAATCACTCCAGGCAACTGCCGGGATGGTTTCTCTGAAAGGGCATGGCTGACTTCCTTCCCAATCCTTCCCTAATTCGATGAGACCGATGACCACGCTGTCTGGTCTCCTTCCCCAAACAACCAACCAACCTTCGCCCCTGTCCTATCCTAACCACAGATTGTGCTCTGTCCATTATGTCCTTGTTGTTGTTGTGGTCTTCAGTCCTGAGACTGGTTTGATACAGCTCTTCATGCTACTCTATCCTGTGCTAGCTTCTTCATCTCCCAGTACCTACTGCAACCTACATCCTCCTGAATCTGCTTAGTGTGTTCATCTCTTGGTCTCTCTCTACAATTTTTACCCTCTACGCTGCCCTCCAATACTAAACTGGTGATCCCTTGATGCCTCAGAACATGTCCTACAAACCAATCACTTCTTCTAGTCAAGTTGCGCCACAATCTCCTCTTCTCCCCAACTCTATTCAATACCTCCTCATTAGTTATGTGATCTACCATTCCAATCTTCAGCATTTTTCTGTAGCACCACATTTTGAAAGCTTCTATTCTCTTCTTGTCCAAACTATTTGTTGTCCATGTTTCACTTCCATACATGGCTACACTCCATACAAATACTTTCAGAAACGACTTCCTGACACTTAAATCTATACTCGATGTCAACAAATTTCTCTTCTTCAGAAACGCTTTCCATGCCATTGCCAGTCTACATTTTATATCCTCTCTACTTCGGCCATCATCAGTTATTTTGCTCCCCAAATAGCAAAACTGCTCTACTACTTTAAGTCTCTCATTTCCTAATCTAATTCCCTCAGCATCACCCGACTTAATTCGACTTCATTCCATTATCCTCATCTTGCTTTTGTTGATGTTCATCTTATATCCTACTTTGAAGATACTGTCCATTCCGTTCAATTGCTCTTCCAAGTCCTTTGCTGTCTCTGACAGAATTACAATGTCATTGGCGAACCTCAAAGTCTTTATTTCTTCTCCATGGATTTTAATACCTACTCTCAATTTTTCTTTTGTTTCCTTTACTGCTTGCTCAATATACAGATTGAATAACATCGGTGACAGGCTCATTCCCTTCCCAAACACTGCTTCCCTTTCATGTCCCTCGACTCTTATAACTGCTGTCTGGTTTCTGTACAAATTGTAAATAGCCTTTTGCTCCCTGTATTTTATCCCTGCCACCTTCAGAATTTGAAAGAGAGTATTCCAGTCAACATTGTCCAAAGCTTTATCTAAGTCTACAAATGCTAGAAACGTAGGTTTGCCTTTCCTTAATCTTAAGTTAAGTCGTAAGGTCAGTATTGCCTCATGTGTTCCAACATTTCTACGGAATCCAAACTGATCTTCCCCAAGGTCAGCTTCTAACAGGTTTTTCCATTCGTCTGTAAAGAATTTGTTTTAGTATTTTGCAGCTGTGACTTATTAAACTGATAGTTCATAACTTACACATCTGTCAACACCTGCTTTCTTTGGGATTGGAATTATTATATTCTTCTTGAAGTCTGAGGGTATTTCGCCTGTCTCATACATCTTGCTCACCAGATGACAGAGTTTTGTCAGGACTGGCTCTCCCAAGGTTGACAGTAGTTCTAATGGAATGTTGTCTACTCCCAGGGCCTTGTTTTGACTTAGGTCTTTCAGTGCTCTGTCAAACTCTTCGCGCAGTATCATATCTCCTATTTCACCTTCATCTACATCCTCTTCCATTTCCATAATATTGTCCTCAAGAACATTGCCCTTGTATAGACCCTCTATATACTCCTTCCACCTTTCTGCTTTCCTTTCTTTGCTTAGAACTGGGTTTCCATCTCAGCTCTTGATATTCATTCAAGTGGCTCTCTTTTCTCCTAAGGTCTCTTTAATTTTCCTGTAGGCAGTATCTATCTTACCCCTAGTGAGATAAGCCTCTACATCCTTACATTTGTCCTCTAGCCATCCCTGCTTATCCATTTTGCACTTCCTGTCGATCTCATTTTTGAGATGTGTGTATTCCTTTTTGCCTGCTTCATTTACTGCATTTTTATATTTTCTCCTTTCGTTAATTAAATTCAATATTTCTTCTGATACTCAAGGATTTGTATTAGCCCTCGTCTTTTTACCTACTTGATCCCCTGCTGCCATCACTACTTCATCCCTCAAAGCTACCCATTCTTCTTCTACTGTATTTCTTTCCCCCATTCCTGTCAATTGTTCCCTAATGCTCTCCCTGAAACTCTGTACAACCTCTGGTTTAGTCAGTTTAGCCAGGTCCCATCTCCTTAAATTCCCACGTTGCAGTTTCTGCAGTTTTAATCTACAGTTCATAACCAATAGATTGTGGTCAGAGTCCACATATGCCCCTGGAAATGTCTTACAATTTAAAACCTGGTTCGTAAATCTCTGTCTTACCATTATATAATCTATCTGATACCTTTTACTATCTCCAGGGTTCTTCCACGTATACAACCTTCTTTGATGATTCTTAAACCAAGTATTAGCTATGATTAAGTTATGCTCTGTGCAAAATTCTACCAGGCGGCTTCCTCTTTCATTTCTTACGCCCAATCCATATTCACCTACTATGTTTCCTTCTCTCCAGTTTCCTACTATCGAATACCAGTCACCCATGATCATTAAATTTTTGTCTCCCTTCACTATCTGAATAATTTCTTTTATCTCATCATACTTTTCTTCAGTTTCTTCGTCATCTGCAGAGATAGTTGGCACACAAACTTGTACTACTGTAGTAATCATGGGCTTCGTGTCTATCTTGGCCACAATAATGCATTCACTATGCTGTTTGTAGTAGGTTATCTGCACTCCTATTTTTTTATTCATTATTAAACCTACTCCTGCATTACCCCTATTTGATTTTATATTTATAACCCTGTATTCACCTGACCAAAAGTCTTGTTCCTCCTGCCATCAAACTTCACTAATTCCTCCTATATCTAACCTATCCCTTTTTAAATTTTCTAACCTACCTGCCCACTTAAGGGATCTGACATTCAATGCTCCGATCCATAGATCGCCAGTTTTCTTTCTCCTGATAATGACATCCTTTTGAGTATTCCCCATCCAGAGATCCAAATGGGGGACTATTTTACCTCCGGAATATCTTACCCAAGAGGATGCCATCATCATTTAACCATACAGTAAAGCTGCGTGCCCTCAGGAAAAATTACATCTGTAGCTTCCCCTTGCTTTCAGCCGTTCGCAATACCAGCACAGCAAGGCAGTTTTGGTCAGTAAATTACAAGGCCAGATCAGTCAATTAACCAGACTGTTGCCCCTACAGCTACTGAAAAGGCTGCTGCCCCTCTTCAGGAACCACACGTTTGTCTGGCCTCTCAACAGATACCCACCTACGGTACGGCCATCTGTATCGCTGAGGCACACAGGCCTCCCCACCAACAGCAAGGTCCATGGTTCATGGAGGGGGAGGGGGGGGTAATGTTCTCATTGTTGAGAAAATGTCAAACTTGATCTTTCTTTCCATTCCCTTCCTTTCCTTTTCTTTCCTTAAGAGAGAAGTAGAAAACCATAGCAAACTGGTGCAGCAAAGGAAACCCTGAAAATTTAACTTCCACAAACTTTTACTGCTGGTGAGAAGCACTGTGGACTTCACATGGCCCTTTTCTAGGCAAAAGCTGTTTCAGTCTGGTTAACATATTATTTGTTATCATTTATTTACTGAAAAATTTACCTTGAAGAGCTGTATGATGTTTTCTTACACAATTAATAGTAAAAATAATTTATTGTAAAACTCCAAAATCCAATTTCAAGGGTAAAAACTCCAGAATAGTCCATCCCACAAGAAATAAAATTAGACACATTGTGCATTCACTAAAGAACATCCAAACAGCAGAGGAAGACATAATAACTGACAAGATATGAAAGAGCATGAGAAACAAGGTGACTGATAAACTGAGAAAATCTGTGCCATCTGACAAAGTGAGCAACTTCCAAGTGGCTGATTCTCCACACTGATTTACCCCCTTCATAAAAAAGGTGGCAGAATGGACATATACAATACCAAGTCATCATTTGTAACAACTACAAGATTCTTTCAAAAGTGCTTCAGTGTTGGATAGAGAATCAATTTGAGACACAGTTGAGTTAATACCAAGGAGGGGTCAGGAAAGGACTTTTATGTACCAAACAGTCATGAATTTTAGTTGTGTTCTGTCTTATCTGAAATGCAGGAGTAGGTTTTGTAGATTGCAAAAAAAGGTTACTGGTATGGGTCAGTTGAACTGACAGCTCTAACTGAAGTTCAAAAAGCATTTGACTCAGATAACAAAACAAGCTCTACTGTCAGACAGAGTCTTACTGACGTTACCTCTATAATGAAACTGAGGAGATTTCAGATGCTTTAAAAATCAGAACAGGAGTCAGGCAAGGAGACGAATTCTCACCTCTACTTTTCAAATGTGTACCATAGCCCTACTCAAGAAAGTTCCATGCAATTAATGAACAGGAATGAATAACATTGATATTGGCTGTAGAAATATAAATTTGTGGATTGACTGCCTAGCTTTTGTAGATGATATCATAATTCGTCTCTGAAGCACTAAATACCACCAGAGAACAGATCAGTAAATGGAAGACACAAGCAGCAATGACGTGATTATAAATCTCCTTCAAGAAAACGGAATTAATAACAGCATCCAGAGTACTAGAGGTAGAAGAAAGGTAATTCAAATGGATGGAGAGAAATTTAGATACCTAGGAGATTAAATACAGTACAGCACAAATAAAGAAGCTTTTGCATTGGGAATCAGAGAAATGGAAACAACTGATAAAACACCAAACAAATTTTAAAATAAAAAATGCATTTAAACACAACAAAAGAATGACAGTCTCAGAAGAACACATCAAAACAACCAAACCACGAAAACCTGACTTTGAAGTAACCAAAGAAGTTGCCTTAATGACATGTGACAATTTTTATAGTAGACACAATACCAACAAGGTCCTCAATCATCTGTAACTTTGCAGCCCTATAAGTGATTTTCAGAGCTTCACTTGCAGCTACACATTCTGCCTCCATTGAAGAAATAACTACTGTTTTGCACATAAACTTCATGAAACTTGAATAGAAAGCCACTTGCTAATCAACTTGTGCCTCTGTCCCCACCAGGATCAGCATCTCATTATAAGCTTCAGTATTGTAGTCTTCATTCTTCTCAAACTTCATACCATAATGTATCCATCCTCGTTCAACTTGTAAAGATATTTGTTTTGCATCCATCATGCCATATTTCGTTAAAATTTTCTTCACTTCCACAGACTGATGCATTCGAATACACTTGTTACATTTCTCGGGTTATAAGCCTAGAAAGTAATCATACTTTTCTACAGTTGTATGAAGATATTTACCCAGCTGTCCAAGAAATTTAACTGTCATGTTGCCAATCTGTTGTCAACCTAAAACAGCAGTATCAGATTTTCAGAACACAACATACTTGCATCTGAACAGCTCTCCCATAAACTAGATCACTAATGAATTTAACAAGACATTCAGCCAGCATTTTGATGCTTGCTTTAAGCCATACAGCTTCTTAAGCAATTTACATACACATATTGTAGCATCATCAATGACTTCTGGTTGATACATGTAAATTTCCTCCTTCAAAAAAATTCCATCCTTACATCAAATTGCCTTATAGCCCAATCATGTTGCATAGAAAATTTCAATCATCTCTAATCACATTACAGAGCTAAATGTGTCAGCCTAACCTATTTCAAAATGTTGAGTACATCCTTTTGCTACAAATCAGGTCTTATATTTAACAACTTCATTGATGGTTTTTAATTTTGTAGAAAGAAAACATCAATTTTCAGTCACCTTCTTAGTTTTAGTTTTGCAACTGGTCTCCAGATTTTAATTCAGAGAATTCACTTCCTCCTCCATTGCTTTCTTCCTTTCATTAGAATTTTGGGACTGCACTACTTCCTTATAATTATTTGGTGTTTCACAAAGAAGCATCAGTCATGGTTGATGGACTGAATCGTCACAGTATCATGATGGTTTCTTCAAATTTGCCAGCTCATGTCTGTTGTGGCTGCTTTGTCTTAATTTCTTGTTTCTTAGTTGCTCTCACCTTGATCCTCACTGTTATACAAATGGTTGTTCCTTCTTTTGCCACTTATAACTACATATTGGTTCATATAGTCCCAGCAAGCATCCTCTTCAACATCAAAATTTTCATGTTCAGTTTCAAAGTGGTAACCACAATCATCATAAACAACCACACATGCTTTTGAAGATTTAGCATCAAACTTCTTCCATTTTTGCTTGGGAATCCCAGCATAGCATTTCACTTCCAAAGCATACGAGCTTCCTTCTTCAGAAATATCTCAAGTGGGTTTTTACCTTTAATTTTAATGGGGCCAGTTTGATCCAAAATGTATATTGCAACCAAAATTGCCCCATTCCACAATGCTTTTTGTTGGTATCCAGCAAAGCAGGGTGAAGAAAGCGCCATCACACATAGCATCCTATTTTCCTATTCAGCATCTCCATTCTGCTCAGGAGTATATGGTGCAATAATTAAATGTTTCAGCCTAGTTGAGTCAGCAAAATTATACACATTTTAACTACGGAACCCCTTTCTGCCATCAGTACATAGTTCTTCTCTAGTAATTTCAGCTTGACTCTGTCACTTTAATAAAGAGTGGTGACTTTTCTTTAATATAATGTGTTTCCTGGAAACTGGAAAAGTCATCCTTAAAAACAACAAAATATCACTGACACTGCATATCATTTTCTTCCGTTGGTCTGCAAACATCTGTACAAACTAATTCTCCAGGTTTAGTGGGTTTCCGTACTACTTCACTAAAATCCAGCCAACAATATTTACCACCATGCATCCATCACAAAAGCTGCTATCAATTGCTTGGTAATACGGAAGTGTCCGATTCCACCCATCTGCTTTGACCCATGACGTCATCAATATGGCGGAAATGGCTATTCTAAGCATCTATAATATGGCGCCTATGATATCACTACATACACACGGCAACAAACACGAAAATGCATATAAATAAGACAATAACATCTCCGTCCAAAGATACAATCAAACTAACGGGACAACCACGGAGAGGGGGGTGGCGGGGGGGGGGAGGGGGGGGGGGGGGAACCACACGATTCCAAAACACACAAGATGAACAAAAAAAAAAAAAAACAAAAAAAAAAAAAATAATCTATGGGAATCGGACACTTCCCTTGACCTTATAGGTCAACAGCAGCTGACAATACCAAAACACCAACACCTAAAGCAAGAACTATGGGAATTGGAATCAGACATTTCCCTTGACCACAACTGATGGTACCAAAACACCTATACCTACATATAAAAATACGAAAATTTGAATCGGTCATTTCCCTTGATCTATATAGGTCAACTACAACTACTGATATGAAAAAACCAACACCTGCAACTACTAGAAACAAAACCAAAACACCTCAAAAATTAAAAACTCTAACAGCCTTACGTAAATTAAAACACATTAAATACACAAAACATTACAACTCAAGAAAAATAGACCAAAAAAAAAAAAATTACTTACCACCCAAACACACACACACACACACACACACACACACACACACACAGAGAGAGAGAGAGAGAGAGAGAGAGAGAGAGAGAGACAGATGGGGGACGCCATCAAACACAACAAGACGACATCCACACACACAACCAACTCAAACTCCGTGCCATAATGATGTCACACACCACAACACCCTTATGTCATGGGTCATAGGAAATGGGTGGATTCGGACGCTTCCATTGACCCAATTGCTTCTATGCTACAATACTTCAAAAATTTGTGCACACAGCATTTATTTTGATGACTCATTTTCTCATGCCATCTCTGTAAGATACCATCAGTTTCATCAACAACACAAGACTGTTGTGGTGAACAACCTTCACAGCCAAATGATAAAGACCACTTTCACCGTTGGTTGTGGCAACAGCAACTGCAGTATTGTTTTTGAAAAATAACTATGATTTGCCATAAATTTCAATTGCTAGATTTATTCCTTTGCAGATTTCTTAAAAGAAATAAGTTTACATGATCCATCTGGGTGAAATGAAACATCTTCAAAATTTTGCTCAGTCCATTTCTGTCCATTTAATTCCTGTACATCTATTTGACCTGTACCACATGCCACCATTTTTATGACTATCCATCTTCCTTGGAGTTGTAATTGACTCTTATGTAGTGCACCAAACACATTACTTTGTTAAATGATTTGTTGTGCCACTGTCATGCATCTCATCATTAAAACTTTCTTCTTAATTTTTGAAATATCTGTAGGGCTACAGTTTTTTGAAGTCCCAATGATATTATATTTGTTGGCAATGTAGCACAGTCATGTCTACACCAGTACGTTTGTTCATAGGCCCTTTTTGTTATAACTAAAACAAGACAAACCAATTTTTACATTGGTTATAATAGAAGGAAACATTCCACGTAGGAAATATATATCTAAAAACAAAGATGATGTGACTTACCAAATGAAAGTGCTGGCAGGTCAACAGACACACAAACAAACACAAACATACACACAAAATTCAAGCTTTCGCAACAAACTGTTGCCTCATCAGGAAAGAGGGAAGGAGAGGGAAAGACGAAAGGATGTGGGTTTTAAGGGAGAGGGTAAGGAGTCATTCCAATCCCGGGAGCGGAAAGACTTACCTTAGGGGGAAAAAAGGACGGGTACACACTTGCACACACACACACACATATCCATCTGCACATATACAGACACAAGCAGACATTCTCAATGCAGAAACTTCATATTAAGTTCAGTTGCACTTGGTGTTTGTTAACCTTCTTTTTTGACATCATTGCTGTGGCAACACTTCATGATCTGTTGTTCTCAACTCCTAATTTAAACACAATTTTTGTAACTTATTCCATGTTTTCTCTTCAGCAGGTAAATTGTGCCAGTGATCAGCTTGATTACCAAAGAAAGTTTAGTTTCTATATCATCAAATTTGGTTAGATGAACTTGTATATCACCAGATGCTTCCCACAGGATGCATGAAATTTATGTCTAAGCAGTTCACTGTTTTCATGTAAGGGATCACCATAAATCTTACGCAGCTTATCCAAAATTTTTTGCCAGTTCTGGATTCCCTGGCATGAAGTAAAGGCTCAGTGTCAAGTGACAGAATTAGGCATTTCCTTGCCTTTGCATTGGCCTTGGTCCATTTAGCAAGAGAGGTTTCATAATTTTGTGCACTTTCTTTTGGCTTAATCAGCACACAATTCAACTGTCAAAGATTTCATCATACTCTAAAACAGTTTGCATTATAATTCTGCAGGTTTTTCAGTTCCTTTGCCACTGAGTTTTTCAATTTGCCGGCTTTCATCAGTCATTGTCTTGTCTTGTACTCTTCTATAACACTAAGTTCTTGTCAAAATCAGCTACAGTACTATGGCTACACTTCTTCAAAACTTTACCAACTATGCAGATCTACTACCACATTGATAAAACACCAAATGCCATTTTAAAACAAAAGATTTATTTTAAACCATGGAAGTATGACAGTCTCAGATGAGCACATCAAAACATCCAAAGCACAACAAACACAACCATGGACTAACCAAAGAATTTTCTATAATGACAGGTGACAACCTTCAAAGATTATTACTACACATATATATAACAACATTGAAAACACTGAAACTTTCACAGAAATGGAATATCAAACTATAAAAGATATCTACAAGGATAAATTAATACCTAGGAGAGTGGATACAGTACCACACCTTGAAAAAAGAAAAACAGCATCCACTAACATCAAGATATGACACTAGGGCACAGTAATATCATCTGTATGCTTATACACTGTAGAAGGTATTGTCATGCATAGATAAGATCATCATCATCATCTTGGACAGTTTCCAGCCTCTGGCCGGGTCTGTTTGGAACATAAGCCTCTCCATCGTCTTTTGTCTTGCCACCATCTCTCCATCTTCACCTTGGTCCAGTCTTCTCCTTTCTTCTGGACACATTCATCCACTCCTTTCAGCCATCTGTCTCTCGGTCTTACTCTTCATCTCTTTTCTTCCACTTTCATCTCATGTATCCTCCTGGGTATCCTCTTCTCCTCCATTTGCTTAACATGCCCACATCATCTCAGCCTTGATTTGCCTATCTTCTCCTGTAATGGTTCCACCTTCATTAACTCTCTGATCCTTTTACTCCAATACTGTTCCTCAAGAATTTCATCTCTCTAGCTTGTACTTTGCTTTTCTGTCTTCCTTTCATAACCCAGGTTTCGGATGCATATGTCAGGATCGGGACATAGTATGACCAGTATATAACCTTTTTACTGATTTGAGGTACATCCTTGCTCCATATTAGGCTACTGACACTCTTCCAAAATGCTTCTGCTTTTCTCCCCCACTCGTTTATTTCTCTGTCATTTTTTCCATCTTCCTGAATCAGGCTTCCTAGTTACTTGAAACTCTCCACTCTTCTCAATTGTTCCCCACCAATTGTTATTCCAGTCGTTACTCTCTCCTTCGTTCTTGTTGTGATAGTCATTTCACTCTTACTTATACTAAATTTCATCCCATATTCTTGTACTGTTCATTTCTATACATCCAACTGATCTTGTACTTCCCCCTCCTTATTCCCCTGATTCGTCAGATCATCTGCAAACACCATATCTTTCATCTTTCCTTCACCAGTTACTTGTGCTACTGTATTCATTATATCATCCATCGCTACAATGAAGAGCAGTGGTGAACATGCTCTTCCCCGCCTCAAGTCATTCTTCTGTTCAATCCAACCTGATTTCTCTCCTCCCACTTTCACATAGCTCACACTTCCATGGTACATTTCCCTTATCCTCCACATGATCTGTTTTGCTACTCCTCTATTCTCCAGAGCTTTCCACACTTTGCTTCTATGTACACTATCATATGCTTTTTCAGTGTCCAGGAAGATCATTAGTAGATCAATTCCATATTTGTGATGCTGTTCCTGCAGTTGTCTTACAGCAAAAATTAGATCCACTGTGGACATTCCTGTTGTGAAGCCATGTTGCTCTTCTTTCGTTCCTCCTAATTTTTTCCAAATTCATGCTTCCAAAATTTTTTTCAAAAATCTTTGTACAATGACTCATCAGCGTTATCCCCTCATAGTTCTTGCACTCTTTTCTATTTCCCTTTTTAATGATTGGGACAATTATTCCCTTCTTCCAGTCTTCTGGGATCATCTGCTGTCTCCACACAACTTTCATTACTCGATATAGCCATTGTATCCCCACCTCTTCTGCTGCTCTCACCATCTCTACACTTAGCTTATCCAGAACTGGTGACTTCCCTCCATTCATCTTGCCCAATGCCTCTTCCACTTCTCCCCACATAAAGTCTTTTTCCATCTGCTGTTCTTCTTCTTTTTTCTCCTTGGCTTGTTCCTCCTCATCCAGATCTCCATTCGGGTTCAGGAGTTCTTCAAAACACTCCTTCCACATATTGTTGAGTTCCTCCTTATTCTCTACATCTTGGCCACTTTTGTGCATCATTCAGAAAAAATCTGTCATACCATTCTTCCTCTTACTTTTAATCATCCCATATAACACCTTTTTTGAACCTTCACTATCCTCCTCCATCATTCTGGTCCACTGTTCCATCCACTTTCTTCTCTCCTCTGCCATCACTCTTTTTGCTTCTTTCTTTCTTGCTTGATACTCTTCTATTGTCTCTACTGTTCTCTGCTGGAACCATACCCTAAAGGCTCTATTCTTATTCTGTAGTATATCCATTGTTTCATCATTTCACCAGGGTATTTCTTTCTGTCTCTTTTTGTTGCTTGTCCTCCCACATATTGCTGCCACTGCACTTACTGATGTTACCTTGAATCTACCCCATTCCTCTTCTACTGTTTTTTGGTTCATCCTTTGGGATGCTTTCCTTTACTACTTGTAGGTACTGTAGCCTGCTTTCTTCCTCCTTCAGCTTCCATACCCTTACACATCATTCCTGGTTTTCTGTCCCTCTCAGGTTCATTACCAACAAACGTTGGTCACTATCCAAGGCCTCTCATGGTATTACCTTAATGTCAATGATATTCCTATTCATCTCACTACTGTACAGGAAGTAGTCAACTATCGATTTCCTCTTTAAGTCTTGACTGTACCAGGTAACCTTGTTGCTCTCTCTTTCCCTGAACCAAGAATTCCTAACCACCAAACCATTACTTTGAGAGAACCTTCCTCATTTCGGCAGCGCTAGCCCTCTGGTCCAAAGCACACTTTAGCAGCCTCGTCTTTCTTTCTCTTCCAACGTGTGCATTTAAATCCCCCATTACTATCACATTCTTCCTTCCCATCTGCTTCTGCATTTCCTCTTCAAACTCTTGATTCTGCTCAGAAGTCCAAACCACCTGCGGTGCATACACCTGTATTGCCTCTATGGTCGTCCCCTTAAGTGATATTTTGATCTTCATCATCCTATCACTTATTGTCTTCACTTCCTCTTTTAATCCATCTGTTACTACTATTCCCACCCCTCCTCATTTCCACTCCTGTACAGTCAGTAGCCGTTTTTCAGTTCTCTCCTTCCTTCTCCTTTCCATCTCATATCATCTAACCCAAGTAGGTCTAACTTCCTCCTTTCCATCATGTCTACCATCTCCTCCACCTTTCCAGTCAATGTTTGTATATTTAATGTTCCAAAACTTATTCCTGGTTTATAGCCAGTTCATCGTCGATTAAATCCATCCTTTCTGAGGTCCATTCTATTTTTGAAAGCAGAAATCATAATCCAATACTGGCTTGCTGGACCTATCATAGCTTCACCAGAGCCCCATTGGACGTTACTTTTCAGGGTTCCTGTAGGACCTCCACAGCTACTGTAGCGGTCCCGGGGCACAGACAGTTCCCACTGAACCTCACTCCTACAGGCAATTCCCTACTTCGTGCTGTTGTTTATCTCCCATGACTTGGATGAGGGGTTGGACTTGTGGGAGAAATTAGAAATAAGAGCAAGACAGATCTTAAGGAAAATAATATGTCCAGTTGAAGAAAATGTTGACTGTAGGAAGTGACACAAGATGATATTGACACACATATAAAAAAGATCAGACACTATTCTTAGGAAGATATTTGTTTTCTATTGGCACATTGCCTGTATGAGTCCTACAAAGTTGATTAATCATTTCTTCAAATACTTTCTCAACAAAAAAAGCCAAGAATGTGTGGTTTATTGAGGTAGAAATGATATGAAAGAAGTAAGGATAAAACAGGTATATATCCAGGAATACATTCCATACAACAATAAACACCAAGAGCACTTTGTTTTACAAGAAAATCTAAAATTAAAAAGCTGCAAAGTTAAATTCAAGGAGCAAAGTAAATGAGATGTGATTCAAGTAAAGTGATCTGCAAAAGGCTGAAATGACAACGTAATAATAAGAAGAATAAGTATCTTGCCTCATGTCTCTTGTTACTGATACCATGAACCATAGTGACAGCTGCCTTCAAATATCATTTTCTGAAATGGTGTTACAAACATGCCTTTCTTATCTTCAGGTAAGTTGAAGCAAGTATTTCTGTATAATGTTTTCTTGGTACAGTATCTTCCCTAAATTGGAAGCTATAGAATTCTGAATCAACTTCATGGTAAGTTACTGTTACAGGCACAGATTTCTATCAATAGGGTGTAACAGAATAGAAGATACAGTAGCTCAAAGAAAACCACACACCTGCAAGAAATGATAACTCTAAACCTACTCTGAAAATGCAGGATGAACTTACTGTTTATCTTTGCACCACTCTGTAAATACAGAACTGATAATTATTTATTAATGATGGATCTATGACAGATATATATTGTAAAATTTTGCTGTTTTTCAACATAGACACCAGTGAACTGTTGATTTTCTTTGTTGGTGACATAAAATTTGGATTGAAACTTTCACCAGAAACTATTAAATTTTGAGAATTGGCTACATGAACAGTTTTGGCACTTGCCTAATCATAGATGAACTGGTTTGTGTGCCAGAGCTGATGCCTCAGCAACATGGCCAATCTAATATGACAAATTTGCTACTTATGCACTTTCATCATACAAGGATTTGTTTGGAGCACAAAGAAGGGATTAAGGATAATTTTTGGCAGCATTTGATTGTTTCATATTACTATAGACAATATTTCACCTAACGGACACTTCTAAATTAGGGACACTTTTAAATTCCTCAACAGAAATACATCGGGTTTAAGGGCAATAACTGTCAATAATGAACATTTTTAATGACAGATGCAAACACTGAAAATTAACTCCACAATATGAGCAAAACCTCTTATCAGCAAACAACCTGAGTGCTGCCAGAGATCCATCAGGATCATATGGCTGCATTATCAGCAAAAGTATATACAGAGTTCACAATGGTCCACTGTATTTACATGCTCTGGAACATACAGGGGGTAGGCAAAATAATGTGAACAGTTCTAGTAATAGAATGGTTGTGTTTGATGATCAACAATGCAGGTAAGGCACGGATTGCGCTTGACTGTGCATGTTTGGCATGGACTAGGTATCACTGCAGGTTGTTTACGAGTAGTACACACTTTATATTTGCATTCAGAGGCTGAGGTCGATGAGCAATGGAAGACCAAAGAGGGAAGATCTTGGATGCCTGATTAGCTGGAGCATCAGTAACCAAGACAGCCAAATTACTGAATGTTTCAAGAGCAACTGTTTCAACAGTCATGACAACCAACACAAAACATGGAAAGACATCATCGTGTAAACATAATAGTGGGTACAAATCAAAGCTAAATCAAGAGATTGTCATATGCTAACACAAATTGTGTAAAAACAACACAAAACTACGGCACCTAAAGTGACTGCAGAGATCAATAGCCATCTTTGAAACTCTGTATCTATCAACACTGTCTGCCGAGAACTCCATAGAGCGAATATTCATGGATGAGTTGCTATACTGAAACCATCAGTAATGACAACATGGTTTTAGGAGCATAAATCCAGTCATATGGTCTGACGAGTCAACATTTTCATTATTTCCAACATCAGGCCGGGTTTACGTCTGGAGAATGCCAAAAGAAGCCTACAATCCTGATTGCTTGATTCCAATGGTTAATTGTGGAGGTGGAAGTGTGATGGTGTGGGCAGCAATACCATGGTATTCTGCTGATCCCATCATTACTCTCAAAGGCTATGTTACTGCCAACGATTATGTCAACATTTTAGATGATCAGGAACAGTACAATCATGTTATGAGGAGCATGCAACTAAACTGCAGCATCTTCCCTGGCCAGCACAGTCCCTGGACTTTAACATTATCAAACCATTTTGGGCGGTATTGGAGGGCAGACTCCGGAGCAGATTTCTGCCTCCCTCGTCACTACAGGAGTTAGAAGAGGTTCTGATCGAAGAGTGGCATAACATTCCACTGGAGACTATACAGTAATAATAGGCCAGTATTCCAAGAAGAATTGCAGCTGTATTACAGGCAAATGGGTTTCAACCCCTTATTAATAAGCCATTCCAAGTAAGTACAGGTGTTCACATTATTTAGCCTATTCCCTGTATACTGCATTTTAACAGAAGGGTATTATCCGTTAACAATGACAACCTTGGGCATGTATGAGAGGGTTGTGATACTAAGCTGTGTTGAATACTACTCACTGATTTCCTTAAAGAAGAGATAGTGACATAGTCTGGTCTACTTGGCCATATATTCTTATCTTTACCCAACTATCCACTGCTACATAAAACAGTGCAAACTACATGCAAGAATCATTGACACATAGATACCAATATACTGCTTTACAACATATCTAACAGTCTGTCATTGTGCAACTCCACAACCATGTTTTAAAACTAATACAATAGTAGTATGTTACACCAATAGTTTCCAAAATTCTTTGGTCAAGGAACTTTTAAAACGCTGGCCAAGTCTTACACTTTGTGCAATAATTTGAAAATCAGAATTCTAATTCTATAACAAGCATATGTTAATCTGTTTGCTGATTCCATACCAACTGAGAGCTCATTACATCTACAAACGTTCTTTGCAAGACACCATACAGTATGTTTCAAAGAATACTTCATACTATTCTTAGCAAAATTTCTGTTCTATACCATTCACTTCCTATATGAGGAAAAAGTGACTGCCTATATGGATCATATGCATCCTAATCTGTTTTTTCTTATACACTAGTGATAGCAGAATTGTTGGACTTTCTCCCTTGAAATCATTAATGAAGATGCCATATGTTACATCATTAGCCAATAAATGAGCTTTGCTTCTTGTCTCTTTGAGCTTGAACCTTGAAGAAAAAATTTACTTTCATTATTATACAAAGAACGACAACATGCATGCGGCAGTGAAGCTAAAAGCATCCATTTTTCACAGCAGAAGCGTGGTTTAATGGTTTAACATAGAAATTGCACAAGCAAGCAGAGCATGTAAGTCCCAGTCCTTCACATGTGTTATCTAAGTATCTATCCCAAGATCCATACTACAAAACAAGTACCAGCACAGGCAAAACAGTATACAATAAGACAGCCTACAAAGCTCTGAACAGAAATGTTTAAGTGGCAAGGAAAACAAAAAACCTTCTGCTTCAACCTGATAGCTACAGAAAAATTTACTCTGTTTCCTTATGTGAAAATATGAATGCTGATCATTCTGTGTTTGCTAATATCAAACCTGGAGCTACATTCAGTTCTGTGGTCAAAAACTTAACCATAGAAATGAACTAAACAAAGATGATTGTATTATGATTATAGGTGGTGTCAATGACTACATAGAAACAAAAGCAAGTCAGCACTGAGAAGTTACAGGGAGTTATTGGCACAACATCAATGTCGTAACAAATTTATCTGCATGGTATGACCCTCTAGAGTGGTCTTGTGGTAAAAAGGAAATAGAGATCCATAATTCAGTGCCACAAAAATGATATCAAAAATTTAGCTATGTAAACTCAATAGATGTTAGCAAAATGAACTGGGATGAACACACTCAGCCTGGACTACATGTAAACAGGAAGTGCAAATTATGATCAGTGAGTGAAATAAAGTTTCTCTGTGCCCTAGTCAGTAACATGAGCAAACCAAAAGCCCTAGCACATATTCATGAAGCTGTTTCAGAAAAGAAATAATTACAGCAGTGATCAACCAGACAAACTAGATTTGTGCAATTCCTGGGCACCTAAACTAATCACACACATGAAAGGTAAGTACAACAGTGAAGATAATCTTGTTTCTCCTCTCACAGAATACTGCAACTTCCAAAGACATATAAAATGAGAAGAAACCCAGACACCACTTGTGACGATGCATCTGAATGTGCAGTATCCCAAAATAAACTCGATATACTGCAAATGTTTGTAAATGTGTACTTGCCCCATTTGTTAGTATTAACCAAACATGGTCTAAAATGTAATGAAATTAGATACTACAAGCTATATGGTTTTGTATTGGCAAACAGTTATTGTAGAGAACACTGTAAGGCAATGGTGTGGCAGTCTTTGTCAATGGACATATTCAGTTTAAGGAACTTGCACTTATAGAGCAGCATAGTGAAGAGGGAAGTGAGTGGAATTGTAATCCAACTAAAAGAGCAAGGAGCCAATGTAATAAAACTTAAAGTAGTAGGAATATTATGAAAAGGACAGATTGCTACTTACCATATAGCAGAGATGTTGAGTCGCAGATAGGCATGACAAAAAGACTACTAAACATGTCAGCTTTTGGCCAGACGGCCTTCTTCTGAAATAGACAAAAAAAACACACACACACATATATTCACACAAACGCAGCTCACTCACATTCTTTTTGTTGTGCCTGTCCATGGCTCAACATTTCCACTATATAGTGAATAGCAATCTATCCTTTCCATAATACTATCATTATCCCATCCTGGATTTTCCATTGTTCAATGTAATATGACTATATAGACCCTCTTGTGCAGATGTAATCATTTTCTCATCAGTTGCAGTACCATAATTAGGCAGACTGGTCCCAGTGACCTTAACTGTTCTTGGAGACTTTAAAACTCATGCAAACTCCACCAAAATAGCTAACATGAAACTCACAGACTTATTAACTTCATACATTGTTAAAAATGTAGTTTCCATAGACACTAGGGTCTCAGCTTCTAGTTCTTCTAGGACAGATTATGCAATAATTAACAAAATTGCTGAAGACACTGTTAAGGATAGTAATGTAGGCTTTCATTACTGAGACCACCTTGTACTACAGATAGAATACAGAAAATCAGCTCCTAAAAGAATAACAAAACTTTGGGAAAGAAATGAGACTGAATAACAGTAACATCAACTCTCTTAAAATTAAACTAGCTAGGAGAGATGGGATACCATCTATCATGTGGAAGAGTCAGATATCAAATGGGATAAGTCTTACACTATTCTACTGAGGTACTTCAACTTCTGCTCCCCAACTAAAGAAATGAAGACAGGACCAACACATACTCAGAGTGGAAGAAATAACAAACTGTGACTTCCAGCCAACCTTATTAAAATTAGACAGAATATTCATGACTTAGATGTCCTGTAAAAATCAAGACTGCATATTTTCTAACAAAAATGTAACCCAGCTAAAGAAGTCTTTAAATCAAAACTTTTAAACCTTATAAAATAGGTTCATGGTAATGAAGTATCGCAGTCCTTGAATGTAAGCAAGGCCTCCTGGAAACTGATCAATATGTATTGAAAAACCTTCACAGCCAAGGATTGCATACAATTATAATATTTTACAGGATGGTAATATTATAAAACACACAAAATCATTATGTAATTTTTTAAATACACATTTCATATCTCCAACAGGAAATCCAACACACACAATAGACACGCACTGAGAGATATCGGATCACATCACTTGAATTTGATGAGGTTAAGGAAAATGAAATAAGCAAGAGAATTATCACACTAAAGAACAAACAGTCAGCTGGATGATTGCATATCAAATGTTGCAGTTAAAAATGCACAAAAGAAATAGTTAAACCATTAATCTACCTCATAAACTGTAATTTGAGAAAACATTTACCCTAGTCTGGTAATCTGAAAATAAGCAAGATAAAGCAGTGCATAAGAAGGGAAATACAAAAAAGGCTTCATACTACTGCCTGATAGTGTTGATCCCCACCATTAATAAGATTTTGAAATGGTTATCCTTTCTCAGTGCTCTCCTTATTTTACAAAAAATTACAAACAGAAATACAGCATGGTTGTAGAAAAGAATACTGCACAACAGCTGCAGTTATTGAATTTCTCCATGAAGTATATATCCTCCTAGATGAAAAAAAATTAGGACCATGGGAATCTTATTAAATCTTTCCAAAGCCTTTGACTAAGTCCAACCATGGGCTTCTCATTAAAAAATTGAAGGCATATGACATCATACAGTCTTCTATGCAGTTACCGTTCTCATTCTTAACTAATCACAAGCAGTGTACTTCACTTTTACACAGAATACATAATACGGTCATAGATTTCCAGTCTTCTAGGGATACAGTAATCAAGGTGGTGCCTAAGAGTTCAATCCTTGGCCCCTTCCTCTTCTTGGGCTAAGTCAATGATATGCCACAACCCTCCATCTCACAACTAGTAAGTAATGGTCATGACATATCCCTCTTATTTTACGATCAAGACTTTGAGGCATTACAGTCAGTTGCTTCTAAGGGTGTTACTTAAGTAACCATGTAATTTGTACTCCAAGACCTAAACACTAACATCAGTAAACCCCAGGTAAACCCTTGCTATTAGTATTTAAAAGAAACTGACCCTCATGAGGTTGAAATAAACAATATATATGGTATTGCATCAGTACAAGCAGATAACAATAAATATCTTGATGTTCACTTGGACTAAAATCTTCATTATGTAAACCACATTAATTCTGCATGTGAGAGAATCAGGAGTAGCTTGTATGTGATAGGCCAACTGACAAAAATAGTTCCAAGTCAAACCTTAAGAAACAATTTATACACTTTTTAATTATGACATTGAACTATAGTACTTTGCAGCAGATCTGCACCTGAATAGAATATTAGTATTACAGAAGCTAAGGTTAATGTATGGACTAAGGTCAAAGAGTTCTGCCATGAACCATATATCCAATATATAGTTTTAAAAATATATTCCTTATATTTGTACAAACTTACTATATTTTTCTGAATATTAAAAACACAGTAAATAAGTGCAGTAATAAACATTAATATGATACCAGAAGTAAGGGTAACTACTCCAGGCAGAGGACAACTTTAAAAATAACTGATAATACTCCTTATATTAATGGGTAGATATGGTTCAACAAAGTGCCACACACTGTAAAAACTTGCAAAGCAAAGCTGTTCCACAAGGAGATGAAAGCTTTCCTAGTAAGAGTTTGTATTCATTCAGTGAACTCTTGAGTTATATGTTCTCAGTTGTAACACGTAATATATTTAGAATATTAAGGTCAATATATGGACCACTATTATATGTAAGTGTTATTTATATTAATTAACTACACAACCCATGTATGACATTTGTAAAAGTCATCAGTTTGAGGACTACATACAAAAAAATGTAAATAAATAAAATGTGACACTAGTGACTAATGCAAGCAATATTCTATGGTTCAATTACATACCGAGGTGGTCCTGGTGCCACAACTAAAGTTCAGAGTGTGTTATTTTAAAAGATGCATTTGTATGATTGTGTTTACTGAAATGATTTGTAGTGTTTTTTGTCTGCCTAAAATATGTGATAAGGTATGAATGACTATGCTGTAGACATTACATCTTACCTGAAATGAAATCATGTATAAAAAGTAAATTAGGTTAGTTAGTGTCATGCTAGAATATCTGGCACAGTTTTGGAGTGTTATAAAAGCATATATTTAGTTTTCAGTTCTGTTTACCTTGAATATGTGATGACTTACTCTGTTTTGTTGGGGAGTACAACATCCCTCAATGTTGCTCTCATGGTCAGGTGCACATTTTGGATGGTCAAACATTTATTATGGTATCTGCAAAATTTTTGCAGAATGAAGAAACCTGTGGGTGTGTCAACACCTACCTCTGTGCATGTTTCTATCTACTGTAGAAAAGACCTGTTTTGTCACTTATCTACTGATGTGTTAGCATCAAGAGATGCTGCAGTGGATGAAAGAAGAGTAGTGAGTATCTTTGCAATATTGTTAATATCAACATCTAGCAGTGATACAGTGCTTTGAAAAAATGTCTTCAGAGTTTAGAGTAGATATCCATACTGCTCTTCCATATTCTATTGACATAGGGAGTGTCAGGCTTGTAACTGCAGCACAGAGGGCATTCATCCATAAGGTTGACCTCCTTCCTCAGTCACTGAAGAGAATGTCATAGCAGTACAGAAACTACTTCAGGAAGATGAGTGTCTGACATATTTTCAAGTAGATGATGAGTCATTGAGCTCCTCTGGATCTGCAATCTACTTCCATAAGGCCTCACTGAAGAAGGGAGACTTTGTTATTTGTTAGCACGACACACCTTGAGTGAGATGTGGATGCTGAGGAGAAATATTTGCAGGTTGCTCATCTTTCTGTGTGAGTGATATAATTGTGGCAGTCTCGAATGACTTTTTTACTGCAGTATTCCAAATAAGTAACAAAATAGGAAGACGTGCTTGAAGCTGATGGTGCATTCACTGCAGTTCAAAAATATTACCTGTTAAGAAAAAAAAGTGGGAGCATTGTTTGCTGCAAGTGGAGTATTGAAACATGTGATATTCAGCACCAAAGGAACTGCCATGAGGAGGATGTATGTAGAACAATGCTAGTCTCAGGTCATAAAGATGCTTGAAGTTATCCATTCACACTGAAGGCAGTTGATCGCCCATCACTGCAAAGTCCCAACAGGTTGGTGAAAATTTGGGACTGGCTATTTAGTTGCAGTTAACTTCAAAGCTCTCAAAATTCATTCCTGCAGTGCTGACCTTGTGTCATGTAGCTTTGTCTTTTTTCCATAAAATAAGAACCACCAATAAAAGAACAAAGACAAAGCACTCTATAGGTAGGAGGGTGAATGTCCCAACTCTAGACACAAGTAGTATGGGATATAATACATCTTAGTTACTGAAATTACTTGTAATGCTATGATTGCAGAAAAGAGGCCTAAAAGACAACATACAATAGAGAACAGTTCAAAAGATCTTTCAACAGTGATTTAAAAGGATAGGGATAGGTGTTGAGTACAATGAAAATTATTTTAAAAATAGTAAATGTATGAAGCTGTATTTCATAAATGCCCTAGTATCCTTTGTACCATCGAAATGACAGATTCTCCATAAATATTGTATCAAAAAATATTTATTATGCAAGATTTACAGAAATCATGGCTTGTTCTCCACAGATCATGTCCAATTAGAGCAGAAGTCTTTTTAATTCTGATGTTTGCTGTCACTTTCCAGTATGTAAATTCTTCAACAGAATTGAGGTAAGGAGACTTCAGCTCTTTTTGAAAATAGGTGCCAATTTCTATACCTCTGGAACAGTTGATGGGGAGCACTAGAACATTTCACAGGAAGGAAGAAACAGTACAAAAGATGTACAGAAAGAATAAAAAATGTTTAATCAAAAAGAGGAACAGGATGAATAAGCAAGGTTCTTCAGCATATAATGGCACAGGAAAATATGAAATAAGAGAAAAAGTGTTCCATTACTTTCTCAGAGAGAGTGGTGATGCTATGATGCATTTGAAAGCAAAATAAATCATAAGTTACCTTAGGTATTATTTTCATGGTATGGGCATTTTTGTATGGTAAAAGATCATATGGATTCCCTGCAATTGATGGTCGAAATACCATACAATGATAAAAATGTGAAATAAAATGAGATAATGTTTCCGTTTTCATTTTTAATCTAAATGATAAGTGAAACAGCAAAAGACGGAACTAACAGCAAAAGATGGAGCTATGAATAACTAGTTTACATTTTAATTAATCACACTCATAAAACCTGTGAGAGCATAGTATACATTTTGTCTGCCTCAGTGTAATAATATTTCTGGATGATGGTGGTTATTAAAATATTGCAGAATGTTATGATATTCTGTATTGTAGTGTGTTTCACTAGGCAAATTTTTGGTCTAATAAGAAATACTGAAGGAGAGCAATTAACACCATTTGAGAAGTACTTATTACTTATAAACAATAAATCAACATGTTTTCACATCAGGATGTCATTAATAAATGTAACCTAATTATAGTAGTTTATGTTTATGTATGTAGATCATACATCTCACCTTCTAATAGCATCCCCTAAATTTTCAGGAACATCAGGCTTCCCAGCAGGTGACATTGCCTTGAGATTCCCACGTTTACCTGTGATATCAATGACTAGAGTTTGCTTATTCTGATCATCAGCTCTAGTGAGACTGGCTGATCGCTTAGCTACTGGTTCCCTGGGAACCGTCGGCAAGTGGTCCTCACTTGTAGTTGCTCTGCCACCTGGTATTAGTGGTACATCCCTCTCAAGTGTTGCTCGCTTTGCAGGTGGGTCCATCAGTCTAGATAACATAAATATTTCTTAAGGTTTCTGTTGTTGCATTCACAAAGATATTAGACAAAGTGAGAAGGAATAAAATTGCGACAATATGTCCAAGAAAAAGTAAATATTTTAAAAAGGATGAGTTTGAAAAAAAATACTGTATTGCAGCAAACACTTGTGTGACCTATAAAACTATAGGAAAATACATGGTTTTGAGAAGGATTGTAGAACTGAAAAATTAACTAGAATGAAGAAGCTATATCTAATAAAAACTATGGAAGTAATGAATATTGAAAATAGTACCACAGTAAGATAAACATTTAAACAACAATGGGGACAAATTCTGTGAAATGAGGATCCCTCAGTATATGGTTACCAAAAAGTTACAATAGTTTCAAAACCTCAATTCAGATGGGAGTAAAGCTGTTGGAATACAATATCTGAAATTGGTACTCTGAGTCATATGGAACAGATATCTCAGACCACTGAATAAAGGATTGAATATAGTAAGTACATCAGTATTACTGTGCTCAAATTTACATTGAGGGAAAAGATTACTGAAAAGAAAATGAAAATCAAATTAATATTTATAACACAGTTTGTAGAACTTCAGTGCCTCCTCAGGGTAGTAACTTAACCTATTGTGGACCCTGAATGGCAAAGAATGTCTCATTGTGTTTTCAGTCTTTTTAAAGTCTGAAGCATGTGTACTGTAGTTCAGAAAAAAATGCTCTCAGTGACACAAAGTATTCCAGTAAAATCACAAGAATCTGTGTCTTAATACAGTGATAAAATATTTTTGACTGGTGTGCTAAAATACTCTATTGTAAATTGTGCAGTGTAAGTGAAACTACAGAGAAGTTATTTAACGTTCAGCAGCATGTGGCAACAGGAAACACAAATATGGAATGTAACAGATTGAAAATGGAGAACACTACAACACATGCTCCAGGGAAATCCCATCAGTCTTATTTCGAAGAACTTTGTAAAGCATTTCTTTGTACTGGCATTCCATTAAGTAAACAGAACCATCCAAAATTTCATGAATTCATTACAAATATTTTAGAACCTGTGACTGTTATTTGGATGTAAATACACGAAACTGCAACCAGTTACTTTTTTTGAATAGTTATTTATTATTCCATGAACCAATTTTTGAATCATCTGAAGATGAACCTGAAAAAGGTTCAAAACTGGCTCATGGAATAATAACTAACTATTCAAAAAAGTGACTGGTTGCAGTTTTATGTATTTACATTTCATGAATTCTTAGAAAAACACACAGGGAAATCTCTTTCTTACTTTTCCACATTAAGAATGGATTATGTGGGTCAAATGTACAAAGAAACAATGCAGCCATTCAGATATTGTATTGCAAATAAAGAAATGTGGGTACAAATCTATGAAACCACAGGCTCTATGGAAAGATATGTTGCAAATGTCATTGTGGGAATTTTGGAAGAAGATGTCCAGGTGAAAAGTTCCTGATAAGCTGTGAATATTTGGAAAAAGTTGATTTTTCCACTGTTAGTAAAATGTTTGACACATTTATGGCACTGTATGTCCCAAAGGCATTAAGCATGATAATATACCAACAAACTACTATTTGTAATGGATGCTGTGCCTTAAATGGTGAAAGATGCTGATTTATTAAAATCATTAAACAGTAAAATTGTGCAGATGACTTGTTTAGCTCATGCCTCACAAACAGTTGCAGAAGAGATTCATAGTACATTTGGTGTGTCAGAAAGGTATTTTTGAAAGCTGCTTCATGTGTTGCAGACTTAAATTGCTAAATCAAACAATGGAAAATCTCCAGGATGGAACGTAACAATACCAGAGCGGGAAAGTTGCTACTCACCATAAAGTGGAGATGCTGAGTTGCGATAGGCGCAACAAAATGATTCACACAGTTATAGCTTTTGGACATTAAGGCAAGTTGTGTTTGCTTTAGTGTGTGTGTGCCTGTCTGTATGTGTGTCTACTGCTGACAAAGGCCTTAATGGCTGAAAGCTGTAATTGTGTGAATCATTTTGTTGTGCCTATCGCGACTCAGCATCTCCACTTTATGATGAGTAGCAACTTTCCTGCTTTGGTAGACTTAAATTGTTAGATACAGATATTTCCTACCCACCAAGATGGGGGTCCTGGATTGTTGCCTGCCAGAACTTAAATTTTATGAAAAGCATAACTGGTTCATTCAATAGCAGTGTAGCTGCTTCAGTTGGCCGAGAAATAGTCCAACACTGAAATTTCAGTCACACTTTTGTACATAAAATCAAATTCTGAATTTATTCCTACTTCGGAGCAGTCAGAACTGCCACCTAGTAAAGCAGACAGAACAAAAGGAAAAATGTGATAAATTAGAAGCTCAGTACAATGAAAAACCAGTGCAAAGCAACAAATTTTACTTTTTTTATTCGCACAGTGTGTTCACACAATGATTAGTTTCACGCCAAGACCCATTTTCAAATCATTCTAACTAGGTCTCAGCCTGAAACTACTTGTCATGTGAATGAAAATTAAAATTTGCAACTTTGGACTGGTTTTCCATTGTAGTGATTAACAGAAGTTGTTGACCCACAGCTGCACCAGCATGCTGGAAGTTTGTAAATTAGAAGCTATTTGTAGTAAAGTGGTAAAAGAAGTATCAAAGAAAATGAAAAAGGTGTTAGTAGAAAATGAAGGATATCCATACACAGCAACCAATTTGAACGATTTTTGTGAAGTGAAAAGTTCTCTTAATCATTTAGATTCAAATTATATTGTCCATTTTAAATGTCTTATATATACAGTGACTCATTGCTCACAAATTGGAGATCGAAGTAAAAATAAGACTGTAAAAAAATAGTAGATTATCTCTGTTCTGATGTTGATAAAAATCCTCCAACAACATCAAATTCTACAGTTTAACTTGCTTCTCATGTACATTTTATTCTTGAGCAAATGGTTACCATAAACTGACTTACTAATTTACATAAAAACAGAAATTTTATCTCATTTTAACATTGTTAGGTCATAATTTTTGTGTTATTATGTATATTTTTATCAATTTTTGGTCTAACAACATATTTTATTGCATGTTATGGTGAGTTTTAGGTCAAAAAAGTCCTAGCCATATTTATAACTATTTATCAGTGAAACTGAGATCTTAGATATGACCTTCAATGAACTGTAGCAATTTCCATAGTTTTGGTGGAAGCATTTGGGCTATTATTACCAACAAGCTGTAGTTTTAAAACCATGAGATGAAGGTTTGAGACCATAGCTGGAAAGTGCTCACAATCATGTTGTATCTCTTGTATCTGTGCAGCACATCTAAGGTAAAAACTCAGAGAATGGTGGTGACGAATTGTTTGATGTCCATGAAGGATCTATTTCCTGATGCAATTTACAGAACATAATGCATGAATGAACAAATGAATAAATGTACCATACTAAAAAGCTGCTCAAACTCTTGTTGTAGAAAATAAGAATAAGTAATAACTGACATATTTCATTCTTTGCTTATTTCTGCACTTCTGTTCTTTGAAAACATAGAGAAAAATAATAAAATTTTTATTTCATGTATTTAATATTCATTGGAAACATGGTTTGAAAATTAACAGAAATCTTGTTTCAGTAAACTCATAGAAGCTCTATTGTTCCTCTTAAAATAGTGGGATGGTTTGATTACCCTTCTTTTAAAAAAATACCAATAGGTAGTAAACACAAAAGTGGAACATATGTGCACGTGATATATATTTACATCATTTGCTTCCAATAATATAGCTTATAAAAAAAAAATCTCCTTACTGATAACGATTATGACTCAAGTGATGCATCATGTAAGAGTTGAAATAAAATGGTAGATTTCAATAACACTAAAAAAATTATAAGTTACAATATTAAAATATAAAATTAAGGTAGCCTCATTTACAGTGATTACACTAACAAGTTTGTCCTATCCGTTTCTTAGCAAATGAGCTAAGTTTTCTCTATGAAAACATGGCTGCATGCTGCCCATTTACACAACAGGATTTTTTACTTTAATCTACAATGGAATCTGATAACTGTAACCCAACCATGTAAATCTACATACTATCTACTCAGAAATCTATCTACAGAGTAGGAGTAGTTGTCAAGGAGAAATGATTTCACTAAATTTTTCAAGCTTTCCTTGTCTGCCAGCACATTTAATTCACAAAGGATGTGGTCAAATATTTTTATGGCTGCACACTTTGCTACTTTCTTTTTAAATTACATATAATGGAGGCTATTTTTGTCCCTAGTGTCAATATTATGAAAAGGATAGCTGCTACTCACCATATAGTGGAGATGCAGAGTCACAGATAGGTAACAACAGAGAGATTGTCACAAAATAAGCTTTCGGCCAACAGGGCCTGAGATGAAAGCTTATCTTATGACAGTCTTTTTGTTGTTGCCTATCTGCAACTCATCATCTCCACGACGTACTGAGTAGCAACTACCCTTTTGATAATATTGCCACATTCCATCCTGGATATTCCATTGTTTGTTCCTTGTGTCATATGAATGCTATTATTATTTTCAAATTGTGCCTGAGTCTTCACAACAAAATTCATTTGAGAGAGTAAATGTATTATGAGGCTGTTACTAGTATGCCTAATTTTTTAAGCAGTTGCCTATACTAACTTGCAGGATTGACACCAGATAATATCCTTACGGCCTGTCTCTATGCAAGAATACTTTGTGTCCTTGTCCTCATTCATTTGTAAAAGTCTTTATGATGTCTTCAACTCGTGAACTGCATTTTACTCATCTATTGGTGTTCATTCATTCACACACTGCTGCCTGTAAACTACATCATAAAGGAAAGCCTTTGAGTATGTGGAACAAGTGATGTTATACATTAACAAGCACAGGTAGCCATTAAAGGCTGCTTGGGTAAAGTAAACTAATGACTGATTATGACAGGTGCTAGTTTATCCACATTGATCATCATTGATTGTTCCCTACATGAAAAGGGCAGATACTTTTCTAAAAACCACTGTTCATCCCCTTACACTGGTAACACAGGATTTGGGTGGAGTACAGTTTGACTGGGGGTTATCCAAGTGTGGGCTTATTTAAATAATTTTTGCACTTAATGCCAGAAATAATATCCTCAGAAAAATTGTTATGACCAAAAACATAATACTTCTTGCTTAAAATAGAGAACAATAATGTGTAACAAAGAAATTTATTATAACAACAAAAACAATCAATTAATGACAAAATTATTTAATTGGATAGATAAAAATTCTACTCACCAACTGACAGCAGAACACACACATAAAGGACGGTTGTAATTGGCAAGCTTTTGGAGCCAGTGGCTCCTTCTTCAGGCAGAAGGGTTGAAGGGGAAGAAAGAAGGGTGAAGGAAAAGGACTAAAGAGGTCTAGGAAAAGTGGTAGATTTTGGGAAAGTCACCCAGAACCGCGACTCATGGGAGACTTATGAAGCTCAGATCAATGCATCAAATATAACTTTTGGCTGATTTCCATCAATATGAATATCAAGTAATTCTGAATATTCTGTTTTATATATTGATTCTTCCCTACTTGTAAACATGCCTGCAGTTAGTACTTCAAATTTCACTTCCTGAAGATAAGTGTTGGCCTGCTATTCTGTCTCCTAATTTTAGTTTTCTCATGTGAATTCACTAAAAACCCTTAGCAATTCCAAACAAATAAAAATGATGTTTAGAAGTATATACTAGGGGAAACACTAGTTCAGGCTCCATGTGTGGAGTGCCTATGTATCCAAATAAACTGAGGTAGCACCAGTAGAAGCATAAGTTATGCAAAAAGTCCAGTTCTATATGCTTTCTACTTGGAAATCTCTCTCATTGTATTAATCTGCAGATAGAATGTATAGCATACTTTCATTTGGTAGTGACCAAAGTCATAATCTTCTGGTAGGGACTTTAGAATTTTTCAAGTTACATATCGTGTTGGTTGGACTACAGCATTTGAAATTTTGCATATTAAGAAAAATTATATAGGAGGATACTGTGATTCACACAATCAAATGCCTTAGATAGTCACCGAAAGTACCAGCTGGTGCTACTTAGTTATTTAATGTTTGTAAAATTTGATGAGTGAATATGTAAATGGCATTCTCACTTGAGCAACTCTTCTGAAGCTTGAACTGTGATTTGCTAAGGATACTATTGTTGTTCAGATATTATACTGTTCTAGCATACATACTATTCCAGCACACATCGTCTTCTCACAAATCGCTGGACCTGTTGGGATACCAGTTCGATTTTACACACTACACCCCTTCTTGCAACGGTGTACTGTAGGTCTCTAGAAGAGCGTAGCATTCCAAAGGATTGGAAAAGGGCACAGATCATCCCCATTTTCAAGAAGGGATGACAAACAGATGTGCAGAACTATAGACCTTTATCTCTAACGTTGATCAATTGTAGAATTTTGGGACACGTATTATGTTCGAGTATAATGACTTTTATGGAGATTAGAAATCTACTCTGTAGGAATCAGCATGGGTTTCAAAAAAGACGATCGTGTGAAACCCAGTTCATGCTATACATCCACGAGACTCAGAGGGCCATAGGCATGGGTCCCAGGTAGATGTCGTGTTTCTTGACTTCCACAAGGCATTTGAAACAGTTCCCCACAGTCGTTTAATGAACAAAGTAAGAGCATCTGGACTATCAGACCAATTATGTGATTGGATTGAACAGTTCCTAGATAACAGAACGGAGCATGTCATTCTCAATGGAGAGAAGTCTTCCGAACTAAGAGTGATTTCAGGTGTGCCGCAGGGGAGTGTCGTAGGACCGTTGCTATTCACAATATACATAAATGACCTTGTGGATAACATCGGAAGTTCACTGAGGCTTTTTGAGGATGATGCTGTAGTAAATCGAGAGGTTGTAACAATGGAAAATTGTACTGAAATGCAGGAGGATCTGCAACGAATTGACACATGGTGCAGGGAATGGCAATTGAGTCTCAATGCAGACAAGTGTAAGGTGCTGCGAATACATAGAAAGACAGATCCTTTATCATTTAGCTACAATATAGCAGGTTAGCAACTGGAACCAGTTAATTCCATAAATTATCTGGGAGTAGGCATTAGGAGTGATTTAAAATGGAGTGATCATATAAAGTTGACCATCGGTACAGCAGATGCCAGACTGAGATTCATTGGAAGAATCCTAAGGAAATGCAATCCAAAAACAAAGGAAGTAGGTTACAGTACACATGTTTGCCCACTGCTTGAAACTCGCTCACAAGTGTGGGATCTGTACCAGATAGGGCTGATAGAAGAGATAGAGAAGATCCAACAGACAGCAGCACGCTTCGTTACAGGATCATTTAGTAATCGCGAAAGCGTTACGGAGATGATAGATAAACTCCAGTGGAAGACTCTGCAGGAGAGATGCTCAGCAGCTCGGTATGGGCTTTTGTTGAAGTTTCAACAACATACCTTCACTGAGGAGTCAAGCAGTATATTGCTCCATCCTACGTATATCTCACAGAGGGACTATGAGGATAAAATCAGAGAGATTAGAGCCCACAGTGAGGCATACCAACAATCTATTTTTCCACGAACAATACGAGACTGGAATAGAAGGGAGAACCGATAGAGGTACTCAAAATACCCTCCGCCACACACCGTCAGGTGGCTTGCAGAGTATGGATGTAGATGTAGATGTAGATTTTAGAATATATTTTCAGTAGTGAACCAAGTCAGTAATTGTTGACATTTCTCCTATCATCATAGCAGCAACTAGCAATAGAACGCACTAACCTCTATGGAAAAATGCCCTCAGTAAGTGACACATTATGTATTTCATAAAAGACTGCACCTATTATATGGGAACAACTATTAAGTACTCTGTTAAAAATGTCATCAAATTCAGATTAACTTTTATTTTTGAGAGAATACATAATTTCTTAATTTCAGAAGGCGAAGTGGGTGAGACAACCATGTGACTGAATTTTATGTGAGCTGCTTCTTCAACAAGGGTGTATTCCTTTTATTTTTCTCTTGAACTTGTTGTCCATATGCTTTCTAATACACATAAGAGTGAGTACCATATTAAAAATACCTATGACTGGTAATTAAGGTATAAAATTATTGCCACAAAAGTTACATGGATGCAACTTAGCCTAAAGAGAGAGGTATTTCAGCTTAATGCACTAATGCTAACAGGAATTATATGGCTACATTCAGCAAACTGCAATATTAATTCAATCAACTGTTAACACATTTTGCAAAAATAGGTCAATGGATTTGCAATGAAACTCCAAAGACATACAGAGAAATGCAGAAGAATACAGTAAAAAGCAGTAGTGGGTAACAATTTAACAATAATAAGGAACCAAAATTTTACACTTAGTGGTCGTAAGCAGAGAAATCAGAAGTTTATTGCAGCAATTTTACTATGGATGGAGTGACATCAGCATGGGAAACAGTCTAACTAGTAATTACATTCATTGAGTTTGATGCTAAATGTTAATGTTGTGTTTGGAGTTATCTACTGATAATGGTCTATATGAGGCAATTTGCAAAGAGATACATGAAATTTATGATGAGGAGGTAGATATTGATGTACCTTCATTCATGACATGTGTGATGCCAGAGATGGCGCATTCATACAGTTCACAGGCCCACTTTTAGAGGCAACCTGGGTCGGCCATCTGGCACACACTAGTGGGTCGCCAAAGAAACAGTATTATTTAAGCAATCGCAAACGAGGGCTTGGCCTAATCTGTAACCCATATTACTGTTATCCATTCAGTGCTTTCAGTGCTACGTGCAACCTGTACTTAATTGTATCCTATGTTGGCTCCATAAAATACTTTGTTTCCATAAATTGCGTTTGTTCTTGCTATAACAAACTTGGTGACGAGTGAAGGTTACATTTTCTCTGTGTGTTAGTGTCACTGCTAAGTCACCTGACAAACATCTCAACGCAAGAAATACTCCAACATATCACTGTCCAGCAACAAGCTTTTGTGGAACAGCAAGCTCTCACTGCCACTCTCAGTCAAGTGGTATCCACAAGGCAGGTTACTCTTCCGTTGGTGCAATCATCACTCTCTCTGGCATATGATGCATCACCTGAAGACTGGACTCCTACAAGATACAGTTACACCAACATTTCCAGGTTTTTTGCATGGGCAACACAAACCTGTGTAGGGTTTTCTTTCTTTCCTGCCATTTGCTGTGCATATGTCAGTCGTTAAGCCTACTTGCACCTTTGCAAGAACTGGTCACTTTATCATTTGATGAAATGTGTTATCTCCTCTTAACTTATTACCGTGACAGAATGCATGTCACTGCAATGCCTGTAAAATTTTACCACTGTCAGAAACACCCAAACCAGTCTTACAAAGCCTAGGCTGCAGAATTATGTGGATTGAGCAATCACTGTAAATTTGTCACTAGTACACATAATGAATCCTATGCTGATCACATGGTATGTGATGTTGTTATTCATCTGGCCCCAGATAGTGAAGTCTGTGAAAAAGCACTTCAATGTCAGAATCTGACACGGATGTGCTTAATATAGCACAGTCCTTGGAAGTGTCAGGAGCTGCAGGTGGTAAGATTGCTGCATGGTGGGAGGTATCAGAACTTGTCCAGTTAATCCTTGTCAGGCGTGCTGCAAGTGTTGAGGATGATGGGGAAGCCACTGCAGCAGTACAAACCTTCGACTCAACAACAAATGGGGCAGCTTTGGTTACAGCCGTAGGAGCAACAGGCCATGTCACAATAGTGGCCAAGTGCCTGCCTCCTGTCTTGCACGCACTGCTTCATCCAACACGAGTCTGCTGCATGTCCTAAGTGCTGAGCTGTTTGCAAGAAGTGTCAAAAGAAAGGCCACATTGCATCAGAGTGGAATTCCTTTTCAAATGAGCCAGACACAGTAGTACCAATGGACATCAACTGTATTTCTAAATGACTGTCTCCCCAAGCAAATTGTTTATTGGCTTTATGTGAATTTGGGCTCCCCTCCCCTCACACAAGTTATTCAGGGAAGTTGGTTAGCTCTGATCCTAGGTCAGTTCTTCACTCCTGCCTCTTACAGATTTGTTGTTAACCTCCTTCACCTTCCTTATTGTAAATCATTCGCATATTGCAGACGTGTTCATGTTAGAGGCATTTAATGCTTTTGGCTTATCCATTGCCACTGAGGTAAATTTACTGTGAGATCGTTCCATACCATCAACTGGAGTCCCTCTGCTCTGAGTTTCCATTGCTGTTTTCCCCTGGGCTTGGTTGTGCTACTTGTATTCAGGCCCACATTAACATGAAAGAGTCCATTTTTTTTTTAGTGCTGCAGGTGCCTATCTTGTTGCGCAACTCTGTCGAGGCTGAATTAGACCGTTTGATGTTGCTTGATGTCATTCAGCCTATTTCTTCCAGTGAATGTGCTACATAATTGGTCATTGTAAAGCAGCCGACATGTAAGCCTCACCTCTTTGGGGACTTCAGTCTCACAATTAATGCACAGTCCGTTATAGATACATTCTCTTGCCCTGTCCTGGCAACTTATTTGCAAGACTATCAGATGACCACTACTTTTCCGAGACTGATTTGTAGGAAGCATGCCTCCAGCTCACCTTGGATGAGACGATTAGGTGCCTTTTTGTTGTCAATACACTTTTCCACCCATATGAATATCATTGCTTGTCTTTTGGCATCGCTAGTGTGTCCACAATTTTTCAGCATTTTCTAGAACAGCTAACAGCTTCTGTGCCAGGCAACATCAGTTACCTCAATGATATTGCCGGTTCTGGTTCTTCCACCAAAGACCACCTTGACATTGCCCAATCATTGTTTTCTGTTTTGCAGTCTGCAGGTCTTAAGTGCAATCTTGCCAAATCTCAGTTTTTTCAGCCATCAGTTGAGTACCTAGGTTTTGAGGTTTCCCATACAGGGGTCAAGGTATTACGTCACCACACTGATACAATTGCGGCTCTGCCATGGCCGAACTCTTTTAAGCAACTGCAGGCGTTTCTAGGTAAAGTTTCGTACTACCAAAAGTTTTTACCACATGCATCCACTGTTGCTCAGCCCATACATGCACTTTTACATAAAAATGTGCCTTTCTTCTGGTCCCTAGCTTGTGAGCAAGCATTTGCTTTGCTTAAATCTAAGCTTCAATCTGCCATGTGCTGGCCACTTTTCATTTGGATCAGCATCTCATGTTGGCTACAGATCGCTCTCAGCATGGGCATGGTGTTGGCACACAAATATGAGGACTTAGGCTTCTAAGTATAACTCCCACTTAGCAGTGGTATATTCAGATCGAAAAGTAACCTTTAGTGATAGTGTTAGCTCTCAAGAAATTTCATGTCTTTTGTATGGTTTTAAGTTCCATTTAATCGTGGGTCACAAGCCATTGGTTGCTATTTTTAACCTTTTGGCTTCTCTGCCAGACAAGGCAGTTCATCGTTTGAAGTGCTGGGCTCTCTTCCTCTCCTGTTACCATTATCAGATCCATTACCGGTTGACAGTGCAACATGCCAGTGCTGATACCTTATCTCACTTTCTGATTGAGCTGGACCCAGTGTTCAATCAGGATGAGTTGCTTTGTTTCTATTTAGATAGTGACAGCATTGTCCATCACCATGGATCCTGTACTTTGTCGGGTCTTCTCTTTTGTGCAGCATGGTTGGCTGGAAAAGCCCCCAGGCTGTGCCTCGAATCCCTTGCACAATTACTTTCCCCTCCAGCACCACCTTTCTGCTTTGACCCTCCAGTATGTGTATTGACTGGGTGTAGAGGCGGACATTACATGGCTTACCACTGCTTGCACTCACTGTGTTTAGTAACAGGTGCCCCCATGGGCATCTTTTTCCCCCTGGCTGACACTGCAATACCCGTGGGAGCATATACATGTTGATTTTGCTGGGCCTTTCTAAATTGGCATTGGCTCATTGTAGTGGATGCCTATTCCAAGTTTCTCTACATGGCCCATTGTCCATCCACATCCATGGTCACCACTATTTCAGCTCTCTCTAAGATTTTTCCAATTGAGGGACTTCTATATACCTTGGTTACCAATAATTTCCCCCAATATGTTTCTCAAGAATTTGCATCTTCTTGTCAGGCTACTGGTGTTTGCCATCTCACAGCTCCCCCATTACATCCTCAATCTAATGGTGAGGCCAAATGCATGGTTCAGAGATTTAAAACTCAGATACGGAAGTACACATCCAGCAGGTCCCCTAAAACTGCTTTAGATTGTTTTTTCAGTTCGTATCTTTTCACATTGGCGGAGGACAAGAGGCTGGTGGAACTGCTACACGGACACTAACCACAGATCTTCCTTCTCCTGCTGCATCTAACATCGTCTGCCAGCATCACTGGCTCCACGGTGGTTCTGGCTGGGTGCACCTGTCTGGACCCGTGGTTGTTGCCGGTAGCCAAACTGGGTTCCTGCCACCATCAAGAATTGCCGGTTCTGGCACCTGTGCATAATCCACACTCCTAATGGTGGACATCCAGTTGCAGCATGCCCAGCTGGGTCTGTTCCAGAGGGACCACCATCTCCCCTGCCCCCACTGCCACCAAAGACTGTTCCTGAGTCGCAAACGATCTGGTTCACGCCACAGTAGGGGTTGTTGCTTGGCAGATCACTGTCTGACGCTCCTGCCTCTACCCCCACTCCTCGACTGCCGTTGTGAGTGTAGCCCCCACTGAATCGGAAACTGCAGCTGTCACTACCTCTGTTACTGAGTCCTGTACAGCTGTTGTGCTGACGCTTCCAGCACTGACCACTGACCTCAACGAAGACATTGCTATGGGGGTGCATCCCCAGTCCTGCCCTATGGTCTCTCATGAGAGGGAGCACAGTGCGCCAGACTGCCTCCTCATCATTTGTGCCCCTACTCACCAGTGCCTGCCGTCAGTGCTTTTTTTTAATGGTACCAGTGTTTTTTTGGTAGCAGTGTTTTTTTTCTGTACCAGTGCTTTTTATCTGTACCATCTATTTTTTGTGCCTAGTGTTTTTATGTATGTATGCAGTTTTTCCACGTCTGGAAAGGAGGAGTGATGTACCTCCAGTCACAATGTGTGTGATTTCAGAGATTGTGCATCCATACAGTTCACAGTCCCACTTATAGAGATCACCTGGGTCAGCCTTCTGGTGTGCTCTGGTGGGCTGCCAAAGAAATATTATGTAAGTGATTGCAAACGAGTAGTTGGCCTATTCTGTAACCTGTATTACTGTTGTCCATTCAATGTGTCCAGTGCTATGCACAACCTGTACTTCATTGTATCTTAAGTTGGGCCTATAAAGTACTATGTTCCATAAACCAGTTTTGTTTTTGCTCTAACAGATATGTCATAATGATATATATTTATCAGATGAGCAGTTATGGTGATGATGATGTAATGTGTGAAGTAAGCTTACTTCACATGTAAGAAGAAAGTAGCCAAACCTTCAAAAGCTTTGTGTTAACCCCTTAACACCAGGTGTCTTGAAATCACATCATACCAGTGTGACTCTAATAAGTGTAAGGTTTTGATTTTGTGTACCAGTGCCAGTAGGTACAGATTATATGTGAAGCTACCAGCACTTCTGACAGGTGCTGTCATGTCCTGAGTGTTTTGGGTACTTTTATAGTGATGTAATTTTTTGTTGTCCATGAAGAAATTTTTTCAGGCATTAAGGGGGGTAGGACGTCAAACGGGCCGACTTGGAGCAGGAGTGGCACCACAGGACATTTTCATTTCCAGTGTCTATACTTTTACGAATAAATTCATAAAACTTTGTCAGCATGACCAGGAAGGATTGAGGATTCACACTCATAGCAGTGGAAGTTCAGAAATGTAGCAAAATACCTTTTTTTTACATGTGAAGTTTCATTATTTTTTCACTTACTACTGGCTGCATTTTTTTCTGTAGGTACACTTTTCTTCCTAAGTAAGAGAGATTCTGTGATGAATTTTGCACAGCATACAAGCAGTACTTACAGGTGTATGAAACTCTAGAATTTTCCAAATATATTAAAAACTATGGTAAAAATTGAGATAATTAACTATAAAATTGAAGTTTTTTCTAAAGATGAAGTTTAAAATGTAACAGTTCATTCATTTTTTCATAAATTAAATAAACTCTAGAGTTTCATACACATGTAACTATAGTTTGTATGCTGTGCAAAATTCATCAAAGAATCTCTCTTACTTAGGAAGAAAGGTGTACCTATAGCAACAAATGCAGCCAGTAGTAAGTGAAAAAATGATGAAATTTCACATATAAAAAAAAAAGGTATTTTGTTACGTTTTTGAGCTTCCACTGCTATGAGTATGAATCCTGAATCCTTGCTGATCATGCTTTCAAAGTTTTATGAATTTATTTGTAAAAGTATAGATAGTGGAAATTAAAATGTCCTGTGGTGCCTCTCCTGCTCCAGGTCGGCCCGTTTGACGTCCTACCCCCTTAAGGTGTGAAGGAAGAGATATGGAATGAATTTCTTGATGTGCCAGCTGACTGCCTCAGAAGAAGGCACTTTTAGGAAGTGTAACACAAGATTGAAAGAGGGAAAGGAAAATAAGGTGCTCAGTGAAGAATAGGATGTCTAAAGCATTCCAGTATTGAGAAAGCTATTTACACATGCAGCAAGTACATATTTAATTCATTATATAATAAATTATGGGCTACTACTATATTTTGTCATCTGTCAAAGGCCTTTGATCATGTAAATCACAATCAGATTGTGTCTCTCTGGCAGGAAACAAATTGTGTCCTGTATTAATCTATCAATCATCATCCAACTGGGAATTAATTACATTTAATGTCTCACAAGATTTCACTTAGGTCCTTTACTTCTTCTTGTGTAACTCAATGACCTTTTATCACTAACATAACTAGATGCCACATTTGTTTTGTTTGCAGGTGGTACAAATAATGCAATAAACAGCAAATCAAGTATAGTTTTAGAAAAATTACTTAATGAAATGTTCATGGACATTAAACAGTGAGGAACTGGGGACCCTAACTACTGCTTTCCAATGTATTTATGTGATGAAATTTGTCATTAATATTTTATCTCTTTTTCAAGCTGAAAACTCATTTATGGAGACAGCATTATAAATAAGACTAATTTTGACAAAGGTTTAAAGTCACTTTGGTCCAAAAAGGTGTCCGTTATTCAGGAACACAGTTCTAATAACTTTCCAGCAGCCATAAAATGTTTAACTTCTAGTAAAGTTCAGTTTAAGAGGAACATAAAGAACTTATTGGTGGTCAATTCTTTCAACTCCACTGACAAATTTCTTAGTAGAACTGACTGATATATATATATATTACTCATAATATCAGATTATGTGATTGTTATGGAAAAACTGACATTTGTACACCTTCAATGCATTTATGTGATCTGTGTAAATAAGCATTATAAACTGATTCTTCTCTTTGATGTCACATGACTATCATAGCCTAAGAATAGTCATAGACCCATTTTGTGACAAATTTTTTATTACCTTTTAAATGAAAATACATTAAAGATCTTTTCACTTACTCCATTTCCTTGAGGACCACATCACTTAGTGTCTGTGGAAGGTACATGAGCAAAATCTAGGAGTCTTCCACAAAGACATGCCAGTTCTTAATAATTCCAAACCAGCACATTCATTCTTTAATGACATTCATAGTTAGTATTTTAATCGAGCTTAAGATGAATTTAGCATATATAATATCAACAAAAATGTAAACATATTTCCCAAGTAGACACTGTCTCCCTCTCAAAGGTTTGGACAGTATTTTTATATTCTTACAGAAAAATCCTTAAGATGAGACCATAGGAATAAAATGAGGATGATGAAGTTTGCAAAATGCCAAAAATAAATTGAAAATTTACCTTGTCTGTTAAAGCCCATAATTTATCAGAACACGAGTGCCCTAATGATGTATAATTGATACTATAGATAAAAACATAGTAAGTTAGTAACAGAAGCTTCTATTTTTATGGTACAGCAGTAACTACATTCCTTCTGTATGTATGAGTGAGTCTGAACAAATCTATAGTGTGCAGTGGTAAGTAGGCATCAGTTAAATTGTGTAAGTGAACATATTTTTTTCAACTGTAATGGTTTTTCTGTTAATTAAGCTATCCCTTCATAATATATTATCATAATAAGCATGCAGTTAACCCTTTAACTGCTCTGGATGTGTTAACACACGTGCCTTTGTACCTGCCCCTGTGTGCTCTGAATGTGTTTATGTATGCCACCAGTCCTTCTACCTGGTACTCCGAATGTGTCTACGCGTAGGCACATTCAGAGTACCAGCTGGAGGCCATACATCATTGGTTTAGAGAACTCCATGAACTTCACATTGTTCATTTTTAGGCATCAGAGTTAATTAATTAGTACATTAGAGAAAGGTTATCTGAGAAACTTAGTTGTTAGTAAATTGTCAAAATAACATAATCTTGTACAGAGATATGAAACCTGCATTTGATATATTGCAGTAAGACCAATGTTGCATTGTTGTTACTGTTGTAGTTGTTGTTGGTGGTGGTGGTGGTGGCGTGGTGTTCTGTCTGAAGTCTGGTCTGATGCAGCATTCCATGTTTGTCTGTCATACCTTCATTTCTGCCTAACAATGGAAACCTACATCCATTTGAAGTTACTCACTGTATTCACAGTTTTGCCTCCCTCTACAATTTTTACCCCTGCTCCACCAACCCTGCACACAAGCATCCACCCACCCACTCACACCCAGCTACCAACACACACACACACACACACACACACACACACACACACACACACACACACGTCCTCTCAAACTGACAATTTCTAGACACCTCAGAATGATCAGAATTGATTCGTTCTTTTAGTCAAGCTGTGCCATAAATTTCTTTTTTCCAACATTCTATTCAGTATCTCCTCATTTGTTACTTGATGTACTCGTTTCATCTTCAGCATTCTTCTATTGTACCACATTTCAAAAGCTTCTATTCTCTTCTTGTCTGAATTGCCTGTGGTGCATGTTTCTCATCTGTATGAGGCTGCACTTCAGACAAATACATTTAGGCAGGACTTCATAACACTTCCATTTATATTAAATGCTAATAATCACCTCTTTTTCAGAGATACTTTTCTTGCTATTGCCAGTCTGCATTTTATATTTAATTTGGTCAAATATAAGAACTCTTCTATTACTTTTAGCATCACCTAATTTAATTCGACTATGTTCCGCTGCCTTTTGGTTTTTTTTTTCCATTGATGTTCATCTTACAGTCTCTTTTCAAGACACTGTCTGTTCCACTCAACTGCTCTTATCGCTCTTTGACAGAATTACAATGTCATTGCCAAAACTCAGAGGTTTCTTTTTTTCTCTCTGAACTTTAATACCCTTTTCTCATTCCTCCTGGGTTTCATTCACAGCTTGCTCAATGTACAGGTTAAATAACATAGAGAATATGCTACAATCCTGTCTAACTCTCTTTTCACTATGATTTCTGTTTTACTTCCTTCAACTTTCGTAACTGCAGTCTGGTTCCTGTACAAGTTATAAGTTGGAAATAACCTTTTGCTCCCTATATTTTATCCCTGCTACCCTCAAAATTTCAAACAGTGTAGTCCAGTCAACATCGTCAATAGCTTTCTCTAAATCTACAAATGGTTTACTTTTCTTCAGCCTGTTTTATAAAACCAGTCATAAAATAAGTGTTACCCTGTGTTTTCCTATATTTCTCCGGAACCTAAACTGATCTTCACCAAGGTTGGTCTGTTTGTGTCAGTTGTTTGCAACAATGGTTAAGTAGTATTCACACCTGTCAGTGCTTCCCTTCTTTGGAACTGGAATTATTACATTCTTCCTGAAGTCTGACAGTATTTCGCCAGTCACATTTATCTTACACATCAGGTGGAATAATTTTGTTATAGCTGGCTCTCGCAAGGATATCAATAATTCTGATGCAATGTCATGTACTCCAGGGGCTTTGTTTCCACCTAGCCCTTTCAGCACTCTGTCAAATTCTTTTTGCAATACCATATCTCTCCTCTCATCTTCACCTAATTCCTCTTCTCTTTCTGCAGTATTGTCTTCAAGTTTGTTTTGCTTCTGTAGATCCCCTATGTATTCCTGCAACCTTTCTGCTTTCCCTTCTTTGCTTAGTATTCATGTGACATCTGAGCTCTTTAGATAATACAGTTGCTTCTGCTTTCTCCAGAGGCCTCATTAATTTTCCTACAGGCAGAATCTATCTTTCCTTTAGTTACGTATGCATCTACAGGTGGTTTTGAGTGTAAAATTGTGTAATTGTAATATGAGATAAGCTACAGTTATATGGTTAAAAAGGGAACTGGCAAGAATTGCAACACTGAAGTAACAAATTTAAGAGAACTTATTTCAAGCTTACAATTCTTAGCCAGCAGTTAAAGAAGTGAAAGCAATACAATCATGAATGAAAACCAGGAACTATGGATGGAGCAAAAACCTAGTGAAGTGACACAAGACAAAAGTTATCAAGTGTCCGAATGGAAAGAAGAGTTTCACAAAGATAGGACTTTGGCTGCAACAAGAACAATGAACTCTGTAACAGAAGATACATGTAGGGCTAAAAAAAAATTTAAAAAAAATAAAAATAAATGATGTTCTGCAAACAAGTGACCACATTAAGGACTGTGCAAACGATTGACAACTTGCTAAAAACAATGCACTAAAAATGAATAGTCACATTAAAAAAATTATAATAAGAAGCGAGAATCATCAGGTAAAAAGAGTAGTATGCTTTTTCTTGTAGACATCCATGGCAAGAACTATCAAGTATGTTACAAGAAATAAATGAAGACGTAGCTGTCACTAGTGTGATGAAACATCAAGTGGGAACTAAACATGCTGTAGAAACAGTCATTCAGATGAAAAATACAGAACAAAATGACCTTGTTTTATGCATAACGGGGCCCAATGACATAGCGAAAAATGAAGCAGATATCCGTGTAAAAGCTCTGCAGAATTTCCTAAAAAAGAATAAAACAAGAAACACAATAGTTGCTACCATGCCACATAGGCATGATATAATTTATAGTTAGTGTGCAAATAAAGAAATTTAAAGAACAAACATTAAAATAAAACAACTGTGAGCTGAATACACAAATTGTGATGTCCTTGATATTAGTAAACTGCTGCATAGCCTCCACACCAAGCAAGGGTTCCACCTAAACTAAGAATGGAAAAAGCATTTGTGTGATTGTGTCAGTGAAATTATTAAAGAAAGACTCAAACAGAATAAAACTGCCTATGAAAGTAGTGGTTTGAATAATAACATGAATTTTTTATGATAAAATACAGTAACTCAACAAGCAACAAACTTCTTGGACCTGAGCTACATACTAGAAGCAGTATTAAAAGGGGGGGGAATGTTTACAGACAATAAACAATAATCATAAATCAGTTACTGTATTGCAAATGAACATTTGCTCCATTAGGAACAAGATATTAGAATTGGAGCATTTTTGTAATATTGAAAATGTTGACATTGAATGTGTATCAGAACAATGAGTGACAGAAGATTAAGTTCATTAAGGTAATACTGTTGGTGACTAACTTCAGATGTGAAAGAAAGAATGGAGGTGCACTAATATTTTTGAGGTACTGAAATATTTTCTAAGATAAACGTTAGCTCTTACAGTACTGAACTAGATGGGGAATTAAGCTGCATACAACTTAGTGTAGAGAATACTGCAATTGTTAGTTAATATTGATCTGTAGGAGATGTAAATATATTTTTTGAAAGATTTTGACTGCTTATGACAAAAATTTTGAAAACTAAGAGAACTGTCATTATCTGTGGTGATTTTAACACTGAAATGGCCAACAAGGAAGAACATTTTTTAATATAGTGAGATCACAAATCTACATTATACAAATTACAGGCCCACACAGAATAATAGCTATTTGGATAACATTATGGTTAATTTTTCTAGAGATACATATGACATCAGACTTGTTAGTGGTGCACTAGCAGACACTGAATCTTTAATTTCAACATTCTACTGTGGTTGTCTAAGTCAGACATATCAGCCATCATGAAGTCTAATGCTACATGGCTAAGGGGCCGGAAAGATGAATGTATTAATCTATTTACTGGCAGAATAGTTGATGTTATTGGGCACTTCATATAAAACACACAACCTAAGAAGGGCACTGGGGAAAGCAGTGTTTGATAATTTCCTGAAAAAACTCACTGAAATATGGTAGTCTTGTTCACCATTAATCAAAATTAGACCTAGGCACAACAGAAAAAGAAACAGCTAAAATAGCACACAAATGAGCCGGTTCATATTAGGAAAGATATCCTCAGATGGAATAAAAATTCTTGTAAACAAGAGTATGAGTTACAGGACACTTCTTATAGAGTTTACTTATAATATAAAAAGAACTACAAAGACAAACTGACCCTGACCAAACATTACATAGAAGGTGCTCCCAACAAATTTAAAGCAACATGGGACACCACCAATGAAGAAAAGTCCCAAACCAATACACAACATGCAGCACTGGACCCTGAAGAAGTAAATGATTACTTTATAACCTCTGTGAGCAAGCTGAAAGACAAAATTAATTAAAAAGGCACTTGTGCTTTACATCTTCTTGGTGCGGAGCCACCTATGGGGTTTGGCTTCGACTGGAATGTTGTCATCCTAAGGATATTATAAAAGCTGCATCAAGGTTCTCAAACTCCAGAAGTATGGACGGTTGTTAGCTCTCTATGTTATAAAAAAAAATACATATCATCTGTCAACCTCTTTCTATCATCTTTATTATGTGTTGAGAATCTGGAGTTTTTACTGATGCATTCAAAATTGCTAAGGTGATACCAGTCTCTAAAATGTAAGTAAGCATTTGCCTCAAATCTACTGACCAGTTTCTATTGTCCCAATTTTCTCCAAAGTTTGTGAGAATGTAATGTACAACCAGCTAAATAGCTATTTTGGAAAGCATGATCTCCTCTTCAGCAGACAGTTTGGATTCCAACATGGCAAAAACACTACTACTGCTGTCACTGAAGTTGATAACCAGCCGTTAACTGCATTTGAACATAAGGATCTAGTACGAGTACTTTGTGATCTCAGCAAAGGTTTCAACTGTGTACCATTTAACAACTTACTTGCAAAACTGGCATTTTATGGAATACACAACCCATCTTTATATGTAATCAAGTCATATCTCAGTAACAGAAAGCAGTTTGTATCAGATAAAAACAGATAGTCCTTTTTGGACTGGAGTGATACAGGACTCGATCCCAGTTCCATTTTTGTTCATCATAACAGTTAATGATCTGCCTAACCACGTAGGAGCAGATTCAATAGTGTGTTATGCAGATGACACAACACTACTCAATATGCACCCTGAAATGACAGAACTGTATCAGATAACAGAGGAAAAATGACAACTAGCATTGAAATGGTTTTCTTACAATGAACTCTTATGTAATCCTGATAAAACACAGGAACTAATTCTGGGTTTGGCTACAGCTATGGAAAGTAAATCAGTAACACTCTCAGGCTTTCACACTCATTCAGATCTAAACTGGGAGGAACATGTTAGCCATCTCTGCAAGACAATAGCAAGACTAACCTATCTCATGTGGAAACTGACAGATGCAGTCACTGGTCAGTATCTGAAGGTTGCATATTTTGGCCTAATTCAGTCACACATTTCCTAGATACACTGCTATGAGGACATTCCTGCTATGTCAGTGAAATTCTAAAAATTAAAAAAAAAAAAAATAATCAGAATAATGAGTAAAGTTACGCCAAAGAAACACTGCCATCCCCTATTTATCAGGCTGCCTATATTAACTGTTGCATTTATCAGGCTGCCTATATTAACTGTTGCTAATTTAGACATATACACAACATTGCTTTATAGCAAAAGCAACATAATTGAGTTCAACACTAGAGAGACTATACATCCAAGCAATACCAGAGGAAAACAGAACCTTCATATACTGAGACACAAACTCACAACTCACTCAAAATAATGTGCTTAAAACTTTTCAATGAACTTCCAGCATCTGCTCAGACATTTGCCTACAATATTTTTAAAGTTAAAATGTGTGATTGGTTACTAAAACATCCATTTTACAAGATAGCTAAACTATTTGAAACAAATATGATTGACGTTATTACTTACAGATGTTTGTAAAATATACAACTAAGAATACTTTTTACATTGAAGTTTACAAAATTTAGTCCCATAAACTAAATTTTGTAAGCTTCACTGTAAACATTATTGTTAATTGTATATTTAACAATCAAACAAATTCCTCTGTAAGTAGTCAAACGTAAATAAATGGAATATATTTGCATTTGTCCCCTAGCCATTCCTTCATAGCCATTTTGCATTTTCTGTCAGCCCCAATCTCAATAAAGAACAATGTATACAGTTTTAAGACTGATTGTTATAATACATGTCATTGTTCACTATTAAGAACAATTATATTTTATATGATGCCGTCTTCCTTGCTGTGGGTGGATGAATGTTTTCCCATCATTTTATATAACACTTCTAATGCTTCACAGACTTTTTTGTGTTTATCTCTCATTGCCCTTTTCTCAGAACAACCAAACACTCACTAAAATAATTCAAATGTACCCTTTCACTTTAAAAATGTTGTGTGGTGAAGAATAAATCTTTCTTTATTCTGCATGGATAAATAAAAGAATTAATGACACCACTAATTTAAAAAAATCTTACCTCCATTCCCTGACTCTTCAGTTACAACAGTTACGTTTTCAGATCTTCAGTAGTGAAAATTATATGAAAAAAAAGAGACTAGGATGTGCTGAAAATACTGATTTTGAGCTCTAAATTCTTTTCTAAAAACAACAATTTATAAAGTTACTACTTGGGAGTGTAACTGAGCATTAAAATAAATGTTTCAGCTAAGTATGAATATCGCACTACAAATGGGACTAATTTTTGCAAATGCCTGCCCATGTTCACTTGTAGAAAAACAATCAAAATAATAAGACACACCTAGAAAGAGAAAACAACAGTTTCTGAATGCTAAGACATCAGACGAATAAGTAGCATGAAGTACTCAGAAGATTAATGAACAAAACATTAAAGAATTGCCATTTAAAAAAGAGAAAAAATGACATGTGTGCACAAGCTGGAGAGGCAGCAAAAAAGGCTGACCAATTTACAATTTTTATATGTTACTACTTGAATCATTTATGCTATTACTTACCCTCGCTTAGGGTCAGGAATGAATACAGTATCTGATTCTTCACTTGGCTCACTCACTCCATAAGGGTTCTCTGCTTTCACTCTAAATTTATACTCTGAACCTTCAATGAGATCTCCAAGGATGGTACTTAGCTGACGGCACGTGGCAGCCTTTAACCACACATTCCAGCCTAACTGGAAGAAATTGAAAACACTCACATTTTATTAAAACCTGAGGCAATGTGCCTACTGTTTCTATTGGTACATATGTATTTCACTTCTCCTTCATATCATGTACATTTCCTCTAACTCAATAATTAAAATCTTTCTTATTGAAACAAGTTAACAGTAAAAGATGTAGTATTCCATGTTTACAATATCAAATTATTATCTGGAGTCAACACATATACAATCATACTAACTCTGTAGTATTCAACAATATAATTTCCAATTTTGCAGCCTCCATCGTCATCAGGTTCAGACCATGAGAGGGTGACAGAACGTCCAAGAGCAGACACCACTTTAACTTTCCCTGGGGGGTGGGGGATATCTGAAAAAAAAAGTTGTGGGCAAGTGATTATCTTAAATTCAAAAATTTCAGTAACTTACCAAAAGATGCACAACTTTGTACAATGCTAAGAAAGAGGCATCCTAATATTAAACAAGAAACTAAATACTTTGTATGTAACTCTCAATGACTTGGCTCCTTCTTTACACACACACACACACACACACACACACACACACACACACACTTGGCCACTGTCATCACTGAGGATTTAACTCGGTGGCTTTATAATATTCAACAGCCTACTTTTAAATGTACCCATCTGCCACTCAGTGTCTCTTCTATGTGGTGAGTAGCAGACTACCCTAATTCATTTAGTTGTCACTACACCCTGGATTTTTAATTGAATAAAACTTAAATGTGGTCTAGACTTAAAAGAATCAAATACTGTCTTTTGGAAAATTTCTTACAATTTAATTTTTTTACATTTTACTATCTTTCTTGGTATATTTAATCAATATTTATTGTTTATAGTTATCAAACAAATGAGGAGTATTCACTGACATAATGATGAAATTAAACATTTCTGTTCTTCAAAGTGTCATACATTACTTAATGTGCATGATATACAATCATGATATTATGCCAAACCGATGGGGAGAGTGGTTTGGTACAGTCATCCAATCAGATTAGAGGAATAAATGGCACAAACAAAAATTATGTAAAGAAAATGGTGGGTATTGTGGATTGGTAGCTTAAAGTCTTCTTTTCTTCTTCTTCTTTACCCTACTTCAATCCATTGCTGGGATATGCCTCTTCCATATGCTTCTATTGCCTGCAATTTTGAGCCACCTGGTACCATTGTGTTCCAGCCGCTAGCTACACATCATCAAGCAATTTTTTATTCTTTTTTTTTTTTTTTTTTTATTTATTTATTTGAGGTCTTCCAATGCCTCTCTTGTGGTCCCATGGTCTCCAGTGAACAAGTTTAGGGTTTCACCTGCTGTAACCTTATCAAATTATACATCTGACCCATTGCCCCTTCAGTCTAGCACTTCTCTCTAGGCTGTCTGTTACCCTCCTTCTAACGTCCTCTGGCTGAATCCTATGCATAGGCTGAGTCCTGGCTTCTTTTGCTCCACAGCTCATTGTGTTTACAGTGGTTTATGAGCAGTCATAGTTTTCAGACCATAGGCTGTAACTGGAAGTATGCACATATTATAGACTTTAGCATTCAGATTATTTGAGACATCTTTGTTGATCAGGACGAATTTTAGTTACTGGAACATTGCCCAACTTAGTCCCATTCTGTGTGGAATTTCTGCATTTTGGTTGTTTTCCCCAGTTGAATCTTGTGACAAAGGTAGATGTATTCATCAATTGTTTCTATAGACTGGGTTATGATTGTAAGTGATTGGTTGTCTGTGTTTAGTATTTGTTTTACTAATATTCATTTTTAAGCCAATCTTTGCACAGGCAAGTTGTGGTTCTGGGTTGCTAAGTGCCACACAACAAGTACTAAAATCCTGTGTTCTGTCCCTAATTAGACCTAGAATTTCACCTCTCGCTCATCGCATCTTTCACCTCTGTAAGTGATTTATATTTGTGAAAAATGCTGCTGTGGTTCAGACTTATCATTGAGGATCCTCCTACAACTTACTCACAAGAGCATACCACCTCCAGAAGGACAATACTCAGAAAAGTTCAGCTAACCTTTCACTTGAAGACAATTTCACCCTGGTGTCCTCTTGTTTTCTGTCTTGATGAAAACCACTAGTTTTTAGAAACATGCTGAAGCTCTTTTTGTGTTACACACTCTACATTTGTCTGTGCCTTCTGCTGTAACTCACATCTAGTTTTTCAGAACACAACTTTCATAGTTCATAGTATGTAATAAAAATAATGTGTCCAATAACAAAAATATGGAAAAAAGAAAAATAGATCATTATTCACCACACAGAGGAGGTACTGAGTGGCAGACAAGCACAGGGGAAAAAAGATTGCTAGATATACTATACAAGACTGGTAATGTGACTGCTTCCCACTCAGTGCTGCCTCTGTTTGGTGAGTAGCAGCCTATACTATTCATATTGTGATTATCCTATCTGGGGATTTCCGTTGCTAGATAATGTGTTTTTTGAGATATATGTATTTGCACATACAATATAACCAGTGAATAGCAAGCAGTTTCTCCCAAAACCTGCTACGTTTCATTAAAGCAACAATTTAATGTAGCAAAATTGAAATTCACTTGGACAAGCAGGAAATACAGACACTGGAATTGGAAGAAGGCTCTTGCTAAAGGAATTAATTAAAATTATATAAAACCTTAACTAAATGTTTCATCACTTATGTGTCTGTGTGATCTTGAGAATGGCTATGGCAGGGCAGTACAGTAAGCACAAAACAATTAAAATACACATAAATATTTTACAATTTCAATGAGAAAAATGATGATTCCTTCAGTGACATGGAAACTGCCTCTGTATGCTACAGTAACAAATAATTATTAGTTTTCTTTTGCTTATGTTCCTAGGAATAGATTTTACTTACAGTACTGACTGTGCTCTGCATACACTTATATACAAGACACGATGAAAATAGAAACTTTCATATGGAAGCATATATCACTAGGGGTAATATAGATACTGCCTATAGGAAAATTAGAGAGACCTTTGGAGATAAGAGAACCGCTTGTATGAATATCAAGAGCTCAGATGGAAAACCATTAGAAAGCAAAGAACAGAAAGCAGAAAGGTGGAAGGAGCATATAGAGGGTCTATACAAGGGCAATGTACTTGAGGGATATATTATGGAAATGGAAGAGGTCGTAGATGAAGATGAAATGGGAGATATGATACTGTATGAAGAGTTTGACAGATCGCTGAAAGACCTAAGTCAAAACAACTTTCCTTTAGAACTACTGATAGCCTTGGGGGAGCCAATCCTGACAAAACTCTACCATCTGGTGAACAAGATGTATGAGACAGGCGAAATACCCTTAGACTTCAAGAATGATTTAATAATACCAATTCCAGAGAAAGCAAGTGTTGACAGGAGTGAAAATTACCAAACTATCAGTTTAATAAGTCACAGCTGCAAAATACTAACATGAATTCTTTACAGACGAATGGAAAGGAACATGTGAGGCGATATTGACCCTATGACTTCTCTTATAAGATAGATTAAGGAAAGGCAAACCTACATTTCTAGCATTTGTACACTTAGAGAAATGTTTTGACAGTGTTGACTGGAATACTCTCTTTCAAATTCTAAAGGTGGCAGGGGTCAAATACAGGGAGTGAAAGGCTATTTACAATTTTTACAGAAACCAGATGGCAGTTATAAGAGTCAAGGGGCACAAAAGGGAAGCAGTGATTGGGAAGGGAGTGAGACAGGGTTGTAGCCTAACTCTGATGTTATTCAGTTTGTATATCAAGCAAGCTGTAAAGGAAACAAAAGAAAAATTTGGAGTAGGAACTAAAATCCATAGAGAAGAAATAAAAACTTTGAGGTTTGCCAATGACATTGTACTTCTGTCAGAGACAGCAAAGGACCTGAAAGAACAGTTGAACAGTATGCCAGTGTCTTGAAAGGAGGATTTAAGATGAACATCAATGGAAGCAAATTGAGGATAATGCAATATAGTCAAATTAAATCAGGTGATGCTGAGGGAATTAGATTAGGAAATTAGACACTTAAAGTAGTAGATGAGTTTTGCTATTTGGGGAGCAAAATAACTGATGATGGCCGAAGAAGTGAGGATATAAAATGTAGATTGGCTATGGCAAGGAAAGCATTTCTGAAGAAGAGAAATTTGTTAACATCGAGTATAGATTTAAGTGTCAGGAAGTCATTTCTGAAAGTATTCGTATGGAGTGTAGCCATGTATGGAGGTGAAACATGGACGATAAATAGTTTGGACAAGAAGAGAATAGAAGCTTTCAACATGTGGTGCTACAGAAGAATCCTGCAGATTAGTTGGGTAGATAACTAATGAGGAGGTACTGAATAGAATTGGGGAGAAGAGAAATTCTTGGCACAACTTAACTAGAAGAAGGGATAGGTTGGTAGGACACGTTCTGTGGCATCAAGGGATAATCAGTTTAATATTGGAGGGAAGTGTGGAGGGTAAAAATTGTAGAGGGAGTCCAAGAGATGAATACACTAAACAGATTCAGAAGGATGTAGGTTCCAGTAGTTACTCGGAGATGCCTGCAAAGGATGGAGTAACATGGAGAGCTGCATCAAACCAGTCTCTGGACTGAAGACCACATCAACTACAACAACAATATTAAAATTAACTCATAGTCTCAAAATACAAGCGATCAAATAATTTAAATGAAGAGGAGCTAATGACGCATGATTCCAATTTAGTCTCCACTTTCTGAGAATTTTACACGTTATGCCTGTTGTCTGTGGGCACTGTAACAATACGAGTCAAGATAGATGTAATGGAACTTGAATACCGAATTCGCCTCTATTGGTTACAGTAGAAAGATCAATCTTTCGGTCCTGTCTGTATATTTATATATAATATTGCATGAATAAAGGCTGGACGAGTGTAAAGCTATCGTTAAAAACGCACGCCGTGCGATTTGTTACGATTTGGTCGGTCATAATAATGATAACGTGCTTTTGAATACAATTAAAATATAACGGCAATACCTGTTTAGTGTTATTGGAAATAATATGTAGTAAATTAATGAGTAAGGTAGCCGATCCTATAAGAAGAGGTAAAATTGGTCATATTGAGGTGTTTTGCTTTATATCGACGAAGCCGATGATACGGCGTCATTTTTTTGTTTACTCTTAGAAATAAAGAAGTGCCAATTGTGCACTGTGAAAAAATATAGGGGCGAGTTTTAAATAACTACAGTATACAATCAAAGTAACAAAAGGACATTTAGTTACACGAAATCGCGGATAGCAATGTGTGGTCATTAAATTGAGTACACTTACAGGGCAGTCAATTCGGGGATAAATCTATATGCATCTCACGAGGGATGCGGTATTGAGACCGATATTTTTTTTTTTTTTTTTTTTTTTTTTTTTTTAATTATATCGCAGACAGCTGGTTCCAATTTGTAAAAAGGAGAAAAACGTTAACTTTTACGCGAACCCTTAATAATAGCAGACCGGAGAGAAAAGGGTGTAATTGTCTTACGCCTAACAAACATTCGTGGAGAGCAGTGGCTAAACTAGAAGAGTCAATTACAAAATACTGTATCATTATCACTGACTGTTGGTGTCGAACAACCAAAACTGTTCATCAAAGAGTTTCAATGGAACTTGGTAGTTAGGGTTCAGGCACTTGCATATACTCCACATCAGAGTGTGAATGAGTGGTGAATACAAAATAAAACTGTGAACAAAGTTACGTTAAATAAAACAGAAGAAACAAGACAGTTTGGTCGTATCTGTTATTATTCCATAAACTGTAACATTTCTTATCGTTGTACGAAGCCTTTATAGATGATCTTTATGACAATTTGCTTTGAAGGGATCTCATTACGAGTTAAGTTTTGGGGACCTGGTCAAGAGGGGGTAGTTCGTAGATCCTAACTACTGCAGCTATTCTGGAATCAGGTGCTACCATGACCGCTGTGTGTTGTCAATGACTTAAGGTTACCGTATCTCATGCTCTAAGATGGACGCGCCTTTCCACTTGGTATAACAGTGCCTCACGGCAACAACGACAACGACAATGGTGAAGGAAGATATGGTAGAGCACCTCTTTCGAAGATGTAGAAAACCAGACAATAGTACATCATTTTGACTCTTATGTAAGGAGACAAAGTATTTGTGGAATTTGTTTGGCGTGTAGACTTTTACTGAAGTGAAATGTGAACAATTAACAATTCAGCCAAGAAGAGAATAGAAGGTTTTGAAATGCTGGAGATAAGATAATTAAACTGAATTTGATTGAGGATATTATAAATTTATGATTAAAAACACAAAAAATCACTAAAGAGTGACTGGTCAGTAGGCCACATCCTAAAGCATCAAGGAATCATAAATTTAGTAATGGAAGGAAGTGTGTATGTGGGAGGGGAGAGTGGAGGGGGCAAGTAGGGTAATCACTGTAGAGGGAGGGCTGGGCTTGACCACAGTATGCAGATTCATATGAATATAAGTTTCAAATAAACTAGCATGGAGAAATGACTTGAGAACTGAAGACCACCACCACAACAACAACAACAACAACAACACCTAAACAAGATGAGAGCTTCATGTTTATTGAAATTTTCCTGGCAGATAAAATATTCCATGTTTACCTCTTAGACACTATTAATTCTTTCCCTGATATTTCAGACCACAACATTACACCCATTCTTAAGGTGAGTTGCTTGCAAGATTATCTTTGATGCAAGTGTGTTAACTCCAGTATTGTGTAAAGTGCAAAAAACTCACCTTGAGAATGGCTGTAAAGGTAGTCAGCCAAAATATAAGAAAAAGAATAAGTAATAGCCCAGATGCACTCCAGAAATAAAACTGAATATACGATGAGAGCTACTTTTTAGTGTAAAGCAACCATTCTTCACTGGGGTGTTAGATAAAAACTGAGAATATGCTATATAACTGCATGAACTGCTAGACAATTATGACAGAAATGTTAACATCTATTTGTTGCAGACTACAGTTTTACAATAATTTTTTTGTCCTTCTAGCATCTAATTTTATATTTCACTGTGTCATTTTATGCTGGGAGCACCCATCCCACATTTGAAAGAAAAAAAAGTGAAATACAAATATAACATGCAAATATCCGCATTTAACCATTATAAGCTTTATCAAGTCTAAATCCAATGTAACATTATTAATAGATATTTATTCATAGGAATAATGTAGCATAAGAAAAATTAAAATTACAGTCTAGGCAGGCAATAAGTTTATCGTGAAAGAACAATATTTGGTTTTCTTTCAGCAATTTATTGGAATCTATGACACAACTCCCTTTCTCTTAAAGATTTTTTTGCCACTTGTCATTCTGTCTCATTATGATGTAAAGAAGTCACTTTCAGCAGACATGAAGTAAAATTACTCAGGTAAAGTGTCATGTTACCAAAAGACTATCTTGTCAATCAACGATGATCACAGTGGTTGGAACCAATTATTTGTTAAATAGTTTGGAATCAAAAACTGTATGGAGATTTTTGTCAATGTTTTTCCATGTGAACAGATATGCGTGGGTGATGCATGTCTTTAAAGTGAATGACAATTGAAGTATAACTACAAGCTGTGGTACCTGCTAGGCTTTGTATTTGTTCCATGCTTAGAAGTCCCTGCTTGGAGAAACATGGTCCTGCGCTGAGTGAAGAGTATGCCATGACAATGCTGATGAGATGACAGCAAACAATAGACTTATAGACAGACTTGTCAAAATGGATTATTATTTTGCTTTATTTTGAACAATCAACTTGACAGATACACTGAGTTTGAGAATCAAGCAATATTGTAAAGTCTCTTATAAAGAAATATATAATGTGAAGAGTTACTGTAAAGTGTAGTATTCATTGACACAGTTGGATGTTGAACCAAATTATTGACTTCCAGCATTTAATGCAGAATCTGAAGAAGAAGTCTGAGCCTTTTAGTATCTGCAGTCTCAAGAAATAACAGATGAGCTAGAATGAGATTTTCACTCTGCAGCGGGGTGTGTGCTGATATGAAACTTCCTGGCAGATTAAAACTGCGTGGCGGACCGAGACTCGAACTCGGGACCAGGTTAACAGGTGAGCTAAATAATACTGGATAGTCATCGCTCACGGGCAAATTAATTGTCAACACAGGAGAACACCATTTTCAGACACCCTGGTGAAAGGAACCAGGACAGATACTGTTGCAAGTGAATTAAATTCATGAATAACAATAATGCTATCCATAAAATGGAATTACTGAAGAAGACCCTGCTTTTTAATTGAAGATTTCCTGAAAATGATCAGTTTGTTAACAACTGAGTCAACAGGAAAAATTATGGTGAAGTACCTGTGTAATTACAACTACTACCAATAAAGAAATCTGAGAAGAAATACATTGTCAACAAATAATAAACAGATTAATTAATAACAACTACATCATACAATAATTTATTTAGTCTACAACTTGGTAGATAGGCAGCTGAAACTACAAAGGAAGTCGATTGTGTCACCAAGTCCAAAGCTGTGGACATCAACATCAGGCAACATCAACTGCACACCTACCAACAACAACAAAGTTCAAGAAGTACAGCAATCTGGTTTCCAGTCACCATAACAACAAGGCAAGCTATGTGAGCAAAGTTTGGTGAGCTGTGTTATATCCAAGCTTGACTTTTTTGTTGGACGTTGTGGTTGTGTGTGTCATGGGGTTATGAAAGAGTATTTATATTCAGAAGTTTTTTTAATGGAGTTACCTACCCACTGTCGTTAGAGGGTCAAGTTTAATTGCCAATTTATTATGGTTCAAGTTTATACCAGTAAGAATCGGGAAAGCAGAGCAAATGCTTAAAGCCATATCTGAGCTGAATGTTAGGATTGGACAATTGGCCTAAGATAATGCAGATTTAAGGTCTAAAGATGATGATCTCAGGGCTCAGTTAGATACCACAAATACTACTATAAATGTGCAAGGTGTTTAAGTCAATATGCTGAATGAGAAACTAGATATTACTAATGAGAATTTAAGAGCTGGTGTAAAGGCTCAAGAAGGTGAATTAAAAGTCAAATTACAAGCAACTAACTAGAAACATAGTCAACATTTTAATGCTTGAAGCTCACTGATTCATTCAAACTATGACGGCAACTTTAGAGGAGCATGTTATTGAATTAACTGAAAAAGGTTCAGGAAAAAGTTGGAACCCACTGTCAGTATGCCTCATTCCTCAGCTGAGATGGATTTAATAGAGCCTGAATTACAAAATACCTGGAATTAATGAGCTAAAATGAAGGAGGAACTTAAGAAAAAGAGACTTACTGATACTTGTGGGTTCCCTCTAGACCCCAGGTATTACAATAACAGTTGGAGTACCTATAAGAACTAGATAAATGGCAACTGAAAAGATCTATATACTTCCAATAGAATTGAAACATGACTTGAAATTTTTTGCACAGGAAGAATAGACTGAAAGAAAGACCATGCCAAATTTGTTGCTTGCCGGGTGGCTGGATAATTGTATACCCCTACCAAACTGCACATTCACAACACGGCAGCTGCATACCCTTGGTTGATTGTGCATCAGTAAACAGACAACATGACTCAACCTGATCACAATTTGTAAAGTGAATTTCGGTTTCCATTGATAGCTTCTACAAAATAATTGTCTGCAGTTACTGTTCACTCATATTTGTAACTCATTTAATATCCAGTATGAAATTTTCACTCTGCAGCATAGTGTGCACTAATATGAAACTTCCTGACAGATTAAAATTGTGTGCTAGACCAAGACTCAAACTCAGCACCTTTGCTTTTGATGGGTAAGTGCTCTACAAAGGGCTTGGGTAGCTCAGCTGGTAGAGCACCTGCCTGTAAAAGTTAAAAGTCCTGAGTTTGTGTTTCAGTCTGGCACAAAATTTTAGTCTGCCACATAGCTTCATATCAGAGCACAATTCCCTGCAGAGTTAAAATCTCATTCTGGACACACCCCTATGTTGTGGCTAAGCCACATCTCTAGAATATCCTTTCTTCTGGGTGTGCTAGTCCCACAACTTTTGCATGAGAACTTCTGGAAGAACTGGAAGGTAGGAGCCAAGGTAGTGATGGACATAGAAGTGTGAAGGTGGGTTATGAGTCATGCTTGGGTAGCTCAGTTGGTAGAGCAGTTGCCCATGAGAGACAAAGGCCTCAGTCCACACACAGTTTTAATCTACCAGGAAGTTTCATTTCATATCCATAATAATTACCAGTTGATTTTGGGGTAGCATAAGGTCAACAATGGAGATAAAATTGAATTAATGTTCATTGTGATTAACACTTAATGTTAAGCAGTGTGCAAAGTTGATTTTGGGGTAGCATAAGGTCAACAATGGAGATAAAATTGAATTAATGTTCATTGTGATTAACACTTAATGTTAAGCAGTGTGCAAACCCATATTGCTTCATAAAATCTGACCATAAACTGTACAAAAGAAAGAATGACTTACATGAAGCAATGAATACGAGCCAGAAGGAAACTTGCAAAACTGTGAAAGAAAACATATCTGAAAGATTTACTGTACAGAATGGCCACAGAGTCCTGCTATCCGCCATTATTAAGCAATATAAACCCCTAAACTTGAATAATTAAAATGAATAACAGTTATTTAGAGGAGTTTCCTTGAGATCTGAAACATACAGAGCTGCTTGTGAGAAGCAATGCACAGTTACTGATGGAGTTCCATGAGACTGTGCCCTCTGAATCACACCTGAGAGCCCCTGATTTCAAGTGTTCTGTGAACTGGTTAGGCAGATTCAAGAAATAATACAGTATAGGAAGACGCAAAACAATGAAGTTTATTTCAAATAAAAGTGTAGTGGAGATGCCATTAACTCATAGCTGATGTGAAGATAAAGCTTGCTGTTATCCCCACATTTGTTGTGTCTAATGCCAATCAGTCAGGTTTTGTAAAAGAACTGCAAGCGAACCACACTTTATCATTTTGAGGTGCAAAAAGACAGCTTCTGGTGTGCAACTGATTAATGCCATGAGACATTCATACACAACAATGACAGATAGGTGTGAGTGGATTGCTGTTTCTGCAGCTTTATATCTGTCTTCAGGGACCTCACGGCAAATCAGGACCAAAATTTTAAAAAATAGAACTGATCAGTGGCAAAAATCTTATAATCAACCTATCAAAATCTGTAAAAATAGGAAAGAATAAATCTTAATATTTCGTCTGAAACAATTTCTAACCAGTGGCAGAAATTAATTCATTGCTTTTGTCTGACTCCTGGCCCAGTCATAACAGTATCTCTGCCTTTCAGGAGAATGTTGTAAATACTGTTGATATGATTCAGATTCCACTCAGAATAATCAGAGTAACTCTCATTAAAGAAGTTTTTTGCCTGTGGAAAGTATTTTTAAGGAAACTGTTGGACAATAGAATTTCCTATAGTTCCAAGTTAATTGGAGTTAATCAGGAGAACAGGGAAAAAGAGTAGTGTACTATTACTAGCAGACAGTCATGGCAGGAATCTATCCAGCATGCTCCGTGAGAAAAATCGCGACATAGCAGTAACTAGTGTAGTGAAACCGGGAGCGGGATGTAAAAATGTTGTAGACATTAACTCTCAGACAAAATTAATGCAAGAAAATGACTTTATCGTTTGTATAATGTGGCAAAAAATGAAGCAGAGGTTTGCGTGAAAACGCTACAGAATTTTTTACAAGCTAATAAATGCAGAAACACAGTAGTTGCCACACTTCCTCATAGGCATGATCTGATTTATAATTCGTGTGTAAACAAAGAAATTCGGAAAACAAACATTAAAATAAGGAAAATGTGTTCTCAATACACTAAGTGCGATGTACTGGATATAAGCAAGCTGCATGGAAATCTGCACACGAAGCATGGAATGCATTTGAACTATGATGGGAAAAGATTTGTTTGTGATCGTGTTAGTGAAATAATCAAAGAAAGACTTGAAAGGGATAGAACAATTTATCAGCTTCCTGAACATCCTTCCAACAGCGAGGAAAACAAAATAAACAAGAAAGAAGAACGAAAATACAACGCTACTGACGTTCCTAATTTAAACTAGAGGTATGTGATGCTGTAAATATGATTCCCAATTACCAAATCGTGAATACGCCCGAACTAAAAATTTATCACCATAATGTGCAATCCCTGCGTAATAAGATCGATGAAATTAACGTTATATTAACACATGAACTTAATGATATCTCAGTGTTATGCATTTCTGAGCACTGGCTTAACCCAGAATTAATCCAGAATACGAAAATAAACAAATTTGTCTTGGCTGCTTACTACTGCAGGAAAAACAGCAAACAGGGTGGGGTAGCAATTTACACAAAGGAAAATGTAGATTTTATTACACTACCTGACTTAACTAGGGCAAATATCGAAAAGGATTATGAAATTGCAGCTATAAAAATTACTCAGTTCAACCTGGTTATTGCTACAGTTTACCGATCACCGTCCGGGAATTTTGAACTTTTCTTAAACAAATTGGAGTCATTGCTAAATAAAGTAAATAAAATAGATTGTGAATTGATAATCTGTGGTGACTTCAATATTGACTTCCTCACGAATAGTGGAAATAGGGAGACCATTTTGAACCTTGCAACGTCCTACAATTTAAAGGCTGAAGTAAAAGCAGCTACCCGAGTATCAGAAACTTGTCAAACAGCTCTTGATCAGTTTCTAGTAAAGAAGAGTTTACATAACACCTCACTAAAAATTTTCAATGCAGGTTTTAGTGATCATCTTGCTCAAATATTAAGCATAAAAGTACAAGGCAGTATTATTAACAACATGTCTCTTAGAACAGCATATCGAAGCTATAATCAGCATAATGTGAACTACTTCAACAACTTATTACAGAAAGAAAAATGGCTAGGAGTGTACAAAATGAACGATGTAAATGAAAAATTCGACACTTTCATTGATACATTAACCCATTTCTTTGAACTTGCATTCCCACTGAAAACATTAACCATACAGGGAAACTCTAGAACAAACAGCTGGATCACAAAGGGAATAAGGGTTTCATGCCAGAAGAAAAGACTACTTCATGAAATATGTAACTCAAAAAATTCCTCACCTGTAGTATGCGCATACTATAAAAAATACTCCAAAATATTAAGAAAAGTAATAAAAGCAGCAAAAACAATGCATAATGATGAAATCATTTATAATTCAGCTAATAAATCAAAGGCTATGTGGAGTGTTATAAAAAAAGAATGTGGAGAATACAGACAACCTTGGAAAAATATAACACTATCACATAAAAATAAAAAAGTAACAAACCCCTTAGAAGTAGCTAACACATTTAACAACTTTTTCACAGGTGTTGCTGAAAATATGTTACAATCAAACTTTAAGAGCATCCAGGCAAATGAATATAAAATAAGTACATGCAGAGGATCAATGTACATCAGTTCTGTTTCACAAGATGAAGTAGCTAAAGCAATAAAAGGACTAAAAAATTCCAAATCGGCAGGTATTGATGGTATACCTGCAACAATGTTAAAGAAGAGTGCATCAAACCTAATTGAAGTACTCACACATTTATGCGACTGCTCACTTCAGGCCGGCACTTTCCCTGATGTGTTAAAAACATCAAAAGTTATTCCTGTATATAAAAAAGGGGATAAAGACAATGTAAATAACTACAGACCCATCACAATTTCCTCCTGCATCTCTAAAGTACTGGAAAAAGTTATGTATGAGAAACTTATGAAATTTATAAATAAAAACAGCATCCTATGTAATGAACAACATGGATTCAGAAATAAGAGGTCAACGACAACTGCTGTCTATGAGTGCATCAATTCCATCCTAAACATGATGGACAAAAAACAGGAAACAATAGGAGTCTTTATTGACTTGTCAAAAGCTTTTGACATGGTGGACCATAAAATTCTGCTATCAAAGCTAGAAAGATATGGTATTCGAGGTCTGTCCAACAAGAGGATCAGTTCCTTCCTGACAAATCGTATGCAGGCAGTGTGTGTCAAGCACACAAATATTGAACTAAAAACTGTATCTAATCACTTATCTGACTATAAACAAATAAAATGTGGTGTACCCCAAGGATCCGTATTGGGACCCCTTCTGTTTCTTCTGTACATAAATGATCTAAGCTTAAATATTGATGCACACAAATCAATCATATTTGCAGATGACACCACGATTCTATTAAAAGGAGACGACGACGAACAGTTACAGCAGACAGTAAACACGGTCACGAAACAACTTAGCAGCTGGGCACAGAGTAACCAGCTTGTAATAAACAGTAAGAAAACCGTTGCTCTAAAATTCCACAATGTTCCTAACAAGGACATGTTTATCCCATCAGTCTCTATCAATGACGAACCAGTTGGTAACAGTACTGAAACCAAATTCTTAGGACTTTGGCTGCAGAATAACATCAGATGGAATAAGCATATTGAATGTCTCAATACAGAACTGAGCAAAACATGTTATCTTCTTTGTTCATTAAAATCATGCTGTAGTGAGAAAACAGTAATGAGTGCATATCATGCGTACTTTCATTCTCGTCTTAGATATGGGGTCACCTTCTGGGGAAACTCTAAAATAGCTAATAGCACATTTAAACTACAAAAAAGGGCCATTAGAATCTTGTTTGGGTGCAAGCCTAGAGACTCTTGTAAACCCCTGTTTAAGAAATCTGGTATTCCCCCATTACCGTGTGTATACATTATGGAAACCCTTTTGTTCTTTAAATTAAATGTAATAGGCAAGGACCAGAGGCTACAAAAAAACTGTGATATACATGAGCACTTTACCAGACAAAACAGGAACTTACATATGACTCAAATCAGCACAGCACTGTGCCAAAAAGGTACTTTTCACATGGGAGTTAAGCTTTATAACAAACTTCCTGAAAACATAAAAGCTATCACTGAGGTCAATACATTTGGAAAATCTCTAAAGTCATATTTACAGCATCACTGCTTTTATTCCATTGATGAATATTTAAATTTATGAAATGTGTTATATAAATACTTGTGTGTAAAGTATATTATTGTAAGCTTAAATATGTATGCCTTGAAATTGCTTTCAGCCTGTATATTTATAACTTGACTTGTCCAATGTCTTATGCATAAGCTGCTATGTAGACAACAGGACCAATAAAATACAATCTACAATCTAGTAATTTGTGCATTGCTAGTTCACATCAGCACATTTTACGAATTGCTTTAAGTATGCTCAGCACACAGCACAATAAGCTGGGCAACCGCCAGGACCATTTCTTAATCCACTGCAACTGTGTCTAAATAAATCTAGTAATTAATGATATGAATACAATAGAGGGAAACCTTCCACGTGGGAAAAATATATCTAAAAACAAAGATGATGAGACTTACCAAACAAAAGCGCTGGCAGGTCGATAGACACACAAACAAACACAAACATACACACAAAATTCAAGCTTTCGCAACAAATGGTTGCTTCATCAGGAAAGAGGGAAGGAGAGGGAAAGACAAAAGGATGTGGGTTTTAAGGGAGAGGGTAAGGAGTCATTCCAATCCCGGGAGCGGAAAGACTTTGAAAATGTCTGCTTGTGTCTGTGTATGTGCGGATGGATATGTGTGTGTGTGCGAGTGTATACCTGTCCTTTTTTTCCCCCTAAGGTAAGTCTTTCCACTCCCAGTATTGGAATGACTCCTTACCCTCTCCCTTAAAACCCACATCCTTTCGTCTTTCCCTCTCCTTCCCTCTTTCCTGATGAAGCAACCGTTTGTTGCAAAAGCTTGAATTTTGTGTGTATGTTTGTGTTTGTTTGTGCGTCTATCAACCTGCCAGCGCTTTTGTTTGGTAAGTCTCATCATCTTTGTTTTTAGATATAAATCTAGTAATTATATTGAGATCCCTGAAAGCATTAATTTTTATTTTGTCAGGTGTGCCTGGTGTAAGGGAAGTGTTTCTTTTCATCATTCAAATGACCCTTCGCTTTATTGTGATGACTATGAGGAATAAACAAGGAACTGTTTCATTGTTACCAAAATACCCATTATTCAAAAAGTATCATAAGAACTGTGTTACAGAAGTTGTTACAAAATTATGTATGTGTAAGAAATATTTCATTTCAATAAATACAAGCCACAACTGATGCAAGTCTTTTGTAATGTAACAGAAGAGTGCCCAGAATGGAGGGGGTGGGGGAAATGGGGGGGGGGGGGGGGCATGAAGTCTTTTTAATATTTCAGAAGACAAATTACAACTTGTAAGTAGCCATAAAAAAAGTTCCAGTTACGACCTGGTTAAAAACCTGCATAATACCAACTTTTAATTCATTTTGTTGGAAAAAAACACTTGATTACATTTTATTTTCCCTTTCCCTGAAGCTAGGAGATAAGGGCATCCCCTCCTCCATGTCCTTTGACCTTGAGTATGGACACCCTTGATATAGATTCAAACACTGCCTTGATTTATATTCCTCTGCTAGTCACCTTCATAAGAACTACGTGAGCAACAATGTAGCTATCAACATGAACTACCTCTTGTCCAAAACATTAATGATATGTGACTTTTTCTGCATGGTTTACGTACTTCAAATTCCCTTATGTCACTCCAGATATTAGCACTACAAGGTGCTATGCCTTCTTGGCACAGATGTCATGCTAGGCAGGAAGGGCTGCACAGATTGCTGTCATAAATGGTTTTTGTGTGACAAAAAACAAGCAACTCCAAGATTAAAAAAAAAATACATGCAGTGTGTCTTAATAGCTACAATTCTGTCAGTGGATTTCTTTCGGTGTATCTTCCTTAGACACAAAAATTCAGGGTGGGCTCCAACATGGTTGCTTGGACCATTCCCTTGTTAAATGATCAGATAGAGGAGGTTCATTTAATAAATGTGTTGGTTCACACATTACCCTACCATAAAAGAAAAGAAATACTGTACATTGGTTGGTCAAGTGTAAATGAACTATTGAGCCTCATAGAAGGATTACACAAATTAAATAAAGAATGAGGGGATTACATTCATGTGGAAAACACATGATCCCATAATAATAATAATGGAACTCATTATCCATCTCACTTGTGATGTAGAAATGTACGGTTAAGTAACAGAATAATAATAGGATGAATAATCAAAAGCATAATAGGAATCAAGTATTTAGTTCCAACAATGGGGAAAACTCATATCTGACTATACCAGCAGATAGAGCTTTTTGCACCAGTCATCAGAAAACAATGCACGTTCTGGAAGAGAGATCAGGCTACAGGAGATAACAGTAGAATAACAGGCTCTCATATGGAAAAAGTAGCAGTTCTCACATCCCCAATATGTACTCAACATGGGTTACCTGAAGAAGATGAAGCTAAAAGAGATGAATAGCAAGTTAAACCAATAACAGGTGGGAATGCTTTGGTGACAAATATTGATAGTCATTTAGATTCTAGTACTGAAATGTCTTTAACATCACAGGAGTTACTATCAGTAATGTGAAAAAGACCATTCATGTCATGTGCTAGCAGCAACTTGAGTGTATGTTGTGGGAGTAACAGGCAGTAAAGTACAGCAAATTAAAGAACAAACATGGCTGCACATCGCAGCAACTGATGCTTTTATGTTTTACCAGACATTATTAGTACTACCTAATCTTAATTTTAGATGTAATTTTGGGTTTGGCTGGTTACTCGACAATAAACTGCCACTAGACTTCAATCAGAATAGGGTATTATGGTAAGGAAGGAATAATACTGGGAATATAACTTTTAAAAACAAATCAGTAACTTTTAAGCAAGAATAACAATTAGTGAAACATGTCCATTTAGTGGCTTCAACTAACATCAGTGTAGTAATGGAATGGAATCAATTACAAGGAGAACAGTTAGAAACTATAAAAATTAAACTGAAATAATCTAGTAAATTAGTGGTAGAACATAAACTTGAGACGCAAAGTTCTTTATTAACATATCAGGATGTATTTGGTGGTAAACCTGGTATGGTTAAGAAGTATGAGGGTAAGTTTAAAGTAATGGAAGATAAACCTTTCTTTTGTAAACCTTACCCAATACCGATTAGTGTTCAACCTGCTGTGACAGAAAAAGATACAAAAGATGAGAGATAATGACTTAAGTGAATGTCATTTAATTTTGCGTAATAATACATTATTAGTGGTTGAAAAACCTTGCAGCTTGTTGTGAGGTGTTCCTTGTTTACGGGGGGTATTTATTTTCCAAATTTTTCATTTATTGAAACTCAGCAGATAGTCAAAGTCAATTCGCTGCATTAAGCAGTTCTGCAGAACAAAGCAAACAGGTGGTGAGCAGAAACCCAGTTCCCATAGGAGAAGAGGAAACAAAAGGGCCAATATAAATCATGGAAGTGGAGAGGGGAATGCAATCCTTGAGAATGAATCTTACCCAACAGTAAAGATGTAGGGGAACCTCTAGTATTCTGGTACAAAGTACCACTTTTTTTTATTGCAAACTGATGATGAAAGTCATCTTTTGGCATAACTGGAACTAAGAGGAGCCTACAGGTCATCAGGACTTTACCAAAATAACAACACTACCCAGTTAACTAGCAAATTTAATAAAAAACTTTGTTCTAGAATGTGAATTCAACCTATTGGAAATTATGTATTCCTCAAATAGTCATATAAGATTTCATTTGTTCTTACATAAAGGTTCTGGGCATTTTGGGACACAAAAATGCATTAAACACAGGATTAAATTTTACTGCTTTAAAGAGAGCCTTAAGAATGTGTGAATTGTGTCAGAAGATTAAAGCAAATAATTGTTCTGTGACTGAGAAAATGTATCCATTAATGCCAAAGGCACTAAATAATTTTACAACTGTTGATTTGTTTGGAGCTTTACCAAAAGGTAGAGGTATTGTAACTTACTTTTATGTGGCTTCTGAATGTTGGTCAAATTATATCCTATTAAAACAGTAAATATAGTGACAGTCGTTAATTGTTTGAGAGATTATTTTGCAGATGGTGGGAAACCAAAACTGTTACTCACTGATAAAGGTACACAACTTGTAAGTAAAAATTTTAACGAATTTTTAGTGTGGAAAGGAGAACGACATATTACCTTTCCTAAATACCTCCTCAGTCGAACACTTTAGCGAGAATTATGAAGGAAATAGGAAGACTATGTTACTTGTATTGTTCAAATAGGCATACCACTTAGGTGCAAATGATACAGGAATTTCAACTCAAACTAAATGAATTACGACATTTATCTACAGGACAGGTATTAAACAAAAGATTTGTCAGAGATCCATTGTTGAAACTGTTTAAATGGCCTAATGGAACACTTTACACTAGTGGTAATGTTCAGACCAGTGTAGGGAAAGAATTTATTAAAAATGTAGAACAAAGAGTAAAGGTGGATAATACAAAGATGATAGAGCCAGAATATGAGTTGGGAGTTCCTAGCTCAAATTTAAAGAAGATAGGCCTACTAGTGAATTTTTCCATAAATACAAAGGTTTTTATGAAATCACTGACATACAACATCCAAAAGCAGCATAGGTTTTAAGAAAAGCCTATAAACAACCGGGGAAAACATTTTAAGAACACAGACTTAATTAAGAAACTTATTACATAAAAGCAAGATGTTAAGGGGTCACAGACTGTGTGAACTTTGTACAGGGATGCCTACAAGGCCTTAGTTGTTCATCATATTCCTTCATATTTCAGTTTCTTTATAATGAACCTCCATCTCTTATTATCCTATCTTCTTTAAATTGTGTTTTCTTTTAATATCCCTAGCTGTTGTGCTAAACCATTAGATATTAGGCAAAGCTTTAGTAGCAACTGAAGGATTGTTTTCTCTCACATGTTTTCTCTCCATGAATTGTCAGTAGAAGCAAGGAAGTGATAGTAACCATTGTCTGCAAGTTCTTTGTTTAAATGCCGGTGTTGGTACAAGCGTTTGGTGTATTGCTACTTATGGTGTGGTGTGCCATAAGTGGAGTGACAGTTTGGAAAATTCCTTACAAACTGCCCCATATTGTTCAGAAAACAACAGTCCACATCCACAGAAGAATCCAAACTTAATTGTGGATAGGAATTGGAAACATTATGGTTCTTGCTGCTGAGCCTCTGTACCTGTGCTTAACTCAAAGGAGGAGGCTGTGCACACCAGCGGGCATAAATTATTTTCTGTGCAATATGTCATTAAGTATACTGATCATAAAGCAGCATGTCATACTTAGAAGTGCAAATCGAGAGTTGCGATAGTGAAATCAAGGTAGTACATTAGAAAATAATTAGTGAAGATGCAAGTGTCTCAGCTTCATATACTATTCATATTAATAATGTAAGTACTAATGATTAAAGGAACACAGTATCAAAGCTAAAAAAATATAAAAAAAGTTACTGGTTGTTCCAAAACACACTGTAAGGGAAAAAAAAACAAAAACAAAAAAACAAAAATGACACATCTTGAAGGAATTATCTGAATAGGAGAGAAATTGGTAGATGTTATATGTATGTACTGACAAATAAATTATTACAATTTCAGAAAAACTGGATGATTTATCCAAAAGAAAGAGCTTCACAAATTGTGCAAATCAATAATGCAGCGGTCCACCCATGACCCTTATGCAAGCAGTTATTCAGCTAGGCAGTGATTGACAGAGTTGTTGGCTGTCCTTCTGAGGGATGTCATGCAAAATTCTGCCCAAGTGGCACGTTAGATTGTCGAAATCCCAAGTTAGTTGGAGAGCCCTGCCTATAATGCTCCAAACATTCTCAATTGGAGAGAGATCTGATGACCTTGCTGGCCAAGGTAGAGTTTGGCATGTTTTAATGAGACAAGCAGTAGTAACTCTTGACATATGAGGGCTGGGATTATCTTGCTGATATGTAAGCCCAGAATGGCTTGCCATGAAGAACAATTAAATGGGGTACAGAATATTGTCAACATATCAGTATGCTGCAAGGGTGCCACAGATGACAACCCAAGTGGTCTGCTATGAAAAGAAATGGCACCCTAGACCATCACTTCCAGTTGTTGGACCACATGTCAATGACGTTGGTCTCCCACCACTGTCTGGGGCATCTCCAGACATGTCCTCACCCTGCAATCTCATTGAATAGAGTAGGATTGTCTTCAGTGATGATCCCACAGGACAGATGGTTGGCAAAGATGTGTCCAGAGATGCCCCTGACAGTGGTGGGATACCAACCTGAGTGTTGCGCACTATACGGCCCAACAACCAGTAGTGATGGTCAGGGGTGCCAGTTCTTTCCACAGCAGGACCCCTTTGATTGTCATCTCTGGCACCCTTACAGCACAGTGGTATGTTGACGATATTCTACATCCCTTATTGTTGTCCTTCACAGCAAGCCATCCAGGGCTTATAATTCAGTAAGATAATGCCTGTCCATACAAGGCAAGAATTTCTCCTGCTTCTCTACATGCTTGCCAAATTTTACCTTGGCCAGCAAGGTTACAAGATCTCAACCCAACTGAGAACATTTGGAGAATTATGGACAGGGCTCTCCAATCATCTCAGGATTTTGACAGTTTAATATGCAAGTTCAACAAAATTTAACATGATATCCCTCAGGTCAACATCCAAAAAATCTATCAATCAGTGCCAAACTGATGAGTTGCTCAATTTATCGAGGTCTTTCTCTTGAATAGATCATCCAATTTTTCTGAAATTGTAATCATTTTTTTTTTTTTTTTTTGTGTGTGTGTGTGTGTGTGTGTGTGTGTATCACACCTACTGATTTCTATCCCATTCAGATAATTCCTTCATGGTGCACCATTCTTTTGCATGAGAGTGTATAACTACACTTGTTTGACAGCAGTGATCAAAAAGCAATCATAAAGTCAATCATAAAATGTGTGCTGTTGAAAAGGATGAAAGATCAACTGTATCATATGATCAAATGTAATGGTGACTGTGTCCATCCAGTGATGCTTTATGGATTTGAAAATATAATTTACTGTATGACAAAGTCTGGTGAGGGTTTGTACAATTGTATGTGTTTTGGTACAAAAAGATTTTGTATTGCATTGAATAAAATAAGTTCTATGGCAGGTTTCAAAATATTTCTTAGCTTATTTTAGTACTTAGTAAAAATAGTTAAGTAACTCCCAGACAATGTAATCTCACATTGATGTAATACAGGTGATGGGTGTTTTCCTAAATCCAATTTGGAAGTAAATAAAAATGATACAATACTGTACTAAAAATCAAAAAATATAAAGGTTGTTTGATAATTAAAAGGCCAAGTGTTTATTTATTTATTTGTGAAATGTGTTGGTTGGAAGTCCAAAAAGTTTAAAACTGGATAGTACTGTATACTTATTTATTTATTTACCGATTTGTTGTGACATCATTTACCTAAGTGAGAAATATGTGCTGTAACATATCACTATTATAGAGTGTTGTGTTACCTAACATTTATCAGGCTGATGAATGATGATCATGAGTTGAAACCATTTATTAGATAAGTAGTTTGAATCAAAACAAGTGTGGAGGTGTTTTTGAATGTGAATGCACCCAGATGGACACTGTACTTCTTCGGGGAGGGGGGTGGGGGGGATGCGATATATGTATTATCATGAATTGTTGTACCTGCTGGGTGTTCCATTTCTTCCTTGCTTCAACATCCCAGCTCCAGCAAGAGAGATAGTAAAGAGTGTGCTATGACAGTGCTAATGACCTCTCAGTGAAAAAAGGACAGAGAAAGATCTCTCAAAAACTTATTATTCTTTTGTTGGATTTTGAGCCTTCAACTTGACAGCTACATTGAGATTGATAGTCAAGCAATACTATAAAGCTTTTTCTAAAGAAATGTTTCATGTGAAGAGTTACTGTAAATGAGTTGAAGAATATGTGACACAAAGATTTGAGAAGTGTCATATTCATTTACACAATTGGATGTTGTGCTTAGTTCTTGGCTTCCAGTATTCATTCCAGAATCCAAAGAAGTAGCCCAAGCCTTTTAGTATTCATTGGTCACCAAGAAATAAAATATGAAGTAAATAATAACAGATAACTGCAGTTCATGGGCAAGTTAACTGTCAACACTGGAGAACATCACACTGGGACATCTTAAGCTTCATTAATAGTATTTTCTGGCTACAAACGTTTTTGTTATTTTATTTGTTTATGTGTATTCTGGAACACGTGAGGCAATACTGACCTTACGACTTATCTTAGAAGAAAGATTAAGGAAAGGCAAACCTACGTTTCTAGCATTTGTAGACTTAGAGAAAGCTTTTGACAATGTTGACTGGAATACTCTCTTTCAAATTCTAAAGGTGGCAGGGGTAAAATAAAGGGAGCAAAAGGCTATTTACAATTTGTACAGAAACCAGATGGCAGTTATAAGAGTCGAGGGACATGAAAGAGAAGCAGTGGTTGGGAAGGGAGTAAGACAGGGTTGTAGCCTCTCCCCGATGTTGTTCAATCTGTATATTGAGCAAGCAGTAAAGGAAACAAAAAAAAAAAATTCGGAGTAGGTATTAAAATTCAAGGAGAAGAAATAAAAACTTTGAGGTTCGCCGATGACATTGTAATTCTGTCAGAGACAGCAAAGGACTTGGAAGAGCAGTTGAATGGAATGGACAGTGTCTTGAAAGGAGGATATGAGATGAACATCAACAAAAGCAAAACAAGGATAATGGAATGTAGTCTAATTAAGTCGGGTGATGCTGAGGGAATTAGATTAGGAAATGAGGCACTTAAAGTAGTAAATGAGTTTTGCTATTTGAGGAGCAAAATAACTGATGATGGTCGAAGTAGAGAGGATATAAAATGTAGATTGGCAATGGCAAGGAAAGCGTTTCTGAAGAAGAGAAATTTGTTAACATCCAGTATTGATTTAAGTGTCAGGAAGTCATTTCTGAAAGTATTCATATGGAGTGTAGCCATGTATGGAAGTGAAACATGGACGATAAATAGTTTGGACAAGAAGAGAATAGAAGCTTTCGAAATGTGGTGCTACAGAAGAATGCTGAAGATTAGATGGGTAGATCACATAACTAATGAGGAAGTATTGAATAGGATTGGGGAGAAGAGAAGTTTGTGGCACAACTTGACCAGAAGAAGGGATCGGTTGGTAGGACATGTTCTGATGCATCAAGGGATCACCAATTTAGTATTGGAGGGCAGCGTGGAGGGTAAAAATCGGAGAGGGAGACCAAGAGATGAATACACTAAGCAGATTCAGAAGGATGTAGGTTGCAGTAGGTACTGGGAGATGAAAAAGCTTGCACAGGATAGAGTAGCATGGAGAGCTGCATCAAACCAGTCTCAGGACTGAAGACCACAACAACAACATGTGTATTCAAACCATTTGTTCATATATTTTACTTCTAAAGAGTAATTGTTACAATAAAGTAAATATAGCAAGCAACCACTGTTAATAATTTGTTAAGAACAAATTGTAGCGATGACTGGTTTTTGAAAGAGATTCATCATCACATATCTGTTAATGTTTAAAATTATGCATAGCTAATGGAGTAGATGCAATGTTGGCTGATAGTTGTTGCAGCAAAAGTTCCTTGATGTGGTGGCACCGTTTTTTTGCTGTAGAATTTCATCACCAACCATAAAAATCTGCCACCATTACATGTACAGCTTAAGCTATAGGTAGTTTTAAATGTGAACCACCTTCTCATGATGAACCAATTCTAAACTGGTAGATTTTTTTCAATGTGTCATAATAGCTTTCTCACTAATTTTACAGGTATTATACAAATATTAAGCAGTAATAAATCATGGAATTGGAAGGAAAATCAGCATTGGCTGTATTTTGTTATTTTATTGTCAGCAAAATCGATTTTCGGTCACTTAGTGACCATCCTCAGTGACTGTTGAGTTTATGTGATCGCTCTAAGCTTGTGGTTATAGCTTGATACCAGTGCCTACCAATTTTAGTCGTATATTACAGCACTGAGGATGGTCACTAAGTGACTGAAAATCGATTTTGCTGACAATAAAACAGCAAAATACGGCCAATTCTGATTTTCCTTCCAATTCCATCCACTATTTGGTCGTGGTGCACACGAGTCACCAATCAATCATGGAATTAGTTTATAACAAATTTTTCAACTAACACCTTGCCACTTTCCACATTCCTGAAAGTTCTTCTTCATTGTGGGATATATGGAACATAACAAATTAATATAATGTGAAATACTGATAAATAATTTTTAATTCTAAAAGCACTTGTTTTCTTTACAGAACTTTAGGAGAGTAATGAGAGTAACACTGCAAAATGGTGCTATACAAATTTGAAAACAAAAACTTCTTAGGTCCAGAGTATAATGAAGTTTAAAGAGTGGTTCTTCAGTTCAATGGATTTTAGGATGTTTAAATGACTGTCACGAGACCTGCAGATGTGGGGCGACGGATTCTTCAACCATCCAACCAGGTTTAACCTGCTGACGTGAAACCATCTGATGTTGGCTGCTGCTGAGGATGTCCAGAGTATTAGCCATGTGTGGCAGTATGCAACATGAGCCACATTAAGGAGGCTGTAGTGCCAGTTTGATTGTGTCCTCCATTAACATAGTAAACTCACATCAGTTCAGGGCCAAATACAAGAAAACAAGGGGCAGGTTTGTGATCATGGAGGAGGCATACGGAGAGCAGCTATGTACGATGAGACAAGCTCGACAAGAGTGGCGAGGTCAGACAGAACTTGTCAAGTGATGCCTGAGGGTTGGCCTTATAAGCTGTGCAGATTCCTAACAGAACCTGTGGGAGGTCATTGGACCACTCACCACCATGGCACATGAGGGCAACTTTCAGAGTCCTGTGCCAATGCTCGATGAGCCCACTGCTCTGAGGGTAGTACGCTGAGTGCGAAATTTACTGTGCCACAGAGCATGCAGAATTTGTTAAATAATGGTAACTGAGACTGCCTTGCCTGATTGGTGGTGACAGATGCAGGGCACCTGAATCTAGCCATCCAGAAAGATAAAAATCCCCAAGCTACAGACCCATTGTAATGTCCACAGGAGGAACTGCCTCCACCCACCATGTAACATGGTTGGTGATGGACAATATGTATCTAAAACCATCAGACACAGGTAACGGCCAGACGAGGTCTAGGCTCATGTCTCAGAAAGGACCTCTGGAGATTTCAAATTTGCTTAGGGAGGGCTACATATGGCTGTCAACTTTGATGGGCTGACACAGCATGCAGGCATGAGCCCACACATGGTGGTCCTCCTTCACATCTGACCACGTGAACCACTCCAAATCAAGCTATGTAGTAGCCTTAGTACCAGGGTGTAAAAGGTTGCGCAAAGCAGTTGGGACAATAGCCTGAGAAACGCCCATGGATGTATCGCGCCATAACGGTCTGACCGAACCTGGTAGGTTGCAGTTGTAAAAATTGACAGTCACCAAAAACCGGTGCAACTTGTGAAAAGTCACTGGGAGTGGTATACCGCGAATGTAGTCAAACTGATCTTGTGAAGGAAGGATAGCCTCATAGGATATGCTGTAACCAACAAAGGTAACAGAGGTGTGTCAAAGTTGTGATTTACAGTGATTAATCTTGACTCTGTTACATGCCAGCAAGTTCTGTACCATGGCCAGCTGCAGGTCATGTTCTTCATTAAAGGAGGAGACAATTAGAATATTATTTAGGTATGCTGCCAGTAAGAGCAGTAAAAGGGAAGTGAGTCTAAGAAACGTTGCCACGTTTGAGCCAAGTTTTTGAGTCTGTAAGGCATGTAACAAAATTCATTAAGGCCAAAGAGGGTTATTAAGGCTGTTTTTGTTATGTCTCTAGGTGTTCATAAATATGCCTTGTGTCAGTGCACAACATTAAAAATGCATGTTCTACTAAATAGTTGGGCAAAGTCTTAAATCTGTGGGATAGGATAATTGTCTACTGCGGTATGCACATTGTGCCTCTGCAGTGACTGTCATTGTGTCACTGTGCTGTCCTTGCTGGGGTCTAAGTGTAATGGGGAAGACCAATTACTGTCTGGCAGTTGAGCAATGCCTGCCCACAGTAGCTCATGCACTGCAGTTCTAGCAAGGTGTAGTTTGTGTGGAGGAAGGCAGCATGCTTTATGACACACTGGGGGGCTACCTGTTGTGATAATTTTATGTGTCATCCTGTTTATAATAGTGTTCATTTCAACTGGTGAACAAGACAAGGGGACGTCTCAAGCAGGAGTCGGTAGCATGTAAGAGTCACTAACCTGAGATGCAGTTCATGTGGTTGAGGACAGGCACAATGGAGTTGTAAGAGGCATGTCACTGGTGTCAAGATATGGCAGCATATACAGTCGGCATATGAGGTGTTGTGCATCAGCAAGGACCTGCTTAGCCATCAAGATGGTATGGTTCAGTTCTGCATTGTAAGCATGAAGGTCATCGACTGCAAAGTGCTCAGATTGGAGCCGACAGACGGAAGTGGCAAGGCAGTTCACCAGAGAAGAGCACTTTATGAGAGGTGTGTCAGTATTGTTGGAGAGCTGAGGGGGAGGCAGAGCTGATGGAATGACTGAACAGGCAATACTTGTACCCAAAGCACGGTGCCCTAAAACAGATGACAGGAGGTCATGCAACATGCCAAAGTGAAACAGGAAATCAATTTGAAGTATTGGGTCTTCGATGTCAGCAATGTGGAAGGAGCACATGAATGGTTCACCTGGGATGAGTTTAACAGGTGACATGACCATGCCATTGACATGAAGTGTTGATACACTTGCTGCTCGAAGGAAAAGTTTGGTTGGTATCACATCTGCTACAGTGAATGAAAGTGGAAAATCACTAGCATCAGCTTCTGTGCCAACAAGGAAATGATGATATGCGCATAAATCCAAGATGTACAGATGGCCTCACTGAGTACAGCATCAAACAAAATGCAATGTCTGTATGTGCCCTTTGTTATGCTCATGAGCTGCAGCGCCTACTGCAGCCTGCATGAAGCATCTGGATGGCAACCCAAAAGTTGTGTGGGACCACCATAGAGGATACATGTGGTGGGGGCTGCATGTGAGTCAGCTGGGACTGATACACCTTCTGAGGCAATAGGAGAGGGGAGTGGGGTGGGGCACGCATGCTTTTGTATCAATGCTGATGAGTCTCCAGATAGAAATAACCAACATTTACAATCAAACACTCTTTATTCATGCATGATCACACAAAAATATAGCATAGTGTGCTAAAACAACCAAAGTCCAAATGTTTTCCAAAGCTCACTGACTCTGAAGATAGAGCACTCCTTGTTCCATAGTCACTGGCAATCAATGGCACCCCAAACCATCACTCCTAATTGTCAAACAGTTTGGCTGGTGGCAGTCAGGTTGGTATTCCACAGCTGTCAGGGACAACTCCTGACACTTCTTTGATGGTCATTGGGGCTCAATTCAAAGTTAAACTCATTACTAAAGACAAATCTGATGGTCTGAGGTGACATTTCTCTTCGTAGTAGGACTCTTTTGGTTGTCATTTGTGTCACCCTTACAGCACAATGGTACACTGACTATTCTATGTCCTATTTTGTTGTCATTCATGGCAAGCCATTCTGGGCTTTTCAGCAAGATGATGCCTGCCCGGACATGGGAAGAGTTTCTACTGCTCATCTTCAGCTTTCTAAACACTACCTCAACCAGCAATGTCCACAACTGAGAATGTTTGGAGCACTTTGGGCAGAGTGCTCCAACCATCTCAGGATTTGCATGATGTAACGCACAAGATTGATGGAATCTGGCATGATATTCCCCAGGAGGACAACTAGCAACTCTATCAATCAATGCCAAGCTGAGTAACTGCTCACATAGGGGCCAGAGGTGGAGCACCAAGTTAGTGACTTGCTCAGTTTGTGAAGCCCTTTCTCTTGACTAAATCATCCAGCCCCCCATGAACCACAGACCTTGCCGTTGGTGGGGAGGCTTCCGTGCCTCAGCGACACAGATAGCCGTACCGTAGGTGCAACCACAACGGAAGGGTATCTGTTGAGAGGCCAGACAAACTTATGGTTCCTGAAGAGGGGCAGCAGCCTTTTCAGTAGTTGCAGGGGCAACACTCTGGATGATTGACTGATCTGGCCTTGTAACATTAACCAAAACGGCCTTGCTGTGCTGGTACTGTGAATGGCTGAAAGCAAGGGGAAACTACAGCCGTAATTTTTCCCGAGGGCATGCAGCTTTACTGTATGGATAAATGATGATGGTGTCCTCTTGGGTAAAATATTCCGGAGGTAAAATAGTCCCCCATTCAGATCTCCAGGCGGGGACTACTCAGGAGGGCGTCGTTATCAGGACAAAGAAAACTGGCGTTCTATGGATTGGAGCGTGGAATGTCAGATCCCTTAATCGGGCAGGAAGATCAGAAAATTTAAAAAGGGAAATGGATAGGTTAAAGTTAGATATAGTGGGAATTAGCGAAGTTCAGTGGCAGGAGGAACAAGACTTTTGGTCAGGTGAATATAGGGTTATAAATGCAAAATCAAATAGGGGTAATGCAGGAGTAGGTTTAATAATGAATAAAAAAATAGGAGTTCGGGTAAGCTACTACAAACATCATAGTGAATGCATTATTGTGGCCAAGAAAGACACGAAGCCCATGCCTACAACAGTAGTACAAGTTTATATGCCAACTAGCTCTGCAGATGACGAAGAAATTGATGAATTGTATGACGAGACAAAAGAAATTATTCAGGTAGTGAAGGGAGAAAAAAATTTAATAGCCATGGGTGATTGGAATTCGAGAGTAGGAAAAAGGAGAGAAGGAAACATAGTAGGTGAATATGGATTGGGGCTAAGAAATGAAAGAGGAAGCCGCCTGGTAGAATGTTGCGCAGAGCATAACTTAATCACAGATAACACTTGGTTCAAGAATCATGAAAGAAGGTTGTATACATGGAAGAACCCTGGAGATACTAAAAGGTATCAGATACATTATATAATGGTAAGACAGAGATTTAGGAACCAGGTTTTAAATTGTAAGACATTTCCAGGGGCAGATGTGGACTCTGACCACAATCTATTGGTTATGAACTGTAGATTAAAACTGAAGAAACTGCAAAAAGGTGGGAATTTGAGGAGATGGGACCTGGATAAACTGAAAGAACCAGAGGTTGTAGAGAGTTTCAGGAAGAGCATAAAGGAACAATTGACATGAATGGGGGAAAGAAATACAGTAGAAGAAGAATGGATAGCTTTGAGGGATGAAGTGGTGAAGGCAGCAGAGGATCAAGTAGGTAAAAAGACGAGGGCTAGTAGAAGTCCTTGGGTGACAGAAGAAATACTGAATTTAATTGATGAAAGGAGAAAATATAAAAATGCAGCAAATGAAGCAGGCAAAAAGGAATACAAACGTCTCAAAAATGAGATTGACAGGAAGTGCAAAATGGCTAAGCAGGCATGGTTAGAGGATGTAGAGGCTTACCTCACTAGGGGTAAGATAGATACTGCCTACAGGAAAATTAAAGAGACCTTTGGAGAAAAGAGAACCACTTGTATGAATATCAAGGGCTCAGATGGAAACCCAGTTCTAAGCAAAGAAGGGAAAGCAGAAAGGTGGAAGGAGTATATAGAGGGACTATACAAGGGCAATGTTCTTGAGGACAATATTATGGAAATGGAAGAGGATGTAGATGAAGATGAAATGGGAGATATGATACTGCGTGAAGAACTTGATAGAGCACTGAAAGACCTAAGTCGAAACAAGGCCCCGGGAATAAACAACATTCCATTAGAACTACTGACGGCCTTGGGAGAGCCAGTCCTGACAAAACTCTACCATCTGGTGAGCAAAATGTACGAGACAGGCGAAATACCCTCAGACTTCAAGAAGAATATAATAATTCCAATCCCAAAGAAAGCAGGCATTGACAGATGTGAAAATTACCGAACTGTCAGTTTAATAAGTCACGGCTGGAAAATACTAATGCGAATTCTGTACAGACGAATGGAAAAACTGGTAGAAGCTGACCTCAGGGAAGATCAGTTTGGATTCCGTAGAAATATTGGAACACGTGAGGCAATACTGACCCTACGACTTATCTTAGAAGCTAGATTAAGAAAAGGCAAATCTACATTTCTAGCATTTGTAGACTTGGAGAAAGCTTTTGACAATGTTGACTGGAATAATCTCTTTCAAATTCTGAAGGTGGCAGGGGTAAAATACAGGGAGCGAAAGGCTATTTACAATTTGTACAGAAACCAGATGGCAGTTATAAGAGTCAAGGGACATGAAAGGGAAGCAGTGGTTGGGAAGAGAGTGAGACAGGGTTGTAGCCTCTCCCCGATGTTATTCAATCTGAGCACTGAGAAAGCAGTAAAGGAAACAAAAGAAAAATTCAGAGTAGGTATTAAAATCCATGGAGAAGAAATAAAAACTTTAAGGTTCGCCGATGACATTGTAATTCTGTCAGAGACAGCAAAGGACTTGGAAGAGCAGTTGAACGGAATGGACAGTGTCTTGAAGGGAGGATATAAGATGAACATCAACAAAAGCAAAATGAGGATAATGGAATGTAGTCGAATTAAGTCGGTCGATGCTGAGGGAATTAGATTAGGAAATGAGACACTTAAAGTAGTAAATGAGTTTTGCTATTTGAGGAGCAAAGTAACTGATGATGGTCGAAGTAGAGAGGATATAAAATGTAGACTGGCAATGGCAAGGAAAGCGTTTCTGAAGAAGAGAAATTTGTTAACATCGAGTATAGATTTAAATGTCAGGAAGTCGTTTCTGAAAGTATTTGTATGGAGTGTAGCCATGTATGGAAGCGAAACATGGACAATAAATAGTTCGGACAAGAAGAGAATAGAAGCCTTTGAAATGTGGTGCTTCAGAAGAATGCTGAAGATTAGATGGGTAGACCACGTAACTAATGAGGAAGTATTGAATAGGACTGGGGAGAAGAGGAGTTTGTGGCACAACTTGACAAGAAGAAGGGATCGGTTGGTAGGACATGTTCTGAGGCATCAAGGGATCACCAATTTAGTATTGGAGGGCAGAGTGGAGGGTAAAAATCGTAGAGGGAGACCAAGAGATGAATACACTAAACAGATTCAGAAGGATGTAGGCTGCAGTACGTATTGGGAGATGAAGAAGCTTGCACAGGATAGAGCAGCATGGAGAGCTGCATCAAACCAGTCTCAGGACTGAAGACCACAACAACAACAACAAATCATCCAGTTTGATTGGAACTGTAATAATTCGTTTTTCTGTGCATGTACATCACATCTACCTAGTTTCATACCATTTAGATAATTGCTTTGAGGCACATGGCTTTTTTTTTTTTTTTTTTTTTTTTTTTTTTTTTTTTTTTTTTTAGAATGTATTTTCATGCATGTCTCACTACAACCTGGACTACAGTGACAGTTGCATATGGGTTGGCTGCTATAATGTTGACCACAATCTTCGTGTCTGCTTCATTCATTCAATCATTCATACATTCATTGTGTTCCGTAGATCTCATAAGCAAGGAGAATTTTCAACAATGTCGAAAGAGGCAAGGTATACATTAGCATAAGATAAGCTAATAATTGAAAATATGTACACTGTATTAACAATAAGCTATCATTGCTGGTATACTGATAGATGTGATTCACACTTGTGTCAGCTGAATTTAACTGAATGAATCAGAAATAAAGCTGAAATGTTTGGAAAAAGCTACTGCCTCCTCTGTCATGTTAAACAGCTGATATATGTCTACTGTTAGTAGTTTAATATTTAACTGATTACATAATTATTTTTCAGACACTGAGTCCCATTTAGAGAACATTATTGCTTGTCCTGCAGCTTTACAACAAACACTGCTACTTGCCATGGAGCCAGCAGTATCTCTCAATCTAGACATTCAAATATTTTGTAGAAAATGTGGCTAATGAGAAATATTTTTAATTTTCCTTTGGACTGGCAAGGTTTCCATATTTCTTGCTTCAAAACGCCAACCTGAGCCTTAGACAAAAAGGTAAAATATGCATGAAAAATATTTGTCTTGTATTGTGATTGTGTTACCTGTACATCAGGTGGAACTCATTTTTATTGTCACCAACAAAAGTTATTAAGGACTAAGTCTATTAAATAGCGAGTATAAGAATCCAAGACCTATAAAACCAAGCATGTGTTAGAACATGATGTACTAGCCATTTTCCAAGCAACATGCCATACCATATTCCAGCAGAATAAATCCTCAAAACCACTTTGCAAGGAATGTTGAAGCCTTCTTCAAAGATGGACATGTACTGCTAATTCTGTGACTTCCACCTGTGTCTGACATGTCATCCTTTGATCATATTGATCATATTGATTGGTTGGTAGCTTGTTTTTGTATAGTTTTCCAGAACCAATGTTTATGCTTTGTTAACTCCAATGTACAATGAGAAGTGAGAGATTCATTGTGGATATTCAATATAGCGTTGTCTTGTCATTGGAAATATTGTTACATGCTGCCATGACCAGAAACCAATCTCTGATGGTGATATGAGGAATATAAGACAAATTATGTCCTGTATTGCACCACTGATCATCACTGGAACATTTATCAGTAGACTTCAATAAAACTCAGCACTACTATACTTATAGAAGTTTTAATAACAGTCACCAGCCTTGCTGTGCTGCTGTTCCAACAGCACTGATAAATGCCCTGTAGTAATTCACTTGTCATTGTGGTCTAGAGATAGTGTATTTCATTACTAATCCCAGGTCTCATGTTTGACACCAGCCACTGCTTCTATTTTGAATAAAAATATGCTACATCTACATGGATACTCTGCAAATCACATTTAAGTGCCTGGCAGAGGGTTCATCGAACCACCAATCAGAAATGGCACCACTAATCAGGAATGGCACCCTTAAACCACTGGTTTAAGCTGTCACCCTCATTCTGTCACTGGCCATGACAAAGAGGGCAGAAAAGAAGACTGTTTCAGGGTATCCATTCACTAACGAGGTACACGGCTGCCCATAAAGGCAGAAGAAACAGCATGAGGATGCTGAAGGCAATTGAAATGCATGTAATATGTACAGGAAATGTGACTTTTCATTGAAAAAGTGTCGTGATGATTTTCCCATTGGCAAAAGTTCCAGATTGATCTCTCATTCAGGTCTCCAAAAGAGGATTTGCCACAGTGGAGATGACTGTGAGAAATAGATTGGAAAACGAGTAAAACAGTAATTCTCTACAAGGTGGAGTATTTAGAAGCCAAATGCCTCAAGATATCATAGATGTTAGTGAACTAAAATGGAAAGAAGAGATAAGGATTTCTGGTCAGATAACTATAGAATAATATTGACAGGAGCAGAAAGTGGTATAACAGGAATAGTATTCATTATGAACAAGAAGGTAGAGTTAATAGTGAGTTACTGTGAACAATTCAGTGACAGGATTGTTCACATCAGAACTGACAGTAAACCAACACCAACAGCAAACAGCTCAACTATATAAGCCAATTTCACAAGCAGAAGATAAAGAGATAAGGAATGTGTGGACACTGGATTGGCAGCACAGAAGGTATATAGAAATAAAAATGTAATAATCATTGAGGATGGAAAACTACACCAGAGGTAACAATAAAAGACATAGTTTTGGAAGAATATGGGCTCAGTAATAGGAAGGAGAGAGGAAAAAGGCTACTTCAGTTTTGCAGTAAATTTCAGCTAATAATAGTATCTACATGCTTCAAGATTCAGGTAAGAAGGATGTATGCTTGCAAAAGGTCTAGATGTATACAAACGTAGCAGCTGTAATACGGTGAGGCAGAGATTCCCAAATCGGATATTAGCTTGTAACCCATACCCAGAAGCAGATATTTATTCAGATTGCTAATTAGTGATGATGAAGAGTAGGATGAAGTCTAGGGGAATTGCCGGGAAGAATCAGTGTATAAAGAAATGGGATACTGAAGATTTAAGGAATGGTGATTTGTATTTGAAGTTCTCTGAGGCTGTAGATACTGTCAAAATGAATGCCACAGAGGCAGTTTAGCTGAAGGTGTTTTGACATCCCTCAAAAACGACAATCACAGAAGTGGACAAATATAGGTACAAGAAAGATAACGGCAAACAAACCTTGAATGAAAGAAGTACTACTTCAGCTAATAACTGAAAATAGGAAACACAAATATGTCCAGAAAAATAAAGAAGCAGAGCAATATAAGTCACTTAGAAATGAAATTAATAGGAAATACGAGGAAGCTAAAGCAAAATTTGAAGAAACTAAGAAAGAAATGGTAGTTGGATGGAGAAATTCAGCATATATAAAAGTCAAAATCTACCATTGAAATCAAAAAGCAAAGCTATCAACATTAATGGTGCAAAAGGAATCTGGCAGTTAAATGCAGATGAGAGAGGGGATGAGTGGAAACAAGTTTTTATGAGGGGGAGGAATTGTCTGCAAATGTGGTGGAAGAAGAAATGGACATCGATTTGAAAGCAATACGGAATCCAGTATTAGAATCAGAGTTAGACAAAGCTTTGGAAGACTTGTGAAAAAAAAAAAAAAAAAAAAAAAACAGAAGGGGTAGCGAAGATTCCTTCCGAATGTCCAAAATCATTGGAAAAGTAACAACCAAACAACTACTCAAGTTAGTGTATAGAATGCATAGAATTTAAGAGATTATTAACATACCATAGTAATTTTTATCTGCACAATCTCAAAGATATTAAAGAAAGAATGATTGCACAATGCTGATGAGAAAAATATACAGGACAGGAAAATGAATGAAACATCTGTTTCATCAGGAACAGTCTGGCTTTAGGAAAGATAATGACATCATTGATGCAGTTTGACATTGACAAGACTAAAGGCAAACCAAGACACTATCATTGGATTTGTTGACATAGAAAAAATTATTGACAACATGTAAAGGTGTATGCTGCTTAAAATTCTCAGAAAAACTGGTAAAATAGTGCATGATGGATGAGACAGACAAGCACAGGTGTAGTTATATGGGTAACCATTATGACAGATTAGATTAGATTAGATTAGTACTTGTTCAATAAATGATGAATACGACACTTTCGTAATGATGTGGAACGTGTCAGGTTAATAAAAGGTGTCTATACAAGATATTACATTAGACAAAATATTACATGACACTCAATAATTTTTTATTTATTTATTTATAAATGGAAACAGATTCCCTGTCCCAGTCAAATTCTGAATCTGATAACTATTCCTCCTCACTCTGGCCTCAACAAAATTGGAAATGGTTTGTCACAACATGTCCACAATCTTTGTTTCTACAGAAAAATATTTAGAGGCTCTGGTTACACCGCATAGGGAACTCACACTGTTCTACATTCTCCAAGTTGGAGATCTGGTATAAGTCCTGGATACTGTAGAGCACTTTTCTGTGGAGTAACGTTCAGTTCATTCAAATTCATACATCCTGATGTTACACTCTCCACAAATGTTAGCCTATAATAAATCCAATTTAATTACATTACTACAATAAAAAAATAAATACTTATCAGCTTTGATGATTTTTAAATAAATTCAGGTTATTAAAGAGTCACAATAGCTAAAGCAATAAAATCAGCAAAACAAAACCTATATTTCCCAGTTCACTGGAAATAAATATATGTTTCTCAAGCACTTGAAGATGAAATAGAAATGAGTAAATGACATAAAAACTGCTAGAAATTGTGACAAAGGAGTCTGGATCTTACCATCCTACTCTGAGTATACTCCTACATCAAATATTAAGGTCAATATACAAAACTTTATTGTTCAGATCAATTAGTTTGTTGTTCTGGTTCCAAGGAGCTAATTAGTTTCACCAGAAATAATGGAAGTCAATAATTATTGCAATCATGAAAATTCATACATCTGCCATACAGAAAACCATTTGCACTAATAGGCAAATTTGAAAAGAAAGACTACTTTCAAATTAAAGAGCTTTTTTTCCTCTTTTCAGTAATGAGTTTATATTAGCCAAATTTAATTACTCTAAAATACATTGATAACAAAATATTTCACCTGATCTGAACTTTCAGTACCAATTATAGTCAAATCACTGTAATCCGAGATCTGTTGATGTACCTTTGATAGCTAATTTTATCTGAATCCATTGATATTTCAATTAATGAGCAAGCATTACTAATTAAAAATTACTAAATTTACCATTTGGTGTTGAGTATGGCCATCCTGAATCTACAAATACCCTATTGGCCTGATGGTCATTGTATCCCAACCAACATCACCAACAATGTAGTGGAACACAAAATCATGATCTCAATAGGTCATGATCCTACCTGTAGACTTTTCCCTTCATACACAAGGCACAACATTATCTTGACACAAAAAAACAACATCCAAATGCAATTTCTCAATGAGAAACACACGGTGTAGTCTTTCCATACATTTAGCTATAGATGGTGTTACCGACTTTGTGCAAGTTTGCTGAAAGGCTAATCATTTGTATATTCAAACATTTAGTACAGTTCATGGTGGTTTGATGTGTGCTGAATGCTATATTCATGCTGTTACTATTTTAATTCCCACCAGAGTAGGCATAAAGACAAATGTGAACTGATTAAGTTCTAGAGTGTTAATTTTTATTTTCAAACAGTTTTAACCTATTCAGGTTTCAGTTTTTTTCCTCAAGAAGTGTGGATATAAAAATAGAATACTGGAGAACTTCCGGTGAATTCAGTACAGCTAATTCTTATCACAAATATAATGTGTAACCTCTCAATGGAGCATGGCCTGAATCAGGATGATACTGATCATAGAAATGTGGAAAACAATAATTATTGCAACATACAGCACATGTAATGAAAGTCAAATTTTTGCACGTTTGTTATTGTTTCAGTGTGTCTGTTGCAAAAGAAACTTGATTTACATTTATAAATGATTGTAGGTGAGCATATAATTTTGTCACATGTGTTAGAATTACAGGGAATGCAAAAGAAGTACCAAAAATGAGATTTGATCCCAAGACCTCATGGTTAAGTGCTTGTTCACTCAGCTGCTGACTCCTTGAATGCTACCAACCATGTGAAGTATATAAGCATGTCTAAGATTTTCAAGCCAGATTTTCTCAATATCAGTTGACAGTTGCATCTTCCTGTTCACATATGCTGCTATTCTAGACATGCCATACACCCCTCTCAATATGAATCAAACTGGTGAGAGGAGGTTTATACAGTCCGATTGTCAGACTGTCAGCTTAGGTAGTGGTAATCTACTGCAGCATTATTTTCCAATTCATATTATCCTGATACTGTGATCCCTTAGAGTTCAGTCACACTTTATTGTGTCCACACACTTAATCATGGAATACTGTAGACTATCTGCTTTGTGCTTTTCTAGATTTTTTACTTACTATTTACTTGTGAATCTTATTGGAGAAGAGTGAATCCCAAGTGCAGCCTAGAACTATGGAGAATAGGTTGAAAATAAGCACATAAAAAAGAAATGAAAAAACAGTCTATATTTAAGGAAGCAATATTCAAGTTTTTAATGACGTCATGTACTATGTTGATACTATGTTATTTTCAATCAAATGTTTGTTATGATCCAAATTAATATTTTGAACGGAAGTGTTACATCTGTTATTTGTTTTTATTTAAATCTTAACAATAATCCATAGAAAATACCTTTTATGCAATTAATCAAAGCTGTATGTACTGTTTTAATGTAAGATAGTGTAGGGTACTGTGCATCCTTGTGTTTGTAGGTTACTGTACGTCCTTACATGTGTAATTTTTTTATTATATACTATGTATTTTCTCACAAAATTGATGCACTGTAAATCATCTATGGATAAATAAAGCACTAATACTACTACTTTCCAACCACTGGTCTTAACAAAACTATTGTAGCTAATACCTCAGTTATTGAACAAGAGGTGAGATGCAAGATGTGAAAGGAATTCAAATGATTACCTCCACTATGTTTGGTAACTGATACCAGTAATATTCACAAGTTTGTATTCTAAAGAGAAAAATACTTCTGAGCAAGGACTATTAAAGCAAACATTTGACTTGTAAATAATTTAGGAGTTAAGGTAACGATTCACCAAATAGTAGTAGCGTTGAGTTGCAAGATGTACGTACGCGTGCACATGCATGCATGTGTGTGCACATGCACGCACACACACACACACACACACACACACACACACACACACACACACACACACACACGCTTCATACACACACTCGCACACACACACGGAGCTACACTGCTCCGACTGAATAACCAGTACTGTGACTACAGTTGAGTAGGTGAGCTGGGATGAGAGATTGTATCGGATGGAGTGGATGAGGAGAGAAGAGTGGTGAGAGGGGAAAGGTGAGTGACAGCTCGGAGGGAGGTAGAAGGTGTGCAATGACGATATGTGACACACACGAAGTGCAGACAGTGACTCTGAGCAGAGCTCGACGGTGATGACTTCGGGGAGTGGATCAGTAGGGTGTGACAGAACAAAGGAGGGTGGTGTGTGTACAGGGTACTAATGGAGACTAAGGCAAAAGCCCGTCTCACACGGAGCAAGGTTCGCCGCAAGTTGGCGAGATGGCGCGCATGCCTGCCGGCTTGCAGGGAAGGAGCCGGCTATCTTCCGTGCCGAAGCTCTCCCACGGTGCAAGATTGGCAGCTAGTTGTGTTGTGATCGGCTGCATGTTGTATCGGACGAAGATGGCTGCTTCAGGTACAGATGTTCAGAGCAAACTGGCGTTATTAGCTGTTTTGGTGCTAAATGATGCAGAAATGCATGCTAATGAGAGAAGAAGAAAGAAAGAATGGACGAAAAACTGTATTAAGAGGAGAAACGCTGGAAAAAGGTGTGCTCTCCATGCTTCATAAAGAGTTGAGGTTAATTCACATAACACCTACTTTTGTTTGAAAAGTATCACCATTTCATTACTGTTTGATTTTATAAATATACCAATAATGACTGTTATATACGACTTTATTTTACGGGATAGAAGATCGTACATCATTTCCAAATTTCATACGAATGGATGTATTAGTATTTGCAACTCTTTTGAGTGTCTCTGCACGCAAGTGTTTATTATAATAGTTTGCGCTAATCACGACGTACAGATACTGTTCTGCCCTATAAGTACATATCAATGTTTCAATCGTTTCCTTGGACCACTGCGGTGCCATTATTTAATAATTATAAGAACTTCCTACCGCACCTCACAACAGCAGAAAAGCGACTATCAACAAAGGCTTCCCGCCAAAGCTTCCCGCGTCTGACGTCACAAACGAAACGCCTCATGATTGGCCAACGCAGGTAGCACGCAGGGAACCTTGCAAGAGAAATAGCGCTGGACCTATCCTGGAAATCTTACAAGGTTCCCAGCAAGGTAGCCCGCTAGCAGACGACGGAGCCCGCAAAGTAGCCGCCGCGCGAGCCAGCAAGGAAACTTACAGCGAATCTTGCTCCGTGTGAGATGGGCTTAAGGCAATGCGAGAATAAATGAGATTCCGGAATAATGTTGTGAAATGTATGAGGAACCTGGATATGATAGTTTCTTTGGTGTTAGAAGTTTCATTAGGAGGAGGTAATTGGCATGTAAAGTTACACAGACATTGAATTAAAATTAATATTAAAAAAAAAAAAAAAAAACTGAATACACCACAGTGTTGATTGTTGCGAGGAGATTAATATTCCGGAGGAATACAGATGTGAGTGTAATTAAGTGGCGCCGCTTTCTCTGTTATTTGCCACGGGCCAGAGCGGCCGGGAAGCCGACGTACCGGTGACGGTGACGAGGACGGCGGCGTGGTCCTCTCCGAGGCGCGACGTCGCCCTCACGAGGTACTCCCCGCGGTCGGAGCGTCGCGCCTCGGCGACGCGCAGCTGCGAGCCGCGCTCCGTGTTGACGACCTCGTGGCGGCCGCCGAAGGCGACGGGCTCGCCGTTGTGGTGCCAGGTGACGCGCGGCAGCGGCCGCCCCAGCACAGACACCTTCAGCCGGATCACCTCGTCGCGCTCGAACAGCAGCCCGTCCTCGTACTGCCGCGGCAGCCGGATGCGCGGCGGCGCTGCGCCACAGCAAGTAGGGGAGCACCGGTCAGCTCACACAGGCACAGGCGCAGTCGTAGTTGAAGCAGGAGGCAGACTTTTGTTACAAGATAATAGCCGATCACGGTTTTAAGGCAGGCTTAAGGAAGATTTGATAGCAACAAATTTCACACTGCTTTATACAGGGTCTTACAAAAAGGTACGGCCAAACTTTCAGGAAACATTCATCACACACAAATAAAGAAAAGATGTTATGTGGACATGTGTCCGGAAACGCTTAATTTCCATGTTAGAGCTCATTTTAGTTTCGTCAGTATGTACTGTACTTCCTCGATTCACCGCCAGTTGGCCTAATTGAAGGAAGGTAATGTTGACTTCGGTGCTTGTGTTGACATGCGACTCATTGCTCTACAGTACTGCCATCAAGCACATCAGTACGTAGCATCAACAGGTTAGTGTTCATCACGAACGTGATTTTGCAGTCAGTGCAATGTTTACAAATGCGGAGTTGGCAGATGCCCATTTGATGTATGGATTAGCACGGGGCAATAGCCGTGGCGCGGTACGTTTGTATCGAGACAGATTTCCAGAACGAAGGTGTCCCGACAGGAAGACGTTCGAAGCAATTGATCGGTGTCTTAGGGAGCACGGAACACTCCAGCCTATGACTCGCGACTGGGGAAGACCTAGAACGACGAGGACACCTGCAATGGACGAGGCAATTCTTCGTGCAGTTGACGATAACCCTAACGTCAGCGTCAGAGAAGTTGCTGCTGTACAAGGTAACGTTGACCACGTCACTGTATGGAGAGTGCTACGGGAGAACCAGTTGCTTCCGTACCGTGTTCAGCGTGTGCAGGCACTATCAGCAGCTGATTGGCCTCCACGGGTACACTTCTGCGAACGGTTCATCCAACAATGTGTCAATCCTCATTTCAGCGCAAGTGTTCTCTTTACGGATGAGGCTTCATTCCAACGTGATCAAACTGTAAATTTTCACAATCAACACGTGTGGGCTGACGAGAATCCGCACGCGATTGTGTAATCACGTTTTCTGTGAACGTTTGGGCAGGCATTGTTGGTGATGTCTTGATTGAGCCCCATGTTCTTCCGCCTACGCTCAATGAAGCACGTCATCATAATTTCATACGGGATACTCTACCTCTGCTGCTAGAACATGTGCCTTTACAAGTACGACACAACATGTGGTTCATGCATGATGGAGCTCCTGCACATATCAGTCGAAGTGTTCGCACGCTTCTCGACAACAGATTCGGTGACCGACGGATTGGTAGAGGTGGACCAATTCCATGGCCTCCACGCTCTCCTGACCTCAACACTCTTGACTTTCATTTGTGGGGGCATTTGAAACCTCTTGACTACGCAACCCCGGTACCAAATGTAGACACTCTTCGTGCTCGTATTGTGGACGGCTGTGATACAATACGCCGTTCTTCAGGGCTGCATTAGCGCATCAGGGATTCCATGCGACGGAGGGTGGATCCATGTATCCTCGCTAACGGAGGACATTTTGAACATTTCCTGTAACAAAGTGTTTGAAGTCACGCTCGTACGTTCTGTTGCTGTGTGTTTCCATTCCATGATTAATGTGATTTGAAGAGAAGTAATAAAATGAGCTCTAACGTAGAAGGAAGCGTTTCCGGACACATGTCCACACAACATATTTTCTCTCTTTGTGTGTGAGGAATGTTTCCTGAAAGTTTGGCCGTACCTTTTTGTAACACCCTGTATGTTGGGCAAAGGCAACCAGAGCCGTAATATTCCGTGACTTCAATAAACACGACCGCTGCGACTCTTAAAATTCTTTATTGCAGAACACGACTGGTTTCACAAATTAAATTTGCATCTTCAGGTACTTCACGCGAAAAGATCAAAAGTTCATCTAAACTGGATAAATCCATTCCCATAATTTGTATACAGGTATTTAAACTTCTGATTCACGAATGAGCGAGTATCTGTGATAAAATGTATTGGGAGCTAAGATCATCCCCAACCTCCGGTGGCGGCAACAGCTATCCTTGCTCCCCAGGCTGTCTATAATACACTGAAGAGCCAAGAAACTGGTACACCTGCCCAATATCATGGAGGTCCCCCGCGAGCACGCGGAAGTGCCGCAACATGACGTGGCATGCACTTATGTCTGAAGTAGTGCTGGAGGGAACTAACACCATGAATCCCGCAGGGCTGTTTATAAATCCGTAAGAGCACGAGGGGATGGAAGTTTCTTCCGAAAAGCACGTTGCAAGGCATCCCAGGTATATTCAATATTGTTCATGACTGGGGAATTTGGTGGTCAGCGGAAGTGTTTAAACTCAGAAAAGTATTCCTGGAGCCACTCTGCAGCAATTATGGACATGTGGGGTGTCGCATTGTCCTGCTGGAATTGCCCAAGTCCGCCGGAATGCCCAATGGACATGAATGGATGCAGGTGATCAGATAGGATGCTTACATACGCTACTGGCCATTAAAATTGCTACAACACGAAGATGACGTGCTACAGACGCAAAATTTAGCCCACAGGAAGAAGATGCTGTGATATCGAAATGATTAGCTTTTCAGAGCATTCACACTAGGTTGGCGCCGGTGGCGACACCTACAACGTGCTGACATGAGGAAAGTTTCCAACTGATTTCTCATACACAAACAGCAGTTGACCGGCGTTGCCTGGTGAAACGAGGTTGTGATGCCTCGTTTAAGGAGGAGAAATTAGTACCATCACGTTTCCGACTTTGATAAAGGTCAGATTGTAGCCTATCGCGATTGCGGTTTATCGTATCGCGACATTGCTGCTCGCGTTGGTCGAGATCCAATGACTGTTAGCAGAATATGGAATCGGTGGGTTCAGGAGGGCAATACGGACCGCCATGTTGGATCCCAACGGCCTCGTATCACTAGCAGTCGAGATGACAGGCATCTTATCCGCACGGCTGTAACGGATCGTGCAGCCACGTCTCGATCCGTGAGTCAACAGGTGGGGACGTTTGCAAGACAACAACCAACTGCACGAACAGTTCGACGACGTTTGCACAGCATGGACTATCAGCTCGGAGACCGTGGCTGCGGTTACCCTTGACGCTGCATCACAGACAGGAGCACCTGCGATGGTGTACTCGACGACGAACCTGGGTGCACGAATGGCAAAACGTCATTTTTTCGGATGAATCCAGTTTCTGTTTACAGTATCATGATGGTCGCATCCGTGATTGGCGACATCGTGGTGAACGCACATTGGAAGCGTGTATTCGTCATCGCCATACTGGCGTATCACCCGGCGTGATGGTGCGTGGTGCCATTGGTTACACGTCTCGGTCACCTCTTGTTCGCATTGACGACACTTTGAACAGTGTACGTTACATTTCAGATGTGTTACGACCCGTGCCTCTACCCTTCATACAATCACTGCGAAACCCTACATTTCAGCAGGATAATGAACGACCGCATGTTGCAGGTCCTGTACGGGCCTTTCTGGGTGCAGAAAATGTTCGACTGCTGCCCTGGCCAGCACATTCTCCAGATCTCTCAACAACTGAAAACGTCTGGTCAGTGGTGACCGAGCAACTGGCTCGTCACAATACGCCAGTCACAACTCTTGATGAACTGTTGTATCGTGTTGAAGCTGCATGGGGGGCTGTACCTATAGACGCCATCCAAGCTCTGTTTGACTCAATGCCCAGGCGTATCAAGGCCGTTTTTGGGGCCAGAGGTGGTTGTTCTGGGTACTGATTTCTCAGGATCTATGCACCCAAATTGCGTGAAAATGTAATCACATGTCAGTTCTAGTATAATATATTTGTCCAATGAATACCCGTATATCATCTGCGTTTCTTCTTGGTGTAGCAATTTTAATGGCCAGTAGTGTATCTTGGGCAAAGGCAACCACAGCCGAAATATTCCATGATTTGAACAAACAAGACCGCTGAGACTCTTTAGAATTCTTTATTGGAGAACACGACTTTTATCACAAATTAAATTTGCATCTTCCGGTACTTCAAGCGAAAAGATTAAAAGTTCATCTAAACTGGATAAAGCCATTCCCATAATTTATATCCAGGTATTTAAACTTCTGATTCAGGAATGTGCGAGTATCTGTGATAAAATGTATTGGGAGCTAAGATCATCCCCAACCTCCGGTGGCGGCAACAGCTACGCTTGCTCCCCAGGCTGCCTATAATTCACTGAAGAGCCAACGAAACTGGTACACCTGCCTAATATCATGTAGGGCCCCCGCGAGCACGCGGAAGTGGCGCAACACGACGTTGCATGTACTCAACTTATGTCTCAAGTAGTGTTGGAGGGAACTGGCACCATGAATCCCGCAGAGCTGTCCATAAATCCGTAAGAGGACGAGGGGATGGAGGTTTCTTCCGAACAGCACGTTGCAAGGCATCCCAAGTATATTCTATAATGTTCGTGCCTGGGGAATTTGGTGGTCAGCGTGTAAGTAGGCTGTTTAGGTTTTTATATTGGTAACGCCACGTAGTGCTGTGCATGAAAATCGCTGACTGCGCTGTGTGCAGTCTGTGGCTGGTTGGACTCATTGTTGGAATATTTTCCTGTGTAGTGTTGGCCTGTTGGATGTGAACAACGCGTAGCGATGTGCAGTTGGAGGTGAGCCGCCAGCAGTGGTGCCAGAGTTTTGAGAGTGCACGATCTGGACGTGTGTCCGCCAGAAAAAAAGGAATCTGTTTAATTGGATGTCACAAAATTATTTATATATATATATATATATATATATATATATATATAATGACTTTTGAACGCTATTAAGGCAAATACATTGTTCGTTCTCTACCAAAATCTTTCATTTGCTAACCACGCCTGTCAGTAGTTAGTGCCTTCAGTGGTTACAATCTTTTATTTAGCTGGCAGTATTGGCGCTCGCTGAATTGCAGTAGTCCGAGTAACGAAGATTTTGTGAGGTAAGTGATTTGTGAAACGTATAGGTTATTGTTAGTCAGCGCTATTCTTTTGTAGGGATTATTAAAAGTCAGATCGCGTTGCGCTAAAAATATTGTGTCAGTTTAGTGATGATCAGAATAAGTAAAGAGCAAACTGTCTGAGTACGCTGAGTTTTGTTCAGCTGTTTGGAAATCAAATAACTTACGAGTTTTTCCAGCACTGTCATTCTTTACATTCAAAGAAGTTTCAAGCGGAAGTGTTTAAACTCAGAAGAGTGTTCCTGGAGCCACTCTGTAGCAATTATGGACGTGTGGGCTGTCGCATTGTCCTGCTGGAATTGCCGAAGTCCGCCGGAATGCACAATGGAAATGAAGGGATGCAGGTGATCAGACAAGATGCTTACATACGTGTCAGCTTTCAGAGTCGTATCTAGAGGTATTAGGGGTCCACTATCACTCCAACTGCACACACCCCATACTATTACAGAGCCTCCACCAGCTTAAACAGTCCCTTGCTGAAGTGCAGGGTTCATGGATTCATGAGGTTTTCTCCATACCCATACACATCCATCCGCTGCATACAATTTGAAACGAGATTCGTCCGACTAGGCAACATGTTTCCAGTCATCAACGGTCCAGTGTTGGTATTGCGGGCCTAGGTGAGGTGTAAAGCTTTGTGTCGTGCAGTCATCAAGAGTACACGAGTGGGCCTTCGGCTCCGAACGCCCATATCGATGATGTTTCGTTGAATGTTTCGACGCTGACACTTGTAGATGGCGTAGCACTGAAATCTGCAGCAATTTGCGGAAATGTTGCGCTTCTGTCACATTGAACGAGTCTCATCAGTCGTCGTTGGTCCCGTTCTTGCAGGATCTTTTTCCGGCCACAGCGATGTCGGAGATTTGATGTTTTACCAGATTCCTGATATTCACGGTAAACTTGTAAAATGGTCGAACTGGAAAATCCCCACTTTATCGCTACCTCGGAGATGGTGTGTCTCATCGCTCGTGCACCGACTATAACACCACGTTCAAGCTTACTTGAATCCTGATGACCTGCCATTGTAGCAGCAGTAACCGATATAACAACTGTGCCAGACATTTATCTTTTATAGACGTTGCCGACCGCAGCGCCGTATTCTTCCTGTTTACAAAATTTTGTATTTGAATATGCATGCCTATACCAGTTTCTTTGGTCTCCTATGATCTAGTGGTTTTTCAAACCTTAAACAGACATTATTTAAATTTTTATAACAAATTAGATCTATGCAGTTAATAACTAAAATTTTTTCAGAAATACTGTAAATTTATAGCTTATTTCTACAAATTACATTTTTTCTCTTATAAGATACTGTGAGATTGAATAGTAGCAGTTTTTCAGAAGATACGTTGCCATAGACTTTTTAAAGCTCTGTAGTTCAGGAAGAGATTTCACATGTCTTGGTAATCTGTGGTGTAGTTTTGTTCCTGCATGATATACACCTTTTTGGCATAATGTGGTGTTACAATGACAAAAATGTATGTCACTGTCTGGCCTGGTACTATAATCACAGACACTTTTGTTTTGAGGAAAAAGGTTTTCTTTTCTCAATATACTTTTTTTGACAGGCGTGACTACTTCCAGTATATAAATGCAGGGAAAGGGTAAGATATTGAGATTTTTAAAGAAAGGTTATCATGGTTTTCTGCTGCTCACTTATTTCATTATTCTTATAATTTCCTTTTGTTTCCTGGAAACTGTTATTGCCTGGTGTACATTTCCCCGGGAAATGGTACTGTACTTCAGGACTGAATGTACACGAGCGAAGTATACATCCATAACTATTTCTGCACTAGTATTGTTACAAACAATTCTTACTGTATAGCTCATTTTTGCTAGTTTTGAATTTAGGGATGTGATAAGAGTGCTCCATTTAAGATTTTCCTAGATAAGAATTCCAAGAAATTTAGTTTCAGTGACTATTGTTTTGGTTGTCTATACATATTACGGGTTGCGCCGCATTTTTATTTGATCTGTGTGGGAATTCGTGAGTACCGTTTTTTGGGGACTAACTATTAGTCTGTTTCGGGTAAACCATTCAGACACTCCTTTTGTGATATCTTTTGCAGATTCAGTAAGATTTTCTTCGTTATTTCCTTCAATTAATAGACTAGTGTCATCTGCAAACAGTAATGATTCAGAATCCCTAACGTGTGATGGGAAATCATTAATGTATACCAAAAAAGAAAGGGATCTAAAATAGAGCTCTGTGGAACACCATGACTGAGTCCACATGCTCCTGAAAGGTGTACCTGGAGTTCATTGCCTCCCATGTACTTAATTTCAGTTACCTAAAAGCGATATTCCAAATATGATTTAATCCACTGATTTGGCATACGTCTTACACCAACCGTTCAAGCATCCTCAGGACCACAGAATGATCAATCACATCAAAAGCTTCTGTTAGGTCCAGGAATAAACCTGAAAATTTTCTGTGGTTGTCCACTGCATTTAAGACATGGTTTATCAGGCTGAAAGTGGTTGTTTCAGTCGATTGCTGTGGTCTAAAGCCATGCTGACATACAGAAATAATATTATTCTTGTCGAATAATGTAGTTAGTTGTGAAAGGACCAGTTTTTCAATAATTTTCGAAAACCCTAACAGTAGTGACACAGGTGTATAGTCACCCATACATTGCTGATCACCTTCTTTAAATGGGGGTATTACTTTTGCCATTTTTAGTTGCTGTGGGAAGACACCATATGATAAGGATGAACTGCATATGTCTAATAAAGGAAAGAGTATGTGTCTTGCTGTTATTTTTATAATATAATCTGGAACATCATCGATACCAGTTGAATAATTACTCTTCAGTGAATTAATGGTATTTAGTAGCTCTGTTGGGCCTATTGGACTGAGGAACATGGATATATTATTTATTTCAATAGATGAAAGTTCTTTGAATGTTGTATTAGGTGGATTACCAAATTTTCCCTTCATTAGTTTTCTAACAGCAATTGCACAATAAGATCTGAAGTTGTTTGCAACCGCCCTCGGGTCAGTGACATTCTTGCCATTGTGCCATATCACAATATTTTTGTGAGTTGTCTTCTTGCCCGTAAGAACCTGCACAGCTTTCCACATGGCCCTAATTTTATTGGATGATTTCTTAATATATTTGTCATCTTCCTTAATTTTTGCCTCTTTTATGGCACGTTTCAAAACTAGCTTGTATTTTTTTTTTTTTTTTGAAATAACTAAGAAATTCTGGACTGCTGTCAGTTTTAGACTGCTGAAGAAGTTCCCGCTTCCTTTTGCAAGATACTCTAATGACTGATGTAATCAGTTTTTGAATCTATCTGGGCTTCTGTGAATCACTTTCCTTTGTGGAAAAGCTATGTCAAAGTTATGTTTGAAAACGTTCAAAAATTTTCCATCTTGTCGTTGGTAATAAAGGTATCATATACTTCTCTCCAAGATTGTTCGCTGATTGGATACTGGAAATATTCAATATTTTCTAACTATAAAACCTTTTGCACATAATATTTTGTACACTGGTCGAAATGTGGTTTACAGATATGGTTAGTAATCGTGAAAGGTGGGCACTATAGAAGGTATCAAAGTTTTTTGATGTACACTTGTCCATGTTTACACATACCTGATCAAGCAGAGTGACACTCGTTTTTGTTACAGGTGTTGGAGAACTAACAGCCACACAAAGATTGTAGGCTTTTATAATATTTAAGGACTTTTCCTTTTGACGGCTGTGGCTTAGAAAGTCAGTATTAAAATCTCCACACAGTACCACTGTTTTCCCAGTTGTCTTGAGCTTGCCTAAAGCAAGTTCCAGTTTTTTGAAAGGAAAAAAAACCAAAACAAAGTACATAAGGAGGCTCCACTGAAATTTCGGGAAGAACATATGCCGTGGACCATACAATGGAACAAGTAATTTTCCATAATGAGAAGAACTTTAATTTGGATGGGTCAGGTGGTTTTCAGTATTACTGGCATGATCTCTCTGCAGAAGAACACTTTCGGGTGAGTAGAAGCTTTGGCGATGGCAGCGTTATGATGTGCTAAAGGAGCATCCAACATAGAATGGCTGCACCCCAAAATGTAGTCCGATGATTGTACAGGTATGCTGGAAATTGAATTGGTTAGTATGTATGAGGGATCATTTCCTATTCCAGTACGCTAATGTTGGGATTCATAGGCCTGCCAAGAGATAGTCGTGGTTTCAAGGTAAAGGAATTGCAAATCTGTACTGGCCTTTGAGAAATCCGGATTTAAATCCCATGGAAAATCTATGGGGGATCCTAGCACGACGTGTTCATCGCAATGGACGATAGTTTGAGACTGTGTCCGAGCTGAAAACTGCAATTCGAATGGATTGGACCTCATTCTCGGAAGAAAAGCTCACTGCCCTTATACAATCAGTGCCTAAAAGGATTTCTGCTGTTATTAAGAACGATGGAGGTCCAACTAAATAATAGGTCATAGTTGTGATCTGTTTATGTATACGTTAGAAGGCTCTGACAACAATTCGTAAGTGCCTTTATATCAGTTCCCATCCGCAAGGTTGTCTTGTTTGTTTAAATTTCTTAAGAACCAATATTAATGCTAAAATGGGAATGTATTTTGTTTTTCTTTGTTGCAAACAGTACGAGAAAAACGTGTGCAATACCAAATACGCAAATAGATGTTGTTTTTTTTTTTTTTTTCAAATAACCAAGTGCCTTTATACTTATTTCCATCAATGTACAACAGGTACCAGCATGTCGCACAGTATCATATTGTGGTGTAACTCCACAAACCGAGAGAGCTCTTTTGAGTGTAAAAACATTTATGCAGACTAAGTATAGTATGGTATAGCATAGTACAGTGTAGTAGGTACGATTAAGGAAGTAAGACTACAATAATCGATCGCAATATTTTGTGTTGATTGACCTCTGCTTTCGATTGCTGCATCTTAACCGTTCTATTAGTACTAGATCTTTCGAAGCATTGCGATACGTTTGTGTTGTTCAGTCAGTTGAGAAATAAATAACATAATGAGTGTGTTTACACATGAACGTCTCTATAACCCGATTTCGCGAGTCCTTCTTACCTCTGTGTCTTATTTATGACACAGCCGCTGATCGGTAAGAGATGAGCGCAAAAGCGGGCTGCCAGTAGTGATCGAGAAACAAGCAACCATCCCCCCCCCCCCTTCCCCCCACCCCTGTCACGTTACCCATTAGACACGCGGGCTGAGCCATTCTTTCTCCGCTCCTCGCATTTCCTTGAGTCAAACAGTTTTCTTTCGGTATAAGCACGAACAGTAAAAAGAGTGCATTTCACCGATAGTATCGATTATTATACGAAATCTTCTCGAAATTTGGCCGTCAGAGTATTTGGACGATCGATAGTTCTTTGCGGGATTAAGATAATTGTACAACAGAGATCACCGCTGAAATATATGGAAGAAACAGGTGCTCAATAAGGGAGCCAGCGGGATTTAAAAAAAAAAAAATGCTATAATACAGGAGATCCCGGGAAATACTGGAGAGCTCGTCTCCCTAGATACTAGCAACAATCAGTCAACAAACGAGAGTGCTTACAAAACACTCATTCCACCCCTGCTAGAATATTAGTGAAGTGTGTGGCACCCGTACCGAATAGGATTAACAGAGGAAGAAGGGCGGCACTAATTGTTGTATTTTTTTAAATTTTATCCACATTTTGCAGCTTACGAATTTCATAAGTCAAACGCGGAAAATATGTGTGAAATAGTGGAAAAGATAAATAGTGTAAACTTACCAAATAATCCCAGAAAAGCGTTTTTAACGCTTTAGCAACAGCATACGTTTTTTTCTGAAAACGATGGAGAAAAAAACGTATGCTGTTGCTAAAACGTTAAAAACGAAATGATCCCGCAAAGTCTAATATCAGAGCACCGCTCAACCTACTTTTCGACACTTTCTTTGAAAGGCATTTATGAAGTAGCTAAGTTTCACAATCAATGTGTAGGTTGTAAATACCCCGATACCGGTAATTCGATTCACCTAAAAGGCTATGACACGAATACATCACAAACTTAAGAGATACTTTACCCTGTAAAAATCAACCCCAGTCTTATAATCTGTTAACACAATACAATCTTTTCATACATGTATTTCATTTTTTAAATTTTTATTGTGACATTTTTATAGTGATATTCGTTGCTATAACTTTTTAGCAGTTTTGTTCCAGTCTCAAGCCGGTTAAATCTATATGTTATAAACACGATTAATATGCGAACAGAACTGCCAGTCTGCTATGATGTACGAATTGTATTTTGATCGCTTGAATCTAACTGAAAATTGGCCCTTAATGGCACTGGATATTGTACAAATGATAATTTCATTGATAAGACAGACCGTAATTTTCAACGTAGCGCTTGGCTGAACCCATAACAATTGCATCACACGCCACCGTAATAACGGAATCTGCCTCAGCTATAAACGGACAGTTGTGAGCAGTTCTGAGGAGTCTACAGTGAGTTGGGCCAGTAACTAGCAGAGCTGGCAACAGCAGTACTTACAGATGATTCGATTCTAACTAACATTATGGGGGTAATACCGACGACTCCATGTTGTAATCCAACAATATGTTTCTGCTTTGCGCTGAATTACAAATATTACGCAAATTATTTGTTTGTTTTGCAACCATTTCAGATCTCCTCTGTGGACCTGTAAATCTCGCCAAAATAAATCAGGACAACTGAAAATGTATATATGGATGTTGTGAATTGTTAAGTAGGTGTGGCTGGGACGCCACGATATTTGTTAATCTCGTCTTTCAAAGAGGGCTAATTCCTTGGGTAAGCACTTTAGCTTAAAATCTTTGCAAGTAACCTCTTAAGCGACATTTTTATGCAGGCTGGCGCCGTTCTTGCCATGCAAGTAGGATTGCCATTCGTCCCGATATATCGGCACCGTTACCGTTATGGACCTTCCTGTCCCGACAAGACCCAATTTTGTCTCGATTTTGCAAAATACTGTTACGAGCTTGGCTCAAGTACTGAAATAACGCCATCTGTTAGAACAACATGTAAATGCAACCTCATTTAGTGTTATTTGTGTCAACACGTTAATGTCACAATGCCGTCTCAGAGATGGCGTTGCATGTTGCGTATTTCATTGGCATGGAAACCATGATGAATTCCAACAAATTAAAGAATGGAAGCCCTAACCAAGAAACAATTAAGTTGACTTCGAAATTTGAGGAAGAGACAATGGCTTTCTATAGTGTAGCATTCGATTACTTAGAGAAATGTGCTATTTATTTTCATAAATAACCAGTATTTCATTGGATGACGCTGTCTTGAAACTCCAGACTGAGTGATGATTAAAAACACTGTTTTATATTTTATACACTATTATACACCTTCACACCATTTTTAGTCAGATGTATAATAGTGTTTTTAATCATCACTCAGTCTGGAGTTTCAAGACAGCGTCATCCAATGAAATACTGGTTATTTATTCAAATAAATAGCATATATATATATATTTTACAGGGTGGTACATTGATAGTGATCGGGCCAAATATCTCACGAAATAAGCATCAAACGAAAAAACTACAAAGAATGAAACTCGTCTAGCTTGAAGGGGGAAACCAGATGGCGCTATGGTTGGCCCGCTAGATGGCGCTGCCATAGGTCAAACGGTTATCAACTGCGTTTTTTAAATAAGAACCCCCATTTTTTATTACATATTCGTGTAGTAAGCAAAGAAATATGAATGTTTTAGTTGGACCACTTTTTTTGCTTTGTGATAGATGGCAGTGTAATAGTCACAAACATATGGCTCACAATTTTAGACGAACAGTTGGTAACAGGTAGGTTTTTAAATCAAAATACAGAACGTAGGTACGTTTGAACATTTTATTTCGGTTGTTCCAATGTGATACATGTACCTTTGTGAACGTATCACTTCTGAGAACGCATGCTGTTAAAGCATGACCTATGCCAGCGTCATTTAGCGGGCCGACCAAGCGCCATCTGGTTTCCCCCTTCAAGCTAGACGAGTTACGTTCTTTGTAGTTTTTTCGTTTGATGCTTATTTCGTGAGATATTTGGACCGGTCACGATCAATGGACCACCCTGTATATCTGAAGACCTTTTTAGAAACTAAGCGTGACTCGGAAGAATGGAAGTCTAAACACTCCGCGGAAGAAAGGTGTATTTACTTTCTTAAGAAAACCGCAAATCGTCAATGCAAAAGCCAACTGCTAAAATTATGCGAGATTGTTTTCTATTCCCGCGCACAACGTCACTGAGGAAAGAGCATTTCCGCTAACGACTGCTCATTGATGAAGGAAATCGAATGCTGCCAGAGACTGTGGAATCAATCATACAGTATCAGTTTAATTACAAGCTGACTTGCATGGAGTTTTATAAATACGCAAAGGAGAAAAATATTTATTGAAAAAGATGAAATCTTCCGAAAAAATATGGTGCACCAACTACTTCTGCCGCAAAAAGTTCCATGTAATTGTGTTCCAAATAAAAAGTAAATACATAAATTTTTTACTTCATTTCTACATCGCCATCTGGGAGTATCCCGACGAGGTCCCAGCTAGGTATGGCAACCTTACGTGCAAGATACATAAAAACATCGGAAATAGGACAGACTCTACTCTCTGTAGAAGTTATTACTGAGTTTGGTGTTGGTTACTAAAATAGTTGCCCACATGGTGGACCTCTTACGACAGAGGAACAAAGTGTGTCAACATTCAAGCACAGTTAAATGAAAAATGGCCATCTGAAGCAATGGTTATAACACACGAGTTTTATTCATATATTATACAGGATTTATTTTCCAACTGTTCTGATTTTGCCAAATTCTCGGTCTCAGTTGACCGGGGTTCGGAAGTGTTCGGTATTTTAGCATATTTTCGATATTTCAGCGCTTTATTCGATGATTGGTGCCGAAGTACGAGTAGTCCCGTATTTTTAGGATTCTATTCATCACTAAGTTTTTTACTGATTTGCAAAATCACGTCAATAATTGAGGCCGATATGGTAAAAGCACACTCGCGCATTCGTTCTATATTGAAGTTTGCAACAAGCAACGATCTTTACCAAAAACTTACAGGAAACTAAATTTTGTTGAAAATTGTATACGTCAATAACAACTATAATGTGTAATGCTAGTGTTTCACCGCGCCGACCATCAGACCTGAGGTCAGCAAATCCTTCCGCCAATGTTCGGTAATTCAGTCAATTTCATCTGACAACCCTACAAGTGACTCGTTACAAAGTATTTTGTCCGGTTTGTTAGCCCAGTCACTTTTGCGACTGTATTACATTCAGAATAATTGCATACCAGTGCAAATGTGTGCAACAGGGAATGTTTACTATGCCTGTAAATGAAACGTTTCCATTGATGCAAGGGATTCATTCTTTACAACACAGTTAACCTACTGGCTTGAACGTTTACTGTGGAACTGTGTGATATGAGCAGCAACAAAATAATAAAGGCTACAAAACAAAAGTTAATGCAAAAGCCTTGCTACTATACATTACAGTACATACAATACAGGACTGATCTTCTACGGAAGTTTTTCGGAAATGTGAAGGCGATGATCACGAGAAACAGTACATTGTTCCACGACATACTATCTTACACGCTCAATAACCCCGGACGAACTCTATATATTGTAAATAAAGGCTGCATCATGTAGATACAGCTAACACAGCTGTGAACAAAACTGAAGACTGGTCAGAGCCACACAGTGGCTAAGAAACAGGAGGGTACTTAACTCTTTACTTCCTTCTCACTCTGTCTACAGTGTGTCTTTGTTCCATCTATCAGTACGTACCGATGATACATTACATAACTTTCTAAGAGGTATTACTTTTTTTCACAAGTAAATTTGTAAAGGCTTCTCAACTCAAGGACAATATTATAATATTACGTTGCCTTAGGCAGATGTATGCCTAACAGCTTTAAGTAATTTTGAGGGTTCCTTATCTTAATCTGTAAAAACGGAAGCCTTATAGGGGCGCTTTGTTCTCCGTTTGTCTGTCAACCTTTTTTTATCAGGAACCGGTAGTTCAAGTTCAAGTCACATATTAAGGTCTATGATCCTCTGGCACTGTAAAAATTTTAAGATTTTCAGTCAATTCAGTCAAAAGATACTGATATCTATTTCGCAGATTTTGATACTCGAAAACTCACTCATCAAAATCTGTAGGGTACTTTTCGTTGATCTAGAATCATGAAATTTGGCAAGAACCAAGGTTTCGCAGTACAAGTGAAGGAAAAAAACGAAAATTGTTAATTTGTAATTATATCACACGAAAAACTATTTCTTTTGCCACTCGTTACCTGACTTCGAACTTGAAATTAAAACAACCAGTAATTCTGCATTCAGACCGACTGTGTCATACGTCATACATCAGGGAAGGAACGATTTCTTTAGTCGCATTACGCGTTTCGGAATTTATGTTTCATCAGATACCCAGGGACGATTACTGCACGCAGATGTGGGGTTTTAGGTTGTATGTGAAATAAACGTTGCCAGACTATTCTGTATGTTTGTTTCTCATACAACTTGAAACGCTTTATCAACGTGCAGTAATCGCCCCTGATAACGCATAAATTCCGAAACTCGTTACATGAACAGTACAGTCATTCCTGGCCTGATGTTTGACTTTTAACACCGCGACGCGGTCAGAATGAATGGAGAAATACTTTTAACTGTGAGAATGGTCACCTGCGTCCTGCATGACTGGATATCATATTTATATCGTTGAAATACACTGAAGCGCCAAAGAAATTGGTATAGGCGTCCGTACTCAGATACAGAGATACGTAAACAGGCAGAATACGGCGCAGCGGTCGGCAGGCACGTGTCTGGCGCAGTTGTTGGATCGGTTATTGCTGTTACGGTGGCAGATTATCAGGTTTTAAGTTGAGTTTGAAGGTGGTGTTATTTATTAGTCGGCACACGAGCGGTTGGAGACAGCATGGGAGGTAGCGATGAAGTGGGGATTTTCCCGTACGACCTTTTCACGAGTGTACCGTGAATACCAGGAATCCGGTAAAACATCAAATCTCCGGCATCACTCCTGCTGGAAAAAAGATCCTGCAAGAACGGGACCAACGATGACAAGAGAATCGTTCAACGTGACAGAAGTGCAACCCGTCCGCAGATTGCTGCAGATTTCAATGCTGGGCCACCAACAAGTGTAGGCGTGGGAACCATTCGACGAAACATCATCGATATGGGCTTTCAAAGCCGAAGGCCCACTCGTGTATCCTTGATGACTGCAAAACACAAAGCTTTACTCCTCGTCTGGGCCCGTCAACACCGACAATGGACTGTTGGTGGCTGGGAACATGTTGCCTGGTCGGACGAGTCTCGTTTCAAATTGTATGGAGCGGATGGACGTATCGGGTATGGAGATAATCTCAGGAATCCATGGACCCTGCATGTCAGCAGGGGATTGTTCAAGCTGATAGAGGCTCTGTAATGGTGTGGGGTGTTTTCAGTTGGAGTGATATGGAACCCCTGATACGTCTAGATACGACTCTTGACAGGTGGCACGTACGTAAGCATCCTGTCTGATCACCTGCGTTCACTCATGTACATTGTGTATTCCAGCGGAGTTGGGCAATTCCAGCAGGACAATGCGACACCCCACACGCCCAGAATTGTTACAGAGAGGCTCGAGGAACACTGTTCTGAGTTTAAAACACTTTTTCTGGCCACCAGACTGCCCAGATATGAACATTATTCAGCATATCTGGGATGCCTTCCGATGTCCTGTTCAGAAGAGACATCCACTGCCTTGTACTCTTACTAATTTATGGAGAGCCCTGCAGGGTTCATGGCGTCAATTACCTTCAGCACTACTCCAGACATTAGTCGAGTCCATGCCGTGTCATGTTGCGGCATTACTGCGTGATCGCGGGGCCCCTACACGATTTTAGGAAGGTCTACCAGTGTATTTCCTAGCGTCCTCGTTAGATCTTCGTGTCGATCAGAGACCCCAATGTGTGCTCCTAAAAAAAGGCCACAACGTTGCCGGTATGGAAAGACCCACACGGCTCTGACCTGGTACCTGCCAGTAAGTCGCTCACCTTCGAGGCGCAGCTTGCAGCGGGTGACTGCATGGCCCACGCGGTTGGTGGCGGCGCACTTGAATTCGCCCTCGTCGCTGAAGGCCGCCTGGAAGATGACCAGCGAGCTCTGCTCCGCCTCCGTCACCACCTTCATGCGCCGGCTGCTGAAGATCTCGAAGCCGTCCTTGAACCACGAGATGGCCGGCGCCGGCGTGCCGCGGAACTGTACCACGAACTCCACCTGCCAACAGGGACGCCGCACCAGCTGCCTCAACCTGCGATGCAGCTGAAGAGTCTTGCCTAGGTCACCAAACTAAGGCAGCGTTAACTGATTCCGCACACAGAACGCTGGCAGTATATTTGTGCACCTCAGTGGCAGACACTCGACTGGCGTACAAGAAGAGGCACTAGGATACGCGCTACTACCTTCCTCATTCTTGCCAAATATTTGTTGCAACTAAATGTATAATGACGTCACTGTGACGTTGAGCTATAAACTCCCTTCGTTCTACCTCCAGCAATGCGCTTTATTTTGCTAAGTGAGTCCCTCAGTGCTATAGCTCTGCGATGAAAAACATTGGAGTGGTATACGGGAGGAGGCACGTTCGAATACCTCTCTGACAAATCTGTTTTAAATAATTCGCGGTTTCCCCGAATCACCTCAAGCGAACACTACGATGCACGCTACTAGCTTCCTCATTCTTGCCAAATATGAGTTGTAGCTAATGACGTCAATGTGACATTCGGCTTAAACTCCCTTCCTTCTTCCTCTAACAAGCTCACTTCTTTTTTGACGTCAAAACGTCTATTCACTCGTCAGTCGAACTTTACTTGTATGCCAAAATACTGTCAGATTTGAATCGTTAACAACTACGAGACTAACAATGCGTCAACAGTGGTTGCAGCCACAACGGATAGATCATGCATGTACATGTTTGTCGTACATTATTTGTTTTGCCTGTGACATCTGCGTACCGCTGCAGACGCATGCGAATTAACTTCGTGTGAAGTCATAAAATGGTGCAGCCTGGAAACGCGTTTAGCTAGGACACTGATTCGGGTGCCATTGTGAAGAGCTTGCGTTGCACTGCTAGAGCCAAAAGTGAGACGATATTAGCCAGAATACAAGTGAAAATCGGTACTAAATTAAAAATTACAAAATGATGAAACATATCGTCTCAAATGACTAGTAAACATGCTCGAAAAGATAGAAAGCGTAAGCCAGAGGAAAGAGAAATCCAGAAAGCCTGAAAAGTCCAGTGCCGAGCGAGGGCGAGAGAGGAAACGAATAAACGGCGCAAAGCGATCACGTAGCTGGCTGGCCATAGGGCATACAGTGGCCAGTTACGCTCCAAACTTTTGCTTTATCTGTACAGTAACTACTAGACTACTCCGTGTAACCATTGTATGAAACAGACTGATGTTTAAATTTTATGGTAATGTACGCTTATTACGCTTTCACGGAAACAACAGGTGCGCACTCGAACTGTGCACATACATTTTTTTTTTACTCTCTTCAATTACAGTCGCTACACTGTCCACAAGCTGCAACAGAAATGGCACAGTTACTTGCAGTTTCGTTGTAAATCACACTGTGAGCCCGATTGGAAGCCAAATTTAGAGGTTGGCCTTTCGAGAACAATGCTCTGATGCGTTCATCGGTCGACGTATGGGGCAAAAAGAATGTCCTGCATTGGCGAGAACGAGGATTGTATATTGGGTTGCTCCATTGTGCCATCAAGACCTGTGTGGCAACAAGTACTGAGCGCCCGTCGCAGAAAGGGCAGCACTAGGCAAAGAGAGTCAAACGTGGCTGGTTCAGCACACGACGATGTCAGTGTATGATGTTACATACTCTCGAGAGAGTGCGTTCTCTGAAATTCACTAACACTGGCCAGTGGCTGATGAGAATGGAACTCATACAGCGACTATGTCTGCCTTCTTGTGTTCACTGCTTCGTGCCGGAGATCCTCGACTTGCAGTCCTACAGTGCAACGGTGCGGCCGGATGCGGGAGCTGCTGGGAGTTTCAACTACATCAGCACCTGTACTCCGGTCGTAGCGGCCAAGTGGTCAAAAAAGACCCACCTTAAGCAATCAGGTGGTGGGTCGTAAAATCAGGGCGGCAAGTGAAAAAAAAAAGTCCTACAGGCCCTCCAGACACCACTAGGCGTGGCACTTTTGGCAGTTCTTCCTGTGTTCTCTGCTCCTTCGTCCATCTGACTCTTTCAGTTGTAACCCACTGTATGAACCGTCTGAACTAACGTCAACAGATCCTTTCGCCGTTCTGGTTTTCGGGTTGTATCCAGTGTGTAGCTCAGTAACTGTTCTCATAACGAAGTTTATTTATAAAGGCATTGAGAATTGCAAACCGTCATGATTGCCGCGAAACTAACCAGGAACCTCAGTGACATTATTCATAAACATTGGCTCTTTTTTACCAGTAGACCACGAAAATGACCTGTTTCTGCTATTGTGACATTAGCTTTGCTGCAGTGACATGAGAAGACTAGCAAAGCTGCAGGTCAAGTCAGGTCAAAAAAATTATAATGAGTACCAGGGGAGAGATACTTTGAAGGACGACGGTACTGCAAACATAATAAAATCGCTCGACACAGATTCGAACACAGTCGGTATTTTCGCCCGGGACTGAAACGGAAGGCTATGATGAGACAAACACAACTAAGGAAGACAGTGACATCAGCAGGGGACGTAGTTTTACGGATACAGTCAGCGAAGCATCGAGAGCAGGATGTACTGTGCGTCTGATTTTTGTTCTTGCCCTAAATCGTCGTAACTGGCGTCTGCTTCACATCTTCTGTGCAGCAAGCTACGTAAATTTAAGTATTAACTGTGTTTTTCTTACTTGTCACTTCTTTTTCCGTGTGTTTTTGCTTTTAGGAAGCTTTAATTTTCGAGTACTAGTAATAGCGTTCCATAGATTTCGTGTTTGTTTCGAATACAATCCAGAGACAGTTAGCGCTTATTTTGATTTTTTCCAACAAGATGTGTCTCGTAACCACACTTTAGTCAGATATCAGCCGCCTTTAGTGAATTAGCAGTCTAGTTAAAAGTTGATTAACTCTCTACAGTAAATTGTTGATTTCTTAGGATGGGTAGGATGTGTGACTGCTGTGTACGGACGCAGGAGGAGCTGGCCACTGTTCACGAACAGGTGAACGTGCTGATGGCCGCGGTCAGCCGCCTTCAGGCTGCTGCCTCGGAGTGTAGCGGCAGTGGGGAGTCTGGTGCGTCGCATAGTACACCCCAGGTGTTACATGCTACACCCACGGTCCCTGCTGTCGAGACATCTTCGCGGGTACCGGGCGCGGTTGGGCCACCCTCTCCCTAAGGGGCGTGGCGGGTTCAGCGGCGTTCGCATCGCACGAGGCAGAGGGTCAATGTGGAGGTTGGCCGTGTGGCATCGCCCGCTCTGCCTGTGAGTGGACATGTGGCCACTCCTTCAGCAAGGTCCGAGCAGGCACATGGGGGGAGGGGTTTATTAGTGATGGGGAGCTCCAATGGTAGATGGGTGATGGAGCCCCTTAGGGAAATATCGGTAAGGTCGGGGAAGAAGGCCAGTGTTCACTCTGTTTGCTTGCCAGGGGGTCTCATCCGAGATGTGGAGGAGGCCCTGCCGGCGGCGATAGAGAGCACTGGGTGCACCTGACTGCAAATTGTTACGACTCCTGCCATCTGGGTTCAGAGGTCACCCTTAGTTCATACAGGCGGTTGGTGGAGTTGGTGAAGGGGTGGGAGCTGAGCTGACTATTTGTAGTATCGTTCTCAGAACCGATAGCGGTCCTCTGGTTTGGAGACGAGTGGAAGGCTTAAACCAGAGGCTCAGCAGGGATCCCACTAATCGAGTGGCGAAGAAAACTGCTTCGCTTCTGAATGATTCTTCCTTCCCACCAGAAGTTGCTTGGAGATTGAAACTAAGTGGTGCGGTGCCTCCCAGATTTTATGGACTACCAAAGGTCCATAAGAAAGATGTCCCTCTCCGTCCCATAGTGAGTAACATAGGCTCTCCGACCTATGACGTTCCTAAACACCTGGCATCGTTGTTGATGCCTCTTGTGTGAAAATGTGCTCACCACATAAGAAACTCTGCTGATTTCATTAGTAAACTGAAATCATTGAAAATGAACCCTTCTGATATATTAGTTAGTTTCGACGTGGTGTCTTTATTCACAAAGGCTCCCCTTCCAGAATCTAACTTATTGAAAGAAGGTTTGACAAAGAGATTTCAGCTTTATTCAAACATGTTCTGACCTCTACATACTTCTTATTTAACAACAAATATTTGAACAGACGGACGGAGTCGCCATGCATAGTCCCTTATCCCCTCTGGTGGCCAATTTATTTATGGAAGACTTCGAGGAGAAAGCGCTTGAATCTGCTCACTTGAAACTCACGGTATTCTGGAGCTATGTTGATGATACCTTTGTAGTTTGGCTGGGATATATACATAGTCACACACTGTGCGAAAAAGTGTGTGACTATGTATATATCCCAGTATGTACTACAAAATTAAAGATGTTTATTGTGTATACCAACTGCACAACAGAAGCAGACATCATACAATGTTAAACTGCAAACAGCTAAAAAACATTATGTAAATCACTAAAAAGCACCTGAAGATGAGCCTCCAGGGCTCGAAATACACTCCTGGAAATTGAAATAAGAACACCGTGAATTCATTGTCCCAGGAAGGGGAAACTTTATTGACACATTCCTGGGGTCAGATACATCACATGATCACACTGACAGAACCACAGGCACATAGACACAGGCAACAGAGCATGCACAATGTCGGCACTAGTACAGTGTATATCCACCTTTCGCAGCAATGCAGGCTGCTATTCTCCCATGGAGACGATCATAGAGATGCTGGATGTAGTCCTGTGGAACGGCTTGCCATGCCATTTCCACCTGGCGCCTCAGTTGGACCAGCGTTCGTGCTGGACGTGCAGACCGCGTGAGACGACACTTCATCCAGTCCCAAACATGCTCAATGGGGGACAGATCCGGAGATCTTGCTGGCCAGGGTAGTTGACTTACACCTTCTAGAGCACGTTGGGTGGCACGGGATACATGCGGACGTGCATTGTCCTGTTGGAACAGCAAGTTCCCTTGCCGGTCTAGGAATGGTAGAACGATGGGTTCGATGACGGTTTGGATGTACCGTGCACTATTCAGTGTCCCCTCGACGATCACCAGTGGTGTACGGCCAGTGTAGGAGATCGCTCCCCACACCATGATGCCGGGTGTTGGCCCTGTGTGCCTCGGTCGTATGCAGTCCTGATTGTGGCGCTCACCTGCACGGCGCCAAACACGCATACGACCATCATTGGCACCAAGGCAGAAGCGACTCTCATTGCTGAAGACGACACGTCTCCATTCGTCCCTCCATTCACGCCTGTCGCGACACCACTGGAGGCGGGCTGCACGATGTTGGGGCGTGAGCGGAAGACGGCCTAACGGTGTGCGGGACCGTAGCCCAGCTTCATGGAGACGGTTGCGAATGGTCCTCGCCGATACCCCAGGAGCAACAGTGTCCCTAATTTGCTGGGAAGTGGCGGTGCGGTCCCCTACGGCACTGCGTAGGATCCTACGGTCTTGGCGTGCATCCGTGCGTCGCTGCGGTCCGGTCCCAGGTCGACGGGCACGTGCACCTTCCGCCGACCACTGGCGACAACATCGATGTACTGTGGAGACCTCACGCCCCACGTGTTGAGCAATTCGGCGGTACGTCCACCCGGCCTCCCGCATGCCCACTATACGCCCTCGCTCAAAGTCCGTCAACTGCACATACGGTTCACGTCCACGCTGTCGCGGCATGCTACCAGTGTTAAAGACTGCGATGGAGCTCCGTATGCCACGGCAAACTGGCTGACACTGACGGCGGCGGTGCACAAATGCTGCGCAGCTAGCGCCATTCGACGGCCAACACCGCGGTTCCTGGTGTGTCCGCTGTGCCGTGCGTGTGATCATTGCTTGTACAGCCCTCTCGCAGTGTCCGGAGCAAGTATGGTGGGTCTGACACACCGGTGTCAATGTGTTCTTTTTTCCATTTCCAGGAGTGTACATAGTGCAGTAAATAAACGCAACTTGTGACTGAAGGCGGGTTGTTCTTCATTTTACTAAAGTAAAACAGTCGCAGACGAAACACTGAAAAACAATGGATAAAATTAAATTTAATTTTTATCTGTCATTACTTTTATGTTGTAGTTTCACGTACTGGCACGTTCCATGACCTTGGAGATTTGCTCCTGAATTTGGACCTACAGGATTTGACATGTAAATAAATAAATAAATAAATAAAAAGAGGGATGCAGGCGTGGTATGACGCGGCGACCGACCTTGTCGTTCTCGAGGGCGACGGCGTCGCGCAGCTCGGCGGTGAAGAGCGGCGGCTGCGCCTGAGGCCGGTCCAGCGTCACGGTGAGCGGCTCCGACAGCTCCCCGGGTTCTGAGCGGCCGGCTGCGCTCTCGGCGCTGACGCGGAACTGGTAGCGCCAGCCGGGCTCCAGGCCCGACAGCGCCGCTTCGGGCCGCAGCGTGGGCGCAGGCGTCGAGCGCACCCAGTGCGGCGTGCCCGCGCGCCGGTGCTCCACCAGGTAGCCTGCCGCACAGGGGCTGCGTACGTCTCACAGCAGTCTCGTAAACAACAACACACAGGCCGACAACACAGCGGGCAGTACAATGCTGTCCCTGTCACTGCCGTCGTGCGAATCATTAGCGGTCTGGCTTCTCTACATCTACACTTAGCAAAGCGACTTACAGTATTTGGGAGAGGGCATTTTTGGTACCACTGTCATTATACGAGGGTCGTAACTTAAATAGTGGCAACTATTTATTCACAACCGATACAAAAGAGTTACATGTTTGCACCTGTTACTGTCCTTCAAAGTAGTCACCAGCATTGTGTAGAACCCGCTGCCAGCGATGTGGATGGCTTAGTATACTGTTAGCAGAGCCTGTTCTGCTGATGGTCCGAATGGAGTGATCTACTGCCTGTCGACTCTCTGGAACAGTTATGAAGTGAATGCCACAAAGTGGATCCTTCATCTTCAGAATCAAATCAAAGTCACAAGGACTTAAGTCAGGGGAGTATGGTGGATGGACAGTACTTCCCAGTCCCATCGACTCAACAGAGCAGCCACAGCTTGTGCTGTATGCACCTGCACATTGTCATGCAAAATGATGGGTGGGTTGCGCAGAGAGTGTCGCCGCTTCTTTCGCAAAGCTGGTTGCAGGTCATGCTCCAATAACGAAGAGTAATACAGTAACTACCTGGCAGATTAAAACTGTGTGCCGGACCGAGACTCGAACTCGGGACCTTCGCCTTTCGCGGGCAAGTGCTCTATCGACTGAGCTACCCAAGCACGACTCATGCCCCGTCCTCACAGCTGTAATTCCGCCAGTACCTCGTCTCCTACCTTCCAAACTTCAAAGAAGCTCTCCTGCCTGCGAAAGGCAAAGGTCCCGAGTTCGAGTCTCTGTCCGGCACACAGTTTTAATCTGTCAGGAAGTATCATATCAGCGCACACTCCGCTGTAGCGTGAAAATTTCATTCTAGAAACATACCCCAGGCTGTGGCAAAGCCATGTCTCCGCAATATCCTTTCTTCCAGGAGTGCTAGTTCTGCTAGGTTCGCAGGAGAGCTTCTGTGAAGTTTGGAAGGTAGGAGACGAGGTATTGGCGGAATTAAAGCTGTGAGGACGGGGCGTGAGTCGTGCATTGGTAGCTCAGTCGGTAGAGCACTCGCCCGCGAAAGGCAAAGGTCCCGAGATCGAGTCTCGGTCCAGCACACAGTTTTAATCTGCCAGGAAGTTTCATATCAGCGCACACTCCGCTGTAGAGTGAAAATTTCATTCTAGTAATACAGTACTTTGACGGTCTGCCATGGAGGAACGTAATACGTTGGGAAAACACCATCACAGTCGTATACAACAATCACCATAACTTTCAGCATACAGGGGCTCTGACGCACTTTTGACTTTCGCGGCGACCCATAATGACGCCATTCGTTGGATTGGCGTTTCAGTTTTGGCTCGTACAATGTGGCCCATGTGTTCCTGTTTCGAGAACATAGTGACACCGTTACATTAGACCGCTCGCTCGCAAGTGACTATGTTTCCCTCGATTGTGCAGACGCCAGTGACATGGGACGGGCGAGTCCATTTGCTCCGAGGTCAGGTAGGTATGTCAATAACGCGTGCTATCAGCGAAAATAACAGATTCCATTGCGTAGTGTCTCCACAGCAGTGTTGCCACTATTTAAGTTCCAACCTACGTAATTACAATGTGCAACGTTACTAAGATAAGTAGTATCACACAGATTATCTATGAAAACCGTACATACAATGGTGTCCAAAATTAAAGCAACAAACGGAAAATTTGCAGGGTTGCGTTTCATTTGACACATACAATATAAACAGGAGATAGTAAGTTCGCAGCTCGTGGTCTTGTGGTAGCGTTCTCGCTTCTGGCGCATGGGGCCCCGGGTTCGATTCCCGGTGGGGACAGGGACTTTCTCTGCCTCGTGATGACTGGGTGTTGTGTGTTCTTCATCATCATTTCATCATCACTGACGCGCAAAGTCGCTGAAGTGGCGTCAACTAAAAAGAACTTGCAATCCGGCGGCTGAACTTTCCCGCATGGGGCCACCTGGCCAACAATGCCATACGCTCATCATCGTCATCTTGAGGTGATAGTAAAGTAGAAACAATGTGAAGAATATAGAACGTAATCAGCTGCAACATACAAAACAATAGACAAAAAAGGTTCTTCGTTTTTTTCTAACTTAACAGATTTGCACACACATTCTGACAACTGTTCCCTTATGGGGTGTGACCACATCTGGCACCAGTACAGGTCTGACAGCGATGGGACATGCTATGAAAGGTGTCATCAATCTCATGTTGAGGCAGTAACGCCCATTCTTCCTGCAGAACTGCTCGGGAGTCTTGGAGAGTGCTTGTTGAATGGAACCCGTTTGCCTAGAGCATCCCAGACATGATCTATGGGATTCAAATCGGGAGAGCGAGTAGACCACGCCATGCGTGCAATATCTTCTGTTTCCAAAAAAACATCGCCCATCCGTGCTCTATGAGATCCAGGATTGTCGTCCATCAGTACAAAGTCTGGGCCCACAGGACCTCGCAACAATGGCGCATGAGATCCCAAGATCTCCTCACGGCACCTGACAGTAGTTTAAGTCACGAAGAGGGGTTGACTGGTCAACATAATCCCGGCCCACACAACTGGGGATCCTCATCAATATTGGTCTCCTTCCAAAAAGTTTGGGTCATGAAACTGTATTCCACATGCCATCCAGATGCGGGTCCGTCGAGAATCACTCTCCAGAACAAATCGGGAATCATCTGTGAAAAGAGCATTTGCCCACTGTTTGACGGTCTGGGTAGCATGTTGACGGTTCCACCCTTGACGTTCCCTTCTTTGAAGACACACCGTAGGTAAACAGACAGCAGGGCTCCAACAATAAAGGCCACTCTGCTGCAGCCTTTTTCCACTGCTTTCCTCGATATCAGATGCCAGTTGCACTGCAATGCTCTACTCTTTCTGATGTCACACATTGTAGGCCCTGTCCTTGTCTCTGGAAGACAGTTTCGGTCTCTCTAAACTGTGGCCTCATTCGAGAAACAACAGCACGATTCACATTAAGTACATATGATTATATTGTGAATTAGATACAGGACGGGGAAATAGCAGTTCGTTGTTTTAATTTTGGACATCAGTGTAGTTATGCTGGTTTGACAGTTAACATGCCACACAGCAACCGGAGTTTAATCATCCATATTTCTAAACGGATAACCCACTTCATGCGGCACAGTCTCAGTTGCAAACTGCTTGTCTAACGGCTTCCAGGGGCAAAAAAATTTGGTGTTCAGTATTTCACAAAATTATTGCTCAAATGTTATGATTTAAAATACTATCACAATCTACTCATTAAAAGATATCTTGCGCTAAAGCTTTAACAGAGTAAAACAATTCTTGCAGCCAGCAACTGTATAAGAGAGCACTTAGCGACTTTCAACAAGCTTTAAACATAACTTCAAAGCTTCCCTAAACTTCTTCTCACTTACAAGCTCATTTTGAAATATTTAACACAGTAAATTATTGGTAAGGTAACCAGACTTTTGTAGCTGTTTTATACATAACAGTTCGATTCTTTGAAGAACTGTGGGTGGAGTGTTAAGTGCCAACATAGAACAGCCCTGTTAACCGATGTGGTACTTTCTCACGCCTCAACAGTGATGAACAGTTCGGCTCGCAGTGAGTAATGGTGGCGGAAGGTGAGGGGTGAGGAGGCAGGGAGGTATCAGGACAGCACCCCAAGCTACGGCCGGTAATGTCACGGTGTACAGAGATACATCGCTTCACGGTGGCTCATTACTGCATTTTGTGGCGGATTTATTTTCTAAGATTTCTATGATGAAGCACAACATTTCTTATGGCCGATGCAGCCCTGTGATTGATGTCATTACTGGTCAAAATTTAAATTAGGATCAAAATGTATCTAGTGCCCTTTTTATTCAGACGTTAAACAAATGTGAATGACTGTTATTTATTTTGCTTTTCACAAAACCATCAATGTTTGGTACCGTTTTGTGGGCACAGCTAATTCGGAGACAAACTTTAAAGTTGAAATGTATCTATGAGTCTCAGTCGCTAGCTCTTTTTGTCTTCACTATGGAAAGACCTTCCTTACGCAGATATGTAGATTAAAACATCGATATAATCGTAGCTGCGATTTGGTCCTCGGGGTACAGAGCTGATAACAAGTTTTGTCTAATATAGGATTCCTGGGGTGGACAAACTAATACTCTAATGTATGACACCATGTTTATAGATGTCGAGGGTCAACCGATGTTCACGGTAAAAGTAATACCGCCAAACGGCACACCTGCGTGACAACCGTGTAATGTTTATTTCTACAGCCAGGTTAAAAAATTTTGTTGTGAGGCTTCAGAATTGCAACGTGCTTTTGGAAACCCAGCGGGAATTGCACAACCTCACGTATGCAGTCCATCAAGTTGTTCGAATAAATGTGAGGACACATAACAGTGACTGGAAGCGCCATTGTAAAGTGAACAGAAGTAACATTTTAGTTGTTTACTATCTCAAGAGGTTCCAAAATGGCTCTGAACACTATGGGACTTAACGTCTGAGGTCATCAGTCCCCTAGAACGTAGAACTACTTAAACCTAACTAACCTAAGGACATCACACACATCTATGACAGAGGCAGGATTCGAACCTGCGACCGTAGCGGTCGCACGGTTCCAGACTGTAGCGCCTAGAACCGATCGGCCACCCTGGCCGGCTATCCCAAGAGGTTTGAGAAATTTATTTGCCTAGCTTTTTATCATTCCTCATTGATTAACTTACCTTATTAACCCTTCTATCCCTATTAATTGAGATATGGGAAAATACAAACGAGAAGAATAACATCCGCTAGGTTTCCTCGACATACGAACCCGGGTTCTCCGCCTCGCGCTTCCCAACTGGTTACCTTGGCGTTGCGCAATTTTTTTAAATCTCATTTTTGGTTCGTTATTGTTTGTTGCTTTTGCTCGGGGCGGACGTTCCATGACATCCATTCACGTTTATCGTACATCAGTTCATTGAGTTTTTTTATTACAGAGGGCAGTGAACCCTCTGACCGAACGCTATCGGCGTTCTCGACGAAACCCGTTTACTATGTGGGCACACAAGTGGCAGTTTCTTTCCTCGATTTCCGGAAAAGTATGTGTTTGCGGACCTCATATTTGATGATGAAAAATGCTCTATTTACAATTAGGTCTCTATCGATGGCGCCAATTTTGAGCTGATTGCTCATCATAACATTTGGGTTGGTGATTTTCACAAAAACGGGAGGGTGCTGAGCGTAAATATCTAAAGAGTCCTTCGTTTTAGATTGTACACAAGCAACCTGCCAAGTCTGAGCCGAATCCGCTGGCCGTGTTTGAGGCCTTCCCCTTCTGAGATAGGGAGGACTGCAGCTGTAGCAGCACAGATGGTAGCCCTGCTTCAGGGGGAGACCCTTCCCCTCCTCTCCTACTTACCCGTGACAGGCGCCCCGCCGTGCCGCGGCGGCGGGTCCCAGCGGATGGTGACGACTCCAGCCTGCGAGTGGGGAGTCCCCGGCACCAGGCGGGGCTTCCCTGGAGGCGGCGGCCGCTCTGCGGGCAAACAAGAGCTGCTCAGCGGGGCTCCACGTACCAGTGTTACCAACTTCAAAAAATTAACTAATAATCTGTGCTGTTCATTAACGAAAACAGTGCGAAACTTTGTCAACCTGGGACTGAAAGACGTTTCCTTGAGTTAGAAATGAGCACATTTGAAGATGCAGTCCTTTTAACGTCAATAAACTCACACCTGAGGTTTAAGGCTGTTGCTTCAGTTTTTGGCGTCACTCACACTGTTATATGACACCACTCTTGGGGTAGTGAATGCTGCACAAAGTTCTACTGCAAACCAAAAAGTGTGTACTAACGAATCTTACCTTATCGTTATACACAATTTTTCTTCTGCTGTTATACATCTGCGAAAATTTGTGTTCTGTTTCTAAATTTTGTCTTGAATGATCTGCAGCACATACTGAAATGCACGAGGTGCATTCAAGTTCTAAGGCCTCCGATTTTATTTCTCCGGACTGGAAAGAGATAGAAACATGCGCATTGTTTTAAAATGAGGCTGCGTTCATTATCAATACGTCCCAGAAATGGCAGCACCGTACGGCAGATGGAATTTTACCGCCAGCGGCGAGAATGAGAACTGTTTTAAATACTTAAAATGGCGACGTTTTCCTTACTTGAACAGCGTGCAATCATTCGTTTTCTGAGTTTGCGTGGTGTGAAACCAATTGAAATTCATCGACAGTTGAAGGAGACATGTGGTGATGGAGTTATGGATGTGTCGAAAGTGTGTTCGTGGGTGGGACAGTTTAATGAAGGCAGAACATCGTGTGACAACAAAATGAAACAACCTCGGGTTCGCACAAGCCGGTCTGACGGACGACCACATGGCTGCCCATGTGGCATGTTGCCAAGCAATGTTGACGCGCAACGACAGCATGAATGGGACTTTTTCGTCGGTTGTGACAATGGATGAGACGTGGATGCCATTTTTCAATCCAGAAACAAAGCGCCAGTCAGCTCAATGGAAGCACACAGATTCACCGCCATCAAAAAAATTTCGGGTAACTGCCAGTGCTGAAAAAATTATGGTGTCCATGTTCTGGGACAGCGAGGGCGTAATCCTTACCCATTGCGTTCCAAAGGGCACTACGGTAACAGGTGCATCCTACGAAAATGTTTTGAAGAACAAATTCCTTCCTGCACTGCAACAAAAAGTCCGGGAAGGGCTGCGCGTGTGCTGTTTCACCGAGACAACGCACCCGCACATCGAGCTAACGTTACGCAACAGTTTCTTCGTGATAACAACTTTGAAGTGATTCCTCATGCTCCCTACTCACCTGACCTGGCTTCTAGTGACTTTTGGATTTTTCCAACAATGAAAGACCCTCTCCGTGGCCGCACATTCACCAGCCGTGCTGCTATTGCCTCAGCGATTTTCCAGTGGTCAAAACGACTCCTAAAGAAGTCTTCGCCGCTGCCACGGAATCATGGCGTCAGCGTTGTGAAAAATGTGTACGTCTGCAGGGCGATTACGTCGAGAAGTAACGCCAGTTTCATCGATTTCGGGTGAGTAGTTAATTAGAAAAAAAATCGGAGGCCTTATAACTTGAATGCACCTCGTATTATGATTCATTCTGTGATATGAATAAAATTTTTCAGGATAGTTTTTAAGTTCTTCATGTAAAAAAAAAAAGCTCTCCTAAATGTCTGTCGCTATTTATGGGATGAATCCATAACCTCCTAGTTCTTCTGTACTTCAAACCTCGACGAGTTACTGCAGAGTCAAAACAATACCAATAAAAAGAGTGAAGACATTGTTCTACACGACAGCACAGACTAGCTAAAGGGTGAGCAACTGTTGACTGCAGCTGTGTTTTCTACTGACTTGCTTGTCAGCTGTCGAAGGGTGGGGATTTTTTTAAATTTATTTATTTGGCCTCCGGCAACTAACAGCCATTTAGCTAAAGAGTGGGGATTACCTTGACAGTGCAGCGCAGCCCGCCAAGGACGAAAAAAAACAATGAAGAACAATGAAACGCACATCTGTTTCGATCTACAGTAGTATCATTAACTCTCCATTATTTTTTCTGTCAAAGTAGACAACGAGACTACAGAATTGCGCTTCAGTTTCTTTAGTAAACGTATCACAAATCTCCAGTTTGTTTTTGTGATTAGTTTTACACCAAATTTTATCAGACCTGTGTCATTGACACTTCTACCTGTACATGTACTAAACCAAGCTGTAACCGCGCGAACTCCGTGGCTTGCGGACGCGGCACTGACGCCACTGAATAGCTCGCATTACTTGTGACCAGAGACAGATATCAGTATCATTATCACTTCAAAAACTTTTTGGTACTTTTAGCTACATTTCATTCCCAACAATGTATGGTCTAAAACGGGTCTAACAGTAAGCTACCCGCTACATAACTTTTTCACTACAAGATTTGTAAATCAAGTGCACAACGTTCACAAATAGCATCATTTCACAATGACTGTTAAGAAATACGGAAAGATAAATGATTCAATACGAAGTTAAGATGTTACGCTACAACGTGTACAAAAATCAGATTTTTTAGCCGCATACTTTCTTAGAAATCGGTTGGGAAGCGTTACGAAACTAAGAAATCACGCGAAATGAAAAGTAGACTTTCTCTTTTTTCACGACGTAAGTAACGCTTTTAAGGAAAAAATAAGTTCATAAAACGATGTGGCGAAGTCCTATATACCGCTAACAATTTTTAAAACATGAAAATCGGAGAAGTGGATTTTCCCCCATTTCGCCGTCCCGGCTCGGCGCGGCGCGCAATGTGAATGCACTACACGTCGGCCTGAGCTGGCTAGGCACGAGAAGAGCCAGTACGCGTCATCCCGGCCCGGCCCGGCCGGCAGTGTGAACGCAGCCTTTTATACTGGCCCCTCTCTTTTGATGAAAACATCGCTGAAAAAACAAGTAGCGACTGTGCAGTAAAGACTTTAGGTTTAAATCCTGTAAAAATCAGATGTGTTTCTCTGGTATCTTTGATTCTACAAATAATATTTATATATGATCAATGCAGAATTAATACGCAATCAATAAATCTTGGTGAGTGAAATTTTACGCGTCGACTTCACAATGTATTTTCTCAGATGTTCGATTGTTGTTCTACATCACATTTGATTCAGAAGCCATTTCATAACTGTTGCTGATGTAGGACCCAATTACTTCTACGTTTATTAATGATTAATTTTATATCTGCAAGATATTCTGTTTCAACTATTTGAAGGAAATACTCACAGCAGTACTACTTCGAAAAGTCATATAAAAATCTTTCCTGTATATAAAGATGTTATCTAAAATGCATCGATACGCAACATGTAACAACATAAAACAGTCTCACTGGTATCAACAACATATCTAAGCTATCACCAACTACCTGTAATCACAGGTGAAAATTTTCTGCGATGAGGGTACACAAAATTTATTTATTTATTTATTTATTGTTCCGTGGGACCAAATTAAGGAGAAGTCTCCATGGTCATGGAACGAGTCAATACATGAAATTATAACACGATATTAGAAACAGATCAAATGAAATATAAAAAAAACATATTCAGGTGACAAGTCGTAAGTTTAAATGAAGAAAATCAAGAATGTAACACTGGAATTTGCTTAATTTTTTAGCTCTTCCAGGAGCTCCTCGACAGAATAGAAGGAGTGAGCCATGAGGAAACTCTTCAGTTTAGACTTAAAAGAGTTTGGGCTACTGCTAAGATTTTTGAGTTCTTGTGGTAGCTTATTGAAAATGGATGCAGCAGAATACTGCACTCCTTTCTGCACAAGAGTCAAGGAAGTGCATTCTACATGCAGATTTGATTTCTGCCTAGTATTAACTGAGCGAAAGCTGCTAACTCTTGGGAATAGGCTAATATTGCTAACAACAAACGACATTAAAGAAAATATATACTGTGAGGGCAATGTCAGAATTCCCAGATTTTTGAATAGGGGTCGACAAGACGTTCTCGAACATACACCATATATAGCTCGAACAGCCCGTTTTTGAGCCAAAAATACCCTTTTTGAATCAGAAGAATTACCCCAAAAAATAATACCATACGACATAAGCGCATGAAAATATGCGAAGTAGACTACTTTTCGTGTTGAAGTGTCACTTATTTCAGATACTGTTCTAATGGTAAATAAAGACCCTGGACATGGGCTTTCCACAACAGCTTACTATCTATCCGAACGCCTAGGAACTTGAACTGTTCCATCTCGCTTATAATATGCCTATTCTGTCTGATCAAAATATCGGTTCTTGTTGAATTGTGAGTTAGAAACTGTAAAAACTGAGTCTTACTGTGATTTAGCATCAAATTATTTTCCACAAGCCACGAACTTATTTCATGAACTACATTATTTGTTACTGTTTCAATATTACACACAAGATCCTTCACTATCAAGCTGGTGTCATCAGCAAACAGAATTTTTTTTGAATCACCTGTAATACTAGAAGGCATATCATTTATATAAATAAGAAACAGCAGTGGCCCCAGCACCGACCCTTGGGGAACGCCCCACTCAACAGTGCCCCATTGGGACTGAACACCACTACCACTCTCAATACTGCGGAGAATTACCCTCTGCTTTCTGTTCTTAAAGTAAGAGGCGAACTAATTGTAAGCTACTCCCCTTACTCCATAATGGTCCAACTTCTGCAGTAATATTTTGTGGCCAACACAGTCAAAAGCCTTCGTTAAATCAAAGAAAACACCTAGCGTTCGCAACCTTTTATTTAATCCGTCCAAAACCTCACAGGGAAAAGAGAATATAGCATTTTCAGTTGTTAAGCCATTTCTAAAACCAAACTGAACATTTGACAGCAAATTATGTGAATTTAAATGCTCCAGTAACCTTGTATATACAACCTTCTCGATAACTTTAGCAAACACCGATGGCATAGAAATAGGTCTAAAATTGTCAACATTATCAATGTCTCCCTTTTTATAAAGTGGCTTCACTACCGAGTACTTTAATCGGTCAGGAAACCGACCACTCCTAAAGGAAAAGTTACAGATATGGCTGAGAACTGGGCTAAGATACATAGAACAATACTTCAGTATTCTGCTAGATACCCCGTCATATCCATGAGAGTTCTTGGTCTTTAGTGATTTAATTATTAACTCAATCTCCCTCTTGTCAGTATCATGGAGGAGCATTTCAGGTAACAGTCTCGGAACACTTTTTTCTAAGAGCGCTATGTGATTCCCTGTTGGGACTAGGTTTCTATTTAGTTCACCTGCTATATTCAGAAAGTGATTATTAAATACTGTACATATATGCGACTTATCAGTAACACGGACATTCCCACTACGCACTGATTCTATATCCTCGACCTGTCTCTGCAGACCAGCAACTTCCTTTACGACTGACCATATGGTTTTAATTTTATCCTGAGGCTTAGCTATTCTATCTGCATACCACATACTTTTTGCCTTCCTAATATTTTTAAGCACCTTACAATACAGTTTGTAATGGGCTGCTGCATTTAGATTTTGACTGTTTCTAACGTTTTGATATAATTGCCACTTTGTTCTACAAGATATTCTTATCCCTCTAGTCAGCCACCCAGGCTGCCTGTTTGTGCTAGTACCCTGTTTTAAACGTTCTAACGGAAAGTCTTGAGAAAAGCATTATATTTATCGTCTACTGTATCAGCGCTATAAACATCTTGCCACTCTTGTTCCTTTATAAGGTTTACAAAGGTCTCTACAGCAACTGGATCAGCTTTCCTGAACAGCTGATGACTATATTTAACACGCGTTGCAGCACAAAAATCTTTTAAAGTTAAAATTTGTGCATCATGATCTGAAAGGCCATTCACCTTTTTGCTAACAGAATGCCCTTCTAGTAATGAGGAATGAACAAAAGTGTTGTCTATGGTTGTTCTACTGTTCCCTTGCACTCTCGTTGGAAAGAATACGGTTTGCATAAGATTATATGAATTAAAGAGGTCTACCAGCATCCTCTTCCTTGCACAATCACTTATACAATTAATATTGAAGTCACCACATATAACTAACTTTTTGTATTTCCTATAAAGTGAACCAAGAACCTCCTCTAGCTTTAACAAAAATGTTGTGAAATCGGAGTCTGGGGATCTATAAATAACAACAGTTAGAAGTTTAGCTCCGTTAAATTTAACCGCACCTGCACAACATTCAAACACCTTTTCAGTGCAGTACTTTGAAACATCAATTGACTCAAATGGGATGCCGTTTTTCACATACATGGCTACTCCCCCACACCGCAAAGAGCTCCTCGAAAAGCTGCCAACCAACCTGTATCATGGTAAAGGAAGCCTCTGAATTACCTCCTTATTTAAGAAGTGTTCAGATATACCAATAATTTCAGAGTCAACATCTATAAGCAGTTCACTAACTTTATCGCTAATACTTCGTATATTTTGATGAAATATACAAATTCCCTCATTACTCGGATACCTAAGCTTTGTCAAAAGTGATTCCCTTGTTAGAGAGACTTCCCTTAAGCAGGAATACCTATCAGCTGACTTCAATCTAAAAAAGGTGCAGCTCTAACACCCACTACTGCAGGAATTTTCCCATGAGTGATCCCACCAACCCCACCTATGCTGTCACCTATAAGCTTTGCCAATCTCCCCTTCCCATACCTGTTGAGGTGCAGGCCATGTCTAGTGAAACCCGTCCTGCTGATAGACTCCATCGACACCACTGAAATGTGACCCATGCTTTCTGTCATCAGCGCACCCCCAAGTCTCATGTTATTACGCCTGACGGCTGTATTAAGATGAGGCCGATCGTGACGCTGAAACAGTTCCACGAAATGCACATTCGTGTTGCCAGTCTGAGTGGCTATCTTTTCCAGGTCACCATCTATGTTATACTCCCCATCCCTACCAATACTATTACCAGCCCCACCCACAATCACTACCTGATCCTCTTTAGTAAAATCCCTACATAACCCCACTATGTTAAAAGTCACCTGAGCCAATCCTGCATTAGGCTTCACAATGCTGGTGACCTGGTACTCACTCCCCAGCACTTCCTGCAACTGCTGGCCTACACCTCTGCCATGAGAACTACCTAACAGCAGAACCTTCTTCTTCCTCTTCGACTTTGCAACTGTTCTAGGCACAGTAACTACTGAGGTCTGCTGCATACTTCCCACATCTACAGCTACTAGAGATTCCTCTCCACTAGACTCTGACAGTTGGTCATATCTATTGTAAACAACAATAGTAAAACTATCTGAAAATCTTCTTCTCCTAGCAGATCTCTTGCCAACAGCCAGCTCCCATTCCCCAACCCCCTTCTCCCTCCTCATCCTATCTAGCTTAATACTTTACTACGATAAATGTCTCAAAAATGAAATATATTATGTAGGAAACAAAATAATTACAGTATATACTTGCATATAAATAAATAATCTTGTGATTATTAGTGAATGACATTGCGGGAACGCTTCATTACAGTACTGTTAGTTGTAGTTTTTTTTCCATCTAATAGTTACTATAGCGAATATTTTTTGTTTTTATCCTTTGAAGCTAATTATGACACGACTTATTTCAAAAAGTTTCTTTCAGCTGCTCACATTAAGCTGTCATGCCGCTCTTTTTGGGTGGGTTTTCGTTTGTCAGATCAATGCAGAGTTACGTGGAGAATGATAAAAGTGTAGGTACTCTATTTGGAGCTATCAATATTTAAAAATTATTTGTTTAAAAATTTCCAAATCGTGACATACTGAGTCCAGTGTTCAAGCATCCTCATTCCCCAGATATATGGTCGGAGATCCTTTTCTTGTCTTTTTGTTTTTGCTTAGATTGGGTACTGTTTCGTCACCTGTAACAGTGTTAGCACATAGCAAGATGCACCTGTTTAGGGTTTTGTGAGCATTTGTCTGCACAGATCCAGGCACCTTGTCAACATAGGAGAGAACCGTATTTCGCGCCCGATGTACTCTTAACTTCAGCCCTGCCCGTCCCCCCCCCCCCCCCCCCCCCCGCCCCCTCCCCCCTAGTAAATCAGTTTTGTAGTTCAATATCATGCTATTTGGATGAATAATATTGGACTTGTAAAGTAACAATTTGTGTACGAGATCAGAGGATTACGTTTCCTCAGAAGCACTCTACAGGAACGATAAGGTTCCTTTGTATATTATACCGCTAGACGACGGTGCCGAAGGGAGAAACTACCTTCCACGTCTATAATTGCGGGTGGACATTTCTTGCGTTAAAGGTCCACAAAACTAATACCTTACTACCATAAATGTTTCAAACAACGTATATACTACATGTTGTTGTTGTTGTGGTCTTCAGTCCTGAGACTGGTTTGATGCAGCTCTCCATGCTACTCTATCCTGTGCAAGCTTCTTCATCTCCCAGTACGTACTGCAGCCTACATCCTTCTGAATCTGCTTAGTGTATTCATCTCTTGGTCTCCCTCCACGATTTTTACCCTCCACGCTGCCCTCCAATACTAAATTGGTGATCCCTTGATGCCTCAGACCATGTCCTACCAACCGATCCCTTCTTCTAGTCAAGTTTTGCCACAAACTCCTCTTCTCCCCAATCCTATTCATCACCTCCTCATTAGTTATGTGATCTACCCATCTAATCTTTAGCATTCTTCTGTAGCACCACATTTCGAAAGCTTCTATTCTCTTCTTGTCCAAACTAGTTATCGTCCATGTTTCACTTCCATACATGGCTACACTCCATACATATACTTTCAGGAACGACTTCCTGACACTTAAATCTATACTCGATGTTAGCAAATTTCTCTTCTTCAGAAACGCTTTCCTTGCCATTGCCAGTCTACATTTTATATCCTCTCTACTTCGACCATCATCAGTTAGTTTGCTCCCCAAATAGCAAAACTCCTTTACTACTTTAAGTGTCTCATTTCCTAATCTAATTGCCTCAGCATCACCCGACTTAATTCGACTACATTCTATTATCCTCGTTTTGCTTTTGTTGATGTTCATCTTATATCCTCCTTTCAAGACACTGTCCATTCCGTTCAAGTGCTCTTCCAAGTCCTTTGCTGTCTCCACTGTATTTCTTTCCCCCATTCTTGTCAATTGTTCCCTTATGCTCTCCCTGAAACTCTGTACAACCTCTGGTTGTCAGTTTATCCAGATCCCATCTCCTTAAATTCCCACTACATAGAAAATAAAAAAATTATATATTTGCAAATAAGAGAAACAATACTGAGATTTCCAGCAAGGGCATTAGAAGAGCGTTGCTTTACAGAATCATTTTGTACTTTTTCTTTTTCTAAATAATTAATATTACACAAATTGTTTCTATTAATTCTCCAAAACCAACTATGAAACGATTATATACTGCAAAAGTTGTTGTGAGTTACTCGCATTAAATTGTCATTTTTTCAGCCTTGGTCTTCATTCAACGAATCAGTGCAGTGTTATATGCACCGGGATAAGATTATGTGTACTCACTTTTCAACTACTTGCACACGAAAGCTGAGACGCTAAACGAGCTCCCTTGGTGCCAGTAAGAATAATAGCGATACCATTACTAGAGGAGAAGGTTATCGTACCTGCAAGGGCTGCGACGTAACTCTACTTTGTTTTCGCGATTTTATGTAGCGATTTCGTCTTTATTTTTCTCAAGTATCCTTCGCTATCGATTAAGCTCTCACTCTGGCAGTTTTATCTGCGCTGACGCCTCATTTTTAGCTGTCTTAAAAAATTGGAGTTGCGGATGTAATTTGTTTTATCATGCCGGATGTTGGAATGAGCGGGTATGAAAAAGAGACGAGTTAAAGTTTTCGTAACAAATTAGCTGACAAAATGGCGAGTTTCAAACTTTCTTTGGTGGGAACTCTATTAATTAATAACTTATTCAATTATTTTACCTTCATGTTAGTAGAAAGACGTGACAAAGAGAGCCATCCATGAAAGAACTTGAAGGTTTATTCCACCAGTCGCTGAGTGTTATATGAGAAGGTCCAGATGCAGACTAGAGTCACAGGTGCTGGGTTAAACTCTAACAACAAGTCGAATATTAGACCTCGATATCGACAGAACCAATCTTAGTCTTTCTTTTTTTCAGAATACGTTGAAAGAAACCTGAGAATGTATAAGGAAAAAAAAGAAACATACAGTGAGACGAGGTAAAAGCGATTTTTGCCAAAAGGAAAGAAAAATTGGTAATCTTAAAATAGAAAAAGCTTTTATTGCGTCTCAGGGAACGTCTGCAACATTTGAGCAAATACAATTTTTCATCTTGTAATACAGTGTCAACTGAATTCCGAAGGAAGGTTATACTTGGAAGATCAGCTGGAAAAGAAAAGTAAGTGGCATACGTGCTTCAGCCTAAGAGAAGACCTTTGCCAAATGGTTTTCCAGCTAGGGTTAAGAAATATTGTTGAAGTTCAATATAAATAAGGACCGCATGCCAGGCTTGGGTATTCCTATGTTGTTAGAAGGAAATAGTAAACTGATAGCCTAACGCCTGCAGGGAGGGAGGAAAAGTGACGGGATCGCGCGTATAAGCGCCTGTGGCCACAAAGTTCCTCATCTAGCGGTACTTAGTGGTACTCTACGAACCACCAGCTGGCGAGAGGGGCTCCTCCTGGAACAACTGACAATGAGCATCTTGTGACGTCTCCGGGCAAGACACTCGTAAAATCTGTGTAATATATGCAAAAAAACGTTTATCTGTGTTCTTGTATTTCATTTCTGTATTAAAGGTTATCGATTATGTCGATTCTGTATAAAACAAATAATCATACGCATTTTTATGTTTGTATAATATTATGTTTGTCGATTTTGCAAATAACGTCTGTGGTCGGCGAGTGTGGAACCCGACGCAGACAATGATAATTAGAAATATGACAAAGATATATTAGCATATACAATTGACTATAAATAGTGGAGGCTTAGACATTACTCTCTCTGTCTTCACGTAGTCGTGAATGTTGTAAGAGCCTGTGACGCTCCCTCGAACGCTTGGTTCACTTACATTTGTATTTTGGTCGAGAAAGACGCCATTGGGCACTGATGTATAAAAAACGTGTGCACCTTGAATTTTATGTTAATTCTGAGTATAGAAATTGTTAAGAATACTTGTAATAATTTGTAGCTAGCTTGCCCAGTGTTTCATCCGACATTTTTAGCCCTTTTCCGCGAATTTAGCAACTTTTGTGACGCACTGCTTATAATTGAATGGAAACCGTTTTCTCGCAGCTAAGCGTGCAGGTAATTGTACTTTAAAATTATTTCTTTCAGCCTCCCGGAGATCACAGAGGAGAATTGCAGATTTTATTATGTCATTTTCAGATGGACATGGGCAACTGCTAGTACAACATCATATACTTAAATACACTACTGGCCATTAAAACTGCTACACCAAGAAGAAATGCAGATGATAAACGGGTATTCATTGCACAAATATATTATACTAGAACTAACATGTGATTACATTTTGACGCAACTTGGATGCATAGATCCTGAGAAATCAGTACCCAGAACAACCACCTCTGGCCGTAATAACGGCCTTGATACGCCTGGGCATTGAATCAAACAGAGCTTGGATAGCGCGTACAGGTACAGCTGCCAATGCAGCTTCAATACGATACCACAGTTCATCAAGAAAAGTGACTGGCGTATTGTGACGAGCCAGTTGCTCGGCCACCATTGACCAGACGTTGTCAATTGGTGAGAGATCTGGAGAATGTGCTGGCGGGGCAGCAGTCGAACATTTTCTGTACCCAGAAAGGCCCGTACAGGACCTGCAACATGCGGTCGTGCATTATCCTGCTGAAATGTAGGGTTTCGCAGGGATCGAATGAAAGGTAGAGCCACGGGTCGTAACACATCTGAAATGTAACGTACACTGTTCAAAGTGCCGTCAGTGCGAACAAGAGGTGACCGAGACGTGTAACCAATGGCACTCCATACCATCACGCCGGGTGATACGCCAGTATTCGATGACGAATACGCGCTTCCAATGTGCGTTCACCGCGATGTCGCCAAACTCGGATGCGACCATAATTATGCTGTAAACAGAACCTGGATTCATCCGACAAAATGACGTTTTGCCATTCGTGCACCCAGGTTCGTCGTTGAGTACAATATCGCACGCGCTCCTGTCTGTGATGCAGCGTCAAGGGTAACCGCAGCCATGGTCTCCGAGCTGATAGTCCATGCTGCTGCAAACGTCATCGAACTGTTCGTCCAGATGTTTGTTGTCTTGCAAACGTCTCCATCTGTTGACTCAGGGGTCGAGACGTGTGTGCACGATCCGTTACAGCCATGCGGATAAAATGCCTGTCATCTCGAGTGGTAGGTTTACGAGGCCGTTGGGATCCAGCACGGCGTTCCGTATTACCCTCCTGAACGCACCGATTCCATATTCTGTTAACAGTCATTGGATCTCGAGCAACGCGAGTAGCCATGTCGCGATACGATAAACTGCAATCGCGATAGGCTACAATCCGACCTTTATCAAAGTCGGCAACGTGATGGTACGCATTTCTCCTCCTTACACGAGGCATCACAACGTTTCACCAGGCAACGCCGGTCAACTGCTGTTTGTGTATGAGAAATCGGTTGGAAACGTTCCTCATGTCAGCACGTTGTAGGTGTCGCCACCGGCGCCAACCTTGTGTGAATGCTCTGAAAAGCTAATGATTTGCATATGACAGCATCTTCTTCCTTTCGGTTAAATTACGCGTCTGTAGCACGCCATCTTCGTGGCGTAGCAATTTTAATGGCCTCTAGTATAATTTACGTAAATAAGAGAGTTAAAACTTTAATTTGTGTGAGATCAAGGACTGCTGCGTTGAAATCTGGTCTGGCTAATAATATAATTTTTTTTTCATTTTTAGTTTCATGCTCTCGTGTTAGCCGTGCCAATCAATAATGTTCAAATATTAAAAAATCCACTGCAGCTTTTATTGTTGGCAAACATTGCATATTGTAACTTCTGTGCGTGTAATAAGAGTAATTTTCAGTGCATCTCAGAGACTAAAGTTGAGAAAGACATGTTTAATTTCGTAATGAGTTAGAGTAATGATACAGTATTTCTTTTGTAACAAGCCAGATCAAAGTCATGAGAACATAGTTTTGCAATTTAAAGATCATGCATTCACAGCAGGAAATCTCTTAGTGTTGTGCGTATCCCCACATAATAGGTCAGAGTGTGCAAGGTTAAATTTTAAACTACAGAAACCAGTAGTGAGAACTGTATTTTATCTTTTGTGTTTGCTACGATAATCAACATTTGGTTTACTTAAAATGTTATGCAATATATACTGTATTATAGCCAAAGATCATAAAAGTTCAATCCACGATTTTATTACTACTAAGCAAATGAATAACATTCTTTTACATTCAATCAAACTGTTTATAAAATCAAAGTGCAAGGAGATACGTAACAATCTTTTGGTTTGCGCTCAGACCAACAGATTCAGCATTTGGTTCTACATCTACGTGTAGAAGACGATTGCATTTCACACGTAAGTGACTGGTAGAGGATTCATCGAACTACCTTCAGACTATTTCTCTACTGATCCACTCTCGAACAGTGCGTGGAAAAAATGAACGCTTAAATCTTCCCGTGATAACATGATTTACTCTATTGCGATGACTACTTCTCTCTACGTGGGTTGGCGTCAATAACCTATTTTTGCATTCAGAGGAGAAAGCTGGTGAATATAATTTCGTAAAAAAAGTATCACCGCAACGAAATGCTCTTTGTCTTAATGATTGGTGCCCCAACTTGCTTTCATATCCGTGACACAATCGTTCCTATTTCGGGATAGTATAAATAGAGCTGCCCTTCTTTGGGCTTTTTGGTTGTCCTCCGTCAGTCCTATCTAGCAAAGCATGAGTGATCAAAGGTTGTGATACCATCTATGACAACGGGTCTTACAAAGTGTTGAGAAAGGTAGGAAGATATTTTTTACTTAGCAAGAATGACAGGACATAAATTTCAGAGTATCTGAGCAGTCAGCAGCAAATATTCGATGACGAGGACGATGATGTGGAGAACAAATGGAAAAAATTCAAAAGCATCGCGCAATATGCCCTAGACAAGTATGTTCCGACTGAGGTCTTAAGAGATGGGAAAGCCCCACCATGGCTTAACAGCCGTGTTAGAAAACTGCTGCGTAAACAAAGAGAACTTCATCTCAGATTCGAGAGAAGTGCCAAACCTAGCTGACAAAAAAGCTGAATGAAGCGGAATAGAATGTAGGAGCAACGAGAGAAGCTTCAATGACTTCGAAAGTAAAACTTTGTCAACCGATCAGAGATTTCAGTCGAATGTAAAATCAGTAAGTAGATCAAAATCATCTGTTAATGCACTCAATGACTATACTGGCACCGAAACGTAAGATAACCGAAAGAAGACCGAAATACTGAATTCGGTCTTCCGGAATTGTTGTACTGCGGAAGACCGTAAACACGGACCCTGCTTTCAATCGTCGCACGAACGACGAAACGGCAGATATTGAGACGACCGACCGCGGAATAGAAAAACAACCAGGATCGCTTGGTAGTGGGAAGGCGTCAGGACCAGATGAGATACCCATAAGATTCCACAAAGATTATACGAAAGACCTTACTCCCCTTGTAGAAGTAATTTACAGTAGATAGCAACGAAGGGTACCTAGTGACCGGAAGAAAGCGCAGATCATCACTGTTTTTAAGAAGGGCCGCACGACAAACCGACATCATTGACGTCAATCTGTGCTATGGAACATGTTTTATTCTATAGAATTATGATGTTTTCATGAATGAATAGAGATCCAGCGAAACTCAGCTCGCTCTGCTCTTCCATGAGATTCATCGCTCTCATGTTGAAGACATGTTCCTTGAGCTCAGGAATGCATTTGACAACGTCCCACACTGTCGTTTAGTGACAAAAATACGAGCTTATCGAGTAGCGGAACTGATTTGCTGCTGGATTCATGACTTCCTTGTAGATAGAACTCAACACGTCTCTCTTAACTGAACAAAATTGACAGGCGTAAAGATAATTTCCGGAGAACCCCAACGAAGTGTGATATTACCGCTACTGTTTACAATATACATAAATGATCTATTAGAAAGCGTTGGATGCTCTTTGAGGCAATTCACAGACGATGTGGTTGTCTATGACAGTGTGGCAACGCGAGAAGATAGTAACGATTTGTAGAACGACCTCCAGAGAATTGGTGAATGGTGCAGGCTCTGGCAGTTGAGCGTGAACGTAAATAAATGTAACATATTGCGCATACACTACTGTACAGCTACACTATTGATGAAACCCGCTGGAAACAGTATCTACCGTAAAATATCTAGGAATAACTATCCAGAGCGCCCTTAAGTGGAATGACCACATAAAACAAATAGTGGGAAAGCAGATGTCAGACTCAGATTCACAGGAAGAATGTTAAGGAAATGTGCTCATTCACGAAGGAAGTGGCTTATAAGGCGCTTATTCGACCGATTCTTGAGTATTGTTCATTTACTTGGGATCCGTACCAGGTAGGCCTGATAGAAGAGACAGAGAAGTTCCAACGAATAGCGGCGCGTTTCGTCACGGGATCGTTTAGCCGACGTGAGAGCGTTACGGAGGCGCTAGTCAAACTCCATTGGCAGACGTTATAAGAGAGGTGTTGTGCATCACGAAGAGATTTACTATCGAAATTTCGAGACAGCACTTTTCGGGAAGAGTCAGACGCCATATTACTTCCCCCCACATACGTCTCGCGTAATGACCTCAAGGAGAAAATTTGAGAAATTAGGGCCTATGCAGAGGCTTACCGACAGTCACTCTTCCCACACGCTATTCGCGTGTGAATCAGGGTTGGAGGGCTCAGTTAGTGGAACAAAAAGTACGCTGCGCCACACATCATTAGGTGGTTTGCGGAGTATGTTGTAGATGTAGATGGAGATGTAAAGATCCCATACAGCACAGCAGTACTCTAGCAGACGACGGACAAACGTAGTGTAGGCAGTCTCTTTAGCAGACCTGTTGCATCTTCTAAGTGCTAATGGCAATAAAACGCAGTTTTTGGCTTGCCTTCTCTGCAACATTATCGACGTGATCGATTCAAATTAAATTGTTCGTAATTGTAATTCCTACGTATTTGTTGAACTGACAGCGTTTAGTTTTATGTGATTTATCGTATAAACGAAATTTTGCGTATTCCTTTTAGTAATCATGTGGATGACTTCAGACTTTTCATTATTTTGAGTCAACTGCCACTTTTCGGACTATACAGATGCCACTTTTCGCACCATACAGATATCTCGTCTAAGTCATTAGACGGTGAATGGTAGTATCATCTGCAAACAAGGGCTACTCAAATGGTCTCCTAAATCGTTTATACAGGGTGGTCCATTGATCGTGACCGGGCCAAATATCTCACGAAATAAGCGTCAAACGAAAAAAACTACAGAGAACGAAACTCATCAACTTGAAGGGGGAAACCAGGTGGCGCTATGGTTGGCCCGCTAGATGGCACTGCCATACGTCAAACGGATATCAACTGCGTTTTTTTAAAAATAGGAACCCCCATTTTTTATTACATATTCGTGTAGTACGTAAAGAAATATGAATGTTTTAGTTGGACCACTTTTTTCGCTTTGTGATAGATGGCGCTGTAATAATCACAAACATATGGCTCACAATTTTAGACGAACAGTTGGTAAGAAGTAGGATTTTTAAATGAAAATATAGAACGTAGGTACGTTTGAAAATTTTACATGTACCTTTGTGAACTTATCTTTTCTTAGAACGCATGCTGTTACGACGTGATTACCTGTAAATACCACATTAATGCAATAAATGCTCGAAATTATGTCCGTCAACATCAATGCATTTGGCAATACGTGTAACGACATTCCTCTCAACAGCGACTAGTTCGCCTTCCGTAATGTTCGCACGTGCATTAACAATGTACTGATGCATGTTGTCAGGGGTTGTCGGTAGATCACTATAGCAAATATCCTTCAACTTTCTCCACAGAAAGAAATCCGGGGATGTCAGATCCGGTGAACGTGCGGGCCATGGTATGGTGCTTCGACGACCAATCCACCTGTCACAAAATATGCTATTCAATACCGCTTCAACCATCATGAAATATGCTATTCAATACCGCTTCAACCGCGCGCGAGCTATGTGCCGGAAATCCATCATGTTGGAAGTTCAGCGCCATTCTGTCATGCAGTGAAACTTCTTGTAGTAACATGGTTCATAGAACGCGTGCAAAAACACTGTCATCGTCCTGTAATTTCTCTTGTGCCCTGTGGCAGAACTGTACACGACGTTCAAAGTCGTCGCCATGCAATTCCTGGTGCATAGAAATATGGTACGGGTGCAATAGATGTTGATGTAGTATTTTCAACACCGACGTTTTTGAGATTCCCGATTCTTGAACATTTTGTCTGCTGACAGCAGCTAAAACACCTACTTGGGCATCATCATTTGTTGCAGGTCGTGGTTGACGTTTCACATGTGGCTGAACGCTTCCCGTTTCCTTAAATAATGTAATTAGCCGGCGAACGGTCCGGACACTTGGATGATGTCGTCCAGGATACCGAGCAGCATACATAACACACGCCCGTTGGGCATTTTGATCATCATAGCTATACATCAACATGATATCGGCCTTTTCCGCAATTGGTAAATGGTCTATTTCAACACGGGTAATGTATCACGGAGCAAATACCGTCCGCACTGGGGGAATGTTACGTGATACCACGTACTTATACGTTTGTGACTATTACAGCACCATCCATCACAAAGCTAAAAAAGTGATCCAACTAAAACATTCATATTTCTATACGTACTACACGAATATGTACTAAAAATGGGGGTTCCTATTTAAAAAAACTCCCCCTTCAAGCTGGACGAGTTTCGTTCTTTGTAGTTTTTTCATTTGATGCTTATTTCGTGAGATATTTGGCCCGGTCACTATCAATGGACCACCCTGTATAGATTAGGGCCAGTAGAAGGCCTATAACACTTCCTTGAGGGAAAGCAAGATACGTATTCTGTTTTACTCTATGCCTTTCCGTCATTTGTTACGTACTGTGACCATTCAGACAGGAAATCACGAATCCAGTTGCACAGCTGAGATGATACTCCGTAGCACACAATTTGATTAGAAATTTCTTGCAAGGAACGGTGACACAAGCTTCCCGGAAATCTAGAAATATGGAATCAATTTAAGATCCCTTGCCGATAGCACTCATTACTTCATGCGAATAAAGAGGTAATTGTGTTTCACAAGAACGATATTGTCTAAATCCATGATGACTGTGTGGCTGTAGACTTTTACCGTCGGCCGGTGCGACCGAGCGGTTCTAGGCGATTCAGTCTGAAACCGTGCGACCGCTACGGTCGCAGGTTCGAATCCTGCCTCGGGCATGGATGTGTGTGATGTCCTTAGGTTAGTTAGGTTTAAGTAGTTTTAAGTTCTAGGGGACTGATGACCTCAGATGTTAAGTCCCATAGTGCTCAGAGCCATTTGAACCAGACCTTTCTTTACCTTGGAGGTAATTCAAAATGTTCGAAAACTTTACTGCAAATTGACATCAGTGATATGGATCTGTAATTCAGTGAATTACCTCTTTCGTCTTTCTGAAGTATTGGTGCGACATGTGCAACTTTCCAGTCTTTAGGTGTGGATCTTTCGTCGAACGAGCGGTTGTATGTGATTGTTAAGTATGGAGCTATTGTTATCAGTTTACTCTGAAAGGAACCTAACTGGTATATAATCTGGACCGGAAGACTTTCAAACATTTTATTAGCTCATTGTCTAGCATTACAGACAAAGGTGCTGTTGCGCATATGGTACAAACGTTACCAGCAAGGAATATCCTATCATCAATTAAATTAAGTGCTAATACTAAATAAACAAATAATGCATTTATGATCATAGAACACTAAAATAAATAAATAGCTGAAACACTGATTTTAGTCGGTATTATATCTGATTGTGTAATCAGCCCATTTCAGCAGCATCAAGAAGAGGAGACTAAGTGGATGGTCAGTCAGCTAATCCATTAGCTTTTCAGCATGACTCTTGTAGTGCCTCTCGATCTCTACGACAAATAGTGTCAGTTTCTGCCCATTGCGCTCAAAGTACAGTATTTCCAAAACTACATAACTCTGGTTTCCAGACAATCTGTGCACTGGTGGAAACCGTTTTCTGCAGTTTCAGCTCTGAGGTATTTTCCTATTCTTTTTTTATAATCTGTTCCCATTGTCAGAATCGGATATTCAGTTGGCAACGACATGTCGCAAAATTTATTGAGTACTGCACACACAGATGCTGCTACAGTTTCGATGGAAAATGCAGATACCTTTTCAGACATGGTCATGTGCAATTTAATAGGCCATGAACTGGAATAGTTTGACCATATCGAGAAATTTTTTTTAACAACACTCATGCTCAAACAATCTTGTCATGCAGCAACAAACACAAGTCGTAC